>NW_027142357.1:4588541-5188541 GCF_026170545.1 Melanerpes formicivorus
CTGGAGTACTGTCAGGTATGAGTGTCAGTGAGGTTCTTCAGAAGCTGAGGATGCTGATGTGTAGATTTAGGCTGGGTGTGTGAAGGTAAGGATCTGCACTTAAACTTTGGGCGGGGAGGGGTGGGGGGGGAAGGGAGGAAAACCCCAAACCTTAAAAATCTTTCCACACAACCTTGTTTACATAATATAGATATTCACAAGTCTGTAGGTGACACTTGTCAATGGTCTAGGCTTGTTCTTAAGAGAGTCTTGTCAGGGAATCTTGTGTTGAGATTTGTTTGACCAAATGGTGTAAGGGAATGTGAATTGTGCCATCGCAGGGTGTTTATAGTGGGGTTTGTGTTTGAAGCCTTTCAGTTCCCTTTGTCTCACCTCCCTCCTTGTTCAGCTGCTAAAGTGCTTCCCCTGTAGCTGGGGACAGCAGGTGCTTCCCCTTGGTGCAGTCGTGTTCCTTGCAGGTACATTTGCACTACAGCCTTCACAAGTGACAACAGCCCCTCCTGTGGGCTCCCCCAGGGGGCACTTCTTGGCAGCAGCAACAAGAACCAGAGAGGGAGATGGAAGTGTGTGAAAGGCAAAGTGCTACACCAAATATTACCTGCAAATCTGACCTGATGTAAGGCTTGTGCTAAGAAGCACAAGCAGAGTGAAACAGCTTTAAGGAGCACAGAGCAAATCCCAGCAGGAGCAGAGCAGGAGATAAGCCACATTGTTGTGTACATTCTCTTCTTGCACTACCATTAACCCAGGGAGCAAGAATTACTGCATCGGTGGGATTCCACTGGTGTAGAACAAGGAGTTCAGCATCAGGAGCACAAGTAGGAGATGTTTTTTGTGGTGAAGGGTGGCATTTATTGCCCCTCCACTGTAGCCATCTGGGCATGTGCCCCGTCAGGGGGAACCCAGGGGTGCGGGTATGTCGTTTGCGGAAGTGCAATGTTGGGGCAGCTGCCTCATCCCGGGGGCAACTGCTTCTGCCTCAGAAGTGAGCAGCCGCCTAGGAGCTTAGAGTTGGATATTCACAACCCACCAGAGATGGACGTAGGCAAGAGTTTGAGCATGAGAATGTTTAGGCACAAATGGGTTAGCACATGGGAACAGAGATGGTGCTGGAGCATGTGTGTGGTTGTTCTGACCCTAGCACATAGCCTGTGTGAGTCCTTGGTAGATCTCAGAGTTCCACTTTTCTGTATTTAGGCACCAAATCCTGCTGAAACAACACCCCAGTTCTTCTTAGAATAGCCCATGCACTTTATCTGAAGATGATCTGAACCCCTGTAGCCTCCTTCTGCAAATGGGCACACTAAGGCCTAGGGAGAAGCTGGCTCTCCAGAATGAGCCAGCAGGGCAGGCTATCTGAGGAGCTGTCCTCTCAGGTTCCTGTACAGTCTCTCATCACCATGCCATACTGCCTCCCTGCAGGGAGGATGAGTCACATGGAGAAGTGCTTGATAACTCAGCACAGGGACATCTTCATCCTAATGAAGACATCTTGGAAGATTCTGGAAGTCCAAAGCCCTGAACCAGCATTTCAGCGCTGGCCCCTGGCATGGTTATCAAACACTTTTTCTCACAGTCTTGCTGTTGGTGAACTGCACTGCTGCTCTTGCTTTTGTGTTTTGTTCTGTTTGCTGCAGATCAGCTATTTTTCTGAAGGCTTTTAACCCTTTCAAGGCCTGCATCACAGCCACCTTACCTCTAGGCAAAAAAAAACCTAAATAAAATGGGCTCCAGTTCTTTACTGAGCCACTTTGATGGCTGAGGAGCACCAGGCCTCTTCTCTGCTGCACCTGGAGCTAAATTCCAGCAGGTTTTCTCTGTCAGCTTTAGTGTGGAGAGTATTTTCAGATGGGCTCTAGTTTAGTGTTCTGGATTCTCAGTGCTAATCTGACTTCTTCCATAGATTTATCTATCTCTATATTTTATTTTTCCTGTCCAAACCCATCCTTTGGCTGCTCAGAAAAATACCTGGTTTAGCTTTAGTTAACTGAAATTTGCAGTGTTCCAACTGGTGTTTGTTTTTTTAAGATAGGTAGATAATACACACATACTAAAGACAAAAAAACCCCAACAGAATCCAAACCAAACCCAAACCACCAAAAGAAGGCATTTTCTCTGAGTTAACATTAAGGATCCTGGCTAAACTTAACCTTTCCTGAATCATGCTGAGTGCTTTTAGCCAGCCTCTGCTTCAGTGCATCTTTGCTGGTTAGTTTTTGGTATGCCAGAGGCATCGTTTCGGCATCGTCCAGTCCAGTGCTGCAGCTGCTTTGACATGATGTTATTTATGACTGTAAAGATGATAGCAGTACCTTGGTTTGGCTCTTCATCCTTCATGACACAATGTAGCTTCTACCATCACTAGCTTTCGGTTCTCTTCTCAGCCGCCAACTTCCTTAACGCTCCAAAGAGACTTTCTCCTCCCATGCTCCTTTGTTTTTCTGCCATGTCTGTTCCCTGCCCTATGTATCACAGCCTCCAGTTGTTTCAGCTAACTTAATGCTTTGTACTCAGCAATATTGTCATAGTCCCAGCATTAATTAGCCCATCTTTGTGAACAAAACAAAGTATCGTACCAGACTGATTCTCATTTTTGTTCTGCTTCAGAGCTGGGCTGTCAGTGACTGTACTTCTTGGCAGTGTCATTGTAACCGGACTGGGCTGATCTCTCAACTTTTAGATTCTGTCTTGTGGGGGACTAGACAGTGATGAATGTATTTCTAGCAGTTTCCCATGAATGAATCTAAACTTGAGCTGTACTGGTTCTGAAAGAGAAAGTTATTTATTTTAAGAAATAAAAATCCAGATAGTGTTGCTTTTTACAGCATAATAAATGGAAATACCAAGATGATGGTGACTGCTTGTGGTGGGGGTTCTTGGTTGATTCACAGAATGGGTTGGGTTGGGAGGGGCCTTGAAAATCTAGTTCCAGCTTACCTGCCAGGTTGCTCAAGGCCTCATCCCACCTGGCTTTGAACTCCTCCAAGTCAGGAGCATCCACAACCTCCTTGGGCACCCCTGTTCCAGTGTCTCACCACTCTCACTGGAAAGAATTTCTTCCTTATCTCCAGTCTAACCTTTTTGCTTTGGAAAGAAGGCTTCAGTCATGGGGATGGTTGGCCAGGAAAATCTCCCCTGGTTATTTCCTTCATGAAGAGCTTATAGGAAATCAGAATTGCTCTGACCTAGAATTTGCCTTTCTTCTTTTTTTGGAAACTTGTTTTGCTAGAGCTGTGGCCTTTCACTGCTTTTCATTGATGCTGGGACTCTTAAGTGGGTTGGCCAAGTGCTCTCTACAGCTCTGCTTCTCTGGCTGTGCAGGTAACATAAAATTGGTAAGTGTGAGATGCCCCAGAGAAAAATGGGAATCATTGGGGCTGTCTTGGTAGCTCAGCAAGTTTAGCTATAGACCACTTATCCTTCTTAGCCACTCAAAGTTAGAAATTCAAGTTGAGTTTATTGAGGTTTTGCTGGGGAAGAAATAAACAATCTGTCATATGATACAAGCAGTCACCAGCCCCTTTCTAAGCAATCTGTAACCAACCTGCACCAAGACAGTGAAGTAAAAGCATCTGCAGTGCCTGAGGCTTCAGAGCTGCAGCTGTTCAGCTGCACAAGCCTGTTGAAAATGAGCTATAAGCTATTGGCAGACTAAGGAAGTAGCCAAAGCACAAGACAAAGGACCAAAATGTCAGCTCCCTTTATTTTAAATGGCCAGAGAATCCTCTATCAATAAATCAGGGATTGAAAAAACCCACCCAAACATTGCTTTGAGAACTCCTGGCAGTGTAAAGACAAAGCCATAGCTAAAGCTTTCAACCTCCCACCCTTTCATCCTGCTTGATAAACTCAAGATAGGAAACTACTGAACACAAACTGCTGCCTGCAGACCAGGAGGAGCTTGAGGAACAAGTACTTGGGGTTTGTACTGTACTACATTCAGCTGTTTACAAGACAAGCAGGGAGGTGCCAGCTGTGCTCTGCAGCACTGTTAGCCTCAGCAGCCCAGGGTAGCAAAAATAAAGTCAGTTAAACAATGCTTTCTGTTTAAGGACGGATCCGATGTGCTCCATGCACTGCCATTTTTTTTCTCTCGTGCTTCTGAAGGGGGCACATCAGTATGCACAGGGACAACAGCCTGAAGGGAACCACTCATTCAGTTTGAGAGCAGCAGAGGATGGATTGAGCATTTCTGAATGGTAGAGTAGCACCTCTGCAGTTCCTCTCACTGAGGACAGGTAGCATTGGGGTGAGAGGCTGCAGCGGTAGCTGCTGGCAAGGCACTGGCTGAGGTTGGAGGGACCTCTGGAGGCCACCTAGAGCAGAGTTGCTTGGGTCCTGTACTTGAATGTTGGAGAGCCTGCATGCGTGCTGCAGTTCCTCCTCTCAGCTACATGCCAATGAGCCAGCTAAGGATGACAGATGTCCATAATCCAAGAGACCATCTGCTTAAGACAACCTCGCCTCTCAACTATCACTTGTTACTCTCAAGCATGCTGAGGACCGACCTGTTCTTCTCTGGGGGAAGCATAACTTCATCCTTTAAGTACTAAAGATGGAGTATCCTGCAACCACTACACAGTGTAAAGGTAACTTCTTCAATTTCCTGTGCCTCATCCCTAACCAGAAACTCACTTCATTACCAAAGCCAGTAGGGTCCTGTGAAATGCATGCCCTGGTTCATAACACAGGAGACAATTCAGGTCCATTTCAGCTGGAATAACCGAAATGGGGCACTTAAAAGGCACAAATGACTGTCTCACCTGGGTATGTTAATTATGACAGCATCCTCCAACCCCTTCTACATCCTTAAAAGTAGGTTCTGGTTTTGTCTGAACTGCTGTTAGAGTCTGCAGTGGCTTTAGTCTTGCTAGGACATGTTTTGAGCTGCAAGCTCAGCATGTGCCACTGCAGCTGTAAAGGTGGTGTCCTAAGAAGTGCTCTTTATGAGACAGACTGTGCCAAACACCCTCTGCCAGATGAAAATGCAGGCACCATTTCTGGCTGGTGTTCTCTCTGTATCCCATGTCCTTAGAAGAGAGAAAACCAGGATGAACATGGACTAAGCATGGCATAATACCTGTAGTGGCCCTCTTCTTTCTGTGGTACAGATGAAAGTTCAAAGCTGTGAAAGTTCTTCAGCGATCGTTATGCAGGAGGTGCAAGCCTTCAGAACAGAAGCTCTGAAAAGGAACTAGGTCCTCTTTGAAGCTTTCTATGCACAGCCAACATTTCACCAATTCCCTACATGATTTTTCCCATTGCTCTTGCTGATGACCTCTCATTTCCATCTTCCTCTTCCCCCTCCACTCAGGCAGGGATCTTATTTAGTTAGCCAACTAAAAAAAACACCAACCCCAGTGCCTGCTCAGGAGGCTGCTCAGCCTGCTGCTTATATGCCCATTAGATAAAAAACTGTTGCTGGACCTTCAGGTTCAGAAACCAAAGAATTGAAAGGTGTCACTGAGTCCTTGACTGCAGAGCAGGATGCATAAGCTGATCAGCTGTGCTAATGCTGCAGTGAAAAGCTCAACCTTTAAGTTGAATAGGCTGAACACATCTGCAAGAGGAAAAGTAAAATGTTAATTAAACAAGCTAAGGAAAAAGTCCCTGCCTTCCAGTTTGTGTCTCTTGGCCTCTCTCTGGGAGCCACTGAAGAGCCCAGCCTCATCCTATTGACTGCCACCCTTGTATATATTGCTCAGCATTGAGAAGATTCCCCTCTCAGGCTGCTCTTCTCCAGGCTGAACAGCCCCAGGTCTCAGCCTTTCCTCCTTACAGAGATGTTCCAGACCCCATAGTATCTTTGTGGCCTCCACTGGACTCTCTCCAGTAGTTCCTTGTCTCTCTCAAACTGGGGAGCCAGCACTGGACACAAGGCTCCAGCTGTGGCTTCGCTATGGCAGAGGAGAAAACTTCTTCCTTCCTGTCTTACCACTCCCTACAAGATCCACACAGAAAGCTTTTCTCTCCTGTTCTCCACCCCTGCAGCACAAGTGGGAAGAACAATTGAGAGCAATCGTAGTCTAGCTCTGGCTTCCCTGCTTTCCCTCCACATTTGAAGAGCCATATTCTGAAGTGTTGGCCTGTGTTAAGTGAGCTATGAGAAAAAAGGCACCTTGTGGCTCAACCCTGCCACAAAAGGCTGCTTTACAATCCATACCACAGTATCGATCTCTGCTGGGCCCACCATCCGAGACACCTCATCAAACTCCTCAGGAGACATGGGGAGCAGGTTTTCAGGAGACTGGAGCCTGGAAGGGTGGCTAATAGAAGAAAAAGAGCAGGGACAAACTATCACTAAAGAAGTGAGGTCCAGCTAGGCTACCACATGTGGCTCTGAGTCCAGAGGGGCCACTAAGGAATCACAGATTGTTAGGGGCTGGAAGTGACCTTGAAAGATCATCCAGTCCACCCCCCTTGCCAGAACAGGATCACCTAGAGCAGCTCACACAGGAACACATCAGGCAGGTCTTGAACATCTCCAGAGAAGGAGACTTCACAACCCCCCTGAGCAGCCTGTTCCAGTGTTCTGTCACTCAGTGAAAAAATTTGTCCTCATGTTTCCACGGAGCTTCCTATGCCTTAGCTTCCACCCATTGCCCCTTGTCCTGTCATTGGGCATCACTGAGCAGAGCCTGAATCCATCCTCTTGGCACTCACCCTTCACATCTTTATAAACATGAATGAGGTCAGCCCTCGGTCTCCTCCTATGCAAGCTAAAGAGCCCCAGCTCCCTCAGTCTCTCTGCTCAGGGAAGTCCCTTGTGACAAAGACCCAGCCTGGGAACAACACACTGCAAAGCCAGCAGAAAACAGGGACTGGTCAGTGAGCTAAATTCTAAGCAGACAAAGTCCCACAAGTCTTAAAGAACTTGCTTTTCAAGAAGGGACTTGCCACTACAACTACCCCCATGTTCAGTGGCCTTTTCAGCTGAAGAAGGGTGTTTCACACACAGCATGGCATGGATGTGGTGTGATCAGAGAAAAAGATGTGACAGTGCACCTACACCTTAAACAGCATGAAGACACAAGAACTACAGCCAAAAGGTTATAACCAGTTCCTAGAAATCCAACATTTCTGGGGCAACTTACACTTCAGACACAGAGATTAACTCTGTCTTGATGTAGCCGTTTCCCTTGGGACCATCCAAATCCATTGGCTCTGGTGCTTCAAGGAGGAGAGAAGGAAAAAATAAAACATAAAAGAAGGAAAAAACTTGGAGTTTCTAGCAAGTTTGTTTCACATTGCCATCTTTTTCTTGGACTGAAAACGAAGCCTGTGACCTACATAACCTGCAAGTCTCACTCTCGTACGTACGGCAGCACGATGGTTCGTTTATGCCATTTTTTAAACCAAGACTTTATTTGCCGCTTTTGCCCTGTAGAAAATGGGGCACAAAATCTCCCCT
Organism: Melanerpes formicivorus; assembly: GCF_026170545.1. Lineage (NCBI taxonomy): Eukaryota > Metazoa > Chordata > Aves > Piciformes > Picidae > Melanerpes > Melanerpes formicivorus. The sequence goes on from NW_027142357.1 coordinate 4,595,953, forward strand.
TAAGTTTGGTGTAACGCATCCTGCCAGGCCCACACAGCCAGGATCAGAGTTGTGTAAGTCAGACACGAGCAGTGGTGACAGTTGAAGGACAGGCCCAGCGACAACTGTTGATTGATCTGGCTGCATCTCATGCTGTGCCTCTAAAAATCAGACCTTTTCTTACTCTACTACAGCTGAGATGCCCATGCACTCAAACATGGCACAGCAGCACTCAAGCATGGCACAGGCCTGCCAAGACATTCAGTCCCAACTCCTGCTCTTCCTTTCTGTGTCATGGAACTGGTTTGGCACCCAAGTACCTGAAGGACAAACAGCACAGACTGCAGGGGCTGTGTGCAGCACTCACCCTCCTTTGGCCTGGAGTAGTACTTGCCAAAGGCATTGTCCTTGGGTATGTCTGGGTACAGGAACCTCAGGGGGTTTTCAGGAATGTTTTCAGCTGCCATCACTTTGTAGTTGCGGATGATGTCAGGGAAGGTGACAGCACAGAGCTCCTTCTTGGTGTATGGCTCTACGGAGTGGAACTGGGGCTCTGCAGAAGAGAGGAGCAGTGACAATTATCATTGTAGAGCTCAGGTTGGAAGGGACCTCAGAGATCATCTATTCCAATCCCCCTACCATGGTCAGGGATACCTCAACTAGACCAGGTGGCTGAAGCCTCATCCAGCCTGGCCTTGAACAGCTCCAGGGAAGGGGCATCCACAGTCTTTCTGATGAACCTCTTCCAGTGTCTCACCACCCTTGTACTGAAGAACTTCTTTCTAGAAATCCAGTCTGAACCTACTCTCCCTCAGCTTCAAACCACTGCCCCTTGTCCTGTCTCTAGACGCCCTTAAGAAAACTCCCTCCTTCCTGTAGGATCCCTTCAGGTATTGCTACTGCTGTGGCCTGTTGTAAAGGATGAGGACTGCTAGGGTAGGGTCTTGTATTGTCTCCCAGTGTGAAAGAGATGGCCATAAAAGCTTCTTATTCTTGTGCCAAAGATATTCTCTGTTACTTACTCACCATTTTGAGATCCTTCTACCCAGGTGAAGGTGATGGCTCCCTCCCTGCTGCTCTCACTGAACCTCAGCAGGAAGGTTCCTGGCTGCTGGTCCTTCAGCAGAGCACGTTCTCTCTCCTTGCTGATGAAACCCATGATGCAGCTGCAGTGGGGAAGACAAAAAGCTGACTTTACTCAGCAACACAAAAATCTAATCTGGGCTGGGCTAGCTAGGAAAACTGAAAAGCTTTTGTTGCTTAAGTACTTTAAAAGCTTCACAGAAGGCTCTGTGCTGTGAGCAGCTGGAAAACTAGCAGCAGGCCTGCCAGGCTGGAACTGCCCTGTGGAAGCCATGAATCAGCACAGCTTCCTTCAGCAGTCTTCCTTTGGCCTGGTGGCTTTGCAAACATTTTTCTGAGCTTGGAGTAAAAGGCATTCTGCTTGGCCAAGCACAAGTTATGTGTGTCAGATGGTCAGATCACAGATGGCAGTGTTAACTTCAGAAGTGTCTTAAGGAACAGTTGAAACTCTTTGGCTGATGAAACAAAGTTTGGTAGCTACCAGGATTGCATCCATACAGCTGTGGGGGGTTGGTTTTCAAAGATTCATAGAGTGGCTTAGGTTGGAAGGGACCTTAAAGATCATCTAGTTCCAACCCCCTGCCATAGGCAGAGACACCTTCCACCAGACCAGGTGGCTCAAGGCCTTATCCAGCCTGTCCTTCAACACCTCGAGGGAGGCTTGTGTTTTCTAGATGAGCTGTTAAGCTCATGGGCCTTCAACTTCCCCCCAGTTCACTATGCTCAGCAATGTCATTGTGTAGACAGGAGGCAGAATTCTTTGTGCACCTTATTGTGGCCTTCCAGTGTCTGAAGGGGGCTACAGGAAAGCTGGTGAGGGACCTTTTAGGATGTTGGGTAGTGATAGGACTTGGGGGAATGGATTGAAGCTAGAGGAGGAGAGATTTAGATTAGACATTAGGAAGAAGTTCTTCACCATGAGAGTGGTGAGACGCTGGAACAGGTTGCCCAGGGAGGTGGTGGAAGCCCCATTCCTGGAAGTTTTAAGGCCAGGCTGAATGTGGCTTTGGGCAACCTGATCTAGTGTGAGGTGTCCCTGCCTACAGCAGGGGGATTGGAACTAGATGATCCTTGAGGTCCCTTCCAACCCTGACAATTCTCTGATTCTAAAATACTCCTTCAGTAACAAGATCAGACTTGAATGTGACCCTAGACACCTTGAAGTGTCTCTGGGGGGGACTGTAGGGGGCTTGGACAAGATGACCTTTGAGGGTCCCTTCCAACCCAATGCAATCTGTGAATAATGAAGTTCTGAGTACAACTGCTACTGTCCTGTGCATTCAGCTGGGGAAGAGGGCACTTTGCACAAAACCTAAGTAATATTGTGCTGCTGCCCCCTAAAGGAAGCTCACCACAAAGTCTGGCTTTGCTTTGGAAGATGCGTGATCACCTTAGGACTTGTGCTTCAGTGTTCCCTAAGAAACATAGACTCTGTTCTAGGGTGTGGAAAGAACCTACTTCCAATGGCAGCAGAGGCCAAAAAAACCCATAATCTGACATTCACAGCCCTGCTCTGTGACGTAAATGGGACATCCTGGCCATCTGCTTTAAGCCAATGCCTCATTAGAGGCTTCCTCAACTTTGGATTTCTCTGCTTGTAAGTACTGCTTCACTGGACCTCACCACCAACTGCTAGCCTGAATGAGAGGTGTGAGGCAATAATCATGGCTTGGTTAACTTCACTCAGGACTTACCCATCATTCCAGAGACACAGGAGGTGTTTCTTAATAAGCTCCAGGATTCCCTCAACCCACAGCCAAAAAGGGAAATTTTTATCATTTATATTTTCCTGAAAATTAGAAGAGCAGGATTGGGAGGGGGAAGAACAGGGGTAGTGAAATGTGAGTTTTGTTAAGCAGAGAGGAAGCAGGCTCTCAATCCTTCCAGCATCTATTTCTCCTTGCATTTTTCTGCTCTCTTTCCCACCCTCCACATGTTCTCTTATGGTTTGTTGGTTGGTTTCTGTTCCTCTGCTCAGACGGACAGAAATTATTGGGAATGAAGGATGCACTGAATCATTAGGGCAAGAGGCAGCCTGAGAAAAATGCCTGCCTGAGCTTACAGCAGCCCCAAACATGCTCTATGACCAGCCTTGGTTGCTGCCTGGGCACTGTCCTTACTGGAGCTCTTGGACATCCAAACAATTCCAGGGGGCTTTCACCCAGGCTGGCTGGTAGAACACCTTACAGATGCTTCATGTTCAGACTTGGATTTCAATTCCTCCTGAGACACCCATATTAATGAACTGGAATCCTTGTAGCTTTGTCCTTCCCCTGCAGTCTGCTCCTGCTTGCTGCCATCTCCTGCCTACCTCTACCAGTTGAGGGTCTAAAGCCAGAGGAAATGGGAAAGGTTCTCCAATCCTGTCACAAAACCTCATCAAGTGGCTTTCTGCTGTCATGCTGACCCTCTTGGCTGCCCTATGCTAATCTTCACCCTAATCTGGTTGCCCCTGGCCTGGGAAGTGCCCTTCACTGTAAGAGAGGAGAATCTTGCTGGGGTGTTTTTGACACAAATGGAGAACTATTCTATTAATAGCAACTGCATTAGTAACAATAAGAGGCTGTGTTTGAAAGGTGCCATTTTTCTACAGTGTTTACATGGCTCAAAAGAAATCTCAAATTTCATAGTTTCATAGTTTCATTCAGGGTTGGAAGGGACCACAAGGATCATCTAGTTCCAACCCCCCTGCCATGGGCAGGGACACCCCACACTAGATCAGGCTGCCCAGAGCCTCATCCAGCCTGCTCTTAAACACCTCCAGGGACGGGGCCTCGACCACCTCCCTGGACAACCCATTCCAGGATCTCACCACTCTCATGGTGAAGAACCTCCTCCTCACATCTAGCCTGAATCTCCCCACCTCCAGCTTCATTCCATTCCCCCTAGTCCTGTCACTACCTGAGATCCTGAGAAGTCCTTCCCCAGCCTTCCTGTAGGCCCCCTTCAGATACTGGAAGGCCACAATTAGGTCACCTTGGAGCCTTCTCTTCTGCAGACTGAACAGCCTCAACTCCCTCAGTCTGCCCTCATAGGAGAGGTGCTCCAGCCCTCTGATCATCCTTGTGGCCCTTCTCTGGACACGTTCCAGCACCTCCACATCCCTCTTGTAATAGGGGCTCCAGAACTGGACACAGTACTCCAGGTGGGGTCTCACCAGGGCTGAGTAGAGGGGGAGGATCACCTCCCTCGACCTGCTAGCCACACTTCTCCTGATGCAGCCCAGGATCTGATTGGCTTTGCGGGCTGCAAGTGCACACTGAGAGCTCATGTTGAGCTTCTTGTCCACCAGCACCCCCAAGTCTCTCTCCTCAGGGCTACTTTCCAGCCAGTCACTGCCCAGCCTGGATTTGTGCCTGGGATTGCCTCCACCCAGATGCAGGACCCTGCACTTGCTCTTATTGAACTTCATGAGGCTGGCTTGTGCCCACCTCTCCAGCCTGTCAAGGTCCCTCTGGATGGCCTCCCTTCCCTCCAGCATGTCTGCTGCACCACACAGCTTGGTGTCATCAGCAAACTTGCTGAGGGTGCACTCAATGCCACTGTCCATGGCACCCACAAAGATGTTGAATAAGACAGGTCCCAGGACTGATCCCTGAGGGACTCCGCTTGTCACTGGCCTCCACTGGGACATGGAGCCATTGACAGCCACTCTTTGGGTGCGGCCATCAAGCCAGTTCCTTATCCATCTAGTGGTCCACCCATCAAACCCATGTGTCACCAGTTTGGAGACCAGGATGTGGTGCGGGACAGTGTCGAAGGCTTTGCTCAGGTCCAGGTAAACGACATCAGTTCTCTGTTCCTTGCTTATATAAACTCTTCCTCCTCCTCCTGCTGCTACTTTAACCTCACCACCAAAACCTCCCACAATCACATCAGCTGGAGAATAATTAGGGTGTGCTACTGAAAAAGCAACCCCCAACCAAACACAAAAATACCCCCAAAGAAGCCCCTCAAGAACCCCAGACAGAGCTCCCTCTTCCATCTCACTTTTTAAACCGTGTTCATACCTTGCAGAATCTTGTCCAAGGAATGAGGCCATCATGAGCTCCTCCACTTGTTGGCCCTGAACAGAACAAACTGACTTCAGTTGTGTTGCTCTAAGCTGACAAGCACTGAGCTCTGAGTGTTCATTTCCAGCTCTGACATCTACACAAGAACTGGAAGGCTGCTTGCTGTATTTTCATGGCTAGTACAGGAAGAGCTTGCAAAATTTCTCTCTGGAGAAGTTCACTGCATCAGAATGACCAAATATGTATTTAAACAGATATTGTGTAATGGCAACCAATTTGTTCTGACACTTTCCTTGCACACCTCCAGCAAAACACAGCTGCAACCCTCCAGCTCTTTTGTAGGACCTCTGCAATATCTTTCTGACATTAAGCATGTCACTGTCTCGATTCTGGTGGCCTGCAGGCTTTTGCCTCAGAAATTCCTGACTGTCTCAACCACAGACTCATCTCATTCTTGTTGCAATCATTTCCCCCAACTTCTTTTTATGTCAACAGCATTTCATAACCACAGCCAACCCCAAAGTCCTGTCCTGGGACTACAGCAGCTAGAAGCTTTGCAGACCCCAAGTGTGCTCAGAGCCAAATCTTTTCCACTGCAGATCATGCTGTGCATTTCAGTAGTGTCAGAAAGAAGCTGCTTTTCTCTCTCATCTCTCTAAAGGGTTTAGGGAGCTTGCTTCTGATGCTGCTAATATTAGAGATCAAGATTCTGTCAACTTTCACATCACAGAAACTGCAGGTGAGTTGTATCCTGGCACCTTGCTATCTCCCCTGGCACTAAGGAATCCTACAATATTCAACCACCTGGATTTTTTATTATTTTGGGTTTTTTTCAGCAGTGAAATACTTTTAACTCTAGAGATAAGATTTAAAAAGCATTCCTCCAGTTAGCAGAGCTGTGACGTTCTAAGATGCAAACTGACTACAGAAAACAGGGCAGTGGCCAGTCTGTCTTCAGGATGGTGAATTAAACTCAAGAATTTACTCTCCTTGCAGAATTCTGATATGTAATCCATTAAATCAGCAAGCATTCTTGTCTTGGGGCAATGGGAGGAAGGGAATTAGAGACTGGAATGCTGTGCTTGCCACCTAGACTCATTAATATCAAATCTCTTTGAATGCTCCCTGAAGCTTGGTGCAATAAACTCAATAAAGGGTATTTTTAGAGTCTACTATGCTAACTGTGCCAAGCACCCTGCCTGGCAGACAAAGTGACAGAGTTTGGAAACAGAACTCATGCCTGATGAGGCTTTTAGTAAGGACTCACAGAATCACAGAACATTAGGGGCTGGAAGGGACCTTGAAAGATCATCCAGTCCAACCCCCATGCCAGAGCAGGACCACCTAGAGCAGGTCACACAGGAACACATCCAGGAGAGTTTTGAATGTCTCCAGAGAAGGAGATGCCACAACCTCTCTGGGCAGCCTGCTCCAGGGCTCTGTCACCCTCACAGTGAAAAAGTTTATCCTTATGTTCTTGTGGAACCTCCTCTGCTCCAGCTTGCACCCATTGCCCCTTGTCCTATCACTGGACATCACTGAGCAGAGCCTGGCTCCCTCCTCCTGACACTCACCCTTCACATCTTTATAAACATGAATGGGGTCACCCCTCAGGCTCTTCTGTTCCTAGCTCAAGAGCCCCAGCTCCCTCAGCCTTTCTTCCTCCTGCCTTCAGCATCTTTGTGGCTCTGCACTGGACTCTTCCAAGCAGTTCCCTGAGGTCCTTCTTGAACAGAGGGGCCCAGAACTGGACACAATATTCCAGATTTGGCCTCACCAGGGCAGAGTAGAGGGGGAGGAGAACCTCTCCTCTCTCACACCCATCTAATATAGTCCCAGGATTCCATTGGCCTTCTTGGCCACAAGAGTACATTGCTCTCACTTGAAAGATATTCAGTTTGATCTCCTTCACTGGTTTCCTAGTTGCAATATCAACATGCAAATGCTGTTTATGCAGGTAGAGTACAACTGTACTAGTTTGGGGCATGCAGGAAAGTAAAATTAATGAAGATGGATTTAAAACCAAGCCCAAACAAATGCCAGGCAACAGCCACCTCAAAATTTGCCTACATGTGCATTACCTGAGCAACTCTTTTTAAAGAGAAGTAGTATTTCTCTAAGAGAAAAAGGCAGAAGTAGTCCTTGAACTCCTAAGTCAGGACTGCAGTCCATGACTTTCATTTACAAACTCTACTTCCCTGAATGCTGGAAAACAGCTCCCTGTAATAAAGTGATACAAGGGCAAAAGGGGAGAGGAGATGCAAACTTGAAACAGACTGCAGAAAAGATGTAGAATTAGCTTCAACAACAAGAAGCCATCTGTGATGGCAGCAAACCATACCAAGTAGCTTCTCTCCCAGCATGCTCAGCTGATCTGCATTAAGTCCTCTCTTTGTTACAGAAGAAAACTGCCAGCTCAGAACTTCAGAGAGGACAGACCACTTGGCACAAGGTGGATTCAGAAAGAAGGACAGGTTCTGGAAAGGAAAAATACAATTACTGGTTAATCACCATGAATTTTGGAGTGCCACTTGAATTCACAGGAGTATGTTGTCAAAACAGAACATAGTTTAAGAAGGGATGGCAGCTTGGCCAACGCTGCCAAAGCAGCCTGCTCTCCTGACAGGCACTCTAGGCTTGGAAAAATCTTTGACACACTGCTTTGAATCTGTCTCCTCCCAGCGGGTGGCCTCCCTAGCTGACTCACTGTATTTGAATTCTTGAATATTTATTTGGCTTTTCACAGGATCACAGATCACAGGCTCACAGGATGTTAGGGGCTGGAAGGGACCTCTGGAGATCATCAAGTCCAACCTCCCTGCCAGAGCAGGACCATAGAATCTAGCACAGATCACACAGGAACACAGCCAGATGGGTCATGAAAGTCTCCAGAGAAGGAGACTCCACAACCTCTCTGGGGAGCCTGTTCCAGGGCTCTGTCACCCTCACAGTGAAGAAGTTCCTCCTCATGTTGAGGCAGAACCTCCTATGCTATAGTTTGTATCCATTACCCCTTGTCCTGTCACAGGGTGCAACTGAGCAGAGCCTGTCCTCTCCCTCTTGACACCCAGCCCTCAGATATTTAGAAACATTTATTAAATCCCATCTCAGTTTTCTCTTCTCCAGACTAAAAAGCCCCAGGGCTCTCAGCCTCTCCTCTTCAGGCAGTGCTCCAGTCCCTTAATCATCCTTGTAGCTCTCCACTGGACTCTCTCCAGTAGGTCCCTGTCCCTCTTGAACTGGGGAGCCCAAAACTGGACACAATATACCAAGTGTGGCCTCACCAGGGCAGAGTAGAACAGGAGGAGAACCTCCCTGGATCTGCTGGACACACTCCTCTTAATGAACCCCAGGATCACCCATTGGCCCTTTTGGCCACAAGGGCACACTGCTGTCCCATGCAGAACTTGTTATCCACCAGGACTCCCAGTTCCTTCTCCACAGGGCTGCTCTCTAGCAGATCACCCCCTAGTCTGTAGTGAATACAACAGGTACTGCCCTTCTGTGAGCTTCAAACATTGCTCTCTTTAGGATGGAGAGGTCACTGCTCCTCTCTCTGCATCTGAAAGCCATTAAGAGTCACCTGCCTGGAAAAAATGCAGCAGACACTTGTGTACAATGCTTGAAAACTATACACAGCATTTCTGATGCTGATTTTGTTGTTGCTGGCAATACCTTAGGATCAGTAGACAGCATGTTGAACCATAAGATGGAAGCCCATCCGCTTGGCAGCTGGCTCACGTTTGAGATCACAACAATGGGAAGCGATGTGGTCTGAAAGGGACACAGAAGGAAACACATCAGACTCTGTTGTGCCCCTGGCTGCTGTCCTCCTCTAGACTACCAACAGGCCTTTTCCACTGCAATTCTCTTTATTAAGTTTGCATACAAGGGAGACAATATCAGTATGATGAAATACTAGAAAGACTTTCACAGAACGGTTTGGGTTAGAATGGATATTGAAGATCATCTAGTTCTGACCCCACTGCCATGGACAGGGACACCTTCTGGTAGACCAGGGTGCTCAAGGCCTTATCCAGCCTGGCCTTGAACACCTCCAGGGAGAAGGCATCCATGACCTCCCTGGGCAACCTGTTCCAGTGTCTCACCACCCTCACTGTAAAGAATTTCTTCCTAATCTCCAGTCTAAATCTGCCCTCCTCAAGCTTCAATCCAGTCCCTCTCATCCTATCACTACAAGTCCTTGTAAAAAGTCCCTTCCCAGCTTTTTGTATGCCCCCTTCAGGTACTGGAATGCTGCTCTAAGGTCTTCCTGAAGCCTTCTCTTCTCCAGGCTGAACAGCTCCAACTCTCTCAGCCTGTCCCAATAGCAGAGCTTCTCCAGCCCTCTGATCATATTCGTGGCCTCCTCTGGATCTGCTCCAGCAGCTCCAAGTCCCTTTTTACTCGGGGGGCAGAACTGGATGCAGTACTGCAGATGTGGTCTCATGAGAGCAGAGGGGCAGAATCCCCTCCCTGTTCTGCTGCTCTCACAGCTTTTGATGCAGCCCAGCACACAGCTGCCTTCTGTGCTGCCAGTGACCATTACTGGCTCACGTTGAGTTTTTCCATCAACTGACGCCCCCAAGTCCTTCTCCTCTTGAGCCACTCCTCACCCAGCCTGTATTTGTGCTGTGACTTAGGTGATTTTGTCTGATAAAGACTTTCATTTAGTGCCAAGCCACAATCATAGAGTTAACCAGGCTGGAAAAGACCTTTGAGATCATCAAGTCCAACCTATCACCCAACACCATCTAACCAACTAACCATCTAACCATGGCACTAAGTGCCTCATCCAGTCTGTTTTTAAACACTTCCAGTGATGGTGACTCCCAATGGCCAATGACTCTGGGAAGAATTTCTTCCTAGCATCCAGCCTAAACTTCCCCTGGCACAGCTTGAGACTGTCCTCTCTTTCTATCACTGGTTGTCTGGGAGAAGAGACTGACCCCCACCTGGCTACAACTTCACTTCAGGTAGTTGTATACAGCAATAAGGATTCCCCTGAGCCTTCTCTTCTTCAGGCTAAACAATCCCAGTTTCCTCAACCTCTCCTCATAGGGCTTGTGCTCCAAACACTGATAGCACATCACTTCTCACATAAAAGGAAACTGATCCCTAGAGAGCTTAAAGCAAGGGGTTGGTTCTCAGACACTTTGTAAGACACATCTATACTCTTACTCATCCAGAGATTTGACAGCATTCTCCCTGTCTGTGTCTATAAAGAGTTGATGTGAAGTGTCCGTCATGCACCTTGAAATAGCTGGAAGTGCTTGATATCCCAGTGCTTATCATAAAGTTTAGAGTGCCAACGTGAGTGACACACAGGAATTGAAGTTCCTCTGCTTCATCCAAGACATACCTCCAGGTCTATTACCAAGCCAGGCTGGCACAGCTGTGTCTCAAAACTCAGAGAGTGGAGTTCTTCAGTTACAATGAGAGGGCCCTTTAAAAAAATAAAACAGAAGAAAACCTTTCAGGGACTTAAAATTGCTTAGGAGGAAGAAAAGGGGATTTATCACAGGGAAAAAATCCTTTCTGGTCAATGCTACTTGGTCTAGATCTCAGAAACAGTTTACAGGTGAAAATCAAGTGACAGTGCTAACCTCCTAAAGCTGGTTGTTAAATTCTAGGCATCATTTATTTATTTGTTTACTTTTTTTGCTTCTATCTAGAAGCCACAGAAAAATCTGTCCCTGCTGGGAAAAAGACCACAGAAACATTCAGGTTGGAAAAGACCCTCAGGATCACCAAGTCCAACTCAGATGCCTACTCTGCAAGGTTCACCATATCCCCATATCCCACCTAAACCATATCCCCAGGCACCACATCTAAACCACCTTTAAACACATCCAGAGCTGGTGACTCAGCCACCTCCCTGGGCAGCACATTCCAATGCCTGACCACTCTTGCCATGAAAATTTTTTCCCAATGTCCAGTCTGAACCTACCCAGCTGCAGCTTCAGGCTCTTCCCTCTTGGTCTATCACTAATTACCTGTGAGAAGAGACCAGCACCAGCCTCTCTACAACGTCCTTTCAGGTAGTTGTAGACAGCAATGAGGTCTCCACTCAGCATCCTCTTTTCCAAACTAACCATCCCCAGCTCCTTCAGTTGCTTTCCATCAGATTTATTCTTCTGGCCCTTCCCAGCTTCCTTGACCTCCTCTGCACCGGCTCCAGGAGCACCTCCACATCTCTCTTGTATTGAGATGCCCAAAACCCAACACAACACTTGAGGTGTGGTCTCACCAGAGCTGAGTACAAGGGGACAATCACCTGCCTACTCCTGCTGGACACAGCATTTCTAATCCCAGCCAGGATGCCATTGGCTTTCTTGGCCACCTGGGCACACTGCTGGCTCTTATTCAGCTGCTTGTTGATTGGAACCCCCAGGTCCCTTTCTGCCAGACAGCTTTCCAGCCACACTGCCCCATGCCTGTAGTGTTGCTTGGGGTTGTTGTGACCCAAGTACAGGATCTGGCACTTGGCCTTGTTGAAGTTCATTCCTTTAACGGCTGTCATTAAAGCTGGATGCTGGTGAGGGAGAGCCCAGGGAGACACCTTTCTGGCATCACTTCTCACTTATATGCACCTGCTACACAGATAATTTTCTGGAAACACTGATCTCTCCTATTCATCTGTTTTCCTGGGTGTTTCTTCATGGGGCTGAATGTCTGAAGTGCCCTAATGCTGCCTTAGTACTGTGCAAAGGCTATGCAAACCAGGTTAGTACTGCTTACCTCATTTGTTCTGCTTCCTGCATTCTTCTGCTCTTTCAGTTGCTGCAAACGAACAAAAGCAACCCTGTCACTTGTCTGCTTCAGCCACAAAAGCAAGTGGGAGTAGATGGAAACATTTGGCATGCTCAACTGCATGTAAACCAGCTGCACTAGTGTCTGCTTCTAGTTGGGTCTTTGTGGAAGCCAAAGGATTAAACTGTAGGTAACTACTACTCTTCTACAAACTATTCATCTGTGAAAATAGATATTGCACTGTTATGGTGCCTTCTCTAAGAGGCCTTACAAGAACAGAAGCAGAGTGAAATCAGGCAGGATCAGATTAAATGCTGGATTATTAGAAATGGGCAATAATCTGCAGACTTTGTCAGCCCTGGACAATGAAGGGAAGAAGGGAGACCTCCATACTCAGGCCTTGCATTTTTGCTTTGGTTCCATCATTACAACAGGAATCTGATTTATCTCCCAATCCACAGATCAAATGTTGTACAGTCTACTAAAGACACTGAATTTCTTATAGCTGCCCACACCTTAAAAACTTGGATCTTCTAGACTCAAAGCTCTTTAATCTACTCCAAGCTTTTCTACTTACGGGCCTTCCTCTGACAGGCCCCAACCAGCGTTTCTAGGCTGCTTTTTCCTTCCTCTTGCAAGAGGAACATAAGCTGCATGGCAGCAGATAAGTCATTTTCACAGACTCATAGAATTGTCAGGGTTGGAAGGGACCTCAAATATCATCCAGTTCCAACCCCCCTGCCATGGGCAGGGACACCTCACACTAGATCAGGTTTCTCAGAGCCCCATCCAGGCTGGGCTTAAAAACTTCCAGGGATGAGGCTTCTACCACCTCCCTGGGCAACCTGTTCCAGTGTCTCACCACCCTTGTGGTTTCTAGCCCTATTTCAGTGACAAAAGCAATTGAAACAGGCCAAAGATTTCAAAAAGGGAAGAACAAGATAGGAAAGATGTTCACAGTTCCTCTTAGACAAAAGCAAATTGTCTCCTTCCTACCACACCCTCTACCCACACAATTAAATGGATGTGCCAATAAAAGGAAAACAAACATCTCCTACCAAGTGCCTGAATTCTGCTGCTAGGCTTCCATTAGTAGACTCTTCCATATTCATTACTTTTGTGTTTGTTCCCAAAATATTAAATTTCCTGAACCTTTACAAAGAGAGAGAAAAGAATTGAGTCTCGAATTCATTGAAAGAACCCAACCTTAATGTAATCATATTAATGATGCCACATACCCTTTGACTGAGTTCTTCTCACTTACATCTCTGTCAATGGAAAGAGAAGAAAAACAAAAGACACAATTAAAATCTTTCAAAGACCCTGCCACAGACAATGTGCCTGTTTGGATTCTGCCACAGACAATGTGTTTGAGTAGCTGACTGAGAACTGGTAAAATGCTTCTGTGAAGTCTTCCTGGAGCCTTCTCTTTTCCAGGCTGAACAACTCAAGCTCCCTCACCCTCTCCCTTGTTAGCAGAGGTTCTCCAAACCCCTGATCATCTTTGTGGCCCTCCTCTGGAGCTGCTCCATCACGTCCAAGCCCTTCCTGTGTTGAGGGCTCCAGGGCTGGACACAGCACTCCAGGTGAGGTTTGCCTTTGGGATTTCTGTGCACTGGGACTGCTTACCATTAGCATACATAGGGATGAGAAAAACGCAACGTACTTATCGAAGAAAACTTTCACTTTCAAGTTGTAGTTCAACTCCTGCAACTTCACCAGCAACCTGGAAAGAGAAGTTTGATTTTTTAAGTGACTGCAGTTGCAAAAGACAGCTTCTCTTCTACCACACTGCTTAGCACAGGTATGTTCAGGCTGCACAGCACAAGGTCACATACAGGCTCCAAGCTTGCTCCACACAAGACAGCATCTAGAGAGGAAACTAGGTGGGTAAATGAGTTGCTATTTTGCATGACAAAGTGGCCTGCAGTGTCTTCTGCTGTTTGGTTTTGGTTTATATACTCAATACCCCCCCACTTTTAGTAAAGGGTAAAAGCTGAGCCTGTGTTAAACTTTGCCTGAAAGTATCCCCCTGCTACCTGGCACTTTGTTCCTTCTGGCCTTAGCACTTGAGCTACAATGCTCTCAGCTGTAGGAAGCCAAACCTTGAAGAGCTTGTGAGCAAACAAGAAGGGGTTAAAGGGGAAGCATACCTCAGTTTTACAGTAAACTGTACTCCTGTCTTCAGGACTAAAGGCCTCTGAGGATGTGTTGGCATGCAAGGCTGCCTCTCCACCACAAAGGAGCTATGGAAAGAACAGATTAAAGGCACTTGGATTTATCAAGGAGCAAGGAATTACAGAAAAAGAGAACTTTAAAAGCATGGTGATTGACCAGCAATACTTTAAGTACAATTTATTCAATTTCAACCTACATACAGGTCTGTGCCTTGGTTTCTTTCACTTGCACCAAGGGGGATATAAATATTGCTAGTATGAAGTGATTTCATGAAGGTTGGCTTTTCCTGAAGACATTGATGGCTTGAGGAGGCAGAGTGCTGCCCCAGCCTTCCCTGAAACCATGGAGCATCTAAACACTGATGCAACCAGCACAATGCAAGTGAGGAGTGTTGCTGTCTCAGGCACCACTTGTGCAGCACTGTGCTAGACAAAAACCCTGAAGTATTTTTATGGTTACCCAGTCTTGGGCAGCATGGAGACTTTTCTTTCCACTATACTCACAGGCAAGGTAACTTAACAGCAGCTCACAGGGAACTAATCAGCTGGGCTTCTACAGCTTGCCCTCACTCACTTTGCTTCATTATAAAGCAATGCCTGCGTCTTCCAATTGAGTGTATCTGTGGTCAAAGCACTGAATGGGACTCTGGAAATGGAGGTTGTGGCCCCTCAGAAGAGGGGGTCATGTACTCTATCTAATCCTCTCCTCTTAGTTGCTACATTCAAGTCTTCTGCAGCATTAATTTTTGTCTGCTGGGACCCTGATCTTTTGTGGGGTAACTTCCAGCCACATCAGGAAGATGGTACAGAGATGGGGCTTCTTTTCTGGAGACAGAGAATGTGTCCACAGACAAAGGGCTGTGGAATTTAATGGTCATTTATCTTGGAATAGCTTGGTGCAAATGGTTTCTTGCCTCTATTTACTTGGACTTTGCAGGACTCAAGCTTAAAGCAAGAAATGGTCTAAGACTAGGAGTTGGATTCTGTAATCAGTACATACTGTAGCACACAGCTCCTGCTAATTCCAGTGATGCCTGATGCCAAACTCTTTCCATGGGCCTAAAGCTGTGGGAACTGTAGAATAAATCTCAGTAATGTTCATTATCTCAGCATTTGTGACAAACTTGTGAAAACCTCAGAAAACGCAAAGTTAGCAGGCAAGAAACACCCAGGGAGCACAAGGGGGGAACATGCTCTTCATCCACTTATTCACTCAGACACAAGAAGACTCTTGTCTGTTACCTCTGGATGAGCTGTCTGAAAAGGCTGTGGGTTCTGTCCTGCAGAACTTGTTTGTTTTTTGTGATGGGATCAAATTCATAGGTAAACTTCTGTTCCAGTTCCTCCAGCTTTTTGAGCTGCTGACGAACTTGCTGTAGGCTTTCAGCGACAACGGTGAACCTACAATTACACAATCTTAGTAATTTTTAGCATGGTTTTGAGTTGTCACAGCACTGAGACACCAGCCAGGTGACTGTCCCTAAGGAATAGGTAGTGCACAAAGAACACTTCTTGCTCATTGGCAATGTGGTGAGGTAATACAAATCAATTAAATGCACTTGTGGTGCGACAGAATGAAAATGTCACATAAAGAAGTGACCTCAGGAGTTCATCCAGTCCAATCTCCCTGCTGAAGAAGGCTCACCCAGAGCAGGTTATCCAGGATCACAATGTCCATGTGGGTTTGGAATCTCTCCAAAAAAGGAGACTCCACAGCCTCTCTGGGCTGCCTGCTCCAGGGCTCCAGCACTCTCACACCAAAGTAGTTTTTCCTCATTCACAGAATGCATTGGGTTAGAAGGGACCCTCAAAGGTCATCTTGTCCAACCTCATCCTCCCTAGGGCCACATCAAGTTTGATCTTGAATGTCTCCAGGGATGGGCCTCAACCACATCCCTGGCCAACCTGTTCCAGTATTTCACCACTCTCACTGTGAAAAACTTGCTTCTTATGTCCAACCTAACCCTAACCCTGCTCCAGTTTCAAAGCATTGCCCCTCATCCTATCACTGCATGTTTAGGTGGAACTTCCTGTGTTCCAGTATGTGCCCAGAGCCCCTTGTCCTATTACTGGGTACCACTGAGAAGAGTCTGGCCTCATCTTCTCGCTCCCTGCCCTTTAACTATTGATCAGCACTGAGAAGATCACCCCTGTCTTCAGGGGTATTTCACATATTGGGTGTTCCTTCCAAACACTGCAAGTTCCTGTCCAATACAACCCTTGATTAGAGACTTACCAGTTCTGTAGCTGGTCAAGACAAGCGTTGGGTGGGCCACCAATGCATGCAGTCTGTTGTCTGTGTTTCCACTCCACCAGCTCCTCATTAATAAGAGCACTCTGTGTGTGCTCTGTGGCGTTCAGCAGCTGCCCTATCTTGTTTACCACTTCCTGCAGGGAACATTAAATTACTCTGCTTATTAAAAATACTTGACTCAGGAAAACTCAGTCCTGTCCTGGCTAATGCTGTCTTGCCAGCCTCTGTGAGGACCTCAGAGTAAGCTTCTGACAGCAGAGGATGTTTTCTAAAGCACCTGTTTCTTTCTAGCTGGAGCTAGATTCAGTGGAGAAACAACTTCAGTGTCACCCAAATCTGAATCACAGAATCAGCCAGGTTGGAAAAGACCTCAGAGATCATCAAGTCCAACCTATTACCTAATACCTAACACCTCATGACAACTAAACCATGGCTCCAAGTGCCACATCCAATCCTTTTGAAGAGCCAGTGCCTCCCATCTATAGGTGTCCTAGGTGTCTATCAGGGATCACCCAGTGCATGCTGCAGACCTGAGCACTGCAACAAGAGTTAGCACATCTCAGTCTAACAGAGCTGCATATCTTTCAGTCAGTGTCTCCTCATGAACAGGACTACTGATGTGACACTTTTCCCTCTCTCTGCTCTAGCTTCACCTGACTAATGTCTCAGAAGTGCTGCTAGAAGAAAAATCATGCTGACAGATTCTAGATTGTTCAGTCAGGCTGGAAAGAATGAAATCTTTGCTTGACTGAGTTTTCTTTCATGCAATTCATGCCAGCCCAATGAAAATGACTGTGTGTTCAAAATAAAGTTTTGTTGCCTTCTGAAAGAAAACAAGAGCACTACCTTTCTCTTGAAGTCAAGTGATAGTAACATCTTCTTGAGATACATCTGTTCTTTTTTATAGTCATCTTGTGACATCCCATTGGACTCGTTCTCTGTAAAGTAAGTTCACTTTGTGAAGGTGAGACTGAAGAGAGAGAAATAGTTCATGGCTGTGGTAAGACAGGGAAGAATTCATAGCTTCACAGAATGGTTTAGGTTGGAAGAGACCTTAAAGATCATCTAGTTCCAACACCCTTGCTATGGCCAGGGACACCTTCCACTAGCCCAGGTTGCTCAAGGCCTCATCCAACCTGGCCTTCAATACCTCCAGAGGGGGGGCATCCACAACCTCCCCAGACAACCTGTTCCAGTGTCTCACCATCCACACTGTAAAGAATTTCTTCCTAATGTCCAGTCTAAATCTGCCCTCCTCAAAACTTCAATCCATTGTCCCTCATCCTGTCACTACAAGCCCTTCTAAAAAGGCCCTCCCCAGGTTTCTTGTAGGCCCTCTTCAGGTACTGTAAAGGCTGCTAGAAGGTCTACCCAGAGCTGCCTTTTCTCCAAGCTTAACAGCCCCAACTCTCTCAACCTGTCCCCATATGGAGGTTCCCCAGCCCTCTGATCATCTCTGTGGCCCTTTTCTCTGGCTCCAGCAGCTCCATGTCCCTCTTCTGCTGGGGGACACCACAACTGGACAGGTACTGCAGCCGGGGTCTCACCAGAGCGCAGTGGCAGAATCACCTCTCGTGACCTGCTGCTTACACTGGTTTTGATGCAGCCCAGCACACAGCTACCTTCTGGGTTGCAAGCAACCATTGCTGGATCCTGGTGATTTTTTCATCAGCTGGCACACCAAAGCATGGTGGGGAACACTGAGGGAAGAAGGGGACCTGCCTGGCTAATGTTGAGTAAAGTATCCCTCTAAAGCTTAAGGAAGGCAATGTCTCCTACATCTTTTTTCCCCTCCTTCCTTTCCCCTTTCTGAAAGGACAGCCTACACTTAGTGCTAGCTCAAGGAAAACCTCTCCCAGTGGAGCTGTTAAGATGTGAGCTTGCTTGCTTTTCAGAACAAGACCCTGCTTTGAAATCATGCTTGTATCATGTAAAGGTACATGCTGGGCAATTTGTTCTCATGCAGCCCTCTGACACAAATTGCTTGTGTTACTTAACCCGACAACAGAAGTCAACTCTCAGACCAAGGGCAAAAGTTTATAGGCTCCTGAGGGCAGCCTGGGCTGACAGATCCTGAACAGATGCCCTAGCCAATACCTCTGCTGCCTACTGACCTTAGGTTGGAGGTTCTGTCTGCTTCATGGAATCACTACCTGCCCTCAAGTACAAAGAGCAAGATCAGGGCTCAGTGCACATCCTGCTTCTGAGGGACAGTCAACTGACAGCTTGTTTTGGAATCACAGAATTAGAGAATGCTAAGGGTTGGAAGGGACCTCCACACATTCAGGTAAGTTTTGAAGATTTCCAGAGAATGAGACTCCACAACCTCTCCAAGCCACCTGTTCCAGGGCTCCAGCACCTCCACAGTAAACAGGTTTTCTTATGTTGAGATAGAATCCTGTGATTGAGCTCACATTCATTGTCCCTTGTCCTATCACTGAAAAGAGACTGACTCCATCCTCCTGGCAGCCACCCTTCAGGTATTTGTAGACATTCATAAGATCCCCTTTCAGCCTTCGCTTCTCCAGACTAAACAGCCTTAGGTCTCTCAGTCCTTCCTCAAATGAGAGATGCTCCACTCACTTAACCATCCTCCTAGCTCTCCATTGAACTCCCTCCAGTAGTTCCCTGTCCCTCTTGAACTGGGGAGCCCAGAACTGTACACAATATTCCAGATGTGGTCTAACCAGGGCTGAGTAGAGGGGGAGGAGAACCTCCTTCTGCCCGCTGGACACACTTACTTATGTTTGAGATGGATGGGTGCAGTGGGGTGGGTTGTGGGGGGTTGTTTTGGTTTGGTTTTCCTGGGTTTTTGGTTTTTTTTGGTGGTTTTGGGGTCTTTTGGTGGCTGGTTTTTTGTTTTTAAACAGAACTTCAAGTTTTAATCTGCAAATATTCAAGTCCAAGACTGAAAACTCAGGCCCCTTCTAGAATAAAGTAGTCATAAAAGGCTCATCTATGTCCCAAAACCAATGTGGAGGACAGCTGCATGTGCTTCCCTCAGCACATATGGGCCTACAAGATGTGGAGCAGGGAAGGCAAACATTTGTGGAACAGGTAAGGCATTTCTGGAGCAGGGAAGGCAAAAGTTTGTGGAGCACAAGATGACAAGGAGAAGCCTAAACTTAACGATTTAGATGTATGACTGAACAGTCACAGAGTCTATAGGACTTGCTATTTCTAGATGTAAAAGACAAAGGAATGACTGCATTAACAAAAAGGGGGTTTGTTATTTTAAGATGAATGCTGAGAATTCAGGAATTCAGGTTTCAGCATAAAGCAAATTTAATAAAGGAGGGACGTTAGCAGTAGGTTTGGCTGCACATTTTTAGGTTTAGCTGACACAAGACAGCAGAGTTTACTGTGAGCTCTGTGGAATCAGGTGCACCCTAGATAAGTAACTCACCTCTGTTCTGCCAAGTCTTATTTTTGAAGTCGTATTCATCTTGCATATCCTCTAATGTCTTGATGTCTTGCTCCACATCCTATAAAGCACAAATATAAGTGGCCACAATTATTCAATACCTCCACATAATGCAAGTCCACTGATGAGGAAATGGCAGCAGCCATTGCAGAGATCATAGAATGGCTCAGGTTGGAAGGGGCCTCAGAAATCATCTACTCCAATCCCTCCACCATGGCCAGGGATGCCTCTCATCCAGACTTGGCTGCTTAAGGCCTCATCCAACCTGGTCTTGAACACCTCCAGGGAGGAGGCACCCACAACCTCCCTGGGCAGCCTATTCCAGTCTCACCACCTTCATACTGAAGAGCTTCCTCCTAAGAGCCAGTCTAAACCTACTCTCTCAAAGCTTAAAACCATTCCCCCTTGTCCTATTACTAGACACCCTTAAGAAAAGCCCCTCTCCAGCCCTCCTTTAGGATCTGTTCAGGTTCGAGAAGGCAGCTATAAGGTCCCACCGGAGTCTTCTCTAGGCTGAACAACCCCAGCCCCCTCAGCCTGTCCTCACAGCCAAGGTGCTCCAACTCTTCAGTTACTTTTGTAGCCCTCCTCTGGACTCACTTCAACACTTCATATCCTCTCTATGTCCTTCTTATGATGGAGACACCAGAACTGGACACAGAATTGGAGTTGGGGTCTCATAAGAGCAGTCTAAAGGTACAGAATCCCCTCTCTTACCCTGCTGGCCACGCTCCTCTTGATGCAGCCCAGGAGATGATTTGCCTTCTGGGCTGCATGAGCACACTGCCAGCTGGTGTTGAGATGGAGCCCAGTTTTACAGCAGGGCCTTTTCCTGGAACTCTCTAACAAGACATACCCTTGAACTTAATCACCTTCTACTCACCTACCCTCCCTCTTCTTGGCTAAATAAAATCTCTTAGCTATAAGAGATGGAAAAGTCCTCATGGTCCAGCTGAAGAGGTTCACAGAACCTAGGAGAAGCAAGGCTACATAGTGGGAAATCTTATAGCAGCACACAGCATTTTAAACAAACTTCCAAATTCTTAGCTACTGCTTGGAGAAAAGCTTTGTCATGGCAGTATTTAAGATGAGTATATTGAACTGAAAATCTAGTTACCAAACTGGCCAGCATATGATTTGTGAAGAGTTCTTCCTCAGTTGTAAGTATTTCAGATGGGTAAATTTATGTGTTCCTAGAATATTATGAAGAAATTCTTTACAGTGAGGGTGGGGAGATGCTGGAACAGGTTGCCCAGGGAGGTTGTGGATCCCCTCCATGGAGATGTTGAAGGGCAAGTAGGATGAGGCCTTGTGCAGTGTGTTCTAGTGAACGGTTGGCACTAGATGATCTTTAAAGTCCCTTCCAACCTAAACCAATCTATGAATCTATTAATTTAAGCATAAGAAACTTGATTTTGCTAAACCAGTTAAATCCCAATCTGTCCTATGGTGCTACTGCACTGGTGAGGCCACATCTAGAATGTTGTGTCCAGTTCTGGGCACCTCTGTTCAAGAAGGACCTCAGGGAACTGCTTGGAAGGGTCCAGTGCAGAGCCACAAAGATGCTAAAGGCAGTGGAACATCTCCCTTGTGAGGACAAGCTGAGGCTCTTGAGCTTGGAACAGCAGAGCCTGAGGGGTGACCTCATTCATGTTTATAAAGATGTGAAGGGTGAGTGTCAGGAGGACAGAGCCAGGCTCTGCTCAGTGATGTCCAATGATAGCGCAAGGGGCAACGGGTGCAAGGTGAAGCAGAGGAGGTTCCACGTGAAGGGTAAGAGAGCCCTGGAACAGGCTGTCTAGAGAGATTGTGGAATCTCCTCTGGAGACTTTAACAACCCACCTGGATATGTTCCTGTATGACCTCCTCTAGGCAATCCTGCTCTGGCAGGGGGATTGGACTAGATGGTCTTTTAAGGTCCCTTCCAACCCCTAACATTCTGTGATTATTTTGTCACCAGTGAGTGACTGAAAATCAAGTCAAGTTGGGCCCTTTTCTGTTCTGAAAGCTTTTCAAGACATGTAAATCAACAAAGACCACTTCAGTTATACTTACTGTTACGCTTTTTTTCACAGCCCTAACTTTTGCATCCAGCTCCTTCTGTTTGTCCAGCATCCCTATCACAGTGTTCTGTGCACTCCCCACTTCCATCTGAGGGAGAGAAGCAGAACAAAAACCAAAATCAAACCAGAGTGACCCATGACATATAAATCTTTCATTAATAGAAGTTAGTAGCTTCTGCCTGATGAAGCCTGGCTTGTTCTGATAAATCACACTAAGATATTCAATATAGATTTCAGGTGAATTGTCAAGATACAAAGGAGGACTAAAAATGTCCTTTGTGGAGTGATGCTGCTTTTCTTCTTCATGGCAATACAAAGCTATAAACATACAGTTTTCTCTCTACACAATTCCATTCTTTTGTTTGCTTCTCTTCAAGTACCTTTTAAGTGTATTTCAAGAAAACAACACCCCTGAAGGCTGGATGACACCTGCATCATGTGTCTGATTCATCCATAAAGGCATCAACAACAGTGTGACAAGAAGGACCAGGCAAATGATTGTCCTGCTGTACGCAGCACTAGCCAGAGGACACCCCTCAAACACTGGGTACACTTTTGGGCCCCTCACATGTCCAAAGAAGGGTAACAAAGCTGGTGAAGGGTCTAGAGAATAAGTCTTATGAGAAGTGGATGAGGGAACTGGAGTTGTTTAGCCTGGAGGAAAGGAGGCTAAAGGGAGGCTCCTGAAGGGAGGCTGTAGTAAGGTGGGTGTTGGTCTCTTCTCCCAAGTGACCAATGATAGGATGAGAGGAAACAGCCTCAATTTGCATCAGGTAATGCTTAGGTTGGAGATAGGAAAAAATTTGTCACAGAAGCTGTCAAGCCCTGGAACAGGCTGCCCAAGGCAGTGGTGGAATCCCCATCCTTGGAGGGATTTAAAAAACATGTAGATGTAGTGCTGAGGGACATGGTTTATTGGTGGGCTTGGCAGTGTTGGGTTAATGGCTGGACTTGTCTTAATTCTGTGATACAGGGAGAAATGAGCCAAGGACAAGAACAAGACAGGTCTGTGCACAGGCAAACAGAGTAATCCTTGGTTTTAAACAGTTAGTAATTGTGCTTGTTCTGAGTTCTATCTTCTTAGCTTTGGGAAATGAGACCTTCTCCCAGAAAGCAGAGGTGTTGTACCTATCGCCAGCAGTAAATACAGGAGGACTTACTTCCCTTTTCAATGACCCAAATATGATGCATGCTGGAAAAGCTTTCTGTCATGTGCCAGAACAGAAACCATACAGCTGTGCTGCAGCTCCATGGGCTCTGCCAGTCACATTTTTCATGGAGCTGTTTTGGAGAGAGTTGCTTTAGGCCTCTTAATGAAAACCTATTGCCTGAGTGCTGTTCCCACTTGCTTTAAAGGAAAGTGGTTTGGTATCAGAACTTAACATGGCTGGGCACTCATCACTTTGTTCCTACCTAAGTGGATTTCATCTAGCTATATAGTTTGCATGCCTTTTACAACTGCAGAAATATTTATTTTTTTAATTGCAAAACAGTTCTCCTTGCAAAGGAGGAAAACAAAAAAGATAAAAATCAAAGTTGAAAAGCCAGAGAACAGATGAGGAAGAAGAACATGGCTTTATCTACGGTTCAGATAAAAGTAATGGGCTTCATTTAAACCTCAAAATTAAAAACACTTAAGAGGTAGCTTAGGAAGGAGAATGATGCAGCATTTCCCCCCAGAAACACTCCAGAGAAGCACCAAAACTCAGCTGCTTAGAGTAAATTCAGGAGTAAAACACAGAAGAAAAGAGCTACAATCTTGCTGGAGAAATAAGGCAAGCACTCATTGTAATACAGCCTGATGTGCTCAGCAGATTTTACTACAGAAGCACTTAAAAAACCCCAACAGAACAAAACATGTAGTTCTTGCATCACTCAAGAAATTCAAATTGGTTTTCTGGCCATTTCCCTTCCAAATGCTTCACACAGCATAAACAAGCCACACTGTCCATCTGGAAAACACCAATGGTCCCTCTTCGGCCTTTAAGAGGCATATTGGTGGGCAGACAGGACAGACAGCCTGTTTCCTCTTTCAGTCTTCTTCTGCTCCCTCTGTCCCAAATAACAGGAAAGGGCAGACAACTGCAGCAGACATTCCAGGACTGTTACCTGATTTGACAGTTGGGCACTGTTCAGGATTTTCCTCTCTTCTTTCAGACAGTTGTAAATGATCATTGCCATGTGTATTGGATCTTCTTGGAAGTTATCCTGGCATTAAAGACAGCTGTTAAAGTTCATCCCCCTAATTTCCTGTCCTTCAGTAAACTGTCTGGCAAAAACATCAGTGGGTGACTGCGTAAGAGCCTCTGGGGCATGCATTTGGTCATAGCACGCTCTAAGACTACATAGAGCATGACAGCCCCCACAAATGAGTGTCTATTTTAGTTCATTAGTGGATGAAGAGATGGGACTCAGCACAAAACAAAGGTCAGAGGCATTACTGGGAAAGGTGAGATACTACCCTACAGTCCTAGGAAGCTCATCCTCTCTTGAGCCACCCTCCAACATTTTTGACATATAGCTGCTGGTTTTGAATGACCATTGCTCTAGTCTGACACATGCAGCTTTTGTTTAGTGATGTAAAGGAGAGGTGCTGCCTGCCCTTCACCAGCACACAGTCATGGCTGGATATAAACTTAACTTTACTGTTTTACAGGCATGCAAAGTTGAAACATGACTGATGGGTACTGTCCTGCTCTGCTCAGGATGGCACCAACCCATAGGGCTGCTGAGCTGTATCTACCTCATCTTTCATTACTGATCTGTAGCTATTACCAGATAGGTACAGCCTGGTCACATTTTCTCCTCAGAAAACAGTCCTCTAGTCACTGACTTATAGTGACAAGAAGCTAGATGTATGTGAAACAGACTGTGGAGAAGGTGGCTTTATGGAAGATCCCCCGGCATAGAGCCCTACAAGGAGGAGAGGACTAACTAACACAACTAATTAAGCTCACTAAGGATTAGGGTGTCAGGAACGGCTAGGACTAGGGGGGACGGAGCAAAACTAGAAATGGGTAGATTCAGATTGGATGTTAGGAAAAAGTTCTTCCCCATGAGGGTGGTGAGACACTGGAACAGGTTGCTCAGGGAGGTGGTAAAAGCCCCATCCCTGGAGGTTTTCAAGGCCAGGCTGGATGGGGTTCCGAGAAACCTGCTCTAGTGTGAGGTGTCCCTGCCCATGGCAGGGGGGTTGGAACTGGATGATCCTTGAGGTCCCTTCCAACCCTGACAATTCTAGGATTCTATATTCTGCACTGGTATTCACCAGGAACTGCATTAGCCCTTTTCTTTGTCACTATGATGGACAGAAGTGCTGTCTAAGGGCAAGTTCTTTGCTGTTGACTGTAGTTCTGCACTTACATGGAAGAATTTATTTTCTTTGCATTTCTTCTACATCAGCAGCTTACTGGGACACTGAGAAAAGTGACTAGGGAAGGGGTGGAGTAAGTGAAACTACATTTGAGCTAGCAAGGCCCATTACAAACAACTTTCTTTTTGTTGGAGTTCTCAGAAACTAACTGTACTCATAATAAAACTAACTAACTGTAGCCAGTTAAAAATGGAGCAACATCTGAATTCTGCCTTTTAGCTTAGGATTCTCACCCACTTAAGTTTGCTTGGAGGCATCCCAATTGCACTGCTGAAGCAACGCAAGCAAGTTTATAGGCATAAAGCCCAGGCATACCTGAAGATTACGTTTGCTTTTCCTTATGTTGTGCTGCAGCAAAAAGTTGTTTTCTATGAGGAACCTACTAAACTGATCATCAAGCTGTGAGAGCAGGTCATGGAATAGCACCGTTGCAAAAGACACATTGTTGGCTGCATGTTCCCTGGAAAAAATTAGGGCATATTTGTGTTAAATACACTTTCAATACAGCACTCAAGGCATGCATAAAGGAGCACTTTGTTTTTCTCCCCAACTCCAGATGCAGTATATGCAAGCAGTAAAGATTACCCTCAAACATAAGTTTCATCCTCTCAACTTTATCTTTCCTTGATACAGAAATGTTTTTCTCTGTATTAGTTTTGCCACGTTCTGTGCAATTTGATTTACTCATTCCATGCACATCAAGAAGCTAAAACCAAGGCATGTGCAAGCTGTACCAGAAAACACCCCACAGAAAGTTCAAAATCTGTGAAGAGCAACAGACTGAGTCGCCAAAGAATAACTCACTGGTCTTAAAACAGCCACTCATGCCACAGACCAACTGAGAGAAATACGAGCTAGTGCAATTGCTGCCCCAGGTGTCAGGCCCCGCTAGAAAGCCCTGAGGAGGGGCAGGAACACAAGCTACAGCACCCAAGCAGCTACTGAAGTGCCCTACCAGTAAAGGTTCACCTAGCAGCTTGCTTCCCCAGTATTCTTCCCCTAGCTGTAACTGCATATATGAGGAAACTGCTTATGGCACAACCTGAAGGCCAATTTCTGTGCTTACCAGTCCTGGTTTTCCAGCCACTGAGCCAGGTACTGCCTGATTTCCATAGGAAAGCTGTCATCATACAGCTGGTGGACTTGTTCCAAAAACTTGGAATCAAGTTGTTGTAGCTGATACCATTGAGTCATTCTAAGGAGAGGGGAAAGAAGGAAAAAAAAAAAAAAGCATAAATATTTAAGTAGTATTTGGACTGAACTTGTAAAAAGCAGCTCAAGTTTTCAGAAACAATGGCAAAGGAGTAGGATGGAAAAAACGTTTCCAGCAAACACCACCATTTTATTCTTAGGTCCAACAATTTTAGAAGGCTAATCATTAAAACTGAACTCAACTTCTGTGCTTGTCTTAATTAAAAAAAACAATATTGCAAATGAAGACACAGTGTGCTACTGCAGGAAAAGTAACTCAAAGTTCTATCAGCCTTCCCTACGAAAATTTGCCTTTTTCTTTCCTTTGAAGCTCTTCTCACAGGATTTGGAGTACTGTTAGTGTTGCCACTCTCTTGTTTAATAGGGATACAGGAATGAGAATCCATTTGATGCCTGCACTCCTGTATGTGGACTTCCACCTTCTGTCAGTGGAGATGTACTCCCCATTAGTGGAAATATCAAGGAACCCTCTGGGAGCCCATTTTCAGGTGTTACTTGTAGCCTCACTTGACTGCTGAGGTCACCTGAAACGCAGAAATATCAGAGCTGTTTTATTTCCTACGATATGCTTTAGTTTGCACAATAAAACTTGCAGGCTAAACTGAGTAATCCTTGCAGCAAACACAAATTACCTAAAATGAACTAATATGGCTGGGAGAAACCACGCTGTATAGTAACAGGTCTGCAACAGTGGTTGTATGCCCTGGTGTCTCTGGCTGCAGGCCAGCTAACTCCTCACTGGGCTGCTGGCTAGCACCTTGTAGTTGAAACAGCATGTAAATAAAGCATGTTCAGGCGGAGAATATGGGAGGTGCGGTGCAAATCTTTTTCAGAAGAGCAATAGGACTTATCCAAGTGTGGTGGTTTTAGGCTATGCCTTCAAAATTTAGTTACAGATTTTGAGCAGAAAAGTAGAAAGATAGAAACAAATCACTGTTGGGTATAAAAAGGAAAACTAAAGATTATTCTAAACAAATGCACTGGAGAAGTATCTGCTATAAGACTACCTGTACCAAAACAATTCTTTCTCTTTTCTGATCTCTTCTTTTCTTGCTTTACTTGGGAGAGAATAATCTGCTTCTGGCTGATTCCTGCTTTCTCTCTGCTACTTTCTATCTTGGGACTGGGATGGGAGGAAGGGGGGCAGCAGAACAGCTTCCCTGGTCTCTGATCAGGGTGTTGTTTTTTTTCCATCTTGTTTGCCAATTGTAAATATCTGTATAGTATTTTAAATGCTATATATTTTGTACATAATAATTGCATTCCATTGTAGAGTGTAGTTTTGCTTGTAAATACAGCTTTCATTTGCTTCTGAGTTGGTCTGGCAAAGTTAACGCTGTGGGGGGGAAAACTTCAACCCACCACACCAAGGAACATGGAAGCATCAGGGTGAAGGAATCATTTATACATGGCTTCCTGCCAAAGCCATCAGTGCTTATATGCCAGTCCCCTCAGCTCCTGAGCAGGATATGCTATGCCTAAGAAGCAAATGAGTGTTGACAATTGTATTACGCTTCAAGCTTGAGGGCTTTTATGTGCAAGGGATGCAAATTACAGGCAACATAGTATTTGAGCATGCTGTAGTGGAACCAAGGCACAGTTAAACATAACATTGGTGAGGAAAGCTGGAAGAATTTCTCAATGCATGAAGTTAGTCCTTTCGTTTTGTTGTTGGTTTCCCTCCCCCCCGCCCCGTATTGCTTAAATAAAGATATACTCTGATCTCACTGTGCCTTAAAGCATCTGGTGAGGAAAGCTGGAAGGATTTCTCAATGCACAAAGCTAGTCTATTTGTTGTTTTTTTTTTCCTGTATTGCTTAAAGATGTACTCCAGTCTTCCTGTGTCTCAAACCAACTAGACAGGGAAAGGACTGAAGAGCGGTGGCAGAGAGCCACTAAAACTGCCGGTTGTGGAGCCATATGATAACGCAGCAAATGCAACCTGTGGGGATGCAAGCAGGGAAACATCAAAAATGCAGCAAGTCAGCACCTTTGTGGAAAAGCCATCAGAAACAAATAGGGGGGTACAGAGCTCAGCCTGCCAAGTGACTGGCGGTGTAAGATGGAAAGCCCGCTTTGCTGTTCCTTTCCTTGAGTAGGGGCAGAAGGGTCTCAAAAAACGCATCTCTGGAGAGAGGAGCCCTTGCCTGGGGCTGATGCGGCCGGGGATGAGGGGCAGAACTGTACCTCCGTACCACTCCTGCTCAATGCTCTCTGCCACAGGGAGATCGGTCTCTTTCCTGGCTGCGCTTCATCTCCACCTAACCCTGAAGCATCCAACCACCTCCATCCTTCACGTCTCTTTCGCCCCCCAGGTGCTCCGCAACTAACCGTGCGGCGGCAGCTCGGGAGAGCAAAGGGCAGAGGAGTTCCCGCCTCTTCACGCTCCCCCCTCCTACCACTACATCTCGACGGACCGCTCTACCTCGCACCCCCTCCCAGAACAGCCGCTGAGCCGCCCGCACTTACCCGAATACCAAACCTCCAACTCTGCACCTCGACCCTCGCCTGCGCCCACAAATATCCCAGCGACTGGGGGGCCCCAGGACCAATCAGAACCCAGCATTCGCCGCCTCGGCCAATGGGCGCGCCGCGGTGCCGCGCTACCCCGCCCACAGCTCTTACCCTTCCGCGCCGGGGAGACGCGCTGTCCCCAGCCCGGCACCCCAAGGGGCTGGCTCGGGGTCCTGCCCTGACCCCCGACCCACGGTCACCGCACAGAGTTCGCAGGCAGAAGTAGCATCATGCAGAGAGAAGCCATACCTGTTAGGAAAACACTGCCCTACAGCGCGGCAGTGGCGAGCGAAGCAGAGAGGGTGACCACCGTCCCCAGGGTCAGGCCCGTTTCTGATGGCCTCAGGAGCCAGGGCAGTGTTAGAGGACTGGGAACGTGAGAGAACCTGCAGCTGTCGAGAAGGCGCTAAACGGCCTTTGAGAAGTAGTTTGTGAGCAGATGTAACAGGCGAAAAACAAGCACAAGCCTGAGGTGGATGTCGCGATTACGGTATCCCCTACAAGAAGCCAGAAATGAGGACCTTTAGAAGATGACTCCTATTGCCCCAGAAGGGAAGGCACCGGAGCGCAAAGCTCCGTGGGCGATCTCCAGACACCAGCCAAGGCCAGCCAGGGGCTTTCCTGAGGAGAGGCTGGGTTAGCTACAGGGGCATTCACCCCGCTGCCCGATCCTCTGAGGCGCAGCCACCGCACCATCGTGCAGCTCCCAGCGCTGTTGGCGCCGGTTTCCCCCTCTCTCCGCCGCACCTCCCCTCACCTCTCCGTTACGTCTCCGACAGCCTTCTTCAGCCACCAACCCAGATCCTGGTAGGTACGGGCTGAGGTCGCCTCGGGGAACGGCGTCGTGCGCAGGCGCGGCGGCGGGCGGGGGAGCGGCGGGGCGGGAGCAACCACCCCGCGTGATTTCGGGGAAAGGCGGCGGGGAACTAGAAAGGGCTGGCTGAGGGGAAGGAGAAAGTGAAACCGTCTGTGGCCCGCCCGCCCTTACGCACCGCCTTGCATTGCTTCGCCTCGCCTCCTGACCTCTGGCTCGCTGCACGCCTGCCCGCACCTGCCGCAGCTTCTCCTTTGTGTTGGCTTCGGTAGTGAGAGGGGCCCCGAGCCTGGCAGCTGGCACCAGGCCCCGGCATGGGGGCACTGACTGGCCGGCCTGGCCTAGCTCTCCCTACCTGGGCAACAGTGCCATGTTTGACTTGATCTCTCAGGTCTTTTCCGACCTGGTTGATTCTGTGATTCCTCGTCATGATTTCATGATTTATTGGGGTCAAAAGCACAGGACGTGCTTTTCACCTCTGCAGTAAGAAAATCTCCCGGTTTTCAACAGCTGCTGGTGAAATGCTAGGTGACAGCTCCAAGCAGGGCCTGGAAAGCAATAGCTGGGGCACAGACATCTGTGAGGGTGGCCGCTGTGTCGGCCGGCTGCATTTCATGGGTGGGAAAGCATGCAAGTGCAATAAAGCACCAACCGCAGCTGCAGTTCTTACTTTGGGAACTGCAATAGAAGTTTCTATCTAAGTTAAGAAAACTTTGGCTTTAGTCATTCCTGTCATTGTGTCAGTTGAGAATTTGCTTCACAGGGAATATCCTGTGATGAGATTTCCTTCTCCTTCATTGTCATTCCTGGCATCTTTCTTTTAATAGTTTGGGTTTACCTCAGCCTTGAGAAGAGGAGGCTCAGGGGAGACCTCATTGCTGTCTACAACTACCTGAAGGGGGATTGTAGCCAGGAGGGAGTTGGTCTCTTCTCTCAAGCAACCAGCATGAGAACAAGAGGACACAGTCTCAAGCTGTGCCAGGGGAAGTTTAGGCTGGAGGTGAGGAGAAAGTTCTTCACTGAGAGAGTTCTTTGCCATTTGGAATGTGCTGCCCAGGGAGGTGGTGGAGTCACCATCCCTGGAGGTGTTCAAGAGGGGATTGGACATGGCACTTGGTGCCATGGTTAGTCATGAGGTCTGTGGTGATGCGTTGGACTTGATGATCTTTGAGGTCTCTTCCAACCTTGGTGATTCTGTGATTCTGGGTTTGGGGTTTTTTTGCTAGGACACTCTTAGCGCTACTTGGACACATCCAGTCTTGTTTGTTGCGTGTGAAGTGCCAACAGAGATCAGAAAAATGAAAGCTCAGGTCTCCAGGATACTTGGATCCTTTTTCATAACCTTTGTATCCCCTGCTCTCCTCAGATAGCAAAAACAATTCTTAGTCCATTGAAGAAACAAGTAAATAGAAGGTCTGCTTGGCAAACTGTGGTATGAAATGCTACAGAGTAGTGGTGATAAATGTGGGTACAAATAAAAGCTAGAGCAGAAGGTAACTGATAATTTCTACATTTCAGTAGAATCATTATGGCAATGGGGTGGGACATAAAGCACAAAACAATCACAGGATTTGGTCCAGGGAAGTGGTGAAGTCACCATCACTGGAGGTGTTTAGGAAGAGACTTGATGGGGTGCTTGGTGCCATGGTTTAGTTGATTAGATAGTGTTGGATGATAGGTTGGACTTGATGATGATCTCAAAGGTCTCTTCCAACCTGGTCTATCCTATCCTATCCTATCCTATCCTATCCTATCCTATCCTATCCTATCCTATCCTATCCTATCCTATCCTATCCTATCCTATCCTATCCTATCCTATCCTATCCTATCCTATCCTATCCTATCCTATCCTACTGTTTTGACTTTGCTGTCAATCAGTGAATGAAAAAGCACAATAAAAGTAGATGTCTTGCTTCTTATGGTGGCATTTGAGGCATCCCTTTCAATGTGTTTTTTCTCTTCTTTCCACTCCCCCAAGTAATTTTACTAGAGAACCCTATTCTTACTCATAGTGACATATCAAACGCTGGAACAGGCTCCCTAGGGAGAGGGTTGAATCCCCACCCATGGAGGTGTTTAAAAGACATGCTGAGGGACATGGTTTAGCACCAGACTTGGCAGTTAGGTCATGATTGGACTCAATATTAAAGGTCTTTTCCAACCAAAATGATTCTGTGGTTCTGTAAGGGTAGTGTTCTGTTCTAACAGGAAGAAGCTAATGCTGTATACATTTATCTTACAGAAAAAGGTTAATGACCCCAATGTTCCTTTCAAGCAGTGAACTGATTTGAAATTAATACACCTTTCAATTATATGTTAAACCCACCTCTTGCAAAGTCTGTTTTAAAACAGTAGTAGAAACCATCACCTTCCACAAGGCTATTTGTTAACCAGAAATACTTTGTGTTCAAGTCAAGACTTGAAACTCTTGAGGAGTTGCATTGCAAGGGGAGCAAGGAGGAAGGAGATCCAAGACTGTGATTCACATGTCATGTCTGGCCCTTTTTTACAGTACTTCTCATGAAGGATAGATTGTCCCAAAGCATAAGGTGCCCCTATTTTGTTTATATTAAGATGGTGAGGTTAGAAGGCCAATGGCATCCTGGCCTGTATCAAGAATAGTGTGGCCAGCAGGAGCAGGGAAGTCATTGTGCCCCTGTACTCTGCATTGGTTAGGCCACACCTTGAGTACTGTGTCCAGTTCTGGGCCCCTCAGTTTAAGAAGGACATTGAGACTCTTGAATGTGTCCAGAGAAGGGCAACAAGGCTGGGGAGAGGCCTTGAGCACAAGCCCTATGAGGAGAGGCTGAGGGAGCTGGGATTGTTTAGCCTGGAGAAGAGGAGGCTCAGGGGAGACCTCATTGCTCTCTACATCTACCTGAAGGGAGGTTGTAGCCAGGAAGGAGTTGGTCTCTTCTCTCAGGCAACCAGCACCAGAACAAGAGGACACAGTCTCAAGCTGTGCCAGGGGAAGTTTAGGCTGGAGGTGAGGAAAAAGTTCTTCACTGAGAGAGTTGTTAGCCATTGGAATGTGCTGCCCAGGGAGGTGGTGGAGTCACCATCCCTGGAGGGGTTCAAGAGGGGATTGGACGTGGCACTTGGTGCCATGGTCTAGTCATGAGGTCTGTGGTGACAGGTTGGACTTGATGATCTTTGAGGTCTCTTCCAACGTTGGCAATTCTGTGAATCAAAAGACAGGCAATAGCTGATGCAAGGTGAACAAATCTGCTGCTTTAGAAATCTCTGTAACTGCTTGTAGTTCAGACTTGAGAGCAACAAAACCCAGGCAAGACTATTTTTGTTGTATCTTGAAAAACTCCACAGAAGTCCAAGTATCCAATTGTAAGGCAAAAACTGCTTTTATTCATCCTGGTCATATAAATTACAGATGTTTCCAGCTGTACACACAACCTCTCCTGTTGTTTTGGCAGATTATTTATACACGATACTTTCCAAGGCAAAATGACTTCTCACCTGCTTTAAATTGCTTAGATTAAAAAACAGACATATTTGTTCATTTAAAATCTACTCCCTTGTTTCTGTTTCCATTCCATTGCATTCAACCAACACAAACAGCTTTGGTGAGAGGAATGAATGAAAAAGCAGAAATGAAAGTCTTATTGATTCAAGGAGGTGACATTTTCATCCCAGATGTCTGATTTGTACCTGCTTTAGAAGACTGCAAAATGTAAATGCTCAGGTGATTTTGTGTATTTGAAGAACTTTGCATGTGTTGGCCATGTATTCTGCAGACAAGGATCAAATCTGGAATAAGTCTGCATCCAGGGAATGCAGTGGCCTTGGAATTGCCAGGTTGTTACTCTGTTAGCAGAGGTTTCAGGGATAATGTTAGGGGACAAAAAAACCCCACAATGAATTCAGGATTTTCTCTTTGTAGATTCTCTGATAGTACTTGCTGTAGTATCTCACTACTCTTTGCACACATAGATTTGGCTTTTTTGAGAGGGCTAAGTTTTACTAACCCTGTCTATCAGTGATTAAATGGAGGCAGCCCTTTAGACACCACAATTTAGGTCTGTTAGTTTTATTTTTCCATTATTCCTTTTTCTTCTGAGCCTTGCTTGTCTACTTTCTGCAACTACAATGAGACCTGGACAGCCTAGAGAGTTGAGTGGAGGGGAACCTCATGAATTTCAACAAGGGCAAGTGAAGGGTCCTGCACCTGGGGAGGAATAACCCCCTGCAGTACAGAACAGTACAGGTTAGAGACTTAGCTGCTGGAAAACAGCTCTGCAGAGAAGGGAGTGCTTGTGGACAACAGGAGCACAGTGTGGTGGTTTTAGGCTATGCCTTTAAAAATTTGTTACAGATTTTTAGCAGAAAAGTAGAAAAATATAAATAAATCACTATTGGGTGTAAAAAGGAGAACTAAAGATAATTCTAATCAATTTCATTAGAGAAAATGTCTAGTGTAAGACTGGCTGTACCAAAACATTCTTTCCCTTTTCTGACCTCTTCTCTGCTTGCTTCACTCGGGAAAGATCGACCTGCTTTTGGCTGACCTTGGCTGCATTATTTGGGTTGAGGCTAATCCCTGCTTTCTCTGTGTTCCTTTTTTCCTTTTGGACAGGGGGGTAGGCCAGAGGACCAGCTTCCCTGGTCTTTCGTGTTGTTTGCTAGTTGTAAGTATCTGTATAATACTGTAAATACTGTATATTTTGTACATATTCGTTGCATTCCATTGTAGAGTGTAGTTTTGCTTGTAAATACAGCTTCCATCTGCTTCATACTGAGCTGGTCTGGCAAAGTTAATGTTGGGGGGGGAGCAGAATTTCAACCCACCACAGCCCAGCAACGTGCCCTTGTGGTCGAGGGAGCTGAAGGCATCCTAGGTTACATTAGTAAGAGTGTGACCAGCAGGTCGAGGAACATTCTCCTTCTCCTCTACCCTGCCCTAGTGAGGCCACATCATGAGGACTGGGTCCATTACTGGGCTCCTTGGTTCAGGGGAGAGAGGGAACTCCTGCAGAGACTACAGAGATGCTAAGGGGACTGGAGCATCACTGATGAAGAGGGCCTGAGAGACCTGGGGCTGTTTAGCCTGGAGAAGAGCAGACTGAGAGGGGATCTTTTTGATGCTGATCAGTATCTAAAGGATGCATGCCAAGAGGATGGGG
The DNA here is from genome assembly GCF_026170545.1 of Melanerpes formicivorus. NCBI lineage: Eukaryota > Metazoa > Chordata > Aves > Piciformes > Picidae > Melanerpes > Melanerpes formicivorus. Next base: position 4,630,750 of record NW_027142357.1, read on the forward strand.
CTGGGCACTTTTCAGTGGTGCCCAGTGATAGGACAAGGGACAAAAGGCACAAGCTGGAACACAGGAGATTCTATCTCAACATGAGTTAAAACTTCTTTACTGTGAGGGTGACAGAGCCCTGGAGCAGGCTGGCCAGAGAGGTTGTGGAGTCTCCTTCTCTAGAGGGATTCCAAACCTGCCTGGACGTTGTGATCCGGGGCAACGTGGTGTGGGTAACCTTGCTTTAGCAGGGGGATTGCACTGGATGATCCACAGAGGTCCCTTCCAACCCCCACCGTGCTGGGATTCTGTGAACTTCTATTGTGGTGGCAGATAAAAATCTATGCTGAAAAATCTGTGCTGAAGGTAGTTCACCTTTGGAAAAAACCAAACCCCAGGCATCTATGGGACAGTCAATCTCAGGGGGATGAGAATCTTTGCTTTAAAATAGAAGCTAAACCAATGGTATCCAAGCTGATGAATAAACAAACTATATAACATAATAAACCCTAAGTTCCCCAAAACACATTTGTGTGTTTAGTTCTCCCTAGATGCTCTTTTCCCAAGAAAAACATTCATAGTCTCATATTTACAGCAATTCTATGCATGTTTATTCTGCAAGTAAAATGGATCTCTCCTGGGCCCTCCAAACCAGAAAGGGTTTGACCTTTTATCAGCGAGGACAGCACTTCTATCTTGCAGGAGACAGTTTGTAAACCCTAAGGAGAAGATCCCTGGTTTACATGGTATTGATAACAGAAGGGGGCCCAAAATAACACCATAATGGCTTCCAGGAAATGCTTATTTACAAAGATGATGGGGAAAAAGCTTAAATGACTGCATCTTTAACCCATCCAGTGTTCACATGATTACTCAGTTATCCAGTATGTGAACCTCAGTCAGTTGAGTAAGGAGAACTCAGCTAGAAGAGAAAAAGGAAAAGATTAGTCTGAGGTAGTCACTGCTGTTCATGCAAAAAAAGATCACTTTAGGTAAAACCTCCTGTGGCTCAAGGTAACTGCAGTGTCATTTTGACAGTGTGATACAAACTGGCAAGGACCTGAGGACCCTCTTTGTAGGGTTCTACACAAAATTAGAAAACACTGTTTGGGCAACAGCTGCAATAAAAATTATCTACATTTTTAGATGAACTTTTGTGGTTCTTGCAGCCTATGGATGTGTACAGCAGGGTTCTAACTGCTTGTTTTCCTGATGGGTAGGGGAATCTGGAGAGGGGAGAACTAAAGGGAACTCAGCAAGGCTGCAGAGTGTGTATCTTGCTGAGACTGAGTTACTGAGTTGTAGGATGTTTTGTCTTGCTGCAGATTTCACTTTTGCTCTCTGCATCTCACACAGTGATTTTTATTGGCATCTTACAGAGAAAAAGCCCATTGCTTTAATAATGCAGGTTGTCTGCTTGCTGTACTTAGCCAGCTCTTCACCAGGGTAGGGTTGTGTGAATTTCAGACCCCCCCATATTTTCCTCATTTCCATTTAGCAAAGTAAATAGAGTGGGAAAAGGAAGGAAAGATTCTTTAAAAATCTTCCAAAACTCTTTTCTCCCTCAATTTCTATCAGAACTTGAAAACACTTCCAGTAAGAGCTTCCATAATTTCACCTCTCATCTAGCAGCACTGAATCACTTACATTCTTAATACCTTAATCTCTTAACACCCCTTAAAAGCAACACCACAATTGTGTTTGACTCCCTTTCAGCTGTTTGGTGTGGGAGGCTTTAAGGAATTTTTGTTCAGGCTTCTGTTTCACTTTTAGCTGAAGAACTAGTTTGTTTTTTTCAGTCCCATGAGAGAAAAAGGTGAAGAAGTAAAAAAAAATAGGTGTTTTGCTCTTGAACTGATCTTCAGCATGGTGTATACGTGAGATCTCTCTGTTTCTCTGTCAAGTTTAACTCTGCTTCCAGTCATGGATGCAATTCTGGTTCACTTTTGTTCTGTTTGTGGGTGAGGAGGAGTGTTTACAGGGAGGCATTTGAAGGGATGTTGACAGGCTTTTAAACACACAACCATTTTAAGTTCATAAATCACTGAAGAAACAGAAAACTAAGAGGTACTATTAAACAAAGGAGGTTTTCTTTTGAAGATGTTGAAGCTTGCAGCAGCATCCTGTCCCATGTAGCACAGGAAATGTCTGTACCATCCTTTCAGAACATAACACAGCAAGAGATAAAGAGCTCTTGATTTTTTTCCAGAGTTCTACAAGCAACCATTTTATAAGCAGCCTCTGTTTTATGCATCTGCTTTGCTTAGTGTCATCTTAGAGATGGGCATGTTCACAACTTACAGCAGTTTCGATCACTGTGGGACTCAGGTGTTCTCTCAGCACAGCATAAACACTTGGAGACATGGGAAGAAGATCTGATGGAGAGTGGGGACCTGTAGAATCATTTAAGCTTAAAAAAAAAAAGACACAAAAATCATCTTAAAAGCAATCTCCATCCCTCTGTCTTGATGCATAGCAGTGGAGGATGGTGAATGTTTATGAAGTTAGTGAAGGCAGTAGTCAGGTTTGCTGGTGGCCCTGTTAGCACGGGCAAACAACCTGGTACACATTTAAAAATGGAAGAGATGGGACCAAGGATAAACCTGAACTCTGTAATAGGAGCTGCTGGAGAAAAAAAGGGAGACAGCAGATCAGAGTAACATGAAGTTTGAATTCAATTTATACAAATCTTCTGCCACATGAAAGGGAAAAACACCATAGAAGTTAAGTTCTTCACTTCCTTTTCTGTCTTCAGCATTCCTTGGCCAAATAGAAACACACCATGTGTTGCTGTCCCAAATTATCTGAATGGGGGTTAGGAGGCAGGAAAAAAGTTGAAATTATATGTAAAGTTAATAAAAATAGTATCTGATGTGCAACACATCTGGAAGGATACTTACATTTTGGAGACAGGGATAAATACAGAAGGAACATAACCTTTGTCTCCTCCATCTGAGGGCTTTGAGACTAGAAGTAAACATTAAATATATTAAATATTGCCTAATCATTTTATTATCTATTTGAATTTGATTATCTACTTAAAGTGCTGCAGACCATCGTGCATTAAAAACACAATGTCCCTGTTTAAGATTAAATAAGAAGCCATAAAAATCCAGGAAATTCCTGAGCTGAGTCTTGGAGTTCAACTCTTAGTCACATAATTGTGCTCCCTTGATCTGAGTGGGCATCTTGGAATCTAACACAGCAACTGCTGGAAGAGATCTCATTAGGGCTGCAAAAGCAAAAATCCAATTCCACAAGCTTAGCACTTCTGAGCCTCTTGGTTTCAGTTCTGCAAATGCTCGTGTGGAGCTCTGTCTCTACAGGTTCAGCTCCAGCTATGTCTTTTGCATGAAATGAAGCATGAACTTGGTGTTTTTGTGTTGGGTTTTTTTTTGAGGATTGGAGCACTAGGTAAATTAAATTGAAGAGGGAAAACGTTTATAGCCTCCAAACATTTCTGAGTGTAGGAATTTGAACTCAAATGCCATTTTTTTTTGAGAGAGAGATTGTACATTTCATCTAAAAGATCACCTGACTTGTAACTTGGACAAGAAAGTGCAGGGGTTTGAACTTATTTAGAGCCTTTTTGTACTTCGCTGTGCAGTTGCCAGGGGTTTGGGGGAATGCTGTCTGCTGTAATGACTGTGTAATTGCTCAGTACGTCGGCAAAAGGCAGTACAGAAAAGGGACCTTTGCTATGGGGTTCCACCAAGTGAAATGACATAAACCAGCTCTTCCAGGCTGTTTGGAAAAGACAGAATTCCCTTCAAATTAAAGAGACAGCATCCTACAGTGCTCATGTAAGACAATTATGAAGCTGGTAAGCAGGATGACTTCAGTTTCATCTCCTTTGAACACTCAAGCATTGATATTTTTGTTTTTGTTTTTTTGTTTTTACTGGTCAGGAAAAAATCCTTTTTTGACTTTTTCTACCCTAAGATCTGTTTGTTATCTTCTTTTAAATATTGTTCTCATTGCCTCTAATGCAACCTCTAAGGCCAGGGCTATGTTTACAGAATGAAGCTGTCTAAATGACAGACACACATGACAACAGTTCTCTTGAGGATGCTGATTAAATGAGGCATCTTAATTTGTTCCTTCCCTCCTCTCCCCACATCCCTCAAACTGCCTCTTGACTTTGCAGCTGCTTTGCAGAAAGAGTAAATAGGGAAAGGAAGCCCAACCTTCACTTGGCTGACAGCTGTAGTGTTTGCCAAAGGCCTTATCTTTGGGAATGTCTGGATACAGATACTTCAGAGGGTTTTCGGGAACGTTGTCTGCCATAATAACCTTGTAGTCACGCAGTATGTCGGCGAACGGCAGCGCGGACAAGCGGCCTTTGTTGTAGGGCTCCACCGAGTGAAACGTCACATCTCCTGCAGAACACAAAGGCACCATGAGCACTGACAGCTGCTAGGCCAGCACCGGCACTAGGGACATAGTTTTGACTTTCCTTTGAGCTGGGTTAATGGTTGGACCTGATGATCTCAAGGGTCTTTCTCAAGCTGAATGATTCTATGATTCTGTGGAATCTAAAGCCTGAAGTGAGCAAGTGCACTTCCTAATGAAGAGTTAATACGAAGGACTGAGAGGCAGACTTTCAGAGTTTTGGTTTGTGTTTCAGTAAACATGATACTTGGATCTTGGCCAAAACCCTACTAAGACTTGACGCACAGAGCTTTTGCTTTCACACCAAAGAAACCGTGGCTCCTGTGTTCCAGCTGTGTTGCAGAGTTTGAGGGTTATGTTTGTGGGTTTTTAATTACACTTACCATTTTCTAGCTGATCCACCCAAGTAAAGGTAATTCCACCTAGGTTGCTTTCACTAAACCTTAACAAAAACGTCCCTGGTGTCTTGTCTTTGAGCAAAATTCGTTCCTTCTCTTTGCTTACAAATCCCATCACGTACCTGAAGTGTAAGAGAAAATCATGTGTTTACTTTTTTCTTGGAGAGAAGGGTAAATAGTGACTTCAATCTGTGTAGTGCACCTGGGCAAACTTTATGGAGGTGTTCAGTGAGTGGTTAGAAAAGCTTCATAAGGTCTTAAAGCTACAGCAAAAGCTTCACATGACAAAAGTGGAGTATTGCATTGAGCTCCAAGAACTATGAAGCATGATGAAGTTTTTCATAGTACTCTGAGTGTACGCTCACAGACCTGCTAAAGAGGTCTAAACCTGCATTTCTAAGAGATTTAGTGGTGTTCCCTTTTGGCAGAAATTCCCAGAAGTTACAAACGGGAAGAGAGAGAGAGAAGCATTAAACTCTCTGCAAATTACCCCCCGCATAACTAAAACTGAGATTAGGCAAAAGGCAAAGCAGAGAGAGATCATTATACAGCAGATTCCTTGTTGCTCACCCATCAATCCAAAGAGGAAGAATGTGTTTCTTGATTAAGTCCAAGATGGCTTCAAGCCAAACCCAAAAGGTAAAAGGTTTTCCAGGCAAATGTTCCTGGAACAGAATGGTTAAAAATGGTTACAATGGCTTTGAAGAAAAAAATAATTAAAATCAACAGCCACAAAACACAAACAAAACCAACACACAGAAGAGGTGAAGCAAAGAATCATAGAATGGCTTAAGTTGGAAGGGACCTCAGAGATCATCTACTCTAACCTCCCTGCCATGCCAACTAGACTTGGTTGTCCAAGGCCTCATCCAGCCTGGCCTTAAACACTTCCAGGGAGGAGGTTTCCACAACCACTCTGGGCAACCCATTCCAGAGTCTCACCATGCTTGTAGTGAAGAATTTCTTCCTAAGATGCAGTCTAAACTTACTCTCTTTCCGCTTAAAACCATCCCCCCAGTCCTATTGCTAGACACTCTTATGAAAAGTCTCTCTCCAGCCTTCCTGTAGGCTCTCTTCAAGTATTGAAGACTATCGTTACCCAGCATCCACATGATATGGTTTTCTTGATTTCTCAAGAACAACTTAGTTTCTTCAAGCAAGAACAGAACTGCTGCTTTGAGGAAGTCTCTCAGTCTGACATAAAGCCATTTGATTTTCAAGGAATGCATTGGAAACACCTCATTTTTTCCAAGCTCCAGCCCTGGAAGTGTTGAAAGTGAGGTTGGATAGGGGCAATAGTAACCTGGTCTAGTAGCAGGTGTCCCTGGCCATGGCATGGGGGTGGGAACTAGATGATCTTTAAGGTCCCTTCTAACGCAAACTAACCTGTCATTTTTGAAGGAAAAAAGTCACATCTGTTGTTTCCTCCTGTTTATGAAGTTTTGTTTTAGAGAAAAGGTGATGAGAAGGAACTTCCTTCAAGGGTCTGTATGTTTGAATGTAGTTAATATGAATACAAGGGGTTAACCTTTCTTTCCCAATAACTTTGTTGTTCCTTTTCCAAGTCAATGAACTGAATTTAGGTCACAAGTGAGCACATGAGAAAAATAACGCAGTGTGCTTTATCAAAACTGTGTTGTATGTTTTGATAGCACAATGAGCAGATCATAAAAATGCATCAAAAGAAGCATGCCCCGCAGACTGAGAGAGGTGATTCTGCAACTTTACTCTGCTCTAGTAAGACCTCACCTGGAGTACTGCACCCAGGTCTGGAGCCTTCAGCATAGGAAGGACATGGACCTGATGGAGCAGTTCCAGAGGAGGGCCACGAAACGAATCAGAGGGCTGGAGCAGCTCTGCTATGAGGACAGGCTGAGGGAGCTGAGGTTGCTCAGCCTGGAGAAGAGAAGGCTCCAGGAAGACCTAATAGCAGCCTGCTCATACCTGAAGAGGGCCTGTAAGAAGTCTGCAGAGGGACTGTTTCCAGAAGCCTGTAGTGATAGGACATGGGGCAATGGTTTAAAAGTAGTGAAGAGCAGATTTAGATTGGATGTTAGAAACAAGTTCTTTACTATGAGGGTGGTGGAACACTGCAACAGGTTGCCCAGGCAGGTGGTTGAGGCTCCATCCCTGGAGATAGCCAAAGTCAGGCTCCAAAAGGCTCTGGGTAACCTGATCTAGTGGAGGATGTCCCTCCTCACTGCAAGGGGGTTGGACAAGGTCACCTTTGGAGGTCCCTTCCAACATAAATATATCCGGCACAATATAATGATAGTTCCTACATCTGTAGCAGTGTAACTAAGCAGATCTCTTATCCCAAGCTTTGAACTTCTGGAAATACCCTGTTACATATTTACACTGAATGTAAATATGTAACTACTGGGCTACAAGTAGCCTTGGGACTCTTGTCAGCAACATCAGAGAAACAGGCACAGATGTGACCTCAGGAGGAAGAAGAGGAAGAAGAGTCTAGTTTTACTTTTAGAATTGTACCTTGCAGAACTTTGCCCAGGACAGTTGATAATCATTGTAACTGACTTGTTGTCCTGAGAGAAAAAAACAAAACAAAAGAGCCCCCACCATATCAGAGTCTATGTTTATGAAGTTTTGACAGAGCTATTGCTTGATATCTGTACAGTTGGGGTGAGGAGGTTTGGGGGACAAGTACACCCAGACTTGGAAAGGGATTGAGTGGGACATGCTAAAGGCTTGCAGGTCAGTTGTTCTGTATCTTTTGAAGCAGCTGATAATGGTAGTCTGGGGAATATTTGCCTAAGGTACTCCAGGACTTTTTCTGCAACATTCTGTGTTCAGTTTCTAGTTCAAGTGTTACTTCTCTTGGCCTTAACTCCATCTTAAAATTCCATACTTTAAGACAATTTATTTTTCCTTTCTTACTCTTGGTGATTTACAATGGCTCCTCTCAACCCCACTACCTCTACTAAGTGAGAGATCTCCAAAACACCAGCGGAAAAAGTGAGTTACCCAGGGCAACCAATCTTCACTTCCCAGCTTTGAAAGCAACCACAGATCCTCCCGAGTCTTTGACAAATGCTTCTGTTCTTGCCCCATGGCAGAGGTCATTACACCCTCAGCCTGGAGTTTTTTTACAGCTCAGAGTGTATCTTAGAACTGTTTCTTCTCTGGAAACAGATAACACTTTCTTTTCTTCTGCCATCTTTCCCTAGAGTCCCTCCCTTCTGTAGGATGGTCAGATGCAAGCATTCAGTAGTTCATACTGCTGAATTTACAGGACCTCTTTGATGTCAGCAGCGAATGATTGGTCTCAGAACTAAACAAACCCACAAGGATGGATATTTAAAATGAAACAAACCCCCAAGCTAAACCCCATAAGCAAGCAAAAAAGATTTCCTTTTGGTTTCAGATGCATGAGATAACTTCTTGCTAAACAAACAAAGTAACATCATAGTTTGGTGTGACTCTGATGTCCTCTTTCTTCAGTTCAGCAGCCTGGAAGGTCAGAAGGTGAATCACTTTGTGGTTAGAACAAGCTGAGGCGTGCATTTCTTTAAAGAGAGAAATGTCATTGTGGCATTTTTTAAGTCAGCTCTGCATGTGGAGGTCACACTTAAAGTAATTACCTGTAACTATCAAATATAAGACCTAACAGCCCCCAACACACACATACACAACATCTGTGTATTTCCATACACTCACCCATGAGTTTCTCTGCCAGCATGCTGAGCTGCTCAGAATTGAGTCCACGGCCAACATAGGATGAAAATTGCCAGCTCAGTACTTCCAAGAGCTGATTTAAAGGGGCAGCAGGGGGATTGTTGAAGAAAGACAAATTCTGCAAGAGAATTAGGGCTTTTATTAGAGAGTCAGCAACCATGAAATACCCTGCAGGCTGTAAAAGGCACTTGAGCAGAACCTAAACAGCGCTTCAGTACATCACAGACCCACCTGTGTGCTTACTTTGAATTGTACTGGTAGAATTGTTTTGTATCATGTACAGTTTTGGTCAGCTGCATCCAAAAAGGACAAATTAAAACTCAAAAAGTTGTGGAGAAGAGCCTTTCCTTTTCCTTAATTTAAGAACTATTGTTTCAGCCTATAAAAAGGGAGGCTAAGCGTGCATGTAGGTTTATATCTGGGCAGGGAACAAAAGATAAAGCAAACAATGTGAAGTTGATAACAGTGTATCAATCACCTGGACAGGCTGGAGAATTGGGCCATGAGGAACCCTATGAAGTTCAACAATGACATGTCCCTGGGAAGGAATAACCCCCTGCACCAATACAGCTTAGAGGGTGACCTAGAAAGCTGCTCTGCAGAGAAGGACCTTGCAATGTTGGTGGACAAACAAATTCACTGTAAGCTAGCCCCGTGCTCTTTGGCCAAGAAGGCTAATGGGTTCCTGCACTGCACTCAGAAGAACATGGCCAGCAGGTCAAGGGAGGTTCTCTTCCCCCTCTGTTCTGCCCTAGTGAGCCCACATCTGGAGTATTGTGTCCAGTTCTCGGCTCCCCAGTTCAAGAAAGACAGGAAACTACTGCAGACAGCAGTCCAACAGAGGCTACAAAGATGCTAAGGGGACCAGAACATCTCTCTGACAAGGAGAGGCTGAGACCTGGGGCTGTTTAGTGCAGAGATGAACAGACTGAGAGGGGATCTTCTCAATGCTGATCAGAACCTAACAAGAAGGGGAGCAAGAAGGTGGGGCCAGACTCTTTTCAGTGGCTCCCAGTGGCAGGACAAGTGACAGTAGGCACAAACTAGAGCACAGGAAGTTCCACCTAAACGTGAGGCCAAAGCCCTGGAGCAAGGTGCCCAGAGAGGGTATGGAGTCTCCTTCTCTGGAACCCACCTGGACCTTGTCATCCTGGGCAACTTGCTGTGGGTGACCCTGCTTTAGCAGGGGGTTTGGCCTGGATGATCTCCAGAGGTGTCTTTTAATCCCAACCATGCTGGGGTTGTGTATGTGAAGAAAATAAAGCCAGTTTAAGAGGGAAACATAGCCTTTTTCTAAAATATATATTCAGTAACCTAGTAAAAGAAATGTGAAAATGCAGCAAGTCAGTACTTGCCTACTGAGGACCTACCTGAGGGTCATTGGTTGACAGGTTGTACCAAATAATAGAAGCCCACGCATTGGGAAGTTGGCTGACATTAGAAATCATCACCACAGGCAAAGAGCTGGTCTGATGGAAAGAATGAATGTGGTATGTAAATGCTGCTGAAAGTCTTAGTGCTGTGTTATGCTTGGGTTTTTCAGTCCCCTTTGCCTTCCCAAAGCATATGATTCTGTCCAGAAGTGCTGAAAATCTTGCATCTGCTTATAGCTACTGAGGAAGATAGCATCTAGGATAGATGGACTCATGGTCTGGCCCAACATGGTGGTGCTTCTGCAAGCTGCTGGCAAATGCCTTTTATTCTTGCCCCAGAAAATCTGGCTAGAATACTCACTTCCAAATTTATGGTCAATCCATACAGGCAGACCTGTGTTTCAAAGCTGATGGAGTGCAGTTCCTCAGTCACCATGTGAGGGCCCTGAGGGAGCAAGAAGGTTGTAGGGGTGAACACGCAATGGCATTTAACACTGAGTGACTGCTGAGACTGTCTGACTTTGAGAGGAAACATAGCAAATATCTAAGCAGAACAGGAAAAGAAGAAAGCAAAGGAAATTTGTTAAGCTCTGCCATTACATTAGTCCAAAAGTGACAGGACAAGGGGCAATGGCCACAGACTGGAACACAGGAAGTTCCACCTAAATGTAAGAGAAAACTCCTTTCCTGTGAGGGTGCTGGAGGCCTGGAACAGGCTGCCCAGAGAGGCTGTGGAGTCTCCTTCTCTGGAGAGATTCCAGACTTCTGGACATTGTGATCCTGGACAACCTGCTATGGGTGACCCGGCTTTAGAAGGGAAGATCCCCAGAGATCCTTCCCAACCCCCACCACATTGGCAGTCTGTGAGTTTTAAAGCAATACTTATTTCCAGCTTTTCATTTCCTAAAGTTGCCTTACTGGTTGACAATTCCAAGTCAAACAGAGATGTTAAACTTCAAGGAGAAACACACTAGAAACAAAACTAAAAGCCATAATGACAAGTAAACCCTCACCTGGGAACATAGCCTTGTTGTTGGTAGACTTCGATGACATTAGTTGAAGGAACAGAGGCCTCAGTCAGTAATTCAAAGTAAATCTAGTATTAAACCCCCAGTGTTTTCATGGATGGGAATAAAAAATAAACCCATTTGTCACAGTTGATTAAAGTTTGTAGTACCAGGGTCTTGTTTGGATTACAAGCCAGGACAGCTCTGTGAGAAGCCCAGTCCCACAGAATCACAGAATGTTAGGGGTTGGAAGGGACCTTGAAAGATCATCCAGTCCAACCCCTGTGCCAAAGCAGGACCACCTAGAGTAGGTCACACAGGAACACATTCAGGAGAGTTTTGAATGTCTCCAGAGAAGGAGATGCCACAACCTCTCTGGGCAGCCTGTTCCAGGGCTCTGTCACCCTCACAGTGAAAAAGTTTATCCTTATGTTCTTGTGGAACCTCCTCTGCTCCAGCTTGCACCCATTGGCCCTTGTCCTATCACTGGACATCACTGAGCAGAGCCTGGCTCCCTCCTCCTGACACTCACCCTTCACATCTTTATAAACACGAATGAGGTCACCCCTCAGTCTCCTCTTCTCCTAGCTAAAGAGCCCCAGCTCCCTCAGCCTTCCCTCAGAAGAGAGATACTTTACTGCCTTCAGCATCTTTGTGGCTCTGCGCTGGACTCTTTGAAGTAATTCCCTGAGGTCCTTCTTGAACTGAGGGGTCCAGAACTAGACACAATATTCCATGCTGGTAACAACTTGACTTTGTATTTGCAGACCTTTTTGCTTGGGACACTGATGTGAGTGATTTCTGAATTTTGAATCTTCCCAATACAACTTTACTCACCCATCTGTACTTTTTCTGTGCAAGACTGGTGTGGAGATTCCTCAATCCAGTATAGGCTGCTTTACTTCCCAGGTAAATAGGTGGCATTCACAGAAGCATTTTACAGCTTCAGTTCCCTTGGGAGGTGCTACTCGATCAGGTATCCTTGGCAGAGGCTGTATTACTGGCTGCAAGCTTCTGGCTTTGGCTTCAGTCAGAGATTTATCTGCAGGGTTTTGCTGTTCAACAGCAATGCTAAATCCATGGTTCATGGCCACCCCAGAGCTTGTGTGTACTTCCCTCCCTGCCTCAGCTGCCAGATGAGGACAGCCTGCCTTCTCCCCAGCCAGAACAGTTCTCCTTTCCCCTCCTGCCAGCAATGCACAAGGTGAGTGAATGAAGGCAGGAACTTTCTTGCCTGTGATTGATGTTTGTGACACCTAGGGCACTCGGGGGAATCATGGCTTGCAGGAAGCCAGAGCTGAGAAGGATGTAGGGTAGAACTGGGCAGATGAGGAGCTAGGCAGGGGAAGAAGCACCGGTGAACTGTGCGTGAGAAGTGCTGGAAGGTAACAAAGGAATGGAAGGAGCATAGTGTTCTGGGTGAGGATGGCAGGCTGAGAGAGTTGGGATTGTTCAGCCTGGAGAAGAGAAGGCTGCAAGGAGACATTCTTATGGCCTTACATTAATTAGAGGGCCTATCAGAAAGATGGGGACAGACTTTTTAGCGAGGCCTGTGGTGACAGGACAAGGGGTAATGATTTGAAACCTAAAGAGGGAGACTTAGACTAGATATAAGAAAGAATTCTTTTACAAGGGTGGTGAGACACCGGCCCAGGTTGCCCAGAGAGGTGGTAGATACCATAACCCTGGAAACATTCCAGGTCACGTTGTTTGGGGCTCTGAGCAACCTGCTCTAGTTGAAGATATCTCTGCTCACTGTGGGATGTGTTAGACTAGACCTTTAAAGGTCCCTTACAACCTAAAGCATTCTGTGATGAGCACTAACTTCTGATTTCTGTTCCCCACAAAGCAAGAAGGTAGGGGCTTTAGCAATCCGCAGCAGAAGACTGCAAGCTCCTCTGCTAAGAACCAAGCACCTTTTCACCTTACTTGCCAGGTGGTTTGTGCACATCTGAAACCTGGGTATTGCAAAGAAGCTGCTGGTTTCTTAGCGTTAATGTGTCATAGCCCAGTGTCACCACAAGAGGGGAACCTACGACCAGATTCAGATCAGAAAGCGGCCCACGCTTTTGGGCCTGGTTGAGGCAAGCAAACCTCTTTTGATGGAAATACAATTACACCCTTACTCCATTTACAAATTTGGCCAACAGAATACATATTTAAAGTACCATTCTTATAGGAAGAACTGGTTCATCAGAAAGCTTATTTTAATCAAAATGAAAGTGTTAAAAAATGTGGCCCTGAAGAGGAATTCAGATTACTGCCTCCTACCTTTTATTGGAACTCCTTAAATATACAGATTTAAGGCATGTAATTAACATTTCTATGAGTAGTTCTCACTGAGAAGTTCTCATTAGACACCAAATGGAATTCCTCAAGGCTCTGTCCTGGGTCCAGTGCTGTTTAATATCTCTGTCAGCAACATGGACAGTGGCATCGACTGCACCTTCACCAAGTTTGCCCATAACACCAAGCTGTTAAGTGGACTCCCTTCAGGGAAGGGATACCACCCAGAAAGGTCTTGACAGGCATATGAAATGGGCCAGTGGCAACTGCATGAGGTTCAACACACCAAAGTGCAAGATTCTGCATCTTGGTTGGGCCAATCCCAGGCACAAATCCAGGCTGGGTACAGAGTGGGTTGAGAGTAGCCCTGAAGAAAAAGACTTGGGGTTGTTGATTGATTGAGAAGCTCACCATTATCTGGCTGCACTCATGTAGCCCAGAAAGCAAATCATGTGCTGGGCTGCATCAAGAAAAGTGTAACTAGCAGGGCAAGAGAGGTGCTTCTGCCCTTTTATTCTGCTCTTTTGAGAATCCACCAGGAATACTGTGTCCAGTTCTGGTGTCCCCAGAATAAGAAGGAGACAGAGCTGTTGGAGCGAGTCCAAAAGAGGGCCACAAAGGTGATCCAAAGGCTGCAGCACCTCTGCTATGAGGATAGGCTGAGGGAGCTGGGGTTGTTCAGCCTGGAGACGACTCTGCCTTCCCATACATAAAGGGAACCTGCAGGAAGGCTGGAGAGGGACTTTTCATAAGGGCATCTAGTGACAGGACTAGGGAGAATTGTTTTGAGCTGAGGGAGAATAGGTTTAGACTGGAGATTAGGATGAAGTTCTTCAGTATGAGGGTGGTGAGACTCTGGAATAGGTTATGCAGCGAGGTGGTGGATGTCCCCTCCATGGAAGTGTTTAAGGCCTGACTGAATGAAGCCTTGGACAACCAAGACTAGCTGAGAGGCGTCCCTGCCCATGGCCACAGTATTGGAGTAGATGATCTCTCAGGTACTTTCCAACCTGAGCCATTCTATGATTCTACTTATTGTGTATTTGGGTCCTTTGCTTATTATGAAGATAAAATATTTCAAAATCCAACAACATATGGGTTGCTTTTTGATTTCAATAAAGTTACTTGTGAGAGTAATAAAAAATAAGATGTAAAATGAATACACAAACCTCATTTCCTTTGCTTCCAGCACTCGACTTCATTTCTTTGGGTTGCTGTGTAAAGCAAAACAATGTTTATGTGCCAAAGCAAGAGCATAGGAAGAACAGCATTTGTAACCACAATGTTCTGAGTGTAATAAGGTTTTATTTACAATACACAGAAATATGTTGCAATGAAAGCTCTGACTATGCCTTGAAAAATCTATTTGGTCTTCTGATATTTTAGAGAATCTTCTAAGAAACTAAGTCTTTGTAACAAAGTGTTAATTAAGGTGCTTGCAAAGTGTACAATGCAAAAAAAACTACTAAACACCATCAATCTCCACCTTCTTTTGCAAAATTGCACTGACAGTAGTGTGATGGGAGATGGCATCTGTAGTTGAGCCCCCCAAACCAGCACTGGTGAGGGAATCTAGTCAGAAAGCATGACCCACTAGGGTATGAGAGCAGTTCTAGAAGCAGAACTATAGTAATACTGTAGTCTCTCAGAAGACAGTTATCTCAGGCATTCATTTCACCCAGATCTAAAGCATCCAAGTCTGTTTTTCCCCAGACAATGGTGGTATGGTTTGGGCTTGGTTTTCTGTTTGGTTTGGTTTGGTTTAACAAAGCTCAGTTTCTGAGCAGCTGTGTAATTCAGTGTGATTAGTCTTTGCCTTTTCTGGCATTAAGATTCGCTTTGTCATGTCTGTAAAAGCAGATGATCTTAAGGAATGGATAAAGTATAGAATGGGATAAAGAGGTTCTAGGAGCAAACTTTCATATAATAAGGGCAAAGTAAACAAGTGCAGACTCAGCAATACAGCTCTCCTTGCATAGTTTTTAAAGATTCTTTTATTTCTTTATCAGAGTTAGAAGAGTCAGAAAGGTACCAATGGAAAAAAGGTACC
The DNA here is from genome assembly GCF_026170545.1 of Melanerpes formicivorus. Taxonomy (NCBI): domain Eukaryota; kingdom Metazoa; phylum Chordata; class Aves; order Piciformes; family Picidae; genus Melanerpes; species Melanerpes formicivorus. The sequence goes on from NW_027142357.1 coordinate 4,645,931, forward strand.
AGAGGAGGAAAAAGCTAACTTACCAAATGTCTAAATTCTACTGAGAGGCTTCCATTTGCAGATTCATCCATGTTCATTGCTTTCACATGTGTGCCACACAGAAGGAACCTACGATTGCTGCAGAGGACATTCCACTTAGGTACCCAGGTAACGTTTGATCAGGTAATTCAAGAAATATGATTTCTTATTTTCTTACCTGACAGTTGAAACATTCCTAAAACACAAGAGGGGCAGAGGGAAGAAACAGATTGTGAGTCAGTAAGCTTGTCCTGAAAAACATCTTGAGATGGCAGGCTTTTGCCTTGTCAAAGTTTATTTCTATTGTCAATCCAACTGCAATGTTTAAACTAAAGAACTGGGACATTTTCTGTCTACTTAAGTCATTTGCATATGACCAAATGCAAGTAGCATATTTTATCCAGCTTTTTCCCTGGAATGATCTGTGGGTATTGAAAGGTGCAGCACTACCTGCCTCCATGCCTGGGTTCTGGGACAATACGAGCCTGTGTAGGCAGCTCATGTTGTACTGGGAGAACATGTGCACAGCTTGCAGCTTTTGAGGGAAACAGCCCTGGCTTATCTCCTGCTCCATCCTCACTGGGTGTTTTTGTCCTCCTTTTGGGTGACATCTATATCCATGTGGCCAGGATGGTTTGTAGGGGGCTGCAGAAGCACAACAGACAGAAGACAGGAGGTAGCTGGTACCTGTGGCTCGGAATGGTGGGGGGTGAGGACTTGGATCACCCTTATTGATTTCAAAGACATACTTTGACAGCAAGTCTTCTGCCCTGAGTTTTATCATGGTGGCTTGACCTTTTTGTAACCAAGTTTGCTCTACAGTACTGGTTGCTGCTCAGAATAATGCAACTCAAATAGAACTACTCCAGGCAGCCATTAATGCTGCTCTAGCATAGACAGGCTTTGAGATGCTTTCTGGTCAGGAATTTATCATCAGCCCAAGAGGCTGAGGGTCCTGTTCATTTGTGACTGCTGTCAGGGATAATGGGAACACAAAGGAGAACCAAGCAGCTTAGAAAGGGAGAGTTTATGTAGCAGTCTTAATTTCAGGCAGAGATAAAAATCTGTGGTGTCTGCAGGGACAGGTCTGCAGAGAGAGAGAGGGCATGTCTTTTGTTTTCAAGTTCCTTACTTGTCAATAGTTGCTTTCACTCTGATCTGGTAGTTCAGCTCTGGCAATTTAATCAGCAACCTTCAAAACAGAAAATGTAAAAGCAGGATAAGTTTTAGAGAAAATAACAGAAAACATTAGAGACCAGTAGCCCCACACTAAAGTATCTGAAATTATTACAATCTGAAAACAGATTAGACATTGTTTAGGGTTATTAGGCATTATTTAGGGTTATATCTTATTTATATCACAATTTACAGGGTTGTATACTCAGAAAGAGAAGCTGTACTGTTCCAGTGACAGGTGTTCTACTCTCCCTGCAAGTAAGTGGAAAAGTTAGTGTGTATTTGAGGGAATGGCTAGAGAGAGGACACAGAAGGCATAATTACAAGATGGATTTGTACAGTCTGTGACTGCATGGCAGGAATCTGTGTACTTTCCTTCACCCCTTCCATACCCCCAACCTTCCACGCATTCTTTCTGCTGTGAGGGGGGAATGAGATGAGAGTTTCTCCCCAGCCTTGGCTCTTTTCACAAGGTCAAGCAAGGAGCTAGTGGGAGAAAAATAACTTGTCAATGATTCACCAGAGCCCCCCCAAAATGCAAAATCTTCTTTCCTAGATGCAAAAGTGGCTCTGAGCATTCTGATGTTGGCTTGTATGATGTGGATCATGATTTACTCAGTTTAGCTAGTCATTGAAACAAAGCTTCAATACAGACAGGAGCCTGGAGATGCTGACAGTTGGCTGCAATCTGCCTTTCTTCCTCACCCTGGTCTACTCTTATTGCCACTTCTTAGGAGTGACAGATTCTGTGGTCTTTATATCCCTATTCCAAAAAAAATCTCCCTGGACTCAAAAGGATCTCTAACACAAATTAGGCTGCTTTGGTCTCCAGATTATCCCAGGAGAAAATGCGCTATGCACATGAAGGAGTTTGGAGCACATTTCCTTTTCTTACCTTAATTTAACCGTGAACTGTATTAATGTTTTAAGAACCATTGGCCTCTGGGGATGTGTTGGCATGCAGGGCTGCCTTTCAACCACAAAGGAACTGTGGGAGAAGAAGGGAAACTGATGGTTAGGAATATGCAGAAACAGCTGTAATGGGGGGAGGGTGAAGGAATTGTATCTGTACAGATGCTGAAGTGGGAGGTATGTTTTCCAACTCTCAGTTCTCAAAATGAACTGCTAGGCTAACTTAGAGTTGAATTATTCTTGAAAAAAGCAGATATTTGGAACATGTAAACAAATTCCATAGCCATAAAATACCAGGCTTGACAAAAGTCTGGAAGACAGAGACCTTTATCAGAACCATAAAACAGAGTATAAAACTACACTGAGCCTGCAATTAAGCAATCAATTATCTTTTTTCATTCTTAATAAAAGCCCAGCTGAGCATGTTTTGCTTTCAGGTAACCACTTACAGTGTGATAGTCACTTACAGGGAGAGGCTGAGAAAGCTGGGGCTGTTCAGCCTGGAGAAGAAAAAGATCTGGGGAGACCTTATATCAGCCTTCCAGTACCTGAAGGGCACCTACAAGAAAGCTGGGAAGGGACTTTTTACAAGGGCTTGGAGTGATAGAACAATGCAGAATGGATTGAAGTTTGAGGAGGGCAGACTTATACTGGAGATTAGGAAGAAACTCTTTACAGTGAGAATGCTCAGACACTGGAACAGGTTGCCCAGAGAGGTTGTGGATACCCCCTCCCTGGAAGTGTTCAAGGCTAGGCTGGATGAGGCTTGAGCAAGCTGATCTAGTGGATAGTGTCCCTGCCCATGGCAGGAGGGTTGGAACCTGATGAATCTTTAAGGTGCTTTCCAACCCAAACTACTCTATGAATCTCAAGTGAAGCCAGTACAAAAGGCAGGAGGAATGATAACAATTTTTATCTATTAACAGAGGGGTGAATTGGGAAGGGAATAAAGCCTTGGTGGGGAAGAGGAAAGACAAGGAAGAAATGAACACCTGCTGCTTTTGTTAAAAAACCCACAAAGACACAATTTTTCTCTGCAGTCTCTATGTAACTCCTGTTGAAATAGTGGATTTGGTGAGTTCACTTAGGCAGAACTTGATCACAGCCCCTTAACTGAGAAGCTGCATAGTACCTTCAGCTTCCAGGAGTTTTGATGACAGCTCTACATACTTTTTATGCTGGACTTTTAAAGTCCTCAGAGACTCAAACTCATTTTCATCTTTTTCTTTGCAACAATGCTGTCTCATGGCTGCCAATAACTCTGTGTCAGTTCAGGTGAAGTTATGTCTGCTGACAGCGGCTTACGCACTTCCGGAAAAGATTGTAGAGCAGAAAGTTGACTTTTTCCAGCAGCTGGGGTCTTTGCACTGGGATGGGGTCCCCATCATAGGTCAGTCTGGTCAACAGTTCATCCAGTTTTTCTAGCTGCCTTCGAACTTGAAAGAGACTCTCCGCCAACAGCGTAAAACTAGAGCAAGACAAAAGAGCAGTTTGCAACGTATTTCTTACAACATCACGGCTACTGAGATTCTTGCTCAGGGGAATCGGAGTCAGGACGCACTGATGCTTTCTAACTCTGCCCAGAGTCATGTCTGCTCATCTTTTCTTTATAGGACTATGGGAATACATCAGGCAAATCATCTGTTTCAATTTCAAATAGAACTATTTATGCACTAGGCCTCATCAATAGCAAGGCAATGCTCTCTGTGATAATTTGGAGGACATCTATACTGATCCTGACATTTGACATGCAGAGCACTCCTGACATTCCCAATTATTTTCCTGCAGCTCAGTCCTTTTGCAAAATATCCTTTTTAAAAGGATAATATTTATATAAAATGAGCAAGTTATCAAGACTGAGGAAAGATAACAACAATGAGGAAAATCAAATCCTAACAGGCTTGCTAACAGTTTAATGGGCTATGTGTGTAGAAAAGTCACATTTTAAAGCTATTTCCAACATCCTCACTGGGAAAAAAAAAACACTTCAGTGGGGAGAGGAAAAAAAAAATGCCAAAACCCCCACTTTTTTCCTTCAAACCTAAATTGGTTCTTGGTTGCTTTCCTTCCTTTTTCACTTTTTACTTCACCTTTTCCAGAAGAGAATTTTGAGGGGAGAGAAAAGACCAGGCCCTTCTCTGGATGCATTCTCTCTTTAAATATAATGCTGTTTTCTTTTCACTTTCAATCATTTTTAGAGTTTCCACCATGGAGACCACTGCCAATCAATTCCTGTGTAGTTTGAAATCTGGGGGAGTGATGTAGCTAGTGAGTCAAAGCATAAAGTGTGTACCCAGCTCTTGCCTAGACAAAACTCCCACTGTCCTCAGTGACAAACTCAGTCAAGCACAGTTCTTACTCAAGCAAAACTCCCGAGTGGGTATGTACCAAGTATCTGGAACAACTGTCAAATCAAAAAATGAGCCACTGCCATGGCTCAGGCTCAGCTCTTCACTGTCATGTTCTTCCTTCTGAATAGCAGCTGTTGTCCCCCAAAACCCAACTGTATTTTTGGTTATTTACTTGCTTAGCTGCTAATGAATCTGCCGCTGCTGCAAGGCAGCTGATCTAAAGGAATGGTGGTTTCATGCGCAGCGGACTTCCTGTGGTTTTCAGTGGAAACACAAGCTGAAGGCAAGTTTACCAGTTCTGGAGCTGATCAAGCCCACCGTGCAGAGGACCCCCAATGCAGGCAATCTGCTGCCTTCTCTTCCAGTCCAGCAGCTCTTCAGTCAGCATGTTGCTCATAAGCATATCAATTTCATGAATCACACGCCCTATTTTACTGAGCACTTCCTGCAAAATAGGAAAGGTGTCACAGTCAGACCACAGGGAGCAGCCACAAAATTCACCAATTCTCACAAAGAGCTGATTGCTTGTTTTTTCTTCAATTATTTTGAAGAAAATTATTTTGTCAGTCTCTAAGTCAGAGGTGACTGGTTTCATCACCCATGGTACTCTCTACAAGACACTGAGTTGCTGGATTATGTTCAAGGAAGGACAACAAAGCTGGTGAAGGGCCTAGAGCACAGGTCACATGGGGAGAAGTTGAGGAAATTGCAGTTGATTAGCCTGGAGAAAAGGAGGCTCAGAGGAGACCTTCTTGCTCTCTACCTGAAAGGAGGTTGTAGTGAGGTGGAGATTAGTCTTTTCCCCCTAGTAACAACTGATAGGATGAGAGGAACCAGCCTCAAGTTGTGCCAGGGGAGGTTTAGGTTGAAGATGAAGAAAAGATTTTTTTACTGTAAGAGTGGTTAAACCCTCGAACAGGATGCCCAGGACAGTGGTGAAGTCACCATCTATGGAGGTGTTTAAAACCAGTGTAGATGTGTGGCTTAGGGACTTGGCAGGGTAGGTTAACAGTTGGACTCAATTACCTTAGAGGTCTTTTCCAACCTTAATGATTCTATGAAATTAATTCTGAATCTCTAAGACCTCTTCTACAGTAAAAATTCTTTCTTTTCTGAGGGAGTGGAAGGGAGGTTTGTTGAATTTTTTGTGGGCATAACACCTCCATAAAACTGACCCTTGCAAGCACTGTCAAGTGTCAAAAAGTTCTCCTTTTTGCTTTGCATCATATCCAGTGCATTGGTTTTTTTGCTTGCCTTCTTTTAACTGTAAAAAGTAAGTGGACTCAAACAAACTACCTAACTGTGCTGCTTTCTGTGCCAGCTAAGAAGTGGCTAGGGAAGTATCTGTCACATTTGCAAGTCTCAGCTGATGAAGAGGGCAAGGTACCACTGATGGGTTGTTGGATTTACTTTCTTTGCAATTATTGCATTTGGTTTAATTTGAATATTTTTAATTTACTTTAAAAGATACAAGTTGACAGCTGAGTCCTCCATTTAGCAGAGTACATAAGAGACACAGTGAAGTGATGCCCTCACCTCACTTCTGAGGTGTGCAGAACCAGATCCTGGATTAATTGAGCTGTTAATTGCCAATTGTTTAGCCTGGAGAAGAGGAGGCTCAGGGGTGACCTCATTGCCCCCTACAACTACCTGAAAGGTGGTTGTAGCCAGGAAGGGGTTGGTCTCTTCTCCCAGGGAACCAGCACCAGAACGAGGGGACACAGTCTCAAGCTGCGCCAGGGGAGGTTTAGACTCGAGGTGAGGCGAAAGTTCTTCACCAAGCAAGTTGGAATGGGCTGCCTGGGGAGGTCGTGGAGTCACTGTCCCTGGAGGTGTTCAAGAGGAGTTTGGATGTGGCACTTGGTGCCATGGTCTAGTCATGAGGTCTGTGTTGATAGGTTGGACTCGATGATCCTCGAGGTCTCTTCCAACCTTAGTTATACTGTGATACTGTGATACTGTAATTTCTCCATTGCTAGTCACTATCACCCAAACTGTCTGTGGAATTGCACAGCCTAAATTATTTGTCTGCTCTTCTGAGAGCAGAATTAAAAAAAGACAACTCAGTATTGTGATCAGCAGGACAAGGGAAGTGATTCTGCCCCTCTACTCTCTTCTCTTGAGACCCCACTTGCAGTACTGCATCCAGTTCTGGTGCCCCCATCAAAAGAGGGACATGAAACAACTGGAGCAGGTCCAGAGGAGGCCATGAAGATGACCAGAGGGGTGGAGAATCTATCCTGTGGGAACAGGCTGAGAAAGTTGGTGCTGCTCAGCCTGAAGAAAAGAAGGCTCTGGAGAGACCTTAGGGCAACTTTCCAGTACCTGATGGGGGCCTACTAGAAAGCTGGTGAGGGACTTTTTACAAGGGCATCTGATAGGATGAGAGAGAATGGATTGAAACTTGAGGAGGGCAGATTTAGACTGAGTATTAGGAAGAAATTCTTTACAGTGAGGGTGCTGAGATACTGGAACAGGTTGCCCAGTGAGACTGTGAATGCTCCCTCCCTGGAGGTGTTCAAGGCCAGGTTGAATAATGCCTTGCGCAAGCTGGTCTAGTGGAAGGTGCCCCTGCCCATGGCAGGAGGGTTGGAACTAGATGATCTTTAAGGTCCCTTCAAACCTAAACTATTCAATGAATCTATATTCAGGATGGGAATAAGGAGAGAAAGCAAACCAACCTCAAAAGACGAAACATGTCACTAACCTTTCTCTTGTAGTCTAAAGTATTGAGCATTGCCTGCAATGCCAACATCTCCTGTTTAATGAGGATGCTGTTCTTGTCACTTTGCTCTGCAGGGGGTGAAAAAAAATTAGTATATAATGGCAGGGGAGATTGGGGGGGTACAGACATGACAGGTTGGTAAGGGGAGGAGGGGAAAAGCCACAACCAGACTGCAGCATGCATTAGTGAAAACACCAGCAGGTATCTGTAGGTGATGTACCAGTGTGTTTCATCTGAATGAACTAACTTTAGTACAAGACAAGGTGCCATGTGTCCACTCTTTAGATGTGTATGTGGAATAGGGAAAGGTAGAAAACATGCAGATAGTACCTAGACATCTATACATTTTTTACTTGTGCACAGTGATGTATTATGATCAGGCCTGGATCAGGCTTGATCTGTGCACTACTGAAACATGCTTGTGGTGTCAGCAGTTAGATGAAAGCTTTCTGGGCTTGATATGAATGACACATCAGTGGCTGAGAGCATGGAGGTTATGCACTCAAAACAGACAAAGCGTTGCTGGCTGTGTGGGTTTCAGCAGCCAGGAGTACTGATCACTGGGTAGTTGCCCCTTTCTTCAACCTTCTTCCTTCTCTCTGGATCATGCACTAATTTCAGGCTTCCCCAGGCTTCCCCCATGCTCTTTCATATGCAGCTCCTTGCCTGCCTCTCACATTCCCCACCTTTTGATCTTCTTGCATTTTTCATGCTATGTTCAGAAAAGAAATTGGTGTCAACTATGTCTCTGCTCAGCTCTGGGTATTGACATCTTCCCATTATGTTAGCGTAGAAGTTTCAGTGGAGGAAGATGAGGATTGTCAGCTTGGCCACAGCAATTGCTCCCAGATTTTGTAAGGTGCTGCAAGCTGGCTCTGCTGCTGTAGAGCATTTGACACAGTGACATTTTAAGCCCCAAAAGTCACTTTATTTTGCAAATGGGACATGCTTCAGTCATCTCTGTGGTCAATAATTCTGACTGGCCTGGTGACCAACAACTCATTAAACCCTGGCAGTTCGACCTCTTCTGGTTGTAGCCTTAAATGTAGAGAACTCAAGAACTCAGACATTTCAAGTCCAGTATCTTTGCACATTCAGTGGGAGACACTATGAAGATATCTGAGCAGACACCAGTGGATCTGTTTCTTTTCTGAAGGAGATCATGCAAGGACTGTTGCCATGTGCTGATCTCAATCATAATAGGCTGGCCAAACATGCATTCAGAATGCTTACCAGATGGTTATCACCACTGTGGTCAAACAAAAGAACAGAAGACCAAGTTAGAGGCTAAAAAAAAAGATCATTTTTGCACAACTCTGTTGTGGTAAATAAGAGACTCTTCACCATCCTGCCAAGGAAAGGCCATGTCAAAAGTAAGGAAATGGAAAAATTATTAAAATTGCTCTTTTGGTGAGGTACCTGAACAGGCTGCCCAGAGAAGCTGTGGGGACTCCAACTGTGGAAGTGTTGAAAACCAGGTGGGGTGCAACCTTGAGCAAACTGGTCTAGGAGGAGGTGTCCCTGCCCATGGCAGGAGGACAGGAGCTAGTTCTTTATGGTCCCTTCCAACCCAAACCATTCTATGATTCTATGAAAATAACTATCCTTGCTTGACAAGATCTACTCCACCATCCTAATCCCAAAAGTCATCGTATTCCAAGACTACACTTTGATATAAACTAAAAATCCCTTTTTATGTGTACATATATTATCTGGGTAACCCATAAACCCCCTGTCTCAAGCTGCGCCAGGGGAGGTTCAGACTCGAGGTGAGGAGGAAGTTCTTCACCGAGCGAGTCATTCGGCATTGGAACGGGTTGCCCAGGGAGGTGGTTGAGTCATCGACCCTGGAGGCGTTCAAGGGGAGATTGGACGTGGCACTTGGTGCCATGGTCTAGTCATGGGGTCTGCGGTGTCAGGTTGGACTCGATGATCCTCGAGGTCCTTTCCAACCTAAGTGATACTGTGATACTGTGATACTGTGGTACTGGGGTCTAGCTGTGGAATTAGCCATTCCCTAGAGAATCTAAAAAAGATTATAAAACCTCTTACCTAAGCTTTGTATGGTCTTATACCTGAAGTCAAATTCCTCTTGCAGGTCTTCCAAGTATTTGACATCTTGGTCAGTCATCTTTCCCAGAGAAAAGAAAGTGAAATCACTTTGGAGTTCCCAGTGGCACAAAAAGGAATTTGTTTTGTAACAGACAAATGCATAACGTAGCATTTTCCTGTCCTGCTGTTTGAAAATCCCTCAGCAGTTCTGGGTAAACTCTGCCTTACTCTCTTGTCAACTTTAAAAAAGACAAAATAATTTAAAATGTGCATGTCTAATTACAGATTTATTTCACTCGTTCAGAGAGCCAACTGATATCCTCTCTCCCACAGCCCTCAGATGTGCACGTTAACTGTCTGTGCAAATACAAAAACTTGTTTGCTAAATTAGGATGCACAGGATCAGCCACTTTTGGTTTCCTCTTTACTTTGGAGACCAAACTCTTTAATTGTATGTGCAAGTTTTGAAATTACATGCACAAGGAGATGGCTGATTTCTGTGTTAAACTTAATTATCTGCTAAAAAAACCCTTTCCATTTAGAGCTTGTCCTCAGTTTTCCCGGGTCTTTTAGGGATGGCTGTGCTTGTCCATGCAGGCAGAAGGAACAGCATGGCAGGCTGCTGGGTTGCAGTTCTGTCTGCTTTTGCTCTGAACCTCTTATCTTACAACTGTATACACAGATGGAGATCTAGTACCACACATTTCTAGCTTTATCCTTTTAAGGGTTTCATGTCTCTAAGCCTTCTTCCCCATGTAGGGAAACTCTGATAAAGAATGGCCACTAGGACCTCTTTCCAACATACCTGCAGTGTAGGTATTGATTGTGGACAGGTAAATCAAATATAACTTCTTCACTGAAACTCCTGCAAAGCTGAAAGTGGAGCTAGGATAGCAAAAAGGCTGTGTGTCATCTCCATCCTCATCCTGCCTTGAACTGAACAGGAAGGTATTTTCTGACTGAGCTTTCAAGGGATCTATGGGACAGGTTTGGCTCAGCCCAGCCATACCCTGCCATGGTATGGCAAACTTGAGGAGAATTGTCACCATTATCTCCCAGTGTTCTTCTCCCCTAAAATCTCCAGAAAGTGTAATTATGTCACACAGCTCTTCAGCTTTACAAAGGTCTTGGTATGTGACTCAGAGGACACAAGGTCTAGAGACTGCTTAAGAGTCTAGCACTCCTTTACTTTAAAGATGCTGAAGGCAGTGGAACATCTTCCTTATAAGGAAAAGCTGAGTGAGCTGGGGCTTGGAGAAGAGGAGACTGAGGAGTGACTTCATTCACGTTTATAAAGATATGAAGGGTGAGTGTCAGGAGGACAGAGCCAAGCTCTGCTCAGTGATGTCCAATGATAGGACAAGGGGCAATGCGTGCAAGCTGGAGCAGAGGAGGTTCCAGGTGAACATAAGGAAAATCTTTTTCAGTGTGAGGGTAACAGGGCCCTGGAGCAGGCTGCGCAGAGAGGTTGTGGAATCTCCTTCTCTGGAGACATTCAAAACCTGCCTGGATGTGTTCCTGTTCAGCTTCTCATCATAACAGATGTTCCACTCCCCTTGGCATGCTTCAGGTGTGTCAGTATGAAAAACATGTCTGTGTAAACAGCAAACAGGACAAAAATGATACCTGAGCACTGTTCTTGATGGCTGACACCTTGTGTTCTACATTTCTTTGTCGTTCTGAAACCACAGAGTTCTGAAGAGACTTCTCCAGTGGCCCCTGGAATGCATTGATCAGATAATGTGTGTATGAGTAATGATAGTAAGCGATAGTTACTGTACTGCAAGAACTAGCATGGGAAGGGAATTCAGAAGCTGGTCTTTAACCAGATGTAACCAGATGGTGCAAACAGACTAATCTGGCTAGTTCTACAGATATGAAAAATATGCTGCTTGAACTTTCAAATCCAAAAGGTGGAAGGGTGTGGGTATGCTGCAAGCATTTAACACCTAGTAAATTAAAGGAACTGAAACATAGGCTAGTAGAGTTCTGAAAAAGACCCACAATGCCCTTCTGAGAATATGTATAGCATCGGCAGGTGAGTAAAAGAAATAGATTTAGCTTCAAAATCTTATCTAGGCTTTCACCATGTAACAATTTCCCCCAGATTGTTTGTTGGGTGTTTTTAAGAATGTATATTTCAAGTGTCTTTCTTCAAACAACACAAAACCTATCAATGCCTTTGCAACCTATCAGATGAAATGCCTTTAAATGATGCGTTGCATAATTTAAAATCACACACATCTGGTTTACAAAGAATAATCTCTTTAAAGCCTGTCCCACAGATTACAATCTTTGAAGATTAGCTGTGACACAGAAGTCACCTGAAGCAATGTTTGCAGCAGCAGAGCCAGTAAGGAAGTACAAACATGAGTTTAAAGGGCACTGTTTGGCAACTCCTCCACTCTTCCGCTCTGGTGGAATGAGAGGGCAGGAATTGGCCCTAAAAGCATGGAAGCAGAATAATGAGATGTAATTCATTACCTGTACAGGCATGCTAGCTGCAGCCAGGATTCTTCTTTCTTCTCTTAAACAGTTTGAGATGATCACTGCTATGTGCATGGGATTCCCATGATATTTGCCCTGCAAGCACAAGAAAATACCACTTGGAAGAATTCAGAAGTCATGGTGTCTCTGTGGAAATCACAATGTGTTACACTGCCCAGGAGCTCAGTGCAAGTGGAAGACTCCTGTATTGTTCTCAGCCTTTGTTACTTGAGAGGGTTCTTGATCCGCAACCAGCTGCATATAAGCCAGCATGCGCCCAGGTGGCCAAGAAGGCCATCAGCATCGTGGCTTAGATCAGGACAGTGCAAGAAGTTTCTCCTTATGTTTAGGTAAAATTTCCTGTGTTGCAGTTTGTGCCCGTTGTCCCTTGTCCTGTCACTGGGCACCACTGGAAAGAGTCTGGCCCCATCCTCTTGCCTTTCACCCATTAGATATTGATAAGATCCCCTCTCAGTCTTTTCCAGCTAAACAGCCCCAGGTCTCTCAGCCTCTCCTCATCGGAGAGATGCTCCAGTCCCCTCAGCATCTTTGGAGCCTTCATTGTATGCTCTCTGCTAGTTCCATTCTCTCTTGAACTGGGGAGCTCAGACCTGGACCCAGTCCTCCAATGTGGCCTTACTAGGGCAGAGTAGAGAGGAGGAGAACTTCCCTTGACCTGCTCCACGCTCTTCTGAATGCACTGCAGAAACCCATCGCCCTTCTTGGCCACGAGAGCAAACTGCTCTTGTACATGTTCAGTAACTGATGTACAAAGTGTTCACTTCTAGAGAGGCTTTGACTGCTATGGTGTGGTCAACAATGAAAAGAAACTTTCTAATGTTTCTAGGGTTTCTGAAGTCTTTTCAGGATAAATAAGGTACCTGCTCCATAGCGCAGCCAATGCACACCCAAAGTGCCTCCTTTGATCTCTTCAAAAGCAATGTGTGATTGGTGTTAAATCCACTGGTGTGCATATTCATTTCTCAGTTAATGACTACTGATTTCTGTTCGTAGCTGTTATTTTTTTGCTGGTAAAACAGGGTCCCACCTTCCATATAGATGGCTGGACCACACCACGTGTTGGTATCTGCAGGCATCTGAAGCTATGAAGCTTGAGGAGTGTATAGCAGTGGCATACCACCATCCAGCAGTATTTTAGCACTCTAAAATTAAATATCCACTTTAGGGGATCTTTGCATTTTGTCTTTGCCCTGTAATAAAAAGGAGTCAAACAAAAGGTATCTAACAAATGAAAGGAGAAATAAAACCCCTCTCCTGGAGCTGGAAAATGCATTTATGTAGAGGAGGCATTTGGAAAAAAACAACCTTCTGACAGCAGGATGTTTTAAAATACCCCACAAAAAAAGCCAGGTAGCAGGGACTTTCCCAGCATTTCCAGATACTGTTCACATGCAAAACTTTTAAAAACTCTTTCTCTTTTGTTTCATTAAGAGAAAACCATCTGAATCAAGAAGTGGAAATTACTCTTTTTGCCTTCTTCAACTCTTAAAGCTCTTAAAGCAATAAGTAAGCTGCCCCCATTTTGATTCCTGTACTTGTGCCTGTTCAACTCAATTCTGTTTGAGCAGACACCAAGCAGATCAACAGAGAAAAGTGCCACCTGACCTCCTGGAACAGCAGCTCTGCAGTCAAAAAAGCGGAACCCCTTCAGCTGATCTTGAACTCTCTCCTTCAGCTTTCTAATTCTGAAAAAAACACATCAAAATTTGGGGGGTTTCCTTGCTTTCCTCTTCTTTCTTTCTTTCTTCCTTTCTCTCTTTCTTTTCTTTTTCTTTCTTTTCTTTCTTTTCTTTCCTTTCTTTCTTTTCTTTCTTTTCTTTCTTTTCTTTCTTTTCTTTCTTTTCTTTCTTTTCTTTCTTTCTTTCTTTTCTTTCTTTTCTTTCTTTTCTTTCTTTTCTTTCTTTTCTTTCTTTTCTTTCTTTTCTTTCTTTCTTTCTTTTCTTTCTTTCTTTCTTTCTTTTCTTTCTTTCTTTCTTTCTTTCTTTCTTTCTTTCTTTCTTTCTTTCTTTCTTTCTTTCTTTCTTTCTTTCTTTCTTTTTTTTTCTTTCTTTCTTTCTTTCTTTCTTTCTTTCTTTCTTTCTTTCTTTCTTTCTTTCTTTCCTTTCTTTCTTTCTTTTTCTTTTTCCTTTTTCTTTCTTTTTCCTTTTTCTTTCTTTCTTTCTTTTTTCTTTCTTTCTTTCTTTTTCTTTCTTCCTTTCTTTTTCTTTCTTCCTTTCTTTTTCTTTCTTCCTTTCTTTGCTTGCTTGCTTGCTTGCTTACTTGCTTTCTTGCTTGCTTGCTTTCTTTCTCTTTCTTGCTCTTTCTTTCTTCCTTTCTTTCTTCCTTTCTTTCTTCCTTTCTTTCTTCCTTTCTTTCTTCCTTTCTTTGCTTCCTTTCTTTGCTTGCTTTCTTTGCTTGCTTTCTTGCTTGCTTGCTTGCTTGCTTACTTGCTTTCTTGCTTGCTTGCTTTCTTTCTCTTTCTTGCTCTTTCTTTCTTCCTTTCTTTCTTCCTTTCTTTCTTCCTTTCTTTCTTCCTTTCTTTCTTCCTTTCTTTCTTCCTTTCTTTGCTTCCTTTCTTTGCTTGCTTGCTTGCTTTCTTGCTCTTTCTTTCTTTTCTTTTTTCTTTTCTTTTCCTTTCTTTTCTCTTCTCTTCTCTTCTCTTCTCTTCTCTTCTCTTCTCTTCTCTTCTCTTCTCTTCTCTTCTCTTCTCTTCTCTTCTCTTCTCTTCTCTTCTCTTCTCTTCTCTTCTCTTCTCTTCTCTTCTCTTCTCTTCTCTTCTCTTCTCTTCTCTTCTCTTCTCTTCTCTTCTCTTCTCTTCTTTCTTCTATCAAAACCATCAGCTGTATTTTTTCTTGTTTCTGCTAGAAAAAACCTGCTTGAGCCTTTTAACTGTATACTTTACTTGGAGGCATGGAACCCTTAACTAGTATGACTGTTGATGTATTTGTTGGAGTCTAGCAAGTATTTAAAGAAGCTGATAGAAGGGAGGTGATATACCAAGAGATAAAAAACAGGATTACAAAGGCAGGCCAAAAAAAAAAACATTTCCTTCTCTGTTGCTCATTTGTGATACACTTATTTTACTAAGTGTGATACTCAGCATCTCCTTGAAGACACAGATATCTCATCTTTCATCTAATTAAAAATCTGGGAGAAAAAAACAAAACAAAACAACCACCTTTTGTCTAGCATTTTATTTTTGAAAGAAAAAACCAAAACCCTTTGCTATAGTTGTGTACCTCAAAAATTGTGTGGGTGAGAAGGCAGAACCATGCACACTTACTGCCCATTTTTACCTTCAAATATGACAAGCAACATTTTGCCTTGATTGGTTTCCTGGCTTCATTGATGCACCCAGCTGGATAGTCTAATGAAGACAGTGCCAGAACATGAAGAAAGAATAACAGAATCACTTGGGTAGGGAGAGACCGTGCAGTAGCAGGGACATCCTCAACTAGATCAGGTCACCCAGAGCCTCATCGAGCCTCACCTTGTTGTTAGATCTCCAAGGATGTGGCCTCAACCACCTCTCTGGGCAACCTGTTCCAGTGCTCAGCCACCCATATTTTAAAGAACTTTTTCTTAACATCCCATCTAAATCTGCTCTTCTCTAATCATGAAACCATTGGCCCTGAGATAGGTGAAGTGCTTGGGAGGTTTTTTGGAAGCTGTGCTTAACTAGGTGATACTTTCATTAAAAACTCTTTTTTCTACTAGAAAGATGTCTTTGTTGTATCTAGGTCTTTAAGAGGAAGTACCTGTGACACTATTTAGACTGCTCTTGTTAAGATTGTTATTTTTAGATTTCCCTTTCCCCCCTCTGAAAATATGTGATAGAACTTAAAGGTAACCCCATTGTTTTAGACAACTCCTGTGAGTGTGGGAAGTCCTCCTCATAGGCTGTTGTGTTTTGCTTCTCTTGTATCTCATAATGCATGACTTCCGAAAGATTGGACACTTTTTAGGCCATATGCAACCAAATTGCAATAGGCAAAGCTCTAAAAGCACAATGAGTGGGCTGTGAAGACAGACTTCTTTTCTGTCCCTCAGTTTGTCCCCAGGCTCCACTGCTGAGTGTCTTCCCACAGACTGTAAAACCAGTCAAGGAACAGTCTGTAGGAAAAGCAGATTTCTAAGCAGGTAGAGTGAGATACAGTTACAAAATACATATATGTTTGCAGATCTCATCATAGAATCACAAAATGCTTTGGGATGGAAGGGATCTCAGAGATCACCTCCTTCAACCCCACTGCCATGGGCAGGGACACCTCTCAGCTAGACTTGGCTGTGCAAGGCCTCATCCAATCTGGCCTTAAATACCTCCACAGAGGGGGCATCCACGACCTCTCTGAGCAACCCATTATTCCAGAATCTAAACTTTGCAGAATTTAAACTTTCCATCACACACTTTGACTTGTTGAACCTCATGAAGTTGTCACTGGCCCACTTCTCAAGCCTGTGGAGATCCTTATGGATGGCATCTCTTCCCTCAGGCAGCCAAGCTGTGCTGCCAGCAGAGTAGGGTAATGTAGTGATGCTTCTCATTTAAATGACATTTATTTCAGAATAAGTAAAATGTTCCTCATTCAAAATGGGTAAAACAGCACAAGAGAGAGAGGATTGCTTTATTTTTTTAATCCTCCCCTCCTTTCTGGATGCAAAGACCTGGGTATTACTAGCTAATCTCTCAGGCAGATGTTTGACTGCAACTGGGCCCTTAATACTCCAGAATGAACAGAACACAGAAGAGGCTGTTTAGTTAGAATAGAATAGAATAGAATAGAATAGAATAGAATAGAATAGAATAGAATAGAATAGAATAGAATAGAATAGAATAGAATAGAATAGAATAGAATAGAATAGAATAGAATTAACCAGGTTGGAAAACACCTTTGAAATCATCAAGTCCAACCTGTCACCCAACACCATCTAATCAACTAAACCATAGCACTAAGTGCCTCATCCTGGCTCTTCTTAAACACTTCCAGTGATGGTGACTCCACCACCTCCCTGGGCAGCACATTCCAATGGCAAATCTCTGTTTCTGTGAAGAACTTCTTCCTAACATCCAGCATAAATCTCCCCTGGTGCAGCTTGAGACTGTGTCCTCTTGTTCTGGTGCTGGTTGCCTGGGAGAAGAGACCAACCCCCACCAGGCTACCATCTCCCTTCAGGTAGTTGTAGACATCAATAAGGTCTCCTCTGAGCCTCCTCTTCTCCAGGCTAAGCAACCCCAGCTCCCTAAGCTTCTCACAGGGCTTGTGCTCCAGACCCCTCCCCAGCTTTTTTGCCCTTCTCTGGACATGTTCCAGCAACTCAACATCTTTCCTAAACTGAAGGGCCCAGAACTGTTTGCTTGTGTTTTTACATCTGCTTGTAAATTAACTTCTATTCATTCATAGATTCATAGAATGGCTTTGGTTTGGAAGGGACCTTTAATATCATCTGGTTCCAACCCCCCTGGCATGGAAAGGGACAGCTTCCACTAGATCAGGCTGCTTACGGCCTCATCCAGCCTGGCCTTGAACACCTTCACAGAGGGGGCATCCATGATTTCCCTGGACAAGCTGTTCCAGTGTCTCACTACCCTCAGTGGAAAGAATTTCTTTCCAATCTCCACTCTAAATCTGCACTCCTGAAAAGTTCCTTCCCAGCTTTCTTGTAGGCCCCGTTCTGGTGCTGGAAGGACACTCCAAAGTCTCCCCAGCGCCTTCTTTTCTCCAGGCTGAGAAAAAACCTGTTAGAGTTGTATTATTTAGTAACTAGGAAATAAAAGCATTTCACTTGTAATAAATAGCCTTTTATCAGCCTTGTAATGATCATTTTATTAGCAGTCACCAGCCTGCAATCACTCACAGCAGCCCACCAGCTGCTTTAGCATACAGACTTCTGCGTGGGGTTTTCCATTTGTACACTAACATTCTTTGTAAACAGCTTTAATGGTTGAGCTGGAGAACTCAGTGGGGACAAGATGCTCAAGAAAAATCAATCTGAATTGATTAATGTAGGGCACACTGGTTCCAAACCTATTTCCTACTGTTATTTGCTGCTCTGTTGAACTGGTGGGTTGCAAAAGCTCTAAATGCATGTAAATAACACATTGAAATGGATCTTCTGTGGTGGACTAGAAACTTTCTTTTGTTCCATTCTCACCCTGTTGTAAGCTTAACAGGAAACAGCAACTCAAACATCAATGGCTCGGTTTCCATTCTTTGCAACTGTTTCTCAGCACAGTGCTTGTTAGGAGCTGTCTGTTAAGTACCAACTGGAATGTCCTATTTCAGATCTAATGCTATTAGGACCATTTTCCTTGATGTCCTGAAATAAATAACCATGGGGTCCCTCGTGTAGGTACCTTTCTGGTGCTTACATGAGGTGCAAGTGACTTGTGTGCACAGTCACCTGAAATAAAAAAAACTGTTTATCATGGAATCACAGTATCACACAGTATCGCTAAGGTTGGAAGAGACCTCGAGGATCATCGAGTCCAACCTGTCACCACAGACCTCATGACTAGACCATGGCACCAAGTGCCACGTCCAATCCCCTCTTGAACACCTCCAGGGACGGTAACTCCACCACCTGCCTGGGCAGCACATTCCAATGACTAATGACTCTCTTGGTGAAGAACTTTCTCCTCACCTCCAGCCTAAACTTCCCCTGGTGCAGCTTGAACACAGAATCACAGAAGCACAGAATCATTAAGGTTGGAAAAGACCTCCAAGATTATTGAGTCCCACTGTTAGCCCAACACCACAAAACTATGTCCCTAAGTGCTACATCTACACATTTCTTCAGTACTTCTAGGGCTGGTGACTCCAGCCTGTTCCAATGCTTGACCACTCTTTCAGTGAAGAAATTTGTTCTGTTGTCCAACCTAAACCTCCCCTGGCATAACTTGAGGCTGTTTCTTCTCATTCTGCTTGTTATCTGGGAGAAGAAACTGGCCCTCCACCTTGATACAACCCCCTGTCAGGTAGCTGTAGAGAGTGAGGTCTCCCCATAGCCTTGTTTTCTCCAGGCTGAACAACCCCAGTTCCCTCAGCCACTCCTCCCCAGCCCTGTTCTCAGACCTTTCACCAGCTTCGTTGCCCTTCTCTGGACCCGCTCCAGCACTGTGGCATCAGTCTTGCAGTGAAGGTTGAAACTGAACCCAGTACTCAAAGTGCAATCTCACCAGTGCCCACTACAAGGGGATGATCCCTGCCTAGTCTTGATGGTAGCAATATTGCTGATCCTGGCCAGGAGGCTGGTGGCCTTTTTGGCCACCTGAGTACACACTGTCTTATGTTCAGCCAGCTGTCAGTTGGCGCCCCCAGGTCCTTTTCCATCTTTTCCAGCCTCACTCCCCCATGCCTGTAGCCTTCATGGGGTTGTTGTGACCCAAGTGTGATCCAGCACTTGGCCTTGTTGAACCTCATACAATTGACCTTGGCTCATTGGTGCAACCTGTCTTAGATCCTTCTGTATGTTCATTTTAGTCCTATCTGCAGAAGAACAAACATGTTTTGGTTCTCATTACAGATTGAAACACACTGGCCAGTAAAACCAAGAACCTTGGTGAGAACCTGAAGCACAGTCAGGAAGGCACTACTGTGTGACTCTTTAAAGGAGCATGGTGTGAAGTAAGATGCTGTTTGTTTTTACTGCTTAGAAAGAGGGTGAAGTTTATGTGAAAAGAAAAGTAATGTTATTATGTTAATATATGTTGATTACAATGGCAAAATATATTTTCAGATGATATTCCAGATCTTCCAGAGAAGTTACATTTCAGCATCTGAAGGGGACCTACAGAGAGGCTGGGCTGGAGAGGGACTGTTTAGAAGGGCTTGTAGTGATAGGATGATGGGCAATGGTCTGAAACTGCAGCAAGGCAGATTTAGGTTGGAGGAAGTTCTTTACAATGAGAGTGGTGAAATACTGGAACAGGTTGCCCAGGGATGTGGTTAAGGCCCCATCCCTGGAGACATTCAAAATCAGCCTCGATGTGGCCCTGGGTAGCCTGATGTAGTTGGAGGTGTCCCTGCTGACTGCAGGGAGGTTGGACAAGATGACCTTTGAGGGTCCTTCCAACCCAATGCAATCTGTGAATATTTCCATAAAAATATAGGGCTGTGTAGGAGAAAGAAACCAAACTAAATCATTACTTCCCAACTCCACAGTGTGACTACAGTACTTCTAAAATCTTGTTTTGATGTGACTGGTTGGTGGGAATCAGCAAACCAGGTGATTCTGCCTGATCTCTCCATTTGTAAGCACATCCCAAGGCGTTAACAGTGTGCACACAGAATGCCCATTGCCCTCTCTTCCCTCATCTGAAGCTGTAGCAAGGCTGGTGAATGGGTAAAGTTCATCTGCTGTGAGTATCAAATGAGTGTCATAAATACACATCATTTACAGCAAATTGTTCCCCAGAACACATACTCATTCACTCAGGCTTCAGTGGTTAATTCATTTTTATAAAGGATGATTGATGTAATCAGATTTTCCTCTGAATCTAGTAAACATGGATGTGACACAGACGCATGCTGCCACTAATCACAAGGGATTGCTTTCAGAAGACATCTTGAAACTAGAGTAGAAATTAGAGCTCCAGAGATCTGAGAGTAGGATGACTCTGAGAACAACTGCATTTTCACATTTGTAGTTGTCCTGTATCCATCACAGTGCAGCCAGTGGCTCCCCAATTCCTGGGAACGCAGCTGAATCCAGGCTATAATCCCACAGAACTACATCTCATCTAGAAGGCAACTACTGGGTGCTCAAAATTTTCAGCTTGGAGTATTTGGGGAAGAACATCCCTGAGATGAACATCACTGGATTACTCAGAGACCCACAGGTGCCTGCCAGCACCATTCCTAACTGGAGCAGTGGGACACTGGGGTGTGATGGCCACCTCTGATTTTGAGGCTGCTCTAGGCTTCCTCTGCCCCGACTCCTCTGGTTCACTGCCCCTAACCAAAGACTTTGGCACATGAGTCAGAAGTAGGGACAATGCCTCTGTCTATGTCACCAACTGTTGTGCATTACATCTATTGATGTACTGCAGAGGAGCTTCCATCAGGGCCAGTCACGACATCACTTACAGCCATTCCTTCTGAAAACCAAGAAGTAGTTGTTCATGGGCTAGGGTCATGCAGACTGTAGTATCTGCACTCTGGTTCCTAAAAGTGCTAGGCAGCTCTTCTGTGCTTAACATCTGCCCTTTCTGTTTTGTTGTCATGGCAACAGCACACACCATCTCCTTGTGACTAATCTCTGCTTTTCTCCATCTAGGTTTTAAGCAGGAGAAAGAACCACAGGCATAGTTCCCCCCTCCCTTTTTCCCCCATTGCCTCCAAATATTTTCTCTCCTCATTCCTTTCCAGAACTGCTGCTGAGGGAAGCAGGAGTTTTGTTAAGAAGATGGACAGAAAATTTAACCTTAGCAAAGGACTGGGCTGTACTGTCTCCCATCAAAGAGCACAGCAATAAAATGCTGCTTTGCTGTAAAAAAAGAATCAAATTTCCTGACTAGAGAAGTAGTTAATAGTAATGTAAGAAGTAAAACTGAAGGATTTTATCCTAAGCCCCTGATTTTAACATAACCTGTACATTTATATCAGATTCATGTTGAGAAGCAATGTTTCAATGACAACAAGAAATAGAGAAGCAAATTACTGAGAGCTAGCAGGAAACTCAGCTGCTTTACTAAATTTTTCAGCAGTACTTTCAAGTGCTTGTAACTTTGTCAAACTGCCCATTTGCTGCATAGTGTTTCTTTTTCCCTCAAGATAGTTTTGGAATGTCAGCAGTGTGAGCAGAAACGCCAAGTGCTGTAGTTACTTCTCTAATGGTGATCCCTGCGGCCTAAAAGCAGACCCATCTTTCTGCTAGGACTTCAACTCTTTGCCCCTCACAACACTTAAGATGATCCAAAGCCTCATATTGCAAGCATGAGGCAGGAAATTTCTCATTTCTTTCACTACTTCCATCATTATTTTCATGCAGCCACTAGGATGTTTAAGTAAAGACATTTCAGGTCAATCACAGAATCACCATAGAATGGTTTAGGTTGGAAGAGACCTTAAAGATTGCCTAGTTCCGACTCCTCTGCCATGGGCAGGGATGCCTTCCACTAGACTAGGGTGCTCGAGGCCTCATCCTACCTCGCTTTGAACATTTTCTCCATTTGATAACAAAAATGAATCCCAAAGAGATCATTCAAGGTGGGGTATGCTCAGCTGTGGTGCTGGTAAGTCAGGCATAATTCTCCCCAGATTCAGTAAAAGCACCAGGAATCTGGATCCTGATGAGCCATTTGCTGTCTAGTAAACAGCTGCAGAATCCATTTGTAAAGCGTCCATGGCTTCCTCTTCTAAGGCTGCTCTTCATTAACCATCTAGTTGCATTTCTAGCTAAACATTAGTCACTCAATTTTGCCTTTTGTTAAGAACTCCAGAATGCTTTTTAATGCCTTTTGTGTGTTCTCTAATTGTATTAGGGGCCTGGAGCATCTCTTTGGGGAAGAGAGGCTCAGAGACCTGGGGCTGTTTAGCCTGGAGGAGACTGAGAGGGGATCTGATCAATGCTGAGCAACAGCTAAAGGGCAAGGGGCAAGAGGATGGGGCTGGTCTCTTTTCAGTGGTGCTCAGTGACAGGACAAGGGGCAATGGGCATAAACTAGAACACAGGAAGTTCCACCTAAGCACGAAGGAAAAATTTGTTTGCTGTGAGGGTGCTGAAGGCCTGGAGCAGGCTGCTCAGTGAGGTTGTAGAGTCTGCTTCTCTGGAGAAATTCCAAACCCACCTGGACACCGTGATCCCAGACAACCCACTGTGGGTGACCCTGCTTTTAGCATGAAGGTTGGACTAGATGATCTCCAGAGGTCCCTTCCAACCCCTACCAGGCTGAGATTGAGTGTGATTTTATTATTACTATTGTCACAGTATTAAGGAACCTATCCCACAGATCAAGGTACTGCTCTGCATACTTAGCAAGAAATGCTGGTTTCCAGCACCACCTACTCTGATAACACAATTTGGCTCCAAAGAGCAAACAAACATTGCTCTAAGATCATGTGCTGAAATTGAACAGCTTTCTGTTGTGTCTGTGTGCACGTTGTAGATGTGTCTGAAGGTCTGTGTGGTATAGAGGGGAAGGAAGAGGAGTGAACTGTGAAATTTCCAAGAATTGCTTCTTCAAAGAGCAAAGCAGAGATAAAGGTGGGCTCATAGTAACCAACTATGGTAACTTAATCAAACCAACACTGTTCACAGTCACCAGAAAAGATGTTGACAAATGTAGCTTACTCTCCTACTCATAAACCCAGCCCTCCATAGTCAGTGAAAAAGCTTGCTAGTTTTATGGTGTAGCCTTCCAGTCTCCCTTTCTCTAGGTGGTATGTTGGGACAGAAGGGCCCCTGGTATTGTCCTATGTATATCAGTCATCTTCTGTTGTTCTATTATGAAACTGCCACAAATTAGCTCAAATGGAAAGAGTTAGGTATCTGCAAGTACATCTAACTGTGGGTGGGGAGCCAAATGCCCAGTTACAAGCTTCTCACATATTCAGCAAAATACACTCAGTGATGCATTTTAAAAAGATTAAACACAGTCACAGGATTTGCATACTCAAATTTAACAGCATTACAGCAGATACCATCCATAAAGAATCATAGAAAGGTTTAGGTTGGAAGGGACCTTGAAGAATATCTAGTTCCAGTGCCCCTGCCATGGGCAAGGTCACTTCCTCCTAGACCAGGTTGCTCAAGGCCCTATCCAACCTGGCTTTCAACACTTCCAGGCTTGGAGTCCTCACAACTTCTGTGGACCAACCTGTTTCAGTGCCTCACCACCATCATGGGAAGAATTTCTTTCTAAATCAAGCTTCTTCCAGTTTGAAGCCATTCCCTCTCATCCTGTCACTACAAGCCTTTGTTAGAAGTCTCTCACCTGCTCTCCTGTAGCCCACTTCAGGTACTGAAAGGTTGCTCTAAGGTCTCCCTGCAGCCTTTTCCTCTCCAGGCTGAACAAACTCTCTCAGTTTGTCTTCATAAGCAGAGGTGCTTCACTCCTCTGATTATCTTCATCTCCACCTCTGGATCTCCTTTAACAGTTAATAATTTTAAAAACCTCAACACAGCAAG
Organism: Melanerpes formicivorus; assembly: GCF_026170545.1. NCBI lineage: Eukaryota > Metazoa > Chordata > Aves > Piciformes > Picidae > Melanerpes > Melanerpes formicivorus. Next base: position 4,669,781 of record NW_027142357.1, read on the forward strand.
AGTCCAGTTCTACTCCAGCCTACAGAAATTCTTTGGGAAATCCAAATAGATGGTGGGTGATACTGCTGAAGGTCACCAGAAATCAGGGAAAGCTCTAACAGTGCAAGTGCTGTTCAGTGGTGACCACATGTTTTGAAACTAAACAAGCAGGTTCTTATCTAAATACAGGTTATTGATGTCTTTTTAGCATGGAGAGAGGCTAACATGGTTAGTGAAGGGGACAGATGTTGTACTTTGTTTTTAGCTCAGCTGGAAACATTTTACATCACAGTTTCAAACTTTTTAATCAGCAGTCTAATTCCAGCATCACACATGTTAAGAAGTTGTTAATGCTTTAGACTGCAAACCTGCAGAGCTTTGCCACCCTAGGGAGCAGAGGGAGCTTGCTACTCCAGACAGCTTACTAAGTCAGGCCCTTCCGGTGTTCAACAGCGTGCCAGAGAAAGCAGGCTAGTGTACATTACAATTTGGGTAGCATTTCATTTCAGGGCTAGCAATCAAGGGAAAGTATGTCTTGGGCTACTCCACATGGACTTTACTGTTGCTTTACCAAGAGTTAAAAAAGAGCAGTTCTTGTGCTGGCTCTGTATGTGGTGACCAGAAGCTAGCTGTACAGTTGTAACGGGGACACCTGAGCTTATTGGCTTGTTCCGGAATCATGGCTCAGATCCTTGCCACCTGAGAACCCACTTAATCAGAAACCAATTAAAAGGCCCCTTCTGCTTTTCTGGAACAAGCCTCCTTTGCTTTGTGCTTCTCAGGAAGCAAACTATAATATATTTTTCCAAACACATCCAGACTTAAAGAAAATGGTTTTCATTATGGCCATTTTCACAGCCCTAAAGGCCTGTTTACTCGTCTCTGTGTGCCAAATCTCACAGAGCATCCAGACCTGCCATTTCAAGTTTTGGTAAAAAAATCAGGAATAAAATAAATGGTCTGAAGAGAAGGAACAGTGAGAAACTTAGAAACTTGAGGTTTGTAGAGCCCACAGGTACATCTGACCCAGTCCTTCTGCACATGCACATTGTGATGATATTAGCATAAATGCTCTGGTGAGGCTACATCTGCAATGTTGTGTCCAGTTCTGGGCCCCTCAGTTCAGAAGGGCCTCAGGGAACTGCTTGGAAGAGTCCAGTGCAGAGCCATAAAGATGCTGAAGGCAGTGGAACATCTCCATTGTGAGGAAAGGCTGAGGGAGCTGGGGCTCTTTGGACTGGAGAAGAGGGGACTGAGGAGACCTCAATCATGTTGATAAAGATGTGAAGGGTGAGTGTCAAGAGGATGGAGCCAGGCTCTGTTCAGTGATGTCCAATGACAGAACAAGGAGCAAAGGGTGCAAGGTGGAGCAGAGGAGGTTCCAGGTGAAAATAAAGAACAACCTTTTCACTGTGAGTGCAACAGGGCCCTGGAGCAGGCTGTCCAGAGAGGTTGTGGAGTCTCCTTCTCTTGAGAGTTTCAAAACCCACCTGGATGCATTCCTGTGTGACCTACTCTAGGTGATCCTGGTCTGGCAGAGGGGTTGGACTAGATGAGACTTCCAGGTCCCTTTCAACCTCTGTAAAAACACCATATGCTAAGCCAGGAATACACCAATGCACTGCTCGTTTCAGTGCCCTGACTAAAGAGTGTCAAGACCCTGTCAGAAATAACAGGATTAACCTTCCTGCTCTTCAGTCCCGAAGCAATTGAGTAAATTTGCTGTTGAAGCAGTGCTGAACAGTGGATAGTTTCTGGCTACACAAACTAGGAAAGATGCAAAAAAAGCAATTTTAGTTTTAAGTCATGTGAGACTGTTTGCCTAACAGCAGGAGAAAAAGTGGAAATGGAAATGTTGTTGCATTTTTTAAGAGGCCACCAGCAGGACCAAAGAATAGACAGACACAAAGCCATAGAGAAAACAAAATATTTGGCAAAGTAATGCTAAGATTTTCCTGGACTTCTGTCTGTGTGTATGTGTGTATGTATATTTATACCTCAAATGACAAAAATATTTTGCAAGGAGTGTAACTGTCACTTAAGTACTTCTGGAAAACACCACCAAAGAGAAGGAAAACCCACAAACTTTCATTAAACTCAGATGCCTATCTGTAGTGTGCAGAAGACAGATAGATGTCAGGAAGTAGGTGACTAATGAAGTGGAACTATGAGAATCCTTGCCTTAGATAAATACATTTTTGGAGAAACATTCAGCCACTCAAAATAAATATCATTTTGCAGAAGCCCAATGGAAAATCCTTTAAGCCACTCAGAACAAATAATCCCAGCTCAGCATAAACCAGCAAACATGCTGGTGATTTACAGGGCTTCCTTTTTTTCAGGGTGCTGCTTTTAAGCCCCAAATATGTTTGATTTGGGTTTTTTCACTCCATAATTAAATACCCATATGTGCCTGCAAGGTGGTAATTACAGTGGTAATAATCATGAACATCTATCAGCACAGAGCTAAAAAAACTAACAGAGCTTGTATCTGAGCAGTGTGCATTAAAATGTCAATTATTGCTCCACAAAGTAATAGAGTGGAATTATTATTTTGAATTATCTTGTTGAAGGCTTGGTCTTTTGAGTCTAGAGCAATCAGCACAGCTCTGAGCTGTGTGCAGGAACAAACCTGCCTGAGGCTGAAACAGCCTCAAGCTGCACCAGTTGGGGTTTAGGTTGGATATTAGAAGAAACTTCTTCACTAAAGGGTTCTCAACCACTGGAACAAGTTCCCCAGGGAAGTGGTTGTATCCCCATCCTTGGAGGTGTTTAAAAGAGGCAGAGATGTGGTGGTGAGGAATGTGAGGATGATTAAGGGACTTGAACATCTCTCCTATAAAGAAAAAATGAGAGAATTGAGGCTGGTGGGACCTGAATCTGCTTTCCAATACCTGAAGGGATCCTACAGGAAGGCTGGAGAGGGATTTTTCATAAGGGTGTCTAGAGGCAGGACAAGGGGAAATGGTTTAGGGGGAGGTTTAGACTGGATCTTAGGAAGAAGTTCTTCAGTATGAGAGTGGTGAGACTCTGGAGTAGGTTGACCAGAGTAGTTGTGGATGTCTCCTCCCTGGGGGTGTTTTAAGGCCAAATTGCATGAGGCCTTGGGCAACCAAGTCCATTTGAGAGGCATCCCTGCCCATGGTGGGGAGGTGGGAATAGATGATCTCTGAGATTCCTTCCAACCTGATCCATTCTATGATTCTATGTCTAGTCTTGAGAAGGCTAAGAGAGGACCTTATCAATGTCTATAAGTATCTGAGAGGTGGTTGTCAAGATGCAGGTGCCAGGCTCTTTTTTGGTGGTGCCCAGTGACAGGCCAAGGAACAACAGGTACAAGCCGGAACACAGGAGGTTCCACCTCAGTATGAGGAGAAACTTCTTTACTGTGAGGGTGACAGAGCCCTGGAGCAGGCTGCCCAGAGAGATTGTGGAGTCTCCTTCTCTGGAGTCTTTCAAAACCCATCTGGATGCATTCCTGTGCAGCCTGTCCTAGGTGATCCTGCTTTGGCAGGGGGGTTGGGCTTGGTCATTTCTAGAGGTCCCTTCCAATCTCTAGCACTCTATGATTCTACGGCTTAGCACCAGACTTGGCAGAGTTAGAGCATGGTTGGACTCAGTCATCTGAAAGGGCTTTTCCAGAAGAAATGATTCTATTAAACTGTGTTCAGCAAAGGCTGGGCACTACCTTTAGAAACCAGTCAAGAGTATGCAATTTGTCACCTGAAGTAACAACTCACCTGCAGCAGCTTCCTGATTCTTTTCAGGTTGTGTATCAAGAGGAGATTCTTTTCCTGTGAAACTCGGTCCAGCTGTTCATCCACTTGTATGAGCAGATTCTGTAAAAGGATCATTGCCATTGCTTCGTTGTTGGACGCAGCCTCCCTAAAGAATCAATGAGCGAGAACCACACCTCTTTAAGATTTCATAAAATGTGTCAATCTGTCTGTACAGAAAATTCTATTTCCATTCAGAAATCTAAGTAGCAAAAAACAGGCTTTAAATGTACAAGGAGAAACTTCTTTCCTGTGAGAGAGCACAGGAACAGGCTGCCCAGACAGGCTGCGGGGTGTCCTTCTCTGGAGAGATTCCAAATCCGCCTGGACATTGCAATCCTGGGCAACCTGCTGTGGGCGACCCGGCTTCAGCAGGGTGTTTGGACTAGATGGTCCTTTCCAACCCCCATCAGTCTAAGATGCAATGATAGGTGATGCATATAGTTAGGTGTTTGTGAATAATCAATTTTATGATACTTTTATTCATGTTTGTGGCCAGTTGACGTTGCCCCCTTAAGAAAGGGAATATGGTGGACGGAAGTTGGTAAACGGAAGGAATAGTCTAAACTAATTTCATTGGGAGAGTGGGAGGAAGCACCTTCGGAACTGGGAGTGAACTGGACATTTCCAGCACTTCTCTGTCAGTCTTGCTTTCGCCTTTCCACGGTGCAGCAGCTCTGCAGCTATCTCTGTGCTGGGCTTTCTGCCAAGGCCTCGGCCTTGAAGTCCAGATACAGGCCTGTATTAACTGCTTTTCCAATTAACACAAAACTGCTTTTAACTTCTTTCTTTCGCTCTCTCTCTCTTCTAACCTAATCTGGGGAAAGGGGGGGAGAGAGGGGAGAGAGGAGGTGGGGAACCCCCTCTCTGCCGAGGGGGGTTACTCTCATTTCTGTGTTACTCTGTTGTATATCTTTGTATATATTGTAGATATTGTAAATTTGTAAATATTCCCCTGCATACTCTACATTGCTTTGTAAATATAGCTCCACTGCTTTGCTAATTCAGCTTGTGAGGTTTTTTTCCCTTTCCCTTCAAGTTTCTTTCCTTTTGCCTTACAAGGGGGAAGGGAGGAGGCTTCTTGGCCTTACCCTTCCAAACCCACCACAATGTTCATAGAACGGTTTGGGTTGGAAGGGACCTTCAAGATTATCTAGTTCCAACCCCCCTGACGTGGGCAAGGACACCTCCTACTAGACCAGGCTGCTCAAGGCCCCATCCAACCTGCCTTTCAACACTGTCAGGTTTGGAGGATCCATAGCTTCTCTGGGCAACCTGTTCCAACGTCTCACCACCTCACAGAGAAGAATTTCTTCCCAATATCTAATATAAATCGAGGTTTGAAGGCAGTACCCCTTGTCCTGTCACTCAAAGCCTTTGTAATAAGTCACTCTCTACCTCTCCTGTAGGCCCTCTTCAAATGCTGGAAGGCTATTGTGCAGTCTCCCTGGAGCTTTCCCTTCTCCAGGCTGATCTCATCTATAAAGATAGTGCGAGGATGTTCTTTGGCTGGCTCTATAGCCTGTGCTGAGAGGAGGCAACCAGGGCTTTCTAGCCCCTGTCCAGTGAAAACTTAAATATAGCTAACTTCTCAGAGGAAATGGGCCTTGTGCAGACTGTCCCTCTTGCTCTGTTAGTCACAGATGTAATTTCTGAATTTCATGCCCAGTTTCAGAGTTGTCACTGGGCTCCATTTCCACAAGAGACTATGCCCTTACACACTGCATAAAAATGGCAGGTTAGCAGAGAAGAGAAATTCAAATTAGTGCCTCCACTGAGGAAAATAGTAGTAATAACTTGCTCCAGGAGGCAACAGCCAGATGGCCAGTCAGCAGATGGATATCCTCACCAGGTAAGGTGTGAGGATAAGCCTTGCCTGGCCAAAGTACAGGAAGACTGAAGTTGATGGTGAAGGGTATGTAGGGGACAAAAGACACAGTAGCATGCAAAACCAGGCTTTACTGGTTCTGCTGTTTATGGAAAAACTTGGTACACAACGAGCAAAACAGAGGAAGATAAGACTTTGGACTGCATCATACCCTTGTCCTTGCGATATTCTCTTTCCTTGCTCCTCAAATGGCAGATGCCTGTTTGAGACATTCCTGCTAAATCTGGCAAATAGGCTCTTGTGCTCCTACAGCCCCATAAACACTAAGCTAGGAAATGTACCAGAAGATTATATTCTTTAGCAGATGTAGGTTTTGTCCTCCAGTAGTCTTGGGGATTTAGCTTGAAAAACTGAGTCGTCTCTTCTTGGTATGACTAACTCAATCTATTTTTGGCATTTAGTTCTGAACTTTATGAAGATAACTCTCCAGTGAATTTGTGCATAAATTCACCTTCTAGAGAACAGTTCCTGCAAACTAGCTGGCTTGTTCCCCCAAAATTCTATCTCCAGCTTTAAGTGCACTTTCAGACAAGTGAATAATTTGATGCTGCTGTAAGTCAGTGTGTAACACTTCCAGATGAAAAACCTTTAATACCATCACTTCACCTACCATTTTTATTGGATTTTGTTTAAAAGTAAGTTCAAATGAAACTCTACCTGCAGGCATTCCTTAAATTTTAACTCAGTTCAGTGGGCTAAATCCATGAGTGGAATACATTGCAGGTGCCTGCAAAGCTGACAAATGAGCACCCTAAAATCTGCCAGATAATGATAGAATTGTTCATGAGAGAAACCAAATGAGAGGGAAGAAAAGGTTTTTCCTACCAATCTTGGCTTTCTATCCATTGTGCTAGTAGATGGCGGATTTCCATGGGGAAGTTGTCATCGTAGAACTGGTCTACTTGCTCTAAAAACTTTATTTCCAGTTGCTGAACTTGACTCCATTGGGACATACTGCAAAAGGAAAGATTCAAGGTGTTTGCCATTAAAAGGTGGATATTAATTATGAACCCAAAGTGTATAAGCCATTTATTTTCACTGTAGTTCTTATTAGAGACTTTAATATTCCTGTTTATTGTCTTGGCTAAAGTCAAAGGGAAGAAGGAGAAAAGTGAGCAAGATCATTATAAGAAGTCCTAGCTCTTATACTTGAATGAGCAGCTCTACCAACGTCCTTCCTTAATGCAAATGTTTTGGGGTGCTGTATGAGAGGGTGATCTACACAGACCTTCCTTCAAGAGAAGTAGCTTAGGATTGCACTCTTCAAATCCAGGTAAAACTGCTCTTAGGGAGGAGTAGTAGAAAGCAACAAAATTGCTGCTCTCGGTGAATTCATACCATTCCTGTCTTCACCTTAAGGTACTGATGGTTGGTAGTTATTGTGCTGTTCCCAGAGTCCCACATCTTCTGTTTGAAGAGTGCTGTTTTGCAACCTGAATTATGTATCTAGTACATGCTTTCTATTTTCAATTGCCATGCAATTCCTAAGTTTGACATTACACAAAGAAAATGAGATGCATAAAGTAATATGAAAACTAAGAGACAAGCTCTGATATTCTGACTGAAAAATAAACTTTCTCAAGTTTTGACAGAGATACTGGATTTAAAAGCTTGGTTGCTCCTGGTTTGAAGTGGGCTGAATTGTCTCTGTTGTTGAATTGTCTCTGTTCCTCTCCATGGGCAAAAGAGATTGTTTTGGATGAGCAGGCTTTCTGCAGACACCTCAGCCTCAGTGACTCTCTCTCCATGTAGAGCATGGCCTTTCTGACAGCTGCACTGTAAGGTTATCATCATTAATCCTGCTAGTGAAAACATCATTTTCATTGTGACTTTTGGTTTTTTTTTTCAGTGCAGGAAAGACTGAAGATAAAACATTGCCTCAGACCAGGATACAGTAGGCTATAGTTCTACGTGGGGCATTTGGATAACAAGTTAGTAGTAGGATTGAGAACAGGCCATTATGGGTGACCAGAAAAGAGGGCCTCCATCCTGGGGTCCTCCATCCTCAAGTGGGCTCTGCCCACACCTTGATATAAGTACCAGAGGTTGTCTTCCCTTTTGCTGGGATGTTTGTGTTAGCAAACTATACAAAATCCACTTATGGACTAAAAGTTGCATGGCAGTAAGTCAAAATACTACATCTGTTTGAACATGTCTGATAGAAATTTTTCCTGATAAAAGAAAAGATGAGATTTAATCAAAATTAACATTTCCACAGAATGTTGACCTTTGTATAAACAGCTTCTCTTTTTCCAATTCTGATTCATAGTTTCACAATGTGAACAGCTTGGAGGACAGAATATATCATGGTTTTACCGCTCTGATCTTTCATTTTCACAGATTCACAGATTGTGTTGGGTTGGGAGGGACCCTCAAAGGTCATCTTTTCCAACACCCCTGCAGTCAGCAGGGTCACCTCCAACTACATCAGGGCCACATTGAGTCTGATCTTGAATGCCTCCAGGGACAGGGCCTCAACCACATCCTTGGGCAACCTCTTCCAGTATTTTACCACTATCTTTGTAATAACTTTCTCTTTGTATTCATTCTGCATTTTCTGAAGTCAGAGGGGGGAAAAAAAGGAAAGATGATGAAGCATGTCAAGGTGTAGCAGAGTCCTGACTCATGCTACTGCAAAAGTAGCAAGTTTTAGTTTCTCCTCAACAAAGGCTGGATGGGATGATTGTATGCATGGTATGAAGGATACTGCATATAATGTCAGTGGAAATGTGCCCAGTGACATTCCCCTCCTCTTTATTACTTCCACTTGAAGAGGAAAAAAATATTGCCTGAACTTTCTATAAAGTGCTGAGGAAGAGTAATTCATTCTCTTTGTTGCTACACTGAGAGTTACACAGGATCACAGACCTTATTTCTAGAGGTATATACAAGAAACTAAATAATAATACATTAATAACTCATGCTCAGAAAGAAAATTAAGGGTGTTTTATTAAGCCTGTCTACTTCCCATGGGAATATTATTATTATTATTATTATTATTATTATTATTATTATTATTATTATTATTATTATTATTATTATTATTATTATTATTATTATTATTATTATTATTATTATTATTATTATTTCTGGTGAATCCTGGTGATTATGAGATCCTAAAAAGATTAGTAAGAAAACTTCATACGATTATCTAAAGAAAAGAAAAAACATAGAGCAAGATTTAGTTCAGGCTGCGTCCATGAGGTGTGCACCCAGGAGGGATGCTCACATGCATAAACAAATGCTTGCATGGCATGGTTTGCAGATTGGATTTTTATGATGTGTTTGCTGTGATACATCTTGACACCCACACACAACTGTTTGGTTGGAAGAAACCTCAGGAGAACTTGCACCCCAGAAGGCTGATGGCATCCTGGGCTGCATCAAAAGAAGTGTGGCCAGCAGATTGAAAGGTGATTCTGCCACTCTGCTCTGGTGAGACCTCACCTGGAGTGCTGCATCCAGCTCTGGGGCTCCTGACACGAGAGACATGGACCTGCTGGAGTGGGTCCAGAGGAGGGATACAAAATGATCAGAGGGCTGGAGGACCTCTCCTAAGGAGACAGGCTGAAAGAGTTGAGGCCGTTCAGCCTGGAGAAGAGAAGGCTCCAGGTAGACCTTAGAGCTACATTTCAGTATCTGAATGGGACCTACAGGTAGGCAGAGGAGGGACTTTTTACAAGGGCTTATAGTGATAGGGCAAGGGTCAGTGATTTGAAACTGGAGCAGGGTAGATTTAGATTGGACATCAGGAGAAGTTCTGTTCAATGAGAGTGATGAAACGCTCAAAGAGGTTGCCCAGGGATGTGGTTGATGCCCTTTCCCTAGAGACATTCAAGATCAGACTCGACGTGGCTCTGGGCAGCCTGATGTAGTTGGAGGTGTCCCAACTGACTGTAGCGGAGCTGGACAAGAGGACCTTTGAGGGTCCCTTCCAACCCGATGCAATCTGTAACTCTGTGAGCCTGTCTCTGACCAACCGTTAAGGGGTTTTTCTCCCATCCCTCCTCAGAGAACCGCTCCGCCTTTCCCAGCGCCGGTTCTCTGCACACCGGCCCTGCTCCACGCCGGCCCGCCCCGCGCTCCCGTCTGCCCTACTTACCTGCACCAGACGGGTGAGGACCGAGCGCTGCAGCCCGCGGCGGGTCCCGGCTGCTCGACGGCTGCCTGCTGCCTGCCCGCCCCGCCCTCTACCGCGCGCATTATGCTGCGCCTGCCCCCGGGCCTGCCCCTGCGGCCTTCCTGTGCGTCAGCCCGGCCCGGCTAGGTGCTGGCGGCCCCGCTGCCGCCTGGCCTCAGCGCAAGGACCCCCTCAGCGCAGAGACCCCCTCAGCGCAGAGACCCCCTCAGCGTAAGGACCCCCTCAGCGTAAGGACCCCCTCAGCGCAGGGACCCCCTCAGCGTAAGGACCCCCTCAGCGCAGGGACCCCCTCAGCGCAAGGGCCCCCTCAGCGCAAGGACTCCCTCAGCGCAGAGACCCCCTCAGCGCAAGGGCCCCCTCAGCGCAGAGACCCCCTCAGCGCAGAGACCCCCTCAGCGTAAGGACCCCCTCAGCGTAAGGACCCCCTCAGCGCAGGGACCCCCTCAGCGTAAGGACCCCCTCAGCGCAGGGACCCCCTCAGCGCAAGGGCCCCCTCAGCGCAAGGACTCCCTCAGCGCAGCGACCCCCTCAGCGCAAGGGCCCCCTCAGCGCAGGGACCCCCTCAGCGCGGGGTCTTTAGGGCCGTGGTGGGAAGTGTGCGCCGGCGGTACTGGAGAATCATGGAATGCATTGCGCTGGGAGGCGCCCTCCCAGATCTTGTCCAACTCCCCTGCAGTCAGCAGGGACACCTCCGACTAGATCGGGTTGCTCAGGGCCCCATCAAGGTTGACCTTTAATGTCTCTACGGATGGGGCCTCCACCACATCTCTGAGCAACCTGTTCCAGAATTTTACCACTCTCATTAAAAAGAACTTGCTCCTTATGGTCCAACCTAAATGTCCCCTGCTCCAGTTTTAAACCATTGCCTTGAAGAGCCCCAACTCTCAGCGTGCCCTCACAGGAGAGGTGCTCCAGCCCTCCGATCATCCTTGTGGCCCTCCTCAGGACCTGCTCCAACACATCTGTGCCCTTGTGTTGAGGACTGCAGAGCTGGACATAGCACTCAGGTGAGGTCTCACGAGGGCAGAGTGGCAGAATCAGCCTCTCACAACCTTCTGGTCACACTGCTTTCAATGCAGCCCAGGATGTGAGTGGCCTTTTGAGCTGCAAGTGCACATTGCTGGTTCATATCCAGCTTCTCATCCACTAGCACCCCAAAGTCCCTCTTTGTAGGGCTGGCTGCTCTCAACCTCATTATTGCCCATTGAGGATTCTGTGGTTGCCCTAACCTAACTACAGGCCCTTGCAGTTGGCCCTATTTAACCTCATGAGATTCTCCTTAGCCCACTTCTCTAGCCTGTCCGGGTCCCAGCTTGTCAGGAGGACTGCTTCTGTTGCTCTTTATGACCAGACACACATGTAGTCCCAGATTGCATTTTGACTTCTGTAAGCAGCTGGTTTTGTTTCTGAATTAATTCAGGTCTCAAATGAGCTGACACTAGAGCAGAGTGACAATATTTCATTGCCCTGTGTTGGGAACTGGGGACCAGACAATGTCAGACTTGCTCTTTGTCCAACGAGATCAGTCCCCAAATACAAGCACAGTTTGGCAGGTCTCTGCTCAGACCTGCCTTCTGTCCTTTAGATTTCAGCCAGCATAGGAAGCTCTCCAGCTGTGCTTGACTTAGATTTCTGGCTTTGCTGATGGATGTCCTGGTGTTTCATTCAGAATGCCTGCACTCAGACACATCTTATTAGCTTTGCGTAGGGCTGCTGCTGCAGATGAGCATCTTAAATCACTTATGTCACGTGTTGTAGAATCCTGCTTTAGGATATGCTGACTACAGCAATTTATCACAAACCAGTGTTTTAAATCACTTAAATGATCATTGTCAAAGGAATTAACAAAAGTGATTTTAATATGAATTTGTAAAAGTGCAATTTAACAAAGTTTGATGGCAAAATTCACTCTTATTTACTACATAGAAGCAGCATAAGAAGGAAAATTGAGTTGGAATTGATTTAGAATGGAGCCCTCAATACAGGAAGAATCATAGAATCAACCAGGTTGGAAGAGACCTCCTCACCCAGCCCTATCCAATCAAGTAGACCATGGCACTAAGTGCCTCATCCAGTCTTTTTGAAGATCTCCAGGGATGGCAACTCCACCACCTCCCTGGGCAGCACATTCCAATGGTAAATCGCTCTCTCTGTGAAGACCTTCTTCCTAATATCCGGCCTGAACCTCCCCTGGCACAACTTGAGACTGTGTCCTCTTGTTCTGGTTGCCTGGGAGAACAGGCCGACCCCCACCTGGCTACAACCTCCTTTCAGGTAGTTGTAGACAGCAATAAGGTCTCCCCTGAGTCTCCTCCAGGCTAAACAACCCCAGCTCCCTCAGCCTCTCCTCATAGGGCTTGTGCTCAAGGCCTCTCACCAGCCTCGTTGCCCTTCTCTGGACACGTTCCAGTACCTCAACATCTCTGTTGAATTGATGGGCCCAGAACTGGACACAGTACCCAAGGCGTGGCCTGACCAGTGCTGAGAAGAACATGGAATGGGTCCAGAGGAGTGCCATAAAGATGATCAGAGGAATGGAGCACCTCTCCTATGAGGACACACTGAGGAAGCTGGGCTTGTCCAGCCTGAAGAAGAGAGGGCTCCAGGGAGACCTAATAGCAGCCTTGCAGTACCTGAAGGGGGCCTGCAAGAAGGCTGCTGAGGGACTGTTTCCAAAGGCCTGCAGTGATAGGACAAGGAGCAATGGTTTTATATTACAGAAGTGCATATTTAGATTGGATGTTAGGAACAAGTTCTTTACCATGAGGGTGGTGGAACACTGCAACAAGTTGCCCAGGAAGGTAGTTGAGACTGCATCCCTGGAGACATTCAAGGTCAGGCTTGACAAGGCTCTGAGACATGTGATGTAGTGGAGGATGTCCCTGCTGACTGGAGGGGGGTTGGACTAGATAATCTTTGGAGGTCCTTTCCAACCCAAACCATTCTATGATTATGTGAATTAGACAGACACTGGAGATGCAAAAGCGTAAGGAGCACCTTTCTGCTCAGTCATGAGGTTCAGAGTGGAGCTGTCTTGCTTTCTAAGCAAGCTCCTGATGGAGCTTAGATATGTCTAGAGCAAATATTAGTCCCAGACTTGGTCACAGTTTATGCCTAATGGAAGAGATACAAAGGGTGATACTGTCATGTCACTATGCCAGTTTGTTGGGGAATGTGTGATTTTGGATTCCTCAGATTTTTGAGGTGGCACCAAGTTAACCTTTACTAGTACTATTATGGTAAGGCACCTCCCCTATAGGGGCAGGCTGAGAGAGTTGGGGCTGTTCAGCCTGGAGAAGAGGAAGCTCCAAGGAGACCTTAGAGTAACCTTCCAGTACTTGAAGAGGGTCTACAAGAAGGCTGGGCAAGGGTTTTTTACAAGGGCTTGTAGTGATAGGGTGAGAGGGAATGGATTGAAGCTTGAGGAGGACAGATTTAGGCTGGAGATTGGGAAGAAATTCTTTTCAGTGAGGGTGGTGAGACACTGGAACAGGTTGCCCAGGGAGGTTGTGGATGCTCCCTCCCTGGAGGTGTTCAAAGACAGGTTGGATGAGGCTTGAGCAACCTGGGCTAGTCGGAGTTGTCCCTGGCCATGGCAGGGGGATTGAAACCAGATGATCTTAAAGGTCCCTTGCAACCTAAACCATTGTTTGATGGAAGCAAATTGTATGTACACAAACACACATGCACATATAGAGCTTAGCCTTTGATCAAGATATTTCTCTCCTTGCAAGTTGTAGTAAATTATTGGTGTCAAATAATCTTTGAAACCTCTTGAAGTCTAGTTGTAATTAGGTTCTCCTTTGTCAGCATTTGTCAGCAGAAAATCTTTGACCCTTTTTATTTCCGCAGATGCTCAAGGAAATCCTTGTGAAATCTGCTCTTGGAAATCCTCACAGGATCTACCCTGAGAAGCATCTCAGCTCAAGGAGAGGTCCTTGGTCACAGCCTGCTGCAATCCTAGAATGCTCAAAGGGTCTCACTTAGGATTGCAACATGTTTGACTTTGGCCAGTGTATTTCCAGTTCTTGTCAGATGATTCTGACATCTTCCAGGGCAGGCCGCCATCCAGACAATAGGAATTTCAGATACAATTAGGGAGTGCCTAATTGTCCTAACTTACTGTACCATAACCAGGACAAGGACGTACCAGATGTCCAAACTTGCTGCACTTGTAGCCAGAACAAGAACACAGTGTTGGCTGATCATGACATTGTAACAAAGCACAGGGGGTCTGCACCACCACCACTGCATGCTGTCTCATTTTGTATAAGCCATAAATAATCTTAAGCATCAACCAGAGTTTTGTCACATTTTGTTCTCTACTATCTGATGAATGTTCATCGTTCTCAGAGGCAGCAGATTTTCACATGTGTTCTGGCAAGCTCGTGTAGGAACCACATCAGGACATTGAATTAGTAATTTGAGGACCACCTAGGAAATACCATTGATTAGTAATTTGGTTTTGTGCTGTCAGTAGGGGGAACTATTGCACTGTACTTTTTTTTCTATAGCCTTTGAATAAATATTGGTGGCTGGTTTTTGGTCTTTTTTAGATTAAGCACACATTCTATGAGCATCCTTGCCATCACTGATATCTGTAATGATCAGAACACAGGGCATTTCTACCAGCCCAACAAAATCAGACAGTAACAGGTTTCCAGTGCTCTGGGGTTTTTTTTGCATTCTGGTTCTCTGTTTAACCTAGAAAAGAAGCTGTGTGGTGGAGTGGTTGCTGTTAAGATGAGACTATGTTTCCTGTTATCTGATGCAAGTATCTATTCAGGCTTGCTTTAAGAGGCCCTGACAAAAAACGCTAGTTAAGTGTCATTCCCCAAACCTGGAGTAATCAGAGGTCATCCTTCATTTGAGGTTCAGCGATCAGTTTCTGGGAAGATGGTTCCTATTGCCTTTTTCTCTCCTTCCTCCACCATCTTTCTGGCAGGTATAGCAGTGAAGGCAGGTCAGTTGCTGGGATGGCGAGCAGCTGTGGAACCAGCTGTTGGGGGTGCAGTACACTGGATACAAGCCATGGCTGTGGAGACAGGAGAACAGGGGATGATCCTCACAGCAAAGGATGCAGGAAAATGAGTGGAGCTGCTTGTGATGTTACAGTGAGTCTGGGGGGAACCCTGGGGCTTTACTGAAGCTTGCTGGAGACTGTAGAAAGGAAGTGCACTTTATTTAGAGGAGAAGAAGAAAGAGGTCCTAAAGCATTGGAATTGGATAGCTAAAGGGGATGAGGTATGGCTGGGTGTGAAAAGGCCTCTGATGTGCATGGGAAGATAAGGCAGCCTGAGTGGAAGGACTAATTGAGGAGCACACATGGGAGAGAGGAAGGTGTGAAGCAGCAGCACATGCTGTCTGGGTAATAAGGGCTAAGAGGTTCCTTTCTGAGGCTCAGGGATGGCTCAGCCCTGTGCACTTGGAAGAAGGGTCAATGGAGTATGTTAGCACACTGAAAGATGTGATTATGTTTGGAAAGAAAATGCTGTGGAGCAGGAGTGAGATTAGAAGAAAGAGATGGTCTTAGGTAAGTTCAAGACTAAGTTCTGGTGCAGAGCTACATGGATAGGATCCTGGAGGAGACGGCTTGAGGCATGCAGTGCAGCAGCATGAAGGATTCTTGCTGAGCTAACACATGAGAAGGGTGTGTAGGAGGCAGCTGTGTGGCCTGAAAGCAGAAGCTCAGGAGCAAGTTGTGGCTCACAGTGGAGCAGTTCAGTGAAGCACACTGGCAAGGCAGGACAGGCTGGAACGCTGCTTGCAAAGTGGGGGGCAAGGCAGTAAAGAGCCTAGGGCAGCCCACGAAGGCGAAGGAGTTTCTCCAGCTGCACTGAGTCACAGCACTCTGGTGAGGGTGCAGATTGCACCCCTGGAGAGTACAGATAAGGACAGGCCAGGAAAAAATCAATCTGCTGTTGAATTTAGCAGATCAAGGTTAATCTTCACTGTGTAACATTTCATTCCACTTCCCCAATGGTTCAGCACCAGTCAGAGGAGGAGATCAAGAATCAGATATCTAAATTGTGGGGGCTATTTAAAGGGGAAGAAAAAGTCTCAGGTGATAGAGAAGGAATTCAGGACATCATACGCTTCTCATCAAAAGTTCACTAAGTTGTTTCTAGGAACACCAAGGCCATTTATTACTTTGATCTGCCTGACCAACCTGTAATCAAGATCATAATCTCTTACATTTGGCCTCTAGGCATTCTACTCCTTGAGTAGCCTTTAATTAGAGTATGTGTCATCTATCTTTTACATAAAGGAGACATTTAGTTTGTCTATGCTATACCTGTCTTGTGTCTGAACCTGTCATACCTTTTCTCCTTACATTCAGAACATGGACTTCTGGTCTCAGTGAGCCAGGTAAACACTGTAATCATGAGAAACTGTCTTGCTGGCAGTGTAGTTCCTCCAAGTCAGCACAGCATAAATCAGCAGTCATATAGGTGAGTCTGGAGAAGAAGACAGGAACAGCAGTGTTGTCCTGAAGTTAGGTGTTGCAACAAGCTGCTTCTAAACTCTGGAAAGAGCTCTTAGCTCTGTATTTGTGTGTAGCTGTAAGAGTGATTGTTAGGCTTAGACATGGCGGGGAGGGGCTTGGTTCTTTGGTTTGCAGCAGTTGAGAATAATCACTCTTTTCCCCTTTCTGGTAATGAATGAACCATGTGTGCAGATGTATAAATCCAAATGAAGTTACCATATAGATAGATCTCACCCAAATTCACAGTAATGTTGGTTAGGAAAATGTAATTAGCTTGCCATGTGGAGAATAATAAGGAATTACAGAAAAGAATGTTTTCTCTCCTGAGGTAGGCTCAGGTTTGGTGGCAGTGTGGCCTTTTGATACTGGCTTTGCTTTTTTGGCAGGTGCAAGTAAAGTGACCACTCAGCAGTGCAGGAGCAGGTCTAAACAAGTACCCTGTAGATAGAGGACATCACTCCTGGGACTTTTTTCTGTGGCTTGTGCCTGTGCTTCCTGCTGGAAACATCGCCCTCCCCTTCAAATCCATGCCCTGGTTTGCAAATAGATCAGGAAGTCAGTATTTAAAACATTCACTAGGACTCAAAGACCTGGTGTAATTTCCTCACCAGGCTGAGGGAACCCAAACATTGTCTCTTTTTCTCTCCCAGCAGACTCCTTCAATCCTGCTTCCGAATGTTACAGAAGGAGGATGAAGAGTACTTTCTCCCAGAGCGAAAACTGTGTGACTTCATCCAAATCAGGAATGAAAGCAGCATTATGCCCAGCCACAAAGTCTCTCAGCTCTTGCTGGGAAGAAGACTGGACTTTGATTCCTGCTACCAGACCTCATAACGTCTCCTCCTCTCGTTCAGCATCTCCCTGGTGAGAATCCACAGCTCTTGGGGTTTTCAGAGAGGTAACCCTGCTAGTGAGACCATCTAGACCAGTGTTTTTCAAGGTATTATTTTAGTCATATAATCTCCTAAATTAATTGGAAAAAGTCTTTTCTTTGAGGGGAAAACTGATGGACAAATGCATTGGGGTGTGCTGCCACAGTAGCTACCATCTGCAACCACAAAAGTAGGGCAAAGCTTCTGAATGAGTATAATTTCTCCAGTGCTCATTTTGTTTAGTCCTTTCCATACCTAGGACTGAGCACCTATCTTTCAAAACCATCTTACTCGATCTATTGTTGTTTTGCAAACTGCTGCTAAGGTCTGTGACCTGCTTGTGACCCAGAGACTGAGAAGTGCTGCTCCAATAGCTGATAACCTGCACCACCACTGTTATCTTTTGTCCAAAAGAAAAAAAAAACCACCAAAGAGAAACTGCTGAGTTCTCTGAACTCCTGAGAACTGAGCAAGAGGTTCTCACTTCAGCTGATGCTAGTGTCTCTTGTGGTATTCTTTTTTCTTAACTTTGTTTTGCAAGCTATGTGGTGTTGTTTTCTGAAGTGCTTTTCCTGGGAAGGAAATAACATGAAGCTGCATTTGAACACACAGAGCGGGCACAGCACTGTGAGTTGCAGGGCTCTGAGAGATGGCAAAAAGTGTGATCTCATTGAAGGTTGTAGTGTTTTGTGGGGTATGGTCTGGTTTGTTACTTCTTTCCTTGAAGCTCTAAAAAAGAAAACAGTGAAGGGTTTTGCCCAACCTGGGCTGCATCAGAGGTAGTGTGACCAGTAGGATGAGGGAGGTAATTCTCTCCCTCTGCTCTGCTCTCCTGAAACCACACTTACAGTATTGCATCCAGTTCTGCTGCCCCCAGAATAAGAGGGACATGGAACTGCTGGAGCAGGTCCAGAGGAGACCACAAAGATGATCAGAAGGCTGGAGAACCTCCCCTGTGGGTTCCGGATATGAGAGTTGCGGTTGTTCAGTCTGGTAGAAGAGAAGGCTCTGAGGAGACCTTAGAGCAGCCTTCCAGTACCTGATGGGAGCCTGCAAGAAAGCTAGGAAGGGACTTTCTACAAGGGCTTGTAGTGATAGGATGAGCAGGAATGTATTGAAACCTGAGGAGGGCAGATTGAGACTGGAGATTAGGAAGAAATTCTTTACAGTGAGGGTGGTGAGACACTGGAACAGGTTGCCCAGGGAGGCTGTGGATGCCCTTTCTTTGGAGGTATTGAAGGCTAGGTTGGATGAGACTTTGAGCAATATGGTTTAGTGAATGGTGTCCCTTGCCATGGCAGGGGTTTGGAACTAGAGGATCTTTAAGGTTCCTTCCAACCCAAACCATACTATGATGCTATACCCTTCCAGTTTCTCTTCCTGTACCATGAGGTAGTGCCCAACTGTATGTACAGTCTTTCTCAAGAGGATCTTTCTGAGTGGTAGCACAGTCCTTTTAATTTTGGTAATTTCATCAGGATAGCTCTTTATAGCCTTCTACTTGCTACCTAGAACAGCATCAGCTTTTGGTAAAGAAAGGTACATGGAAAAACCCAGCCTTCTTTACCTTGGTGAACTCAGGCAATGAAACCACACTGCTTGAAAAACAAATGCATTGTGCAACTCGAAATGTGGCCATCTCAGTCACCACACAACTCCCACATCCCACAACCTCCTGTCATTTGAGAACCTCATTAAATCTATCAACACTTCTATCTCTTTGGACTGAAGAATGAGGAAAAGTTTTAAGACATGGCAAACTTTGCTGTCTTCTAGCTATGATCTGCTGAATTTGGAAATTGCCCTCACAGTTGTTTCCCCTGTTAATGCCAAATATAATACCACCTGTCAGGATTGTTCTTCTCATCAGCTGAGCATGGCCATTGAAGTTTGCACACAATTCCTGTTGCTGAATATTCTTTTAATACTGAGAAATGTATTTTTATGTTTTCAGATGTATGGCTTATAGTCATAGCTGATGACAGAGGAGCTGCCAAGGGGAGGAGATCCCTTGCTTCCTCAGACAGGGCAGTCCTCTTCTTCCAGAGGTGTACTTAGATTCCCACAATCTCAAGAGAAAAGAGAAGTTTTTGTACAAGGAAATGTCACTTTACAGGATGTAGTCTTCAAACTACACAGCTGAACCTCCATCCATCAATTGTTTGTGAAGGTGTTTCTGAGGTGCCCCCAGGTTGTGGTAGTCATCAACCATTGCAGAGCCACCTCTTCCAGCAAAGGGGAGGCATGACAAACACGTTCATAGATTCAGGACAGGGACACCTTCCACTAGACCATATTGCTCCAAGCCCCGCCCAGCCTGGCTTTCAATACTTCCAAGGGGGGCATCCACAACTTCCCTGGGCATCCTGTTTCAGCATCTCAGCACCCTGATGGGGAAGAATTTCTTCCTAATGTCTAATCTAAATCTACCCCCTTTTAGTTTGAAACCATCACCCCTTGTCCTCTCACCACACTGCCTGATAAAGAGTCCCTCTCAATCTTTGGTGTAGAATCCCTACAAGTACTGAAACTATCAATAAGGTCTGCCTGGAGTTTTCTTTTCTCCAGGCTGAACAACCCCAACTTCCCCAGCTTTCTTCACAGGAATGGTGCTCAAGCCTCCTCATCTTCACTGGATCCTTTCAGTAGAGCTTGTTTCCAAACCAGCTCTTGCTCCCATAGCTACTTTTACTGGCCTAAACATTGGCTTGGCTTTATATTCTGCCAGCTGGGTGGAACGTGGAGAACCTTTTGAAACTAAGCCAAAGTAGCGGCTTGTTATGAGGTGTGTTTAATTCCAGCATGTTGGAGAGCAAGTCCTGTCTCGCACTGAGACTCAGACTGTCCAAGGAGCTGTTATCCATTAAAACATGAGGTCAGTATTTTCTTCCATGAGCTGCAAATATTCTTCCTGAATATGGAAAACAGGCTAAAGAGAGTGCTGGCTGGAAAAGGCACTGCAGGCAGGCCAGGAGAAAAGTTCAGAATCAAATTGTAGAAGCCCTTTTGGTCTTCCATCAACATCCAGGTTCATGTATGTCGTGGTACCTGCCAGATTGCAGCAATAGGTGTTTGCTCGCTCTAGTAAAATGTTTCATCTATTCTAGGATCTGACTCCCTGGTTGGTATTTTCTTCAAGGAGAGTTTTCTAATTATGGTTTCTTTTTTTGGTTCCTTTTTTTTTTTTTTAGTGTTTATCTGCAATAGATAGGTTTGTTTGACCTGGAGGGAAAAACCACCTGATGATAACCACACAGATGCTTCAGGATAGTGAGGTGCATCATTTATGCAAGCCCAAAGTGTCAGATTAATATGTAATGAGCTTTATTACATTAAATGTTTCCTTCCTGAAATCATTCCTTCCCATCCAGCCTCTAGCCAGGCTTATGGAAGTTCCAGTACTGTACAGGTCACTTTAAAGATCAGTTCAGTGATCTTTTCAGTGATTTGGTGTTCTGATGGGGAGCTGTGCAACTAGGTCTGTGGATCCCAAAATCACAGTATGGCTTAGGTTGGAAGGAATCTTAGAGATCATCTACTCCAACATCCCTACCACGGGCAGGGACACCTCATCAGTTAGACTTGATTGCCTAAGGCCTCATCCAACCTGGCCTTGAACACTGCCAAGGAGGGGATATCCACAACTTCCCTGGCTGCCCAGAGTCTCACTACCCTCATACTGAAGAACTTTCTCCCTAAGATCCAGTCTAAACCTACTCTCCCTCACCTTAAAACCATTCCCCCTTGTCCTGTCACTAGACACCCTTATGAAAAGTCCCTCTCTAGCTTTCCTGTAGGCTCCCTTTAGGTATTTGAAGGCAGCTATGAGATCCCACTGGAAGCTCCTCTTCTCTAGGCTGAACAACCTAAGCTCACTCAGCCTATCCTCACAGCAGAGGTGCTCCAGCCCTTGGGTCATCTTTGTGGCCCTCCTCTGGACTCGCTCCAACAGCTCTGTGTCCTTATGATGGGGACACCAGAACTGGATGCAGTATTCCAGGTGGGGTCTCACCAGAGCAGAGTAAAGAGGCAGAATCCCCTCTCTTGCCCTGCTGGCCACACTCCTCTTGATGCAGCGCAGGATGTGGCTGCCTTCTGTGCTGCATGAGGGCACTGTCAGCTCATGGTGAGCTTCTTACAATCAATACATCCAAGTCTCTTTCTTCAGAGCTACTCTCAGCTCACTCTGCAGCTTTCTGTTGGACTTCACAAGCAGAGACCTGGTATGTAGCAAACTAAGGAAATGCTGGGGACATCACACCACCAAGTGACTATTAGGTGAAATTTGGCAGGTTTAGTGCTAGAAATGTTTGCAGGCATCTTACTGGTTTATCTAGGGGAAAGATACCTGGTCTAGTGGAAGGTGTCCCTGCCCATGGCAGGGGGATTGGAACTAGATGATCTTTAAGGTCCTTTCCAACCCAAACCATTCTATGAATCTATGAAAACTTTTCAGGCTATTTATTTTTGTTTTAGTGATCATACTGCAGTTTCTACCCTGTGATGGTCTCTCAAGATTCCAAGCCTTAAAAAAAAAATAAAACAAGTGAAAAAACAGGATTTGGACCCTGCTAAGATTAGCAGTGACAGAAATTCATTCCTTGTACATAACTTCCTTAATGTATCCTGTGAAATGTGAACAATTCAGTTTTTCCTGCTTCTTCCGCATTGACCTTGACTATATGGAAAGAATCTTTGGAAGACACGTTTGAAACAGGAGCTGAGAGTCATGAGCAGATACAGGGTGTAGCAGAAATCCATTTAGGTATATCATGTAAATTGAGCAAGAGATGCTTGGAGAAACAGTGGTCAAGTTGTGTTGCTTTCTTTTAATAAGGGAAAAGATGATGCAAGTGCAAATTGTAATGCTGAAATCCTGGAGGTGTAGTTTCAGTGGAAGAATAATAGAGTCAGGACTAATGTCTGATAACTCATCCTGCTGGTTCTTTGCAGGCAGTAACAATACCATGTCAGTGCACATGCTAAAACCTGCCACTACGTTGTTTAAGTGTAATTACTATCATGTGACTGTTTAATGTAAAGGAAATATTAAGAAACCCAAAGGCTTGGTTGTCAGAGCTTGGTCAAACTGTGCTCACCTACCAGTCACAGCATCACAGAACATTAGGGGTCCAACACCCCTGCCAGAGCAGAATCACCTAGAGTACATCACAGGAATGCATCCAGATGGGTTTTGAAAGTCTCCAGAGAAGGAGTCTTCACAACCTCTCTGGGCAGCCTCCTCCAGGGCCCCGTCAACCTCACAGGTTCTCCATGGAAGCTCCTCTGCTCCAGCTTGCACCCATTGCTCTGTGTCATATCATTGGATATCACTGAGCAGAGCCTGGCTTCATCCTCCTGATACTCTCCCTCCATATCTTTATAAACATGATTGAGGCCACCCCTCAGTCTCCTCTTCCCCAAGCTAAAGAGCCCCAGCTCGCTCATCGTGTCCTCAGAAGGGAGATGTTCCACTGCCTTCAGCATCTTTGTGGCTCTGTGTTGGGCTTTTTCAAGCAGTTCCCTGAGATCCTTCTTGAACTGAGGGGCCCAGAACTGGACACAATATTCCAGATGTGGTCTCACCAGGGCAGAGTAGAGGGGCAGGAGAACCTATCTTGACCTACTAACCACAGCCTTTCTAATCCACCCCAGGATGCCATTGGCCTTCTTGGCCACAAGGGCACATTTCTGGCTCATGTTCATCCTTCTGTCCACCAGGACCCCCAGATCCCTTTCCCCTGTGCTGCTCTCCCACAGGTCAGCCCCCAACCTGTATTGGTCCATGAGGCTGTTCTTTACCAGGTGCCTGATGTTCCATTTAAATTCTGTTGAAGCTATATAAGAGAAAGCTTGTCACATTTTTGAAGCTTGCTGTGTATTTAGACAGTTCAACTCTTTACTGGCTTCAAGACATCCTGAAGTTCATTACCACTCTTTGTGTTGTTTCTCAGCATGAATTGATCTGGTCTGAGACACTGGGAAAGCAAAACTTTGTTTTTCAGTGCTGCACTTGAATGTCCATCTCTTTTTATGAGAAGGCAGACTCTTAGAATCACTTCAGTTGAAAAAGTCCTTTAAGATTATTGAGTCCAACTGTTCTCTAACTCTGCCAACTCTGGTGCTAGACTATATCCCTCAGCACCACATTTCTGCCTCTTTTAAACACCTCCAGGGATGGGAATTCAAGAACCTGCCTGGGCAGCCTGTTCCAATGTTTGAGAACCCTTTAAAAGAAGAACTGAAGAACCCAGTGCTGAGTACAAAGGAACAATCATTGCCCTGCTACTCCTGCTATTCCTAATCTAGGCCAGGATGCTGTTGACCCTCTTGGTAGTTTTGTCTGCAGTAAAATCACTTCTTCTTACAAAGCTCTTCAGTGAAATATTGATAATGCCATCAGTCTGAAGTTGTGGAGGCTCCAGTGCTGGCAGTGTT
This sequence comes from Melanerpes formicivorus, assembly GCF_026170545.1. NCBI lineage: Eukaryota > Metazoa > Chordata > Aves > Piciformes > Picidae > Melanerpes > Melanerpes formicivorus. The sequence goes on from NW_027142357.1 coordinate 4,693,362, forward strand.
CAAGGCCTGGCTGGGTGGGACCTTGAGCAACTCAGCCTAGCAGGAGGTGTCCCTCCCTATGGCAGAGGGTTTGGAATGAGGTGATCTTTATGGGCCCTTCCAACCCAAAGCACTCTGTGAGTCTATGATCTGAAGGTGTGTTGAGAGCAGTAGCTAGCCCTCTGCTATAGGCATATATCCTGAATAATATTGAAATTCTCAGCAGGAATTTCCAAACCAGGAAACCCAACCTTCATTTCTAAACCTAGTGATGTCAAACTCTCTGCTGCAGAAGGGGAAGTGCTGGATTTACTAAACCTTGTTATTTCTGTGGAGCCTGCTGATCTCTTTTACTTGTTTCCTTTCTTTCATCACAGCACTAAATGCCCCAAGCTATCTGTCTGATGATTTCGGGCAGCAATCCAAAGGGCTATTTTATTTTCCCTGGGTGTCTCTGGGGCATTTTTGAAAGTCCATTTAACAGCTGCATGGAAATTTGAAAGGGATGCAGTAATTTCTGTTCAGCTGAATTACCAGAGATACACAACTTCTTGGAAACCTGGGATGGAATGATGGCAGAGCAGAGCTCAACAGGAAAGGTGGTGTTAACACATCATGGCTCTGGTATTTGATGCCCTGGGCAAAGATTTGCAAGACTAGGAAAAGAAAATCACGTATAATATCTGCACTTAGTCACCAGGTCTGTACAGGCAGATACCACTGCTTCCACTTGTCCATTTTGAGGGAACTGAGTGAGGCAATGGGCACAGCGAGCTTGGGTCACTGACTTTCAGTTGCACCTTGAACTTAGAAGGGCTGAACTCATTGAAACCTTAGTTAAGTCTGGCCCTCTGATTTTTCTTTCCGTTAAATAATACCACCTGGAGGTGAGCAAGTTGCCTACAAGCAAAGTTACATAATTTGTGCTTTACAGACCAGAGGTGATTAAAATGTTCAGCACAAGGCTGCAAATGGTAACTGAATGGTAGTGGCAACAGGTGAGCACCTTCCTGGACCTAGCTGTTTTTCTGCAGTGTGACTACTCTTTCTGCCAAGCGGTCAGCGTGACTTGTAGCCATAGAGAAGATCTCATAGGTTGTGTCTGAACTGGTATGCTGTTCTCAGTGCCTTGTGTCATAGATTCATATATTGCAAGGGACCCTCAGAGGTCATCTTGTCCAACCATGCTGCTGTCAGCAGGAACACCTCCAACTAGACCAGGCTGCCCAGGGCAGCATCAAGTCATGGCAGCACAACTCTTTGGTCACATCTTTCCCAAAGGCTCGAAGAGCATTATGCTAACTCCTGTGAGCCCTTGTGTTCAGCATTGCTGGCTCTTAGAGATACTGAGCTCAGTGATGGCTGAGCTTCTTCCCTCTAACCCACCCTTCTTCCTTCCCCAGCTAAGGAGCTGTGAGCTTTGAATTCAGAAATATGACAGCTCTGGTCCTGTCCTTTGAGGCTGTGCCATCTGTAAGGACAACTCATGTACCACTAAGGATTCAGAAAGAAAAGTCCTCTGAAAAGCTGGCCTCAGCTAACCCATCCCCAAACATTTCTCCCAGTACCTGGAAGTTCTTCCTAGATGCTGTTGTATGTGTTCCAATTTCAGATTACTATCCCCTGGTCTTGGAGATCATGTTACACCTTGGTAGGGAACATCTGCTGGTTCCTTTCTTGCCTCTCAGTTCCACAAGAGCTTGTATCTAAAGTCCACCACAGGGGTACTGTTCAGGTGCTCTCCTCTGCCTTAAATGTCACTACATCTGGTGGTCAATCTGCATTTGCATATCTGAATTTCTAAAGGTTTTTCTGTATCTGTTTCACCATAGCCTTAGTATTTAGTTTAGGGTTTACTCCTTGCTAAAACCAGAAGGACTTTTTGTCACCTTCTACCAGGGAATATCAACCTTGCCATTTGTTAGTAGCTCTTCTTGTGATAGCTGTGGAAATGCTGTTAGGACTGAGAAGAAAGAGTAGATAAATAGGTTTCCAGTCCAGAGACTTGTGCTCTGCTGTCCTGCTGTTATTATTAGAAGATGTGTTCTTTTTTTAATTAAGCTCCTTCTTCAATTTTAGAAGGAAATGTTTTACTGCACTCTGTGTTATGATTGTCAAAAGAGGAAATTGCCTCACTCGATAAGCAAGAGGAGAATTCGGGTGCTCAGCCCACCTTGTGTGTTGCCATATGCTACATGCAAGAAATTGTCCTCTTTACTGGGTTTATGTTTCCTCCAGAGACTTGAAGTACAAACCAGCTCACCAGTTTATGAAATCAAGGCTAAAGCTGAAGTGTCACTTGCCTTGACTAAAGGAAGAGATAATTATGAGAGTATACTTTAAAAGCAAAGTGGTAATCAATTAATCTTATAAAAGAAAATCGACAAGCCTTCAGCTGGGCAAATATGGAGAACCCTATAGAAATCATAGAATTCTGAGTAGGAAGGAACCTCCAAAGGTCATCCAGTCCAACTCCCTCTGCAGTCAGCAGGGGCATCCTCAACTAGGTCAGGTTGCTCAGAGCCCTGCTAAGCCTGTCCTTGAATGTCTCCAGGGATGGGGCCCCAACCACCTACCTCCCTGGGCAACCTGTTCCAGTGTTCCACTATCCTCATGGTACAGAACTGTTCCTAACATTCAATCTAAATCTACTCTTCTCTAGTTTGAAGCCATTGCCCCTCATCCTATCACTGCAGGTCTTTGTAAACAGTCCCTCTGCAGCCTTCTTGCAGGCCCCCTTCAGGTACTGGAAGGCTCCTATTAGGTCTCCCTTGAGCCTTCTCTTCTCCAGGCTGAACAACCTCAGCTCCCTCAGCCTGTCTTTATTGCAGAGGTGTTCAATGTGTTCCTGTGGTGTGAAAAAGGTGTTTCTGCTAACACTGACCTTCAGCTTTCTGCAGAGTTCCTGCACAGCTCTGGAAGAGCTGCATGTACAGTGTCAGAGATAATGAATTGTACAATTAAAGCCTTTTGCTGACGTACAGGACTCTAATTCATCATCAAATGGCACAACATCTTAATTGATGCCACATGGTTTGCTGATTAACAATTGCATAAACTGAGCCACAGAAATGATCCTCAAATATGGAAGCCCTCTGCTGTGAGGGCAGGGTGAGAGGGTTGGGATTGTTCAGCCTGGAGAAGAGAGGGGTACAGGGAGACCTTCTTGTGGCTTTTCAGTACTTGGAGGGGCCGATCAGAAAGCAGAGGACAGATGTTATATCAGGGTCTATTGTGACAGGACAAGGGCTGATGTTTTGAAAGTAAAATAGGTTTAGACTAGATACAAGGAAGAATTTTTTACACTGAGTGTGGTGAGACACTCGCCCACGTTGCCCAGAGAGATGGTAGATGCCCCAGGTCAGGTTGTCTGGGGCACTGAGTAACCTGATCTAGTTGAGCATGTCCCTGCTCATTCTGGGCAGGCTGGATCAGATGACCTTGCAAGGTCCTTTCTCACCTAAGAATTCTGTGATTGCATGAAACAGAGACTCTGTAGGGATTATTGCTTGGCTTTCATAGTGCCCTGCTTGTTTGACAGACAGGCAATGCCTGGACCTTAGGCAATATGCCTCTTTGGTGGCCTGGGGCTGATTTTGAGCTTTAGAGAAACAAGGTTTCCTTTGGGTTCAGGTAGTGGAAAGATTTCACTGTTTGGTCCAGTGGCAGGTTTGTCTGTTCAGTGAAAAATGAAGTTCTGCAGTTTTCTGAGGTTATCTCCTTATAAGCCATTTTGCAGAATCAAGAAGAAAAAACATGATGGGAAACTTAGTTTAATTGCAGTGGCCAGGTTGAGGATGGCCTGACTCCTGAGTGGTAAGGTTGGATGTGTTTATGAAGCGTAATTCACAGAGTGGTGATCCTGTTGGGACAGAGGTAATATGATTTATCCTAGTGAGGCATTTAAATGGAGTCCTTTTTTTAAGGAACATGTGGCTCCAGAGGATGCTGCAGGTGTGAAGTGCACACACTCTTGCAGCTCATGCCAGCTAATGCTTCTTAAATGATACACTGGGTCACTGTTTGATGTAACTTGCCATCTGATGACATAAATTCCCTGACAACTCTTAACTACACCGAAGCAAGCTTTCTTGGAACAGGTTGTAGTACTGGAGCCAAGCAGTTAATCAGGTGTAACATGAGGCTTTGACATGATTTACTGCCTGCTGGTAGCTTGTACTGGGGCTGTATTGTCCTTCTGTATGTACTGTATAATAGTTTTAAGCTGTCCTTGGACAGGGCCCTATTGTAAACAAGCTGTCTGGCTTAACTGGGATATCCTGTAAAAATATGGTAATAAAAAGTGAAGCCATTCCTACTATTTCTGTTTCCCAGACTATTCCCACCAGTAACATACAGCAAATGCTCTTAACTCTTGCTGTGCTGATGCTTTGCTGATTTCTTTTAATCTTGAAGTACTTGTTTCAAAACTCATCAGTTGTTGCTTGCCATCTCGACCTGGACAGGCTGGAGAGTTGGGTGGAGGGCATCATGAAGCTCAACAAGTGCAAGTGTAGGGTCCTGTACCCAGGGAAAAATAACCTCCTGCACCAGTACAGGTTAAGGATTGATATAACACAGCTCTTCAGAGAAGGATCTGTGAGTGCTGGTGGACAAGTTCCTCATAAGCCAGCAATGTGCCCTCATGGCAGAGAAGGCCAATAGTCTTCTGGAGTGCATTAGGGAGAATATGACCAGCAGGCTGAGGGAGCTTCTCCTCTTCATCTACATTGCTCTAGCAAGGCCACATCTGGAGGACTGGGTCAAGTTCAGGTCTCTCCACAGGAAACTCAATGGAGAGCATCCAGCAGAGGCTACAGAGAATGGTCTGGTTTGGAAGGGACCTCCAAAGGTCATCTAGTCCAACCTCCTCTGCAGTCAGCAGGGACATCCTCCACTAGATCAGGTAGCTCAGAGCCTTGTCAAGCCTCACCTCGACTATCTCCAGGAATGCAGCTTCAAATACCTCCCTGGGCAACCTGTTGCAGTGTTCCACCACCCTCATGGTAAAGAACTTGTTCTAACATCCAATCTAAATCTGCTCTTCTCTAATTTCAAACCATTGCCCGTCATCCTGTCATTGCAGGCCTTTGGAAACAGTCCCTCTGCAGCCTTCTTGTACGCCCTTTTCAGGCATGGGAAGGTCACTGTTAGGTCTCCTTGACTCCTTCTCTTCTCCAGGCTGAATAACCTCAGCTCCCTCAGCTTATCTTCACACAAGAGATGTTCCAGCCCCTCATCATTTTCAGGGCCCTCCTCTGGACTCACTCCATCAGGTCATATCCTTTCTGTGTTGAGGGCTCCAGAGCTGGATACAGTACTCCAGGTGCAGTCTCAACAGGGCAGAGCAGAGTGGCAAAATCACCTCTCTTGACCTGCTGGCCACACTGCTTTTGATGCAGCCCAGGATACCATTGGCCTTGTGGGCTGCAAGTGCACATTGCTGGCTCATATCCATCTTCTCATCCACCAGCACCCCCAAGTCCTTTTCTGCAGAGCTGCTCTCAATTTCATCACCCCCCAGCCTGTATTGATACCTAGGATTGCCCTGACGTAGGTGCTGGACCTTACACTTTGCCTTATTGAACCTTGTGACATTCTCTTCAGCCCACCTCTCCAGCCTGCCCAGGTCCCTCTGGATGGCATCCCATCCTTCAGACTTTGCAACTTTTATCAGATCCTTGTAGCCAGGAGCTAGCAGGTCAAGATGCAGCAGTAAACCCTTCATGGGGTGTAAATTTCAGAAGGATATTCTAAAAGACATCATCAGACATAGTTTACTGAGGGCAACCTCTAGTAGACTTTCCACCTAAGAGTAGACACTGAAAATGTGAGTTCTTGCAAAATGAAGAGATGTTCCTTTAAACAGGGAGCTGTGCTCTGGGGGGTTTAGACATGCTGGATTTCTTGAGAAGACAGATGCCAAAAGCAGCATACTGAGACCCTGCTTACAGAAATCTGAATTTTACAGTCAGGGTGAGACATTGAAGAGACCTTCAGAGGAGAGAGCAACCTACATGAAGGACTTGTTTTCCTAACTCACCCATGGTTCCTGGTGGAACAGCACCTCTGTCAGAGGGACTTGTCTCAGTCTGCAAAGAGCAGAACTAAGCAGTAAGCAGTGTGATGCTTTGGAGAGATTTCTGATTTCTCTCTCTTCTCCTTACCCTGGAGCCCTGCAAAGCACAAATCCTCCGGAATGTGGGCACCAGGATTTGAATGGGACCTCAAAAGGACCCTTTTGCTATTTCTAGATGAATACATCAATCCCTGTTTGAAATAGCTGCCTCCCACTTCACTCATTTTTGTTAAAGACAAATGGTGATCTTTTCCTTTAGTAAATCAATGTGGAATTTTGAATGTAAAGCAGGCTTTCTAGTAAGGGTTTGGATTGTCCCCATAGCTGGCTACTTCTGTGTTGCCTGGTGGTTTAGGGAGGGGAGGGTTGTGTCTGTGCAGCTGTTGAAGGCCATTAAAATGTGACCTGAGCCCCACTGAGAACAAGCCTGGGATTAACTGTAAATTGATCCAGCAGCTCACAGACACAAATTTCAGACTTCTGCAGAGCAGAGTTTTGCTAAATATTCTTATTCCAGGTATTCTGGTGGCACCAATCTTCCAAGTACATGTGAACATCAACTGCAAGTCGTCAGTTGTTGATACAATTTAGTAATTGAGTTAATCTCTCAAGTCTGAATGAGAAGAATGAATGCCCAGATGTATTCCAGCACACCAGCTAATTTAAAACTTACCTTGCAATACAAGAAAGAAAAAGGACTCAGTTTTTAATTTCTGTGACTTCAAATTGGAAGAAGCTAGCTTTAGACATTAGGAAGAAAGTCTTCCCCATGAGGTGGTGAGGCACTGGAACAAGTTGCCTAGAGAAGCTGTGGAGGCTCCAAGACTGGAAATGTTGAAAGCCAGGTTGGATTCACATATTGCACTGAGTTGGAAGGGCCCCTCAAAGGTCATCTTGTCCAAACTTCCTGCAGTCAGCAGGGACACCTCCAACTACATCAGCCTGCCCAGCACCACATTGAGTCTGATCTTGAGTATCTCCAGGGATGGAGCCTCCACCACATCCCTGGGCAACCTGTTCTGGTATTTCACCACTCTCATTGTAAAGAACTTCTTCCATATGTCCATCCTCAATCCACCGTGCTCCAGTTTCAAACCATTGTCCCACATCCTATCACTACAAGCCCTTCTAAACAGTCCCTCCCCAGCCTTCCTGTAGGTCCCCTGCAGATACTGAAATGTTAGCTTTAAGGTCTCCCTGGAGTCTTCTGTTCTCCAGGCTGAAAGCCCAAATTCTTTCATCCTGTCTTCATAGCAGAGGTGCAGCAGCCCTCTGATCATTTTGGTGGCCCTCCTCTGGACCCACTCCAGCAGGTTTAATTGTCTCTTGTGTTGAGGGCTCCAGAGCTGGATGCAGCGCTCCAGGTGAGGTCTCACCAGAGCAGAGGAAAGTGGCAGAATCACCTCTATCACTCTGCTGACTGTGCTTCTTTTGATGCAGCTCTTCGGCAACCTGGTCTAGTAGGTGTCCCTGCCCATGGCAGAGGGGTGGAAATGGATCTTTAAAGTCCCTTCTAATCCAAACTATCTTATGATTTTATTAGCAAAGGAAAAAGAATTTTTCATGCTTGCTTTTTTCAATTTAGAAATGTGTATTGTCTCTGCTCTTGTAAATGTTTATCACAACACTACAGGGTTCACTGTCACGAATGTGCTGCTTGAAGGTTCAGTGGAGCTTGGGGAAAAAATTGATAGCACTGGAGAGCACAAAACAGAACCATAACAAGTGACAGGATGACAGGAAATGTCCACAGATTGCACCAGAGGAGGTTTAGGTTGGAGAGTAGAAGAAACTTCTTCCCTGAAAAGGTTCTCAGACCTCCCAGGCTGCCCAGGGAGGTAGTTGAATCCCCATCCCTGCAGGTGTGTCAAAAAGGCAGAGATATGCTGCTTGAGGGAATGCATCCAGGTGGGTTTTGAAGATCTCCAGAGGAGGAGACTCCACAACCTCCCTGGGCAGCCTGCTAGGGGTTCCAGCACCCTCACAGTAAAAATGTTTTTTCTTATGTTGAGATGGAATTTCCTGTGATTGAGTTTACATCCATTGCCCCTCATCCTATCACTGGTGTCACTGAAAAGATACCGGCTCCATTTCCCTGACAGCCACTCTTCAGATATTTGTAGACATTGGTAAGGTCAGTCTTCTTTTCTCCAGACTAAACAGCCACAGGTCTCAGTCTTTTCTTGTAAATGTGGTAGTCCAGGCCCTCAACCATCCTCCAAGCTCTCCATTGAACTCAAACGGCTCCCTGTCCCTCTTGAACTGGGGAGCCCAGAACTGTACACAATACTCCAGATGTGGTCTAACTAGGGATGAGTAGAGGGGGAGGAGAACCTCCCTTGACCTGCTGGACACACTCAAATGTGATAATCATGATAGCCATGTCCTCTAAAACATTTTGCTCTAGCTTTTTCACTGACTGTTCAAATTCATCCTTCTTTTCCCTCCCTGAGCCAATGAGACTCAGAAGGGAGTCCTGGCAGAAGCCTGTTGTATAATTTGGTATTTCAGCTGCATGCCTTTTGCACACAGTAAAAACATCAGGGATTAATGAAAGCATTTTAATGGACTTCTGTGCTCATGAACCATGAGCTCACCAGAGATAGCCTGGCTACCAGATTTGCAGACTGAGTAGTGGTACTGTACCCTGCTCAATATGAGCCAGCAGTGTGCCCAGCTGGCCAAGAAGGCAAACAGCATCCTGGCCTGGATCAGCAATACTGTGGCCAGGAGGACCAGGGAAGTGATTGTCCTCATGTACTCAGCACCGGTGAGGCTGCACCTTGAATACTGTGTTCAGTTTTGGGGCCCTCTCTATAAGAAGGACATTCAGGTGCTGGAGCAGGTCCAGAGAAAGGTGAGGAAGCTGGGGAAGGGTCTAGAGCACAAGTCTTGTTAGGAGTGGCTGAAGGAAATGGGGTTGTTTAGCCTGGAGAGGAGGAGGCTGAGGGGAGGCCTTCTTACTCTCCACAACTCCCCCTCACCCCCTGCTTTAGATGATCCTCAGAGGTCCCTTCCAACTGCTACCATTCTGTGATTTTGTGAGAAGTTTGCCCATCTGAGCAACAACATTGAAACATCTAGGAGCATTCTAAAGAAAATGGTAGTGCATGCATTTGTGCAGGCCTTGGCTGATGTCTGCAAAATCATTGTGTGTTTGTAGAAGATGCAGGGCTTGCAAAAATGGAGTCCTCTAGAATCCATGATTCTACGATTTAATGCACAGCCCTAGACCAAACTGACTGGTTTAGGGTAAAGGGGAGAATTCTCATCTAATTACCACTCTGTGGGGTTATTGGCTTTTTTATTTTCCCAATTTAGTTTCAAAGCATAGAAACACCATTTCTCCCCACTTCTGATTCATAGACTCACAGAAGAATTTGGGGTTGAAGAGACCTTAAAGATCACCTAGTTCCACCTTGCTGCCATGGCCAGGGACACCTTCCACTAGACCAGGTTGCTCCAGCCCTCATCCAACCTGGCCTTGAACACGTCCAGGGAAGGGGCATGCATGACCTCCCTGGGCAACCTGTTCCAGTGTCTCACCACCCTCACTGTAAAGAATTTCTTCCTAATATCCAGTCTCAATCTGCCCTCCTCAAGCTTAAAGCCATTCCCTTTCCTATCACAGCAAGCCCTTGTAAAAAATCCCTTCTGTAAACGTTTTGATTATTAAAATACTTTTTGTCTAATTTCCTCACTTAGCCTTACAGTGCCTCCTTGGAGCATCTGTTTTGATGATACTGAAGCAAGCTATGATTTTTCTGGCTGAACATTTCCAAGACTGGATGCCAGTAGCAATGTGCTTGGCTTGGCTACTGCTTCACTATAGCCCTGCCAAAGCAGGAACTCCCCAGGCTGTTCACATCTGATTTCTTTTTTTTTTGGGGAAGTGTCAATCCTTAAAACAAGAGATACAGAATCTGGTGCTAGTTTTGACTGGCTTTCAGACTCATTTACCAGCATATATCCTTTCCTTTCTGCAAAAGTAGTACATAGGAGATAGAATCATAGAATTGTTTCAGTTGGAAAAGACCTCTAGTCTAACACCACTATGGCCATCAAGCCATGTCCTGAAGTGCCATGTCCACACATTTCTGGAACACCTCCAGGGATGGTGACCTCCACCACCTCCCTGGGCAGCCTGTTCCAATGCCTGACCACTCTTGCAGGAAACAAATTTTTCCCAATACCCATCTAAACCTCCCTGGCACAATTTCAGGCCATTTCCTCTCATTCTATCACCTGATGCTACTGAGAAGTGACCAACCCCCATCTCACTCCAACCTCCTTTCAGGGAGTTGTAGAGAACCCCAGTTCCCTCAGCTGGTCTTCACAAGACCTTTTCTCCAGACCCTTCCCCAGCTTTGCTTCTCTTCTCTGGACACACTCCAGCACCTCAGTGTTCTTGTAGTGAGGAGCCCAAAACAGAACCCAGGATTCAAGGTGCAGTGTCACCAGTGCTGAGTATAGGGGCATAATCATTTCCCTACTGCTGGCCACATGATTGTTGATCCAGGCCAGAATGCTGTTGGTCTTCTTGGCCACCTGAGCACATTGCTGGCTCACCTTTAGTTGGCTGTCAACCATCACCCCCAGGCCCTTTTCTGCCAGGCAACTTTCCAGCCACTCTGCCCCAAGCCTGTAGCATTCATGGGGTTGTTGTGACCCAAGAGCAGGATGCAGCACTTGGCCTTGTTGAACCTCATACACTGACCTTGGCCCATCGATCTAGCCTGTCCAGATCCCTTTGTAGAGCCTCCTTACTGTCAAGCAGATCAACACTCACGTCCAATGAAGTGTCATCTGCAGACTTAATGTGCACTCAATGCCCTCATCCAGATCATTGATAAAGATTTTAAAGACATCCACAAAAACAGGGAAAAAATTCTTCTTGCTGTAGCATTGAGAAGGGATCACAATAAACCCAGTATGGAAACCTGATGGTGGTGAATATTAACCCTTGCAGGCAGCATTTGCAGCTGTAGATGATGTTTACTTGTAATCTTGTTCTTGTCTTTGTGGCTGTTCTGCTGAGTAACTTATTCTGTTTGCTGAGGAGACATTTGTGCTTGGCATCCTGTGGAGCTGGAATATTAAATGCTTGCTTCTTTTTTAGAACAAGTACACGGGGGAAAGAGGATAAGTTAAGATTTAACACAACCCTTGTGCAAACAGAATGAGTGACTGTGGATTGCTGTTGTTTTAAATAGCTAACTGGGTAATAAGGAAGGGTTAGAGGCGGGGAAGGAGATGCTGCTCAAGAAGTCTTAGTACAAATGGTAGAAGGATACAGATAGTAAGGAAGATTGCTCTTTCTGGAAAAAAGAAAAAAGCTTCATTATTGTTTACTTTAAAAGTGACAACTGGAAAGGAAAAAAAAAAGTGCCATCAGAGGTCAGTGATCAGCTTTACCTGCTTAGTATTGCATGAAGGAGGGCCACAAAGATGATCAGAGGGCTGAAGCACCTCTCCTTTGAGGACAGGCTGCGGGAGCTGGGGTTGTTGAGCCTGGAAAAGAGGAGTCAGGGAGACCTAATAGCGACCTTCCAGTACCTGAAGGGTGCCACAAAAGGCTGCAGAGGGATTGCTTCCAAAGGCCTGCAGTGATAGCAGGAGGGGCAACAGTTCGAAATTAGAGAAGAGCAGATTTAGATTGGATGTTAGGAACAAATTCTTTACCATGAGGGTGAGAGAATACAGGAGCAGGTAGCCCAGAGAGGTAGTTGAGGTCCCCTCCCTGGAGATATTCAAGGTCAGGCTTGACAAGGCTCTGAGCCATGTGATATAGTGGAGGATGTCCCTGCTGACTGGAGGGGGGTTGGACTAGATGACCTTTGGAGGTCCCTTCCAACCAAACCATTCCACGATCCTCTGATTTAAAATAAAAAGGCTTTTGTACAATTTTTTTAATCATGAAACTGTTCCTACTAGGATGAGACTTTTATCAAGCCTTTTCAGCTTACACTTTTCATATATAGTAGAGCTCCCTAAAATACCTTCTCTGAAATTAGAATAGCCCTGCATAATTATTAATCTGCTAAGCCAAGGTTTTCCAGATGCTTACTCACTGCTCTGTTCTGTGTACTGTTGCACAACAGCTTCTCATGAATTTACTAATCATGGACCTATGACTGTTGAAACATTCAATATGCTACACTGGGCATTCCCACTCCTTGCCTCAGGGCAGACTCCCTTCTTACTGCTCTGGCTCACTCGGCATCTGTATTATTGACTTTTTCAGTACTGCTGCAGTTTAATCTTTGTAAAGAGGTAAGTGCAACAGAAAGATGAGCATAGAAAGGGTTATGAATTATCAAGGCCATTATTAGGTCTCCCTGGAGCCTTCTCTTTCCAGTCTGAACAACCCCAGCTCCCTCAGCCTGTCCTCACAGCAGAGGTGCTCCAGCCCCATGATTATCTTCATGACTCTGCTTTGGACCCACTCCATCAGGTCCATATCCTTACTGTGTTGGGGGCCCCAGAGCTGGATGCTCAAGCACCTGTATGTTTTTTTGCAACAATATTGCAGCTGTAGGCTACTGGCATAATAATAACTGGTAAAAAAAAGAGGCAAAGCAATAAAACTAATCAAAGGATAAAATGAACCTCTATAAATTCATCTCATCAGTGAGGTGAACAGACCAGTTTTCTGAAGGTTTGTTTTTAAAACTGATGTGATATTTATTTTGTGGCTTTCAGTGTAGCTTCTGATTTGGAACCATCTGCTCCTAATGAGTGTGGAATAATCAAACCATAGCTAACACTGATACATCCAGTTGTCTTTGTACATCCACTTAACATTCATCACAAAGACTCAGCATCTCTGCTTAGCTTTTAGATGCACAAGCCAAAAGTAAGAGTCTTTTGCAATGAGAATAAACCTTTCTGTCTTCCACTGAGGCTTCAGGACAGTTTCCTCTAGTCTCTGGATTTACAAGGACAAACCAAAATGCAGCGTAGGTGGCTGAGGCAGAACTGCATCAAACCCTGAATGTTTTACTATCTAAAGTCCAGACTTCAAGTCCAGTCACCACCATTTGGAATAACCTCGTTCCTTTTGGCCTGACCAATGCTTAGCAAACAAAATCTGGCTGTTCAAAAGACTGAGGACATGATAAACTCAGATACTTTCCCCTATCACAGTCTGGATGTTTGAACAGGATGGAGTTGTTCATTAACACTGATAGCCTTTAAAAGAGATCCTTCCTTACGTCCAAGCTCAATCAAGATCTCATGCCTCTCAAACTGCACTGTCAGGAGCAGCTGCAGACTTAGCAGGGTTGATATCCTAATTTCTGCTCTGGAAAAAAATAAATGCTTCAACAATGCCTTTCCTTGAGGAGCTTTGAAATCTCAAAGTGGTAACAGTCTGTATGAAATGTGCTCGTTCATGCCTCTGAGCCTGTGCCTGCTGGAATTTCTCACATGGAGTGAGTTATCAGGTCTTTAAACAACAAAATGTAAATGAATGGCTTTTGTAGGAAATGTGCTGAATAAGGATCTCCCACAGACCTACTTCTGTATGTAGGCAGAGACAGTTTCTGGAACCAAGCCATACATTTTTGTCCCTGCAGTCAAAAACATTCATTATAGCCTACGTAGTTTTACTTGAAGTCTACCAGCTTTGTTTGCAATAAAGAATTCAGCCTTTTGGAGACTTCTCTACCTTTCCTGGGATGTTGTCTTGATAAGTTAGCACAGCAGCTCTTCCACCATGGCAAATATGGCTTATCCATCCTTTCATCAGATCACAGGAGGTCCCTCACCATGAGTGTACTTTTAAGGGGGGCAGTATCTGCTTCTCTGTTGCCTTTTTATATTGCTGCTCCTGTATTTCATCAGCCTGCTGATACACAGTTGACTTGTCACCACAGAATCACAGAATATATCTGGTTGGAAGAGATCTCCAAGATCATCCAGTCCAACCCTTGACCCAGCACTGACGGGTCAACACTAAACCATGCCCCTAAGCACAAGGTCCACACGTTGCTTAAACCACTGCCCTGGGCAGACCATTCCAATGTTTGAGAACCCTTTCAGTGAGGAAATGTTCCCCAGTATTGAGCCTGCACCTCCCCTGGCGAAGCTTGTAACTATTTATTCTAATTCTGTTACTTGTCATCAAGGGGAAGAGGCTGCCCCCCTCTGTGCTCCAGCCCTGCTTCAGGTAGTTGTAGAGAGCAATGAGGTCTCCCCTCAGCCTCCTCTTCTCCAGACTGAACAATCCCAGCTCCCTCAGATGCTCCTCATAGGCCATGTGCTCCAAGCCCTTCAACAGCCTCATTGCCCTTCTCTGGACATGCTCCAGCACCTTAGTGTCCTTCCTGTAGCGAGGGCCCCAGAACTGAGCACAGTACTTGAGGTGTGGTCTCACCAGTGCTGAGTACAGGGGAATGATCACCTCCCTGTTGGTATCATAGAATCATAGAATTGTTTTGGTTCCTGCTGGTCACAGTGTGTCTAATACAGGCTAGGATGACATTGGCTTTCTTGGCCACCTGCTGACTCATATTCAGTCAGCGATCAGCCAGTACCCCTGGGTCCCTCTCCAAGCTGCAGCTTGCCAACCACACATCCCTAAATCTGTTGCTTACCATGGGGTTGTTGTGACCCAGGTGGAGGACCTGGCACTTGGCTGTGTTGAACCTCATACAATTAACTTTGGTCCATGAGTCTAACCTGTCCAGATCCCGCTGTAAAGCTTCTCTACCCTTTAGCAGACTGACACAGCCTGGTGTCATCTGCAAACTTACTAAGGGTGCACTCCATCCCCTCATCCAGATCACTGATAAAGATATCAAAGAGAACAGGCCCCAGTACTGAATCCTGGGGGGCACCACTAGTGACTGGGCACCAGCCAGATTTAACTCCATTCACCACTACTCTTTGGGTGCAGCCATCAGCCAGTTTTTTTATCCATGCTTAGTATGATGCTAAACCATCCCACAGAATGGTTCCCAGTGAAGTGTGGTGCAGGAACCCTCATCATGCATCCTATAGTGAAAGGCTTTCATGCATTGTCTCTGCTGAAGTAACTGCTAGGTAAAAGAGGCAGCAAAGTAAATAACTGTGACCTGCTGGACTCTTCTCATTCTTTTTTTATTAGGTATTAAGAAGCAAATGAGGTATTAAGAAGCAAATGATGTATTAAGAAGCATCCCTCATCAGTTTCCTAGTATTTACAAGATGTATGTCAGGAACAATCCATGTGCTCTGCTCAGTACAACACATCTAACTCTCACTGGCTCCTGGGATGGGTGATGTGCTGGAGAAAAGGTGCCTTTTTTTCTCTCTTTCTCTCAGACCCCTTTCTCTCATTTATCTTTTAAGGCAAAAGGACTAATTCATCCCTTAAGCAGGTGCTTCATTACTCACAGATGAAGCAGCAGCAGCTTTTTTAGCTATTTTCTCTCTCAGTTGTGCTTTCCTAAAGAGAATAATCATAGAAACCACAGGGCCATGTGTGAGCCCTTTCTAGTTGTATGCTAAAGATGTTCAGTTGACTTTGGACAGTAAACTACTTTCTTTCATGAGCATGTTTTTTTGGAGGTGGAAGCTGTTGGGTAACTTAGTCCAAAGTCAACTGAACATCTTTAGTTACTTCAGAGATAACATGTCCTACAGATGGTTTCAATTAATATTTGCACAGGGCTGCCTAAAGCAAGTAGCCAGTCTGCTTGCTTAGGAGTTGTCAGGTAGAAATGTCTCTATTTATGCACGTGAAATGTGGCTTTCAGACCTGTTGTGGTCTGCTGGGTAACACCCCCAAAGGGGCTTGGCACAGGGTTTTAATTTATGTCCTTCTCCCTTACATATTTTTTTACCCTGTGTTGGAAGTGGGCACAATACCCAGGGTACAAGCCCTGGGATGGGCAGCCCCAAGCCTGCGCGTCTGTTTGAGGAATAAACTTGGTGATATCACACAGAGTAATAATCACAGTGAAAAGCTAAGTCCTACACATTCAGTAAATGCTGGAAGTGTTCGTGTAAGTTGCATTTTGACAGACTAGTGATTAATCTGGTGACATTTAATAAAGTATATTCTTGGATTCAGACAGGGAGTGGAGGAGCTTGAGTAGCTGCATTGATGAGGAGTTAATAGTGCAGTGCAGAGTAAAGCTGCATTGATTTGTTTGCACTGTTTCTGCCTGGACAGAGTTAAAAGTTTGGCTGAGGCACTGGTTATATCACTGTTGCCTTGCTTCTTCCAGTACACTTGCAGTTGGGTCACACTAGTGTGTAGCTGGGGCTGGATTCAAGAGCTTTGTTTCAAGAAGGTTGCAGGCAGCATCTCTTACAAGCACTGCATTCACCTCTGAGGGAAGCAGAAACACACCGTATACATATGTTTATAATTTGCTCCTTGTTGGCAAAAATTTGTGCTCCTAAAGAGTTCACCATGTTGTAATGATGCTGGAGGACAAAGAAAATGCTATTCCCTGCACATGAGACATGCACAATCTCCAGGGAGTCGTTAACATTTGGGGAACATAGGAAGAGCTCTGGTGCTGGCAATGGCTGTCTGACATGTGCAGTCACATCGTTCACAGCTGGGTTACCTTCCATAGGCTTTTCTTGCAATTAAATTGGAATAAAAAATGTCCTTGTGTGCCCTAGATAATCTGATCTCTTTTCTTTAGCTAGCAAGGGAAGTGGAAGGCTCTCAGGCCTTATTATTAAGAAGGAACTTCCATAAACATCTTGTTTCTGTGGGTTCTTTAGCCAATGGCTTTTTCATGCTGTACTTCTCTTGATTATTTATACTACTTTCTTGGTTGCTACCACTCACAGACTGGTGGATAACCATCAAAGAGTTTGGCTGAATTCATAGAATCACAGAACTATTAAGGTTGGAAAAGACCTCCAGGATTGTCAAGTCCAACCATTAACCCAGCACTGCCAAATTCGTCACTAAACCATGTCCCTAAGTGCCACATCTACATATTTTTTGAGCACTTCCAGGGATGCTAATTCCATCACTTCCCTGAGCAGCCTGTTCCAGTGCTTGACCACTCCTACAGTGAAGAAATTGTTAGTTATGTCCAACCTATACCTCCCATAGTGCAACTCGAGGCTGTTTCCTCTAGTCCTATGGCTCATTACCTGGGAGAAGAGACTGGCCCCCACCTCGCCACACCCTCCTTTCATGCAGTTGTGGAGAGTGAGGAGGTCTCCCCTGAGCCTTCTTTTCTCCAGACTAAATAACCACAGTTTCCTCAGCTGCTCTTCAGACCCTGGGTCTTGGGCTGACCACATTGATGCCTCTAGAAAATATTCAGCTGCTAGGTAGAGCCTGGTGTGTGATGGCAGGAGGTGGGGGCTTACCCATCTCCATACCAGGGGTTTCTTGTCTGTCACAAGACATTTAGCATGAAATGTACAGGTTATGTTGATGGGCTTTGGCAGCTTGTGTCAAGCACCAAACTGATTTCAAGCCTGAATTAACCAGAAAAGAGTGAATGCCTCATACCCTGTCCTGTGCTTAATCCCAACACAGAGGGTGAAGTCTCCCCAGGGGTGACCTCTTCTCCTGAATTCTGGCTCTAGATGTCTTCACTGCAAAAGAGGAAAATAGCATGCTAATTGAAATCATATCGCTGCCTCTGGCAACAGGAGAAAGTCCCAGTTTGGCAAAATGGAAACAAAATGGAAAGCTAACCATGTTTTGACAGATGGGAATATAAATCCTGTCTATGATCCACAGTGGGAGAAAGCAGATGATCTGCCTCAGGACTGAAGTAACCAATGTTTTCCCAAGCACCTGAGGAGCGTTCCAGCCTGTGGCTCTACAGAGTCACTGCTTGTTCATTCTGAGTTGTACACAGTTTAATTTGCCACAGTGGGTGAAGGATGAGCTGTGTTCATGTACAGTCTTTGCTTTCTGGTTTTCCAGTTACAAAGATGGAGTGCTCTGGAGCACTGGCATCTTGTTTGTTGAATCATTCCCTTCTGTGGTCATTTTCCATAACAAAGGAGCCAAAGACTATTATTATTAAATTTATAAAATGGTTTGGGTTGGAAGGGAACTTAAAGATATCTAGTTGCAACCCCCCTGCCATTGGCAAGGACACCTTCCACTAGACTAGAATGCTCAAGGCTTCATCCAACCCAGCCTTGAACACCTCCAGGGAGAGGTCATCCACAACCTCCCTGGGTAACCTGTTCCAGTGTCTCACCACCCTCACTGTAAGGAATTTCTTCTTAAATCTCCAGTCTAAATCTGCCTTCCTCAAGCTCATGCCCTCTCATCCTCTCACTACAAGCCCTTGTAAAAACTCCCTTCCTGGCTTTCTTGTAGCCCACTTCAGGTACTGGAATCATCTACCATTGTCTTAGGGGTACTCAGGGCTTTTTTGTTGTTGTTGGCTTGAATAGGAAAACAATTTTAACTGTTGCAGGGTGTATTCCCACAAGTTCTGGTATGCACTTGGTTCCCTGATTAGATATAACTGCAACATTTTTGAGCTAAGGACATGATTAGAAAAGTAGACATCCAAGTTGTGTTTTCAGCTCTGTTAAGGAATTGTTTTGTGGAGGTCCGGGGGGCTTGACTGTCACAGACAAATCCAAGGGCTGTTGTGTGTTTGATTCGCAGCTGATTTTCAGTCTAAATAGGACCAGCTTTGCTCTTGCAGTCACAGCAATAGCTAGTTTGACTGCTGGGGTTTTATCTGGCTTTCTTGGCTTATGATGCTTCAGGCCTTAAGGCTGTAATCAAGAAACTATAAATTCACCCTGTGGAAAGGTCAAAAGGGAAAAAAATAAAAGGAAAAGGGGAAGAAAACACTTTAAAAAAAAAACGTAAATAAGCAGTTCCTAAAGTGCTCTGATTTGTGCAGATGTCTGCCAGAGCTTCTGGTGAGTGTGATTCTGTGACTCAGGAGCTGCAAACCAGAGATGGATGCAGCCACTCTAGGCTGTTGCCAAATGAAGCCTCTGGCCTTGCCCTTTCAGCATGACGTATGTGTACTAAAGAAAGCATCTTGAATGATTTAGTAGTTGGAAATTCCCCTTAAATATCCTCTAGGATATCTAATGTTCAAAAGAGACCTGAATATGTAATGAATACTAATTATCCCTGATTCTTTCTATGGTCTGGATGATATCATTTGACTTAAAGAAAGGAGAAAGAAAAGAGTTCTCAGTATCTGCCTGATCAAGGCATGGCTTTCAGGTTAGTTTAGAGGACTTTTTCATTTACTGCAGATTTTGTCAGTGATAATCCAGTAGATGTAGTGAAAAGCATAGCCCTGAGCAAGCTGGTTTAGTGGAATGTGTCCCTGGCCATAGCAGGAGGGTTGGAACTAGATGGTCTTCAAGGTCCTTTCCAACCAAACCATTCCATGAATCTATGAACGCTTTTGAAGCACAGTGGTAGTACCATGGAGGAAAGTTGCACTGCTTTATTCCTGTGCTCACTCATCTCTGTGGAGGAAATGGAGACTTTCAACCTGCAGGGTAGAAAATTTAGTACTTTCATGCCAATCATAGAATCATTTTGGTTGGAAAAGACCTGTTAAGGTGATTGAGTCCAGCCATAGCTAACTCTACCAAAGCTGGTGCTAAACCCTGTTCTTTAGCATCACATCTCTGCCTCTTTCAAACAGCTCCAGTAATTAGGATGCAACCCTCTCCCTGGGAGGATGTTGCAGTGTTTGAGAACCTTTTTAGTGAGGAAGTTTCTTCTAATATTCAACCTAAACCTCCCTGGGTGCAATTTGAGGCCATTTCCTCTCATCCTATCACTTGTTACTTGGGAGTGGAGACTGTCATGCACCTGGCTCTAGTGTCCTTCAGAGAGTTGTAGAGAGTGATATGTGATGAGTTGTGATCATTTTACTGTGTGAAGTGGACTAAATGGACACTTTCTCCATGAAATGTTTGCAGTCTTGTGATGCTATGTCCTGTTCTGAGAGTGCTGTTGGAAAATATTATTGACTGAACAGTAGCTCCATTCCTTCCAAAATTTGAATTTAGTTTTCATTTAGATTTGGAGTAAAAGGAAATTACTCCCCCCCCCCCCCCCCCTTATTCATTAATTAGGAATGAATGCAATAACTGTGTCCTGAAACAGCAAGCTGAGTCATGAGTGAAGCACTCACCTTGTGTGGAGAACAGGGTGAAAGGACAGAGTCATGATGTTGCTCAGGATGAGTTGTTGCCTGTGTCTCTCTTAGACCACTCCAAAACAAAATGAGAATCAGGCTGTCACTGCCTCTGTAGAATTGAGTTTTCACCATGCCTTTGAATTTTCAGTGGGAAAAATACTTTATTGGAGCAAGTTTTGACCACTGCTAAAGCAAGCAGTCAATATCTTTACAGATATGGAAACATAAGGGTGAGACAAATCTTAGGAGCTAAGCATCTGCTCTGAGGATCTGCAGATCATCAGCCAGTAGTGAGTCTATGTATGAGCTGGGCTCTAAAGGGATTTAAAAGGCTTTTAAAATGCATTTTGCACTTTATGTTTCTGATCCTATTGAATCTCGGTGTGAGCTGTGTTTCTTCCACTTAAGTGAAGAATTTTGGTCGTGTGTCTTCAGGTCATCTTCACTGTTACCTATCAGACAAGGAGTTTGCTTGTAGTTGAATGGAAGCTCATTGCTGTTTAAAACCATCCCAGCTTGGAAAAAGCCTGCTTGAAAACAAACAAACAAAAAAACCCTGCACAGAACAAACAAACAACAAAAAGTAAAAAGATGATATGGTAATTGGTTTCTTAGGAAAACTCACAGTAAAGCAGTTCCATTGAGAAGGACCTGGGAATGCTGGGGGACAAGTTCATCAGGAGCCATCAGTGTGCCCTGGTGGCTAAGAAGGCAAATGTGATCCTGGGATGAGTGTGGCCAGTAGGTCCAGGGGTGTTCTCCTTTTCATCTGCTTTGCCCTAGTGAGGCCACATCTGTAGGATTGAGTCAAGTTCTGGGCTCCCCAGTTCAAGAGAGACAGGGAACTACTGGTGGGCTCCAAAGTTGCTGAGGGGACTGAAGTGTCTCTGTGAGGAGGAAAGGCAGAAGGACCTGGGGCTGCTTAACCTGGAGAAGAGCAGCCTGAGACGGGATGTGATCAGTGGTGATCAATAGCTAAAGGGTGGAGGGCAAGAGGATAGGGCCAATCTCTTTTCAGTGGTGCACAGTGACAGGACAAGAAGCAATGGGCACAAACTGGAACCCAGGAGGTTCCACCTAAACATGAGGAAAAATTCTTTGCTGTTAGGGTGCTGGAGCCCTGGAGAAAGCTGCCCAAAGAGGTTGTGGAGTCTGCTTCTCTGGAGACATTCCAAACCCACCTGGACATTGTGATCCTGGACAACCTGCTGTGGGAGACCCTGCTTTAGCAGTGGGGTTGGACTGGATGATCCCCAGAGATCCCTTCCAACCCTCATCATGCTGGGGTTCTCTAAAACTTTTCATGTAGAGTATTTTGTCAGAAAGCGTGTGAATATGAGATAGACCTAAACACTCCCCTATCTCACCTGTGCATTGGAGAATTTTTATGGAGGTAGGGAGAAATGGCTGTGCCTTCCCCTCAGAGCTAGTTTCAGGCTGCCAACCCACAGGCCCCTCAAAGCCAGTTTCAGGCCAACCCACACTGTGAATACAACCCTTAGGGGGTTTTCTTCTTTTTCCCCTTCTTTTCAGAGAGTGGGGGAGCTGCCCTACATTGTTGATGGCTCATGTGCTTATCAGGAGCAGGACTGAGCAGATAAGATATGTTATGCAAAGCTTGCCGTAAATGCTTTTAAGTGCTTACAGTTAAAACGCTGGTATGTTGTGAGGAGGTGCTGCAAACACCGCTGCAGAAATCTAGCCGGGGATGTTGTGCTTCTCGCTCAGATAGGTCAGTTTCTCTTCTTGGTTAGCTTTTGAAGGCAAAGGGGAACTATACAAAGGGAAAAAAAACCAATTAATCCTAAAGGCTGATGGGGACAGGTTTGAGGGATTCAACGCCCGGGCTCGCAGCAGACGGGGCTCAGGTGAGGCTTCCACTCCAAATCGGGGTTACCCGGCGGAGCCGCCACACTGCAGAGAGCGAGGCTGGGGCCGGAGATAGGTGGTTATGGGGCGTGCAGCCCCCCGGCGCCGGGAGCGGCGCCCACCGGGCGGCGCTGCGAGGCCAGGGCGAGCGGGCGGCGCCTCCGCCCCTCACGGGCGGGGAGGGGCCGGGGCCGGGGCTGTGGCTGGGGCTGGGTACTCTGTTCTGTTCCGTTGTGCCTGCGCTTCGGCTGGGAAGTGTCCGGCGCCGGCTCGGAGCAGGAGGCGTCGGACGGCTGCGGGACGCGGGCAGCGCCCTTCGGCAGCAGAGGTACAGCTCACCCCCCGCCACTCCCTTGCCCGCACGGCCGGACCCGGCACCTTTTGTTGTGTGGTGTCGGAGCGCGGAGCTCCTGTGCCCTGGCCGGACGGGACCGGACCCGTCGCGCCCTCCGCGGGGATAGGGATGGGGTCGGTCCTGCAGCGGCTTGGCGGGGGGCGGTGTGGGGGTTTCTCGCCTGCTCCTTTGCGGGGAGGTTGCGGAGGTACCGGGGGTCCGAGTGCGAGAACGGAGAACATGAAACTCGGAGCCTTCTGGCTGTCCTTTGCCGGGGCAAAACTGCGACTTTGGGACGATTTGGGGCGTTGTGGTTTTCGTTAGCATCTAGTGGATGGCTGTGGGCTTGAGGCAGCTTGATTTCAGCGTGAATGCTGGTGTGCACACAGGCAGAGACGGTCCGGATCCTATGGCACACACACACTGTGTGTGTCTGTGCGCGCCTGCTTTTTCTAGAAGGACCGTGGCATCTGTTTCTTCTTGTCTAAAATAATTCCCGTGTGTGCGCGGCTTTCCTTGCTGGAAAGAGCGGCCTCGGGCTGGGGGAGAGAGGGGGGGACCGTGGGAAGAGCGCTACTAACTTGGAGCAGGGTGATGAATTCAGCCGTCGGGGAACTTGTGGAGACTTGAGGAAAAGCTTTCCAGGGCAGGGTCGTTGTCCCAGAGATCTTCCCTGAGGGGACGGTTTGTTGCAGCCTCCCAACTCAGACCGTCTGTTTGCTCCTATGGAGGCTGAGCCAGCTGGGATTCGGTGTAGGACATCTGCTGTGTTTTGGGATGGGCATCCTTTTGTTCCTTGGAGCGGCCAGACTCCCTGTGGAAAACAATGGCCATCCTTGCAAGGCCGGCCTGCAGGGAGCAGGGCTGTTGGTACCGTCACCAAGTGCTCACTCGTTTTGCCCACAGTACCTGTGTGCTCATATGTTCGTGTGCGCCCTACTTGCTTTTCTGAGAGATTTCAACCTATGCAATTCCAGATGATGTGATTGATTCAATTGCCATGCACTATCCTAGAGGGCAGACGTGACAGTAATGAAGTAAAAGCAACTACTCTTAGAATGTATTTTGGAGACACTAGTTAAAATGTATCCAGGTTAGAAATCAGCGCTGAAAAATGTAAAGATGAGGGGAAATGGCTGACTCTGCAGTTTTTATGTCGAATCATGAGTTTCCCATATCCGGCTATCCTATTGTTAATTGTGAATTAAGGCTGGCAACAAGCTGTCTGCCCATCCTTCCCTGGATGAATCATCACTTTGTCAAGCCCTGTGTCAAAAACAAGGCTTCCCCCAAAAGTGCATGGTGTTGGGGAACAGAAGTAGCCCAACCCATCTGTTAAAGTAGAGTTCAGGGCTTGGCCGCTTTTAAACATATTAAAGGTAACAACATTCTTCTCTTTGTGTGTTTTTATTTCCAGTCCTCCCAGGCTTAAGCTTAAAAATGTCTTTAATGTAGTGCTTAATGCAGCCTGCTGCCTCTGGCTCAATTCTCTTGTGAAGGTGTGGTGTGGTTGGAGCATTCCCCTTATTTCCAGAGCAACATAAGCGTGGCCACCGCTCGTGTTGGAGATGACCGTCGTGGTGGTTTGGGTTACCACAAGTTCCACCCCCATCCTTAGGAGAGGCATTTCTGAAAACACCTATGTGGAGTTAGGTGGCATCTTTAATGGACATCTTAAAAGCTTCTGGTTCCATATGGGCACCACAAATACATTGAGTGTTCTGCAACGTGGAGGTGAAAGAACCAATGGAAGCATCCTAGATCACAGAAAAATGCCCCCCCCCCCCCCCCTCTTTTTTTTTTTTTTTAATGAGAGATCATGTTAAATCATTCTGTGATTTCTGCGGGGAAGAACTCAGTGAGGAAATGATGCCAGGGTCAAGTAGTTTAGTGTAGTTCTGTGTGTTAGCCCTTCCAAACGTTGTGCATGCCTTGATGTAATTCCTTTTAGAAGGGCGAATGTAATTTGCAAGCCTGCTGGTGCTTCTGGGGGAAGAGAAAATAAAAGTCTGGCAAATGAGAGGAGGAAGTGGGAAAGAAAAATTGGAAACATAAGCAAAGCCCTTACTTTTTCCCACTGTGCACTCTTAAACTGCTGGCAACGTATTCGAGATACTCTGCCTCATGGAAGTGTCGTGGACTTGCTTCACATGATCCTCTGAGCTCATCTTGTTCCTCTGAGCTCTGTGGGAACAGAAATTCCTCGTGTTGGAGTCTGATCTCATCTTCCTTCAGCAGCAGTAATCACAGTGGCTTGGGAATGGGAGACGAAGGTGAAGATAGTGTGAGTGGGATGGTTTGGAGAACAGCTTAGTGCTTGTGTAGGCCACTCTGGACACTTGTGTGTTTCCTCCTTTTGCTTGCCCTACGTAGTCAGAGCTGGAACTGCCAAAGTTAAACTACATGTGCCAAGCTTGCCTAGTGCAGCTCACGTGTAGACCATCCTGTAAACCTTACCTTCTGTTTCATTCATCCTTTTTTTTTTTTTTGGGCTAATGAAAGACAAACTGAAATGAATGGAAAATGGTGACTTGAGTGATTGCATGCGTCAAGCTTAGGGAATTTCCTGAAGTTGATTAAAGTCAAAAATAAAGACTTCCCCCTCCCAATAGTTATGTACTTGAGCCTTTTAAATTCTCAGAGCCTTCTAAGCAGCTTCTCCTGTTCCTTGGGGGACTACTGGCAAAAAATTTAGGAAGGCTGCCCTAGTGATGACCAGAGCCCTTGAGTCTGTAACCTGATCCACAGCTTTTTCTCTTCAACTGGGAAAGGAAGTAACAGTTCCTATTACACCCTTATGTAACCTCTCCATTCATATCCTTCAAAAAGAAGGAAACCAGAGCTTGATTTCTGATGTATAAACTAACATCAAGGCATGTTTTGTCATAAAGAAGCAGTGAAGAATAACATTGATTTTCTTTTGTGTTGCAGTTCCTAGAATGAAAAAAAGTACAGATTTTTCTTTGGGGATGATGGGATGATGGAAAGGGCTGCAACTCTTTGTCCTGTGCTGTGAAGTAGCTGTTAGAGAGGATGCTGGAACTGCAACAAGGGTCTTTTTGTGAATCTCTCCTGGTGGGCTTGAGACATTCACCCTCTACAGTTGTGTCCTAGTTTGGTTGTAGATTGTGAAAGCTTTTCTCTTTTGGTTTGTATGACTCCAGATTTTGGTGTCTGTTTTGTTTTGTTTTGTTTTCTCTTGGACTTAAGCCCCATCTTTGAGGAGAGTGGTGGGGAAAGGAGAAGGTGGGAGTCTCAAAACCCTTCCGTGTCCATTCACATTCATAAAAATATATGAAAGAAGTAAGATTCCCTCCCCCCCCCCCCCCCCCCCTTTGACTAGGAGAAGTACCTCTGCTCTTTAAGCAAATAAAAGAGGACCTTCTGTGACCCTCTCTGGGTTTTCTAGTTTCTATACCTCAGTAGGGACATTAACTCTTCTCACAGAATGTGTAGGGGTTGGAAGGCATCTTCAGAGATCATCTAGATCATCTAGACCAAAGCAGGATCACCTAGGGCAGGTCATACAGGAACCCATCGAGGCAGGTATTGCAAGTCTCCAGAGAAGGAGACTCCACAGCCTCTCTGGGCATCTTGTTCCAGTGTTCTGTCACCTTAATGGTAAAGAACTTTCTTCTCATGTTGAGGTGGAACCTGTGTCCCAGCTTATACCCATTCTTCCTTGTCCTGTCACTGGGCACCACTGAAAAGAGACGGGCATCTTCATCCTGACATTCACCCCTTTTTGCCTTTGGCCAAGCTGTTTTTTTGTCTCTCACCCAGTGGCCTCTTCTTTACTTATCTCTAATATGCATCCCCAATCCTCCAGAAGCTACTGATGTATCCGTGCTTGCTGCAATTGTATCCTGTAGCTGGGAGGCAGGTAACAGTGAAATTCCTGGCTTGATCCTCAGGGACCAGCCTGGCCTGTGACAGGAGCTTTATGGTACACACAGCCATTTCCAGTGACTCCTAGCATTTTGGGTCCTTTGCTGTGTTTTGAAGAAACTTGTTGTGAAACCAAGCAGGTTTATCTCACCTTTTGCTTCCCGTTCTTCCAAGTGGAGTCTTTGGAGTTGCTTGCAGACTTGGGTTTTTTAGACTATTAGTATCCTCCAGGTGCAGGGCTAGAACCATCTAGATTATCTTTTTCATGCAAGAGCTAGTGGCATAGCTTTTAGAGAAAACTGAGCAGTCAATCTTTCTGTCTCTCCCAGCTCCTTGTAACTGGGAAATTTTCCACTTGATATCAACAGGTAAATTTGTTCTTTTCTTGGTCTAGCAATGTGACTGTCGTGATGAAAGTCTTTCAGTGGGAAAGGCTGAAGTATCAAAACACAGCTTCAGAGATGAAGAGGAATTATCAAGCCCTCTCAGATGCAAACTGGTTGGGGAATCCCTCTATGAGGACAGTGTAGAAGGAATAAAGGGACTCTAGAGGCAGGATCAGCATCCTTTGTTTCCAGTGGAAAACACACACTGATGCTCCAGCCTTTGGGATGAAAGCAGTGAAGAGATGGTGTTTAGCCTAAGCAGCCAGATTGAACATTTCAGCAAACAGGCTGAAGGCCCCAGATAAGGAATCCTGATATCCAGAGTTCCAAGGACCAAGGGTGAGAAACATTTCCTGTCACAAAGATTTTTTCCATTGCAGGGATGGGGAGTAAGTGTATCTTGGGGTTGAGGGAATCGCCTTGTCCCCTGACTTTGTGCAGTGCTGCCTTGTAGTTGCTTTGGTGTGGGCACACTAAGAAGCTTGGCCTTGTTCTCCCACTTTTCTAGAAGCAGAAGCCCTTTTGAGGGTCTGAACCTTGCAGAAATCTTTATGCTGTTGGGCAAAAGGGCCATGAAAAGAAAAGATATCAGGAAGAAAGGCAGCATACAGGAAACAGAAAAAACAGGAGAGAATTATGAGTAGGTACTGAGTAACAGAAGTGTTGGTGGGTGCTGCTCTATCAGAATTAATTTTCTTGGTTTTCTAAATCAACATCCAAGATAAACTATTTTTTCCCTGCTGTCATCAGAAAGCAGTTTTTAAAAGCTGGTGACCGCAGCCTGGTCAGCACTGGTACAAATTTCCTGGGCCCACAAACATGTTCTGCATGCAAGCTCTCTTGCTTTTCACTCTCAGTTGCTTTTTTTTTTTCTGTAGTTGACCATAATTTCCATAGTTTCTGTGCTCAAAATTGATACTGGGAGTACTTTGAATTAGAAATAAAAATAATTCAACTGCAGGGTTTACTGCAATGGCAAGAAAACCAGGTACAGGGCAGCCACATCTGGAAATGTTTCTCCTCTTTTACATGTAGCACATGCAGTTCTTCAGGCCTGGGGCAGAGTGGCTGGAAAGCTGCCCAGTAGTGAAAGACCTTGGGGTGTTGGTTGACAGCCGGGTGACGATGAGCCAGCAGTGTGCTCAGGTGGGCCAAGAAGGCCAGCAGCATCCTGGCTTGGATCAGTAATAGTATGTCAAGCACAACCAGAGAAGTGATTGTTTCCCTCTACTTGACACTGGTGAGGCCACACTGGGTACTGTATCCAGTACACCCAGTTTTGGATTCAGTTCTGGGCTGCTCACTACAAGAAGGACATTGAGGTGCTGGAGTGTGTCCAGAGAAGGGCAACAAAGCTGGTAAAGGGCCTGAAGAACAGGTCTGGTGAGGAGAATCTGAGGGAACTAGGGCTGTTTACTCTGGAGAAGAGGAAGATGAAGGGAGACTTCATTGCTCTCTATAACTCAGAGAAGGTTAGAGCCCCATGGATGTTTGTCTCTTATCCTGTCACTTGTTAGTTGAGAGGAGAGGAGATGTCAAGTGAGGAAATGGCCTCAAGTTGCACCAGGGGAGGTTTAAGTTGGATATGAGAAGAAACAGCTTCACTGAAAGGGTTCTCAAACACTGGAGCAGGCTGCCCAAGGGGGTATTTGAATCCCCATCCCTAGAGGTGTTTCAAAGAGGCAGAGATGTGGTGCTGAGGGACATGGTTTAGCACCAGCCTTGGTAGAGTTAGAGAATGGTTGGACCCAATGATCTCAAAGGTCTTTTCCAATTGAAATGCTTCTATGATTCTGTGTATTTTCTTTATGGAGGTCTTTCTTCCTTGTATCCACCAGAGCATATTGGTGTATGAATATCTCTTCAGGTAATAAGGTTTTTTGCATAACAGAGTGTGTGTCTTCTCCTGATAATTGTGCTTTAATCTTTTCCACTGACGTTTGCAAATCTGCACCTCAGAAATGAAAGGAGGAAACCACTGCGTCATAAAGTGTTGAACTCTGTACCTGGGGAAAGCAGGAGCAAAGGAAGTTGCACTTACCCTCTGGATTTCAATGCCTTTGTGTTAAAACAATTTGTAGGATGGTTAAAGGAGTCCTTTTAGATCAAAGAGTCTTAAGGACTCTTTGGATGTCGCTGTAATGAGGAGTTGGTTGTGCTTTCAGTAGAGGTGTTGAAGGGCGTGAAGTTGGTATTGATTCTCTCCATTGTTCCTCTGAGGAAGAAAATAAACAGCTTAACAGAACAGCTCTGGTGACTGGCTTCGAGATGAAGAGGTGCCATTTCTTCTGGGACTCTGGGGACCGCTTAACTGTCCACCAAACATCTTTGCTAGAACTTCATGTTCCAGGGTGGAGACAAAAGCTTTTTTTTCTAGAGGAACTCATACTTATTGAATGTGAAAGAAGGAACATTTGGGATGTCTAACTTGGGCAGGAATACCAGCTGCTCTACCTTTTTTTCATCAGGAGAAGCTTGGAGAGAGGTCAGAAGGAAGATAGTAGAGGTTAAAAGGCAGCTTATTTTGGGGAGTAGTTAAAAAGTTAAACCTACAGCTAAACCTGTAACCTCTTGGCTACTGGAGTGTCTAGAGACCCTTCCTAGTTTTAATGTGTGAGTAGGTCTGTGACTGGTGGAGCTTAGTTGTGCAGGGTAAGCTTGGGAAGTGGTGATTCCAGATGAAACTCTAGAGAAGCAAAGCACAGTAGAGAGGATGAAAAGCAAAACAAATCCTGCTCTCTGAAGGAATATTCCTGGACGTGGTGAGAAAATACTGCTGCCATGATGCACTTGGAATCCTCTGTACAGTTTTGGTTAACCCTGCTCAGCAAACATGAGCTCAAATAGGAATGGGGACATGAAGAAGCTGTCAGGATGGTCAGGGGGATGGGGGAGCCACTGAAAGGAAAATGAGCAGTACAGGCTGTGTTCTGTTCAGAATGATGGTCATGGAGATGATCCCCTCTAAATGCTTTCCTGGGAGAGCAAAAGGATGTGGTTAGGTGTTGACCTTGCAGGGCTGGGTGAAAGGTTGGATTGGATGATCTTGAAGATCTCTTCCAACCAAATATATTCTGTGATTCTGTAATTTAGAAACAAAACCCCATTAGCATTACCAGAAGGAAGCAGAAATAGATATTAGCAGACTATGAAAAAAATTAGGCTAGAAATTAGGCTCACTGTAGGAGCTATTTCTCATGAACCATTAGAAGGCTGAAAAACCCACCTCTGGAGTAGCACAGTGTGGTAGTCATGACTGCGTGATACAGTGATTTTTTGGCACTAATTTTGAACATACAGAACAGGTAGAGCTCCTATTGCCATTGTTCAGTTCACAGACTGTATGGCTGCAGGAGTTAAAGGGGCTCTGGAGATTACCTTCAGTGATCAAAGGAGTGCAAGGCTGTGTTAAAACAAAGTTCACGCCAGAAGAAACCACGGAAAGTCTTCTGGCCAGCAAAGGTAGAGCTGGAGCAACTCACACCTCATAAGAGATTTCTGACATGGGAAGCTTGCCTGGATCTCATGTGAAAAGATAATTTTCTTTCCTAAAACTGCCAGATGGTAGCTCTCACAGAAAGGAAGTGAGGGAAGCCTCAGGACCTGTGGGTATACAATGAATTAGAGACCAGCTCTTTTTTCCTCTGTGGGGAGGAGATGATTTCTACTGATATTTTAGGAAGGTGTCCCTCTCTGAATCTGTGAAATGTTACATTTCATTTGGAAATGCCTTTGTTTATCATGCTAGATGTTAGTAAAAACATTGTCTGCTGGCTCCTAACTTCAAAGCCATCTGGACAAGAGTGGGAAAGGTCATGCTGAAATGCAGCTTCTTGAACTGCTCCCACTATTTAAGACAAATCTTAGAGAGAGATGCACAGAAATAGCAAACGATAACCTGATTTAAAAATTGAGGGCTTCTGCCCTGTGATTTCAGATATCCTACTGAAAATGACTGTTGAGAGTGAAAATGACAACACTCTAGATATAGCTCAATGCTTGAGACAAGAAAAGATGCCTACACAGTACAGTTAATTTATCTAAGCTTCCTCTGCCCATGAATAGGTGGTTTTATAACTTGGGTTTGGGCAGATGTTCATAGATTCATGGAATGTTTTGGGATAGAAGGGACCTTCAAGATCATCTAGTTCCAATCCCACTGCCGTGGGTAGGGACACCTTCCATCAGACCAAGATGCTCAAGGCCTCATCCAACCTGGCCTTGAACACCTCCAGGGAGGAGGCATCCACCACCTCCCTGGGCAACCTGTTCCAGTGTCTCACCACCCTCACTGTAAAGGATTTCTTCCTAATCTCTAGTCTAAATCTGCCCTCCTGAAGCTTCAATCCATTCCTCTTCATCCTATCACTTGCTGGCCTTTGGAAACAGACCCTCTGCAGCCTTCCTGTAGGTCTCCTTCAGGTACTGGAAGGCTGCTATTAGGTCTCCCTGGAGCTTTTTCCAGGCTGAACAACCCCAGCTCCCTGAGCCTGTCCTCATAGAAGAGCTTGCCTGCTCCTACAGTTGTGTGGAAAATCAGCCTGTCCCCTGCCTGGCCACCCTCTCAATTGAGGCCTGGACACTGTCCCGCAGCCACGATGGACAAGGACACCTGGGTCTGGGTGGGGACACCTGAAGCTGATGGCCCATAGCACGATCCACAGCACATAGAAAATGTTAGTGTAACCCAGATGTGCTCCTTGGAGGAGAGAATACACATGCATGGGGACTGCCCTGTGGGTAGCTCATGGTAGTGTCATGGTGTCTGCCAGATGCTCTAGGAGTTGCAGGTATGCTCAGTTATCATGGGTGGCTTGATGGAGGAGTAGATAGGGCCACTAACACCTCTTCTGGGATGTGGATTTCCTGAAGCTCCTGATTAGCTTTGTGTTTGCTCGTGCTCAGTTTTAAGTCTGGTTTACCAACTGCCCTGATGGCTTTCTGTGGTTGCTTTTCTTCCTGCTCCTGGCAGCTGAGTGAAGCTGTGGCATTACCTGTTCTGTTGTTTCATAGTCTGCATATCTTCAAGACTTATCACCCGCTGCTTACCAGGCAGGGCACACAAACACCGGAGGAGATTACTGTCTGCTCTGGTGTTTTAACCCTATAATATGAAGACATCTCTCTACTATGAGACAGATTTCTTCTGCCTAAATCAGGGAAGTACTGACTGGAGGGGAGCAAGTCTTGCTATCTGCTTGTGTGCTTGTTTATAGAATCATCAAATGGTTTGGAGTGTATGGGAACTCCAAAGGCCATGTAGTCCAACCCCCCTGCAATCAGCAGGGACATCCTCCACTAGATCAGGTTGCTCAGAGCCTTGTCAAGCCTGACCTTGAAGATCTCCAGGCATGGGGTCTCAACTACCTCCCTGAGCAACCTGTTTCAGTATTGCACTACCCTCATGACAGAGAACTAGTTCTTAACATCCAGTCTAAACCTGTTCTTCCCTAATTTCAAACCATTGCCCCTCATCCTATCACTTCAGGCCTTTGGAAACAGTTTCTCTTCAGCCTTCTTGTAGGGTTCCTTCAGGTACTGGAAGGCTGCTTGCTATTAGGTCTCCCTGACTCCTTCTCTTCTCCAGGCTGAAAAACCCCAGCTCCCTCAGGCTGTCCTTGTAGCAGAGGTGCTTCAGCCACTGATCATTTTTCTGATCATCCTCTGGACTCACTCCATCAGGTCCATATCCTTTCTGTGTTGAGGGCTCCAGAGCTGGACACAGGTCTCCAGGGGAGGTCTTACCAGAGCAGAGTAAAGTGGCAGAAAGCAGCATGAAGTGGCAGTGTGTGGAAGGGCAAGTGAAAATCGTATTACAGTAAAATATAAATGAATGATCCAAATTACAGTTGATCACTGGATCATCTCTGAAGGAGTTAAACCTCAGCTGAAATAAATGTTTTGACTTTGCAAGGGCTGGTTGGTTTCAAATAGTGTTTTGTGGGGATCTGCTACTGGGAGGATGTTCTAAACCTAGGTTCTGGTGCAGTAGTGAGCTGTTGGTGTGCAACATACAACAAACAAGAAGATCTCCCAAAACAAATAAGTGCTACCTTGGGGGTTTTGCCCCTGTTCTGCACCAGCTATGCAAACATGACCTTTGGATTGGGCAGGATCCCAAAAAATCAGCAGAAAGCTTTCAGCAGCAGCTTAAAAGATGAAGATAATCAGTTTAAAAGGGCATTCCCTGCTTAGTGGAGTTTGGACATTCAGTAGTAAAAGCTAATTTTTGCGGGTTTGGGATTTTCTTATTAAAAAATGAGGGTGTTTTCTTTGTGTTCAGGTTCTGTACTCACAGCTTTGCGTTGTCTGAAGAATGCTGTCAAGACTAACAGTTCTCGGCCTAAAGAAAAGAAGGCTCCAGGGTGACTTTATAGCAACCTTCCAATACCTGAAGGGAGCTAAAAGAAAGCTGGGCAGGGACTTTATGCAAGGGCTTGGAGTGATAGAATGGGAGGGAATGGATTGAAGCTTGAGGAGGGCAGATTAAGAGTGGAGATTAGGAAGAAATTCTTTACAGTGAGGGTGGTGAGAAACCAGAACAGGTTGTCTGGGGAGGTGGTAGATGCCTCCCTCCATGGAGGTGTTCACGGCCAGGCTGGATGAGCAATGTGGTTTAGTGGAAGGTGTCCCTGCCCATGGCATGGGGCTTGCAACTAGATGCTTTTGAAGGTCCCTGCCAACCTAAACCATTCTATGAATCTATGAAATGGTTTTGGTTGAGGGGTAGAAGGCAGCTAGACCTTGGAGAACTTGGAGTTTTGCAGTCACATTTTGCTCCTCTTGAAAAAGGTTCAAGAGAATCTTAGCAAAGTATGTGCCAAGAGGACACCCCCTTTATTCCTGAGTATTTTATTGTGTTTGTAGACGTGCACCTGGAGTGGTTATAAAACTCTGTGGTCAGGCAATGACTAAGAAAAGCCTAAATGTCAGAAACCACCATGGATCCTTTTTCTGCTGAAGTCAGTGGGACTTCAAGCAGAATTTTGGACTGCAAATAGCCTAATTAGTGAATACTTATTTCCAGATAGATTGAAAGAGCCCAAGGTGTTCTCCCCATTAAACAGAAGCAACTTGGAAAAAAATAATTAGCAGACTTCAGAATAACCATTTACAGAAAAGGCTACTCCACACCTATAATATTTGAGACTTGTCAATAGGATCATCTAGTTCCAAGCCCCCTGCCATGGGTATGAGGGACAACTACTAAACCAGGTTGCTCAAGGCCCCATCCAGTCTGTCTTTCAACACTTCCAACTTTGAAGCCTCTGCAACACCTCTGGTCAACCTGTTCCAGTGCCTCACCACACTCATGGGGAAGAATTTCTGCCTAATGGCTGATCTAAATTGAGCTCCTTCCAGTTTGAAGCCTTTCCCCCTTTCCCCATTGCTAATCCAAAATGTAAAAACACTTTTACAAGATAAAAATGGAGTACCAGACATATTTTGATCAGTTTAGCTGGTTTTAAAGGTGTCCTAGCAGTTGAAGGACCAAAAAGCTTTTCTCCAAGCTAGCATACTGTATGACTGACCTGGATGAGTTAAAGCACGGCTGCAGGTTGACTTGGGAAATAGGTCAACCCCTGAGTGCAGTTACTGGTGGCAGTTATTGTGTTGTGGTTACAAAATAATTATGAGAAGTAATTTGAGAACCTGTGCTACTGAGAATATAATGGAGAAACAGCAGAATAGATTCAGCCATGGTCTCTTATAATATCCATGGCAATGTGATTCAAACTAGTATGCAAGAGCAGCAGAGAGTAGCCGTAAGGGATTGCAGACACAGCCACCTATTCCTTCCCTCAGGCTCATGAATTTGTCTCATTGATGGAGTTGGTCCAGAGGAGGGCCATGAAAATGATCAGAAGGGGCTGGAGCACCTCTCCTCCAAGGACAGGCTGAAGGAGCTGGAATTGTCCAGCCTGGAGAAGGTGCCAGGGAGACTTAATAATGGTCATCCAGTACCTAAAGGGGGCTACAAGAAGGCTGCACAGGGACTGTTTCCAAAGGCCTGCAGTGATAGGAGGAGGGGCAATGGTTTGAAATTAGAGACGAGCAGATTTAGATTGGATGCTAGGAACAAGTTCTTTACCGTGAGGATGGTCAAACACTGCAACAGGTTGCCCAGGGAGGTGGTTGAGGCCCCATCCCTGGAGATCTTCTTCCACCAAGCTCTGTGCAACCTGCTCTAGTGAAGGATGGCCCTGCTGACTGCAGTGTGGTTGGACTAGATGACCTTTGGAGCTCCCTTCCAACCCAACCCATTGTATGATTCTATAAGCTGTGTCTTCTGGGTCAGGTTATTTTGGCTTTGTGGCAAGGCACTGTGCACCTTTTACAAGAGTGTGGTGCGTAGTCTGGTGACAAAGGGTGTGAACAGAGACACACAAGAGGCATGTCTCACTTTTGGGGGCTTGATTACAACTAATTACTGCTTAGCATAGATTGTAACCAAGCTGATGTAAAATGAAAACATACCACTACCCCCTCAACAAACATCAAAGCCGTCCAGCAACAGCAAGCAAAGCTCTCCCTTCTGCATTTATAAAGGACCTGAGTCCTGTTAATGAAGCAAGTTCCCGATGCTGTTTGTGCCAGGAGGAGGTAGTGTCCCAGTGACCATTTTGTACACTTCTCATGTGCGCCGATTAATACTGCGCTGGCAGACTTACTGACCTGCAGCTGTTGTTAAACTACTAAAAGATGATATTTCACATGATTGTAGCTGTTTGTTCAGCAGGACTTTGAGTGGCCTTTCTTTCTTGAGAATTGCCCAATCTTCAGCTACAAGCGTGGCGTTTGGTGGCAGGAGCCAGCAGAGCTTTCGTTCCTCCTATGGAATTCTGCTGGACAAATCTGTCATCTCAATTGCAGTCTCTGGCATGCAACTCTGCCCTAATCTGATCTTGCTAAAGAGCTGTTCCCATTTAGCTGATGCTGAATGCAAACATTCCTGCCGTCCTAGCACAAATACACACCACATTTTACTTTTGCAATTTACCAGGGCTGCTTGTTGTTAGCTACCCAAGGGATCTGGCATACAGGTGTAACCTTCAGTGCCTGCAGAAAATAAAGTTGCACCAACCGATAGCTCTTGCTTGGTGGGTGAGATGTGAGACACATTAGCTCGTTCAAAAGCCCCAAATGAAAAAAATATTTCAGTTTGAAAAACACAGATGTGGTCAGGAGGACTGTGGAAGGAAAAGGAATTTGGAAGACGTTCATATAGTATCCCCCGATTCAGGGGGGCATATGTGTGACGAATGAGGCATGAACCCTGTTATTATTCCACAACAGAATTCCTGAAATGCAGAGAGTAGAGAATCTCAGAAGTCCTTTATTACAGTATTGCAGAATCTCCAGCATTACAGAGTCTTAGAGTGTCTTTAACAGAAGGAGTCCCAGAAGCCCTTGACAGAAGAAGTTGTAGTCCTTGACATAATCCCTACCTCTCAGTCTTGCTCTTTTGCTGGAAGCAGCTGTTTAAATACCCTTTCTTACCTGTCATTTAACCACTAGAACCCAGCCCTGAATATGAGCTAAAAAGTATTCCTCTGTTGTAGATACCAGCATGTCGGAGGGCTGTCTTCTGCAGGATGTTTTCTTTTGGCACGCTTGGAATGTTGTTGTTTTGTTCTTTGCAGTGTGCAATTGGTCAGCTAGAGAATCATACCCTCTGTACACATCCCAGCAGCTGCCACAATTCAGGCATTGGCCAAACCAAAGGGAATCATAGAATGGATTGGGTTGGAAAGAACTTTAAGGATTAAATAGTTCCAACCCTCTTGCTATGGGCAGGGACACCTTCCACTAGACCAGGTTTCTCAAGCCTCATACAACCTGGTCTTGAACACCTCCAGGGAGGGGGCATCCACCTCCCTGGGCAACCTGTTCCCATTACAGATGCACTGATTGCATTGGATTTGAAGGGAGCCTCAAAGGTCATCTTGTCCCAACCTCCTGCAGTCTGCAGGGACACCTCTGACTACATCAGGATTCCCAGGGCCACATCAAGTCTGATCTTGAATGTCGACAGGGTATCAACCACGTCCCTGGGCAGCCCGTTCCAGTATTTCACCACTCTTGTTGTAAAGAACTTCCTCCTTATGTCCAGCCCAGATCTGCCCTGCTCCAGTTTCAAACCATTGTCCCATGTCCTACTACTACAAGCCTTTCTACACATTCCTTGCCTAGCCTTCCAGTAGGTTCCCTTCAGATATTGAAATGTAGCTTTAAAGGCTCCCTGGAGCCTTCTATTCTCCAGGCTGACTCTTTAGCCTGTCTTCATAGG
This sequence comes from Melanerpes formicivorus, assembly GCF_026170545.1. Taxonomy (NCBI): domain Eukaryota; kingdom Metazoa; phylum Chordata; class Aves; order Piciformes; family Picidae; genus Melanerpes; species Melanerpes formicivorus. Next base: position 4,730,299 of record NW_027142357.1, read on the forward strand.
AGAGATGCTCCAACCCTCTGATCATCTCGGTGGCTCTCCTCTGGACCCAGTCCCTGTGTCTCTTGTGCTGGGGGCAACAATAGCTTATTCAAAAGCCCCAAATGAGGAAATTTTTCAGATTGAAAAACACTGACTCAGTGGGACTGTGGAAGGAAAAGGAATTCAGAAGATGTTCAGATGGCCAAACTAAAAGAAAAGTAACATGGAGTGTTAGAGGAAGCACTTTAGTTCTTTGAAGAGTGCTCATACTGCTGTTGTGGTCTCTATTAACATTCCTGCTGCAATCTGTCTGTCAGAATTCTCAACTCCCTGGTCCTGCAGGAAGGAATGATGGACTGCAACACTGTGCTGTTTCTGCATGCTCTTTTCTTTCTGCATGTTGATGGTGACAGAGCAACACCTGTGGCAGTCACCGCTGGGCAGAAGAAGGATGCAGGTGTTTCTAGCAGACAGCAGCCGGGCAGCGGATAGGAAATGCTGGCACACTGCTCCCCCAGAGCATCCAGAGACTGGAAGAATGAGAGGATCTGGAGGGAAAGGAAGGGTTTTCTTTGAATAATGCCAACTTTTATTTCATACATGCTGATGTCAGGAAATCCAATTTTCAATGAAATGGTCCCTGTAATAGTTCAGCTGCAGAGTCTGCCTCAGGTTACCTGCTGAACCAACACAAGGTTTACTTAACTCACAAACGCTGCTGTTTTGCAAAACAAATCTAATTCTGTGTCAAGTTTTGGAGAAAGACCTGGGGATGTTGGTTGATAGCCATCTGAACATGAGCAACAGTGTGCTCAGGTGGCCAAGAAAGCCAACAGCATCCTGGTCTGGATCAGCAGTAGTGTGCCCAACAGGAGCAAGGAAGTGATCATGCCCCTGTACTCAGCACTGGTGAGGCCACATCATGAATACTATGTTCAGTTTTGGGACCCTCACTGCAAGGAGGACATTGAGGTGCTGGAGTGTGTCCAGACAAGGGCAATGAAGCTGGTGAAGGGTCTGGAGAACAGATCTTATAAGGAGCAGCTGAGGGAACTGGGGTTGTTCAGCCTGGAAAGAAGGAGGCTGAGAGGAGACCTTCTGGCTCTCTACAGCTCCCTGAAAGGATGCTGGAGCCAGGTGAATGTTGGTCTCCCTAGTAACAAGTGATAGGATGAGAGGAAATGGACCCAGGTTACACCAGGGGACGTTTAAGTTGGACATTAGAGGAAACTTCTTCACTGAAAGGGTTGTCAAGCCCTGGAAAAGGCTGCACAGAGAAGTGATTGAATACCCATCCCTGGAGGTGTTTCAAAGAGGCAGAGATGTGGTGATGAGGGACATGATTTAACACCAGACTTGGCAGAGTTAGATGATGATTGGGCTGATGATCTTGGAGGTCCTTTGCAATCAAAACAGTTCTGTGATTCTAAGCTATTTCCAAGGAACTCGAACCTTTGAGCATCAGCCCCAAGCCAGTGCCATTTAGGGATTGCTGGGCAGCAGAACAGGATGGATTTAAACCCTGCCTCCTGCTAATTTGGTGCTTGCACGTGTCATGAGCAGTATGAGGTGACTGTAGTGCCTGTTGGGTTTGGATTGTTCACATAATTACATTGTGTCCCAGCTGCTTTTTGCAGCGGTGGCCTGTCAGTGTCTCTCTGTGTGGTCTGATTGCTCCCTGACAGAGAAAAAAGGGAATGAGTAGGTAAGTGTAATTGCAGCCTGCCAGGGGCTCAGGATCAGGCAGAGAATGTGGAATTGGTTTGAGCTGTGGTACTGAATTACTGATGCACATTGTCACTGTTAACTCGGTGACCTTACAGCAGCTTTCCAGTACCTGAAGGGGGCCTACAAGAAAGCCACTAAGGGACTTTTACAAGGGCTTGTAGTGATGGGACGAGGGGCTTGAGGAGGGAGGATTTAGACTGAATATTTGGAAGAAATTCTTTACAGTGAAGGTGGTGAGACACTGGAACAGGTTGCCCAGGGAGGTTGTGGAATCCCACTCCTTGGAGGTGTTCAAGGCCAGGTTGGATGGGCACTTAAGCAACCTGGTCTAGTGGAAGATGTCCCTCCCCATGACAAGGGGGATTGCAACTAGATGCTTTTTAAGGTCCCTTCCAACTTAAACCATTTTATGAATCTATGAATCTATTCTTTTGTACAGCTGTTTGGTTGTAGTGAAACCAAAGGTTTGCTTTGGTTTTGGTAATCAGAGCCTGCAGCCTCTGTGAGTGTATCTAGTGTGTCAGTTCTCTGGTGAGCAAATTGCCTTTTGGCTGCTATGCAATGAAAGAAGGAAAACAATCCACGTCTGCAGCCAGGGATCATTCCAAAACATGTGCTAAGGAGGGCACATCTGTAGGAAGCTGCTGACAATTGTTGCTGTTCTACTGTAAAAAAACTCTGGATGATTCTGTAATGTGGCAAGAACAGGGCATTGCTTCATTTCCTTCTTAGGGATTGTGTGAAATTAATTGGATGAGGCTTTGGGGGGTTTACCTATTCTTTGCAGCATCTTCTATTTATAGTTTTCATTAGCTCTTGTTTCAGGTTGGCTGATGATAAGACTACTGTGAATAGTGACATTTCTAATTTGCCATCCTTGCAGCCAAGAGGGACAAGAAGGTTTTGGATCCCAGGCATTGCAAATAGATACAACAATTGTAAAAGGCTACCTGTAAGGTGGGAGTGTGTGGATAAAAGCATCTCAAATACCTTGACTACTGGGTTCAGTTTTGGGCCCCTCACTACAAGGACATTGAGGTGCTGGAATGTGTCCAGAGAATGGCATCGAAGCTGTGGAAGGGTCTGGAGGATAGGTCTGGTGCGGAGTGGCAGAGGGAATTGGGCTTGATGAGTCTGAAGAAGAGGAGGCTGAGGGGAGAGCTCATTGCTCTCTACAACTCCCTGAAAGGAGGTTGGAGTGAGGTGGGGGTCAGACTCTTCTCCCTACTGTCACGTGATAGAATGAGAGGAAATGGCCTGAAATTGTGCCAGGGTAGGTTTAGGTTGGACATTAGGAACAATTCCTTCAGGGAAAGAGTGGTCAGGCATTGGAACAGGCTGCCCAGGGAGGTGGTGGAGTCACCATTCCTGGAGGTGTTCAAGAAACATGTGGACATTGCACTTGGGGATGTGGTTTAGTGGCCATAATGGTGTTAGGTTGAAGGTTGGACTTGATGATCTTAAAGATCTCTTCCCACTGAAACAATTCTGATTTTATGATCCTACAAGCATGTTCTCCAACATAAATCAAGCTTTGAAGGGTTACTGAATAATCTTCTGTATTTTTCTGAGAATGGAAATGTGTTAAGTGGTGTCACTTCCTAAGTGTGAGACCAAAGTAAGGAAGAACAGTTTAACAATCTAGAGAGAAGGGAGGTGTTTTACAATGCTGTTGATGTTTGCTTTAGGTGTAAGAGGGGTAAATTTGGAGCAAGACTCAAGTGGTAAGTAGGTGTGGGAGAGCTCAGGGAATTTTTGAGGAAGAATCTGGAATAGGTTGCCCAGGGAGGTTGTGAATGTCCCTTCTATGGACGTGTTGAAGGCCAGGTTAGGTGGGGCCTTGAGCAACCTGGTCTAGTGGAAGGCAGGGGGGTTGAACCTAGGTGGCCTTTAAGGTTCCTTCCAGCCCAAACCATTCTGTGATTCTATGAATCTATGTAGTGTCTTTGTGCACCTCTTCTCCAAAGTGTGCCTTGGGAATACATAAACCTTCTTGATGGGATTGGCTGCTTTTGGTCTTGAAATTCCCAAGCTGTGATGCATGAAGTGTGGTAGGTGGCATGTCAGTCACAACGGTACATGAGGTATACTACTTAGAACTTAAATTTTAGGTCGAAATTGCCCATATTAGGATTTTTATGTTAGCTTTTATTTTTTTCCCCCCTTTGGCTACATACCCAGTATTTAATAAGTTCCATACTTAAGAAGGACCTTTTTTTTCCTTTTCCAGTCTTCAAAAATGATTTGAGTATTATTTGATTCATGGGAAGTAATTAGGTCATTGAAGCAAGACTGGTAGTTGAAAGTGTTTGCCTTAATGGGTTGCAGAAGTTGTAGTGACACCTCTGAAAAGATTTTGGGAGTGTTTAAAATGTTTTGGGAAGTTCAGGAAGGTGAACTCTCAAGAGTAAAAGCATCTTTCTCTATGAAAATATTTGTCCAGTAGTTTTGTTTAAAATAAATGCTCTGCTGTTTGTTTAGCAGAGTTGACTCAGCTTTGGTTGGTTACCATAGTTCAGTGCTGGTTTTGCATTTCCATGTGAATTTCTCCTCATTCCCAGGCTTGGTTCAGGTTTAGGGGCTCTTGTTGTGCCACTTCCATTAGCTGCCTGCAGAACTGCGCTTCTCTTCGTTGAATTTGGAAGAGCATCAAACACAACTTAAGTCTGGATCTAATATCCCTCAGATGTCACTCAGGGCTCAAACAGAAAAAATCAAATAGCATGTAGTAGCACAGTGGCTGTGATCAGAATCAAGAGATGAAAGGCTTTGCTTGTTTTAAATCAGTTATCTGATGGGTGGCAAGTTAACTCTGAGCATATAAGGTAGTAGCTGCTCAAAGGCATTTTGGAAAGCAAGAACAAATATTTAGAATTAAAATATGCTGCAATAACAGCAGGAGCGAGGATGGCTTGGTAGCAGTTCACAGCTGAGAGGTTACAGCTGGCTGGTGTTCAGCTGTTGGTTTGTGTAGCTGTGCAGAAGAATCATAGAACTGTAAAGGTTGGAAAAGACCTCAAAGATCATCGAGTCCAGCTGTTAACATGGCACTGCCAAATCCCCACTAAACCATGTCCCTAAGCATCACATCTACAAAGGTTTTGAATGCTTCCAGGGATGGTGATTCCACAGCTGCCCTGGGCAGCCTGTTCCAATGCTTGACCACTCCTTCAGTGAAGAAAGTTTTCCTAATGTCCAACCTAAACGTCCCCTGAGGAACTTTTCCTCTCAGCATGTCTCTTGTTACCTGGGAGAAGACACTGACCCCCACCTCACTGCAGCCTCCTTTCAGAGAGTTGTAGAGAGTGAGGTCTCCCCTCAACCTCCTTTGCCCTTGTCTGGACACACTCCAGCACCTCAATGTCCTCCTTGCAGTGAGGGTCCCAAAACTGAACATAGTATTCACGATGTGGCCTCACCAGTGCTGAGTACAGGGGCATGATCTCTTCCCTGCTCCTTCTGGGCACACTATTGCTAATCCAGACCAGGATGCTGTTGGCCTTTGTGGCCACCTGAGCACATTGCTGACCCATATTCAGCCAACTGTTGACCAGCAGCCTCAGGTCCTTTCCTACTAGGAAGTTCGCCAGCCACTCTTCCCCAGGCCTGTAGCTTTTCATAGGGTTGTTGTGCCCAAACCCAGTAGCTGATTCTAGGTTTCCATGTTTGCTGGCCACCCCTGCTAATATGCTCCTTTTCCAGACTCATCACAAAAGCAGAAAGCCTGGAGTTCTTGAGGAGCTTGGTTAATCTTCCCTAGTATTTGCATTGAAAAGACAAAAAGGCTGGGAGGATCAAATAGGTGTCAGGTCTTGGCCTGACCTTGACTTCTTTGTCTGAATTGCTTCCTTTATCAGACTTAGTTATTTAGCTTGATCCTGGTTCTCTATTTAAGCCCAACTTCTGTCTTTTGTCACTCCAGCTATATAGATGCACTTGTCAGCTGGATTGCTGCTGATCAGCAAATATGCTCCCTTCAGCGATAAAGTTACCATAAAAGCCCTAACTTCGTTGGGTCTGGTTAGGAAATGAAGTCGCTTGGTAGGCTCATGTTACAATGAGGAGTTCTGTACTGGAATACAGGAACTCTGGAGTACAGGCTTCATGAATTGAGATAAACTAGCTTGGGTTTTGTCTTTGAGTGGGTTTCACTTAGCGGTTTCCATTTAGAGGTTGGTGAAATTAGAGGAGTGCAAGTAAGGGTGAGAAAGACATTCAGAATAGGATTTTGATAAATTTAAACCCTAATTTGATACACTAGAGATGTTGGTGAAGCTTTTGCTAATACTTGGCTTTGTATAGCCTTGAACATTGTGTTGAAATCACCCAAAAACTCTGGATGCGGTGCCCACTGGAATCCTCATTACTGTTTCTGGCAGTTTCATATTTCATAGATTCATAGAATGGCTTAGGTTGGAAGGGACCTTAAAGATCATCTAGTTCCAATCCCCCCTGCCATGGGCAGGGACACCTTCCACTAGATCAGGTTGCTCAAGGCCTCATCCAACCTGGCCTTGAACACCTCCAGGAAGGGGGCATTTAATATGTTGCAGGACCAGAAGGCATCATTGGCTGTTAGAGGTTAATTTTTTGGAATTGCGTGGACTACCTGGCTAGATAAAACAATGCTGAGAAAGTTCCTTGGAAAAAAGAAAAATAAAGCAATGTCAGTCGAGTTTTTAACTTGTATTCCTTACATAGCGTTACTGGAAAATGCCTATGAATAATTGGAATGCTGTTGATCTAACTTCACACTCTTTTCTTTTATATTCTTTCTTTCTCTCTTTCTTTGCAGGAGAAAATGGCCAAAATGGAGGTCAAGACATCTCTTTTAGATGACATGATTGGGGTGGGAGATATGGTCCTTTTGGAGCCACTTGATGAAGATTCATTCATCGATAACCTGAAAAAGCGCTTCGATCACAACGAAGTATATGTGAGTACAAGTTAACAAATAGCCTCAGCCTGGGAGGAGCTCCATTGTCATTCTTAAAATCTGTGTTTGTTTCTAAGGTCACACACACACACTGAATGTCTGAACACAACCTATTGTAGCAGGGATATTTTAAACCTTATTTGTGCTGTAGCCTTTCCTGTACTGCATTGTTTGCATTTGTTCACTTCCATCTGGGATATTTTTCCTTTTCCCCTGCTTCACAGTGTGATCAACCTCTGATTTTCATAACAAAACCCCAGTTCCAGCACTGATGATGATGGTAACTTTGATACTCCTGTTGTCAGAGGACATTGCAGTTATAAATAATTCACTTAAAGGCAAGGCACTTCCAGGATATTAGAGCAGGTTGATGATAGTTAACTGAATATGAGTCAGCAGTATGCCCAGGTGGCCAAGAAAGCAGGAACAGGAAGGTGATCCTTCCCTTGTACTCAGCACTGGTAAAGCTACACTTCAAGTGTTAAGCTCTGGACCCCTCACTACAGGAAGGACATTGAGGTGCTGGAACATGTCCAGAGAAGGGCAATGAGGCTGGCGAAGGGCCTGGGCCACCTGGCCTATGATGAACATCTGAGGGAGCTGGGGTTGTTCTGGGGAAGAGGAGGCTGAGAGGAGACCTCATCACTCTCAACAACTACCTGAAGGGAGATTGGAGTGAGGAGGGGGCAGCCTCTTCTCCTTGGTGGCAAGCAACAGGACTAGAGGAAATGGTTTTAAGCTGTGCCAAGGGAGATTTAGACTGGATGCTAGGAAATATTTCTTCACTGAAAAGGTTCTCAAATACTGGAATGGTCTGCCCAGGGCAATGGTAGAGTCACCATCCCAGGAAGTGTTCAAGCACTGTGTGGACTTGGTACTTAGGGGTATGGTTTAGTGTTGACCCTTCAGTGCTGGGTCGAGTGTTGGACTGGATGATCTTTGAGGTTTCTTACAACTGTATGTATTCTGTGATATAGAAACAGTACATGCTTGGAGTATGCTAGGGCTGGCTTAAGTGTTGCCTGCTAGGTTTGAATTTAAAAAAAAAGAAAAAAGAAAAGTTCTGGTTTTTAGAATGGTTGAGGTTAAACTGGAAACTTTGAGCTTGGATATATGTGGAAGTAATCAAAATCTTCAGGCATGTTAATTTCTGAGTGATGATAGATAAGAGAGATGTTATGAACTGGCAGTTGAAATGCAGGTGGGGAATGAAGAGGCAGGTTGTGATTCCAGTTAAGCCTTTATTTTCTCCTTCATGTTTTTTTCCCTTTTTGTTAAAATGTGCACCACATGGTGTCTGTTGCACTGCTCAGGCTGTTGGACTGTAATGGTTTGTAGGGACAATCCAAGACTGCTGCTGAAAGCGGTTGGCTGCGTCAAAAGCAGCATGATCATCAGGTTGAAAGAGGTGATTTTGCCATTCTGCTCCGGTGAGACCTCACCTGGAGCATTGCATGCTGCTCTTGGACCACCAACACAAGAGAGACATGGACCTGCTGGAGCAAATCCACAGGAGGGCCACAAAGATGATCAGGTAGCTGGGGATACCTCTCCTATGAAGACAGCCTGAAAGAGTTGGGGCTGTTCAGCCTGGAGAACAGAAGGCTCTGGGAAGACCTTAGAGCTGCATTTCAATATCTGAAGGGGACTTACAGGAAGGCTGGGGGGCACTGTTCAGAAAGGCTTGGAGTGATAGGACGAGGGGCAATGGTTTGAAACTGGATCAAGGCAGATTTTGGTTGAACATAATGAAGAAGTTCTTTACAATGAGAGTGGTGAAATACTGGAGCAGGCCAGGGGTGTAATTGAGGCCCATCCCTGAAGACATTCAAGATTAGACTCTCTGTGGCCCTGGGCAGCCTGATGTAGTTGGAGGTGTCCTCCCAGACTGCAGGGGGTTGGGACAAGGTGACCTTCGAGGGTGCCTTCCAACCCAATGCAATCTGTGGATCTATGTAAAGATGAGTCTGGTAGGAGTAAAGTTGAAATGTTTACACCAAGGCTATGATCTGCAAGCAACTGTATCTGTAAATTGGTACAGTAAAACAGATGTGTTTGCCCTTAATTATAACTTAGCACTCATCCCTCCTTAATTTTTAGTATGACTATCGTTTTCCTCCTTGCTAAGCGTTTGAACCTTCATGGTTTTATACATTTTTCTTTCTATCCTTCTCTGGAGAGATTCCAAACCTGTCTGGACATTGTGATCCTGTGCAAGCCACTGTGGGTGACCCTGCTTCAGCAGGAGGGTTGGACTAGATGATCTCCAGAGGTCCTTCCAACCACACCATGCTGGGATTCTGTGAGTTCTGCTGTCATGTAAGTTTCATGCCACTGTTGCATATTTTACAGAATCACAGAATCAACCAGGTTGGAAAAGACCTCAGAGATCATCAAATTCAACCTATTACCTAATACCTAAACACCTCATGACAACTAAACCATGGCTCCAAGTGCCACGTCCAGTCCTTTTTTGAACACCTCCAGGGACGTTGACCCCACCACCTCCCTGGGCAGCACATTCCAGTGGCCAATTACTCTTTCTGTGAGGAACTTTCTCCTCACCTCGAGCCTAAAACATCTAAAAAATGTTTAGAAACATTTTAAAGCAGAAACAGTTGGAATGGTGCTCACAGTAACAACCTCCTTAATTTTCAAGTGCAAACTCTTCTCTCTTCTTACCACCCACTCTTACCTCCCCAGGCTTCACTCACAAAAACTACACTTTGCATTTCTAGATGATCACGATGCAGCCTTTGTTACTTGTGGAAATTGTTTGTTTTACCACATAAACCCCTGCATCCTGTCCTAGGTACACCAAATTGGAGTATTAGAGAGCTGCTGGTGGTGCTTAACAAATATTGCAGATCTCTTCAGCACTAATAAGCTATGTACTCAAGCTGACCTCTTGGAATCCTTTCAGAGGGCAGTAGGAATGGATATGTCCATTCAGTGTTGAGAAGGTGGACATGAGCCAACATTGTGTGCTTGCAGCCCAGCAGGTAAATTGCATCCTGGGCTGCATCAAAAGCAATATGGCCAGCAGGTTGAGAGAGGTGATTCTGACACTCTGCTCTGGTGAGACTTCATCAGTAATACTGTGTCCAGTTCTGGAGCCCTCCACACAGGAGGGACATGGACTTGACAGAGCAAGTCCAGAGGAGGGTCATGAAGATGATCAGGGTTTTGGAACAACTCTCCTACCAGGACAGGCTGAGGGAGCTGGGGTTGTTCAGCCTGGAGAAGAGAAGGCTCCAGGGAGACCTAATAGCAGCCTTCCAATACCTGAAGGGGGCCTGCAAGAAGGCTGCAGAGGGACTGTTTACAAAGGCCTGCAGTGATAGGACCAGGGGCAATTGTTTGAAATTAGAGAAGAGCAGATTTAGGTTGGATGTTAGGAACAAGTCCTTTACCATGAGGGTGGTAGAACACAGGAATAAATTGCCTGGGGAGGTAGCTGGGGCCCCATCCTGGAGATATTCAAGGTCAGGCTCAACAAGGCTCTGAGCAACCTGATGTTCCTGCTCACTGCAGCAGTGTTGGATTAGATGACCTTTGGAGGTCCCTTCCAACCCTAACCATTCTCTGATTCTATGGCTGTAGAGTTAAATTCAACCCTCATGTAAGTGTTCTGTTGTAGGAATTACCAGAAGTTGTGTCCAAGTTTAAAAAACACTAAGTCAAACTGAAGCTGTATGAACAGAGTGAAGTGTTTCTACAGCAGTAAACCAGGGCTGACTCAGCATCAGTTTCTAAGCAGTTTCCTGTAGAGTGAAGGCTGTATCTGGGCTGCATATGTTAGTTTTCAAATGGAATTGCAGTTATAACCCTCAGAAGGTTTTTTTGTGAGGTATGAGGCCATGGGTAGCTTTGAAGATGCTGTAAAGTCAACCATATGTTGCATAATTGTGTTTAATAGTCATGAGAGGTCTATGAGTGGGCTGCAAGCAGGATGGGGTCAATCTTTTTTGGCAAGGCCTGTTGTGCCAGGATGAAGGGTGATGGTTTTAAACTAAATGAGGGAGTTCTAAACTAGATAATAGGGAAAAAAATGAATTTTTTCAATGAGGGTGATGAAATATTGGAACAGGTTGCCCAGTGAAGTGCTAGATGATCCATCCCTGAAAACATGTTCAGGTCTGGTTTGATAGGGCTCTGAGCAACCTGATCTTGTTGAAGATGTCCCTGCTTTTTGCAGAGGGCTTGGGCTAGACCAAACCATTTCACTAGTTTATGAAATGTGAGAATCAGATCATGCCATCAGTGAGCAGTGCCCAATCTCTCCCTGTGGCCAGAAATAATGAGATAAATGGACTCATTCCACTGGGAAAGAATAGAAGTTTTGTCTTTTCTAGTCTCTTTCACAGTCATTATGTTTAATGCTGAATGTTTGCTGTTCCCAGTCTTAGCTCCATTTACCCCTTTGAAATCTTTGATCTTCTCCATAAGAGCTCCCCTTGCAAGAGCATTCAGATCTGGATCCCTGAATGATCCTCTTGTACCGTCCTGGCTATGGTCACTGTAAGCCCTTCAAGAAAATTAGCTCTAAGTTTCATGCCATAGTGCAAAACAGGGCAATAAGTGTACTCCTTCTAACAGAGCACAGACTAGAGTTTGATTACCTGTTGTTCAGTTTTATGTGTATTTGATGGAAAGTTTAATGGCCTTGGGTGTTAGATTGCATACCAGAGTGCAAAGCTGGAGGCTGTGCCTATAAAAACAAGCGTGAAGGCTGGTGGAGCTGGAGTTAGGCCAAATATTCTCCTAAAGGCCATCAGATTCTGCAGTAATCTCATGTTGAGTGGCTTTTGGGGGGGAAGGGCTCAGTGGGTAGCATGCATGTGTTAATTGGAAATGGGAATCTTGGAGTTTAGTCATGTCTGGAAACGTCTGGGCTATGTCTGCCCAAGAAAGGTCTCATTAGAAAGCTGTAATTGTTTTATTGTGTTCTTCTCATAGCTTTGAACCTTTCCATTGATAATGTTTGCATCAATTCTCTGCTGAAGCTCTTTTCTCTAAATACGAGAAACAAAAGCCTACAGGAGTTTTTCTTTAACTTCACAGAGTAAAATGTGGCTCATGGGCAACATAGTGAGTAGAAAAAAAACCAAACAACAAACCCATGGTGTTGGTTATTTGAAGGTTCCAGGGAGCAGTTTGTGTGGTTAAAATGTGTGACCCAGAGACCACATGGACAACTTCAAATGCATTCATTAAATTTAGTTTGTGTGTGACTGATGAATTTTGACTCCTTCTCTTGAACTCTCTTCTTGAACAATTTATTTTGATCCTTTTAAAAAACTCCACCCCCCTAAGTTGGCTGGAATATGTTCAGCTAATCCAGCTCAGCAGTTCTTTTTCTTTTGTATTTTGGGATGCTGACAAATGGGAGGGGGGACATCTGTCTGTGTGTGTATTTACAGTGACTCCTGAAGGGCAGGACCATCTAGAGCACAAGTATTGTGAGAAGCAGCTGAGGCAACTGGGGTGGTTTCATCTGGAGAAGAGGAGGTTTAAATATCTTCATCAATCACCTGGATGAGAGTATTGAGTGCACCCTCAGCAAGTTCACTGATGGCACTGAACTGGGAAGGGTGGCTGACACCCCATCAGGCTGTGCTGTCCGGTGAGATCTGGACAGGCTGGAGAGCTGGGAGAAGTGGAACCTCATGAATTTGAAAAAGGATAGGTTCCGAGTCCTCCATCTGTGAAGGAGTAACACCAGGCACCAGTACAGACTAGGGATTGTCCTGCTGGATAGCAGCTCCATGGAGAAAGACTTTGGAGTTCTAGTGGACAGGAAGTTATCCACAGGACAGCAATGTGCCTGTGTGGCCTAAAGGGCCGATGGAATTCTGGGGTGTGTCAAGAAGTGTGTCCAGCAGGTGTAAGGGAGGGTCTCGTACCCCTCTGCTCTGCCCTGGTGAGACCACACCAGGAACACTGTGTCCAGTTCTGGGCTCCTGAATTTAAGAGACAGAGATTTGCTGGGGAGACAGAGATTTGCTGGAGATTGTGAGGATGATTAAGGGACTTGGACATCTCTCCTGTGAAGAAAGAGCTGGGGCTGTTTAGACTGGAGAAGAAGTGGCTGAGAGGGGATCTTATCATTATCTGTGGGTGTCAAGATGAAGGCGCCAGGCTCATTTTGGTGGTGCTCAGTGACAGGGCAAGGAACAGTGGATACAAGCTAGAACACAGGAGGTTCCACCTCAACATGAGGACACACTTCTTCACTGTGAGGTGCTGGAGCCCTGGAGCAGGCTGCCAGAGAGGTTGTGGAGTCTCCTTCTCAGGAGACTTTCAAAACCCACCTATATGCATTCCTGTGTGGCCTGCCCTAGATGATCCTGCTCTTTCAGGGGGTTGGACTCTGATTTCTAGAGGTCTCTTCCAAGCCCTGACATTCTGTGAGTCTATGATTCTGTGATTCTCTCTCTCAACAACTACCTGAAAGGAGGTTATAGCAAGGTTAGGGGTACATTTCAGCTCCCAGGTAACAACTGACAGGATGAGAGGAAATGGTTTCAAGCTGTTTCCTTGAAAGGGTTGTCAAACTCTGAAACAGGCTGCCCAGGGCAGTTGTGGAGTTGCTGTGCCTGGAGGGATTTGAAAGATGTGTAGATGTTGTCCTGAGGGGCATCCATTTAGTGGTGACCTGGCAGTACTGGGTTAATGGATGGACTTGATGATCTTTTCCAATCAAAACAATTCTATGATGTGGTGCTCAGGGATGTGGTTTAGTGGTGGACTTGGCAGTGTTAGGTTAACAGTTGGATTTGATGATCATGGAGGCCTTTTCCAGCCTCAATGATTCTGTGATTCTATGTGTGTATATATATATATGTTGGTCTGTATATATGTATTGGTCTAGACTTCTTTTGTATTGGTTTGCTTGCTTTTTTGAGATGTGTGGAAGCAGCAAGGGAGGTGTGAGGAGTCTGGAGGGGAGCAGAGCTGCGTAGGCTCCTGGGAGTCAGCCTTCAGAGGCCAGATAGGGTTTTATTCTGCTGCCCTGCACATTTTTCCCTGCAGTTGTGTTGTTTCTTGAAGTCTTCCCAGATTTGCAGAGGTCAACATTTTGTTCCTTACAAGAAAATGTTTGTTTGCTTTCTGTTCTTACAAGAAACCAGACTCTTTCTCTGAGGTCAGCGTTTAGTTTGTCTTTTCTGAGCGTGGAGTTTGTGGGCTGTTCTGGGCAGGAGTGCTCTGAGGGGACTGAACACACGTTGTTTTAGCAATGTTAAATATTTGGCATTCCAGTGTCATAACTTGGTGCTGGCTGGGTTTGAGGTAGCATCCTTGCTTTTGGTGGCCTGAATATTGTGGTGTGCTTCTTTGACAGACTGAGCTGCTTCCTGTTGATCAATATTGGTTCAGTATCTTAGGTGCATTTTATTTCTTGTGGCCAAGAAGGCCAGTGGCATCCTGAGGTGTATTAGAAGGGCTGTGGTTAGTAGGTCGAGAGAGGTTCTCCTCCTCTTCTACTCTGCCCTGGTAAGGCCACGTCTGGAATATTGTGTCCATTTCTGGGCCCCTCAGTTTAAGAAGGACCTCAGGGAACTGCTTAGAAGAGTCCAAACCAGATACTGAACAAGGAGTGGAACATCTTCCTTCTGAGGAAAGGCTGAGGGAGCTGGGGCTCTTTAGCTTGGAGATGGGACTGGGAGGTGACCTCATTCACATTTATAAAGATGTGCAGGAAAGTGTTGGGAGGATGGAACCAGGCTCTGCTCAGTGACGTCCAATGATAGGGCAAGGAGCAATGGGTGCAAACTGGAGGAGGTTCCATATGAACTTAAGGAAAAACATTTTCACTTTGAGGGTGCCAGAGCACTGGAACAGGCTGCCAAGAGAGGTTGCGGAATCTCCTTCTCTGGAGACATTAAAAATCTGCCTGGATGCATTCCTGTGTGACCTACTCTAGGTGACTCTGCTCTGGCAGGGGGTGATGGAATTGATGATCTTTTGAGGTCCCTTCTGGCCCCTGGCATTCTGTGATTCTGTGAGTAGCCTTTTTGTTTCCAACATGACTTTACTCCACCATTATTGATTTACCCCTTTTCAGCCACCACATTTAGGAGTTTAGGTATTTAGGAGTTTGCTGAATTGCTGTCAAATGTAGCGGCTTTGTTTCTGGTGCACTCATCACTGCTATTCCTGGTGCTACATTTTGAAGAAGAGAGGGGAGGAAAGAACTGTGTGAATAAGACCAGTTGTCCTGGTCTGCATTGGCCTTGTGTGACCATCCCTCTTGTTGTGAAGAATAAGGTTTGGTGATATTGAGAAACATAAATGCAGCTTGCTGGGAAAATCTTCGTTGTAATAGGATTGAATGATTGTTGAAGTTCAATTTTGTTCTCAATGTCATTACCTTCTGAAGTCAGCGTGACCATGCTGATCTTTAGGATGTTGGGTTTGAGGCCAGATGTAGTCTTTCTTGGGTTTTAAAGAAGGTTATAGAATCATGGAATGGATTGGGTTGGAAGAAGCCTTTAAAGATCTCAACCACCTCTCCAAAGAGCAGGGACATATTCAACTAGACCAGGTTGCTCAGAACTCCAGTCAGCCTGACATGGAGTGTTTCCAGGGACATTATCACCACTCTGAGCAACCTGGGCCACTGTTTTACCACCCTCAGTGTAAAAAAATAAATTCTTCCTAGTGTCTAGTCTCAATCTCATTCTTTTAGTTTCAAAGCATCACCCCTTGTCCTGCCACAACAGGCCTTGCTAAAAAAACAAAGTGTCTCTATCTTTCTTACTCTCCCCTTTAAGTATTGAAAGGCTGCACTTATTTCCCCCTGGAGCCTTCCCCAGTCTGGAACCCCCAACTCTCAGAGCAGAGGTGCTCCAGCCCTTGGATCATTATTGTGGCCTCCTGGACCCACTTGAACAGGTCCATGTCCTTCCTGTTCTGAGAACTCCAGAGCTGGAAGCAATGCTGCAGGTGAGGTCTCACCAGAACGGAACAGAGCAGCAGAATCACCTCCCTCGACCTGCTGGCCACAGGATTGTTGTCTACTCTGGTTTTGGGTAGATTCTCGCTGCATGCATGCCTATCAGAAGCCAGCCTGTGCCTTTGCTGCTCCTGCAGCAACATGCAAAAGAGTCAGTCCCCCTGCCAGATCTGTCCCTGCTCTCTTGTACCTTGTTGTACTGACTTGTGTTTATCCTTCATGTGCATCCTGGACTGCTGGTCTTCCTTTGGGAGTTAAAGGAGTGGCAGGTGTGGTGACTGAGTCATGTCTTAAAAGGCAGGATGGGTTGAGAGCTAGAGCAGAGCAGCTATCCATCCTGCCTGTGATGGGGGCCCAGGGGACCCAAGTTCCTCAGATCTCTTTCTCTTCCTCCCATGGGGGACGCCTGCGTTGGTTGGAGCATTTTTTTCCCAGCAGTGCCTCCACAGTTTCCCTCTTTGAGGGAAGCTACTGACTTGTAGTAATAATATTGTTGCAGCTGCCATGGGCTAGGGCCTTGAAGACTGCTGTTTCTGCTTCAGATGTTTATGTGCCCAAGGCACATCTTTTCCTGTGATAGCTTGTGGTCTAAGAATTCATATTCCACCTCCCTGTAAATCTTACTTTGCTTATTATCTAGCTAGAAACCCCATTGCTCCTCAGTCCTTTGCATCAGCCTGCTCTGCTAAAACCAACTTTCTAACTTGCCTGGAGTCAGGAGTAAAGATTTTTGCAGCCAGCAGGTTGGTTACTTCTAGCCTTGAAGTGCTTGATGGGAGGAGAGTTACTTACCTGAAGGCAGTGCTTTGTTTCCTTTCCTCTGTGTGCAGCTCCCACGATGCTGAGTGCAGCATTTGAAGCACCTGTTTGTAGGGCTGTGTGCAATGTCTGCCTAAAGGAATAAGAAAATATAAATAAGGATCACACCACATCTCGTAGGCTGTGTGCAGAGATGTCTTCTCTACGCACTCATTATTTTTTGCCTCTGAAAAAAACCTCTAGGAAATGCTTCTGGTAGGGCCCCAGGGGCTGTAACAGTGTTGGCTCTGCCCCCAAATGCTGTGATGATCATAAAAGAATGGTTTCTGTTGGAAGGGACCTTAAAGATCATCTGGTTCTAACCCCCGTGCCATGGGCAGGGACACCTTCCTCTGGACCAGGTTGATAATGACAACATTTGGAGCATTTAGTTGTGGTTTCAGTGGATGTTATATGAAGTAAAGTCATAAAAGGAAAATTAATGAAAGATTGGCAAATAACAGAAATAGAAGAAAATCATTCAAGCACTGTAGAAATGTTGTTCTCACTCTGAAGAGCATAGGCTAGGCTAGCCTTGGCTGCAGCATGGCAGAAAAATTCCCAAAATCATAATCATAGAGTGGCTCAGATTGGAAGGAACCTCAGAGATTATCTACTCAAACCCTCCTGCCATAGGACTTGCTTGCTCCAGGCCTCATCCAATCTGCCTTTAAATGCCTCCAGGGAGGTGGCATCCCCGGCCACTCTGGGCAACCTATTCCAGTGACTCACCACCCTCATACTGAAGAACATCCTAAGATCCAGACACCCTTATGAAAAGTCCCTCTCCAGCCTTCCTGTAGGCTCCTTTCAGATACTGGAAGGCAGCTATAGGGTCCTGACAGAGTCTTCTCAGCCTGTCTTCATAGCAGCGCTGCTCAATCCCTTGGATCATCTTTGTGGCCCTCTTCTGGACTCTCTCCATCAGCTGTGTCCTTCTTATGCTGGGGACACCAGAACTGGATGCAGTGTTTGAGGTGGGGTCTCAGCAGAGCAGAGCACCTCCCCATGTATTATTTGTACAGAAATAATAACAAACTTTGAAATGAGTGCCCTCACTGATGTCTCACCAGTGGTTTCTTGACACAGGCACTATCCAATCCCCAGCTACTGTTTGCTTATGAAAACAAGTCTTTATCTATCCAAAAGCAAGCAAGGACCCACGTTCTGGGAGTACTTAAATGCTTGCCTTAACATTCCTCGTGCATGCTTTGCTCTGGCTTCCTCATCACTGACTTTCACAGGTTGCATCCTGCGTAGGAGTTGTGTTTGTTTTGGTAGAAGCATCCCAGTGCAGTCAGAGAGGCAGGCAGCTGTGGTGATTAGTCTGCCTCATTAACACTATTAGAGTCTGTCATAACCATTGCCAGGGGAGCAGCAATGTTCACTGAGCAGCAGAGAGGTATCTGTGCCCTCCAGAAACTCAGAGGCTTAACAATCTCTGGACATGCACCCCCTTTAAGTGCTTGCTTCAACTTGTCATGTGGGTGTCTGTCTTTGGCAGACTTCTCTGCTCTTTCTTAGGAGCTCAGATCTAAAGAGACTGGAGAAGCTGGGCCTCTTTAGCTTAGAGAAAAGGAGACTGAGAGGTGACCTCATCAATGTTTATAAATATGTAAAGGGTGAGTCCCAAGAGGATGGAGTCAGGCTCTTCTCAGTGGTGCCCAATAACAGGACAAGGAGCAATGTGTGGAAATTGAGGCATAGGGAGTTTCATGTAAATATGAGGGGAAATTTTTTTCACTGTAAGGGTTACAGAACACTGGAATAGGCTGCCCAGGGAGCTTGTGGAGTCTCCCTCTCTGGAGGTATTCAGGACCTGCCTGGATGAGTTCCTGTGTGATCTGCTCTAGGTGATTCTAATTTGGGGGAGGAATTTGGACTGGATGATCTTTCAAGGTCCCTGCCAGCCCCTGAAATTCTGTGATTCTGTGAAATCAGACTGTTACCTGTTTTGGGAGCATGATCCTGGATGGCATGGGTTGCCTTTAGCTTGTTCAGATGGCTGCAGTGACCTGCAGGATCAAGGCTGTATTGTTTGGCAGTGTTGTTACCCTTTTGGCCATATGTTGCCTGTGTAGAAATTGTTTGCTTTGGGATATAGATTTAGGGTCTAGAGAACAGGTCTTGTGATGAGCAGCTGAGGGAAATGGGGCTGTTCAGCCTGGAGAAAAGGAGGCTGAGGGGAGACCTTCTTGCTCTCTACAGTTACCTAAAAGGGGGGGCGTAGTGAGGAAGGTGTTGGGCTCTACTCCCTAGCAGCAAGCAGTAGGAGGAGAGGAAATGGCCTCAAGGTGCACCAGGGGAACTTTAGGTTGGATATTAGAATAAATTTCTTCCCTGAGAGGGTTCTCAAACCCTGGAATTGGCTTCCCAGGGAGGTGGTTGAACCCCTGTTGCTGGAGTTGTTTCAAAGAGGCAGAGATGTGGTGCTGAGGGACATGGTTTAGCACCAGCCTTGGTAGAGTTAGAGAATTGTTGCACTGGATGATCTTAAAGGTCTTTCCCAACCTAAACAATTCTGTGATTCTATGTGCACTTCTGCCTTTGTGTTACCTGCTTGAGCTTTGTTCCTTCAGTCACCATATCGGGTAGAAACATATTTGATCTGTGACTGTGGTACACACTAATGCAGAATTTGGTCTTCTCTAGCAATAAAATGGTTTTGCTTGAACTGAGCATTCCCGTACCTCTGACTCTTCCTTTGCTTGATTGCCACTTCTCTCCTCCTGCCTCATCTGGTGCTCTTTTATGTAGTTTTCTTTACAATCTTTACTGGCCTGTCCAGATTTTACAAGGATGCCTATCATGATTAATAACTGCATTTTACGACATACAGACTTTGTCCTCATCTGGGTCCAAAGGAGTGCCATGAAGATTATCAGAGGGCTGGAGAGCCTCCACTGTGGGGACCAGCTAAGAGAGCTGGGGCTATTTGGTCTGGAGATGAGAAGGCTCTAGGGAGACCTTGTGCCAGCCTTCCAGTACCTGAAAGGGACCTACAAGAAAGCTGGGGAGGGACTGTTTTCAAGGGCTTGTAGTGTTAGGATGAGAGGGAATGGATTGAAGCTTCAGGAGGGCAGATTTAGACTGGAGATTAGGAAGAAAGTCTTTACAGTGAGGATGGTGTGAGACACTGGAACAGGTTGCCCAAGGAGGTCATGGATACCCCCTCCCTGAAGGTGTTCAAGGCCAGGTTGGATGAGGCCTTGAGCAACCTGATCTAGTGGAGGGTGACCCTGCCCATGGCAGGGGGGATTGAAACTAGGTGATCTTTAAGGTCCTTTCAAACCTAAACCATTCTATGAATCTATATAATACCTTACCAGGATTGTTTTTCTTGTCATTACAATGTACAGTCTTTGTCCTGTATTTTTCTGGGGCAAAAATGTTCCAAGACAGTTTAATCATCATGAAGAATAGGCTGTGTTTGTTCACAAGTCCAGTATGATAGTTTATTGCTAATAGAAACAGAAATAGAAAGAACTGGATTGAAACTATAGTGAAAAATAGTGCCAAGGAGGAAAGATTTATCTATATATGTGGGAAATGAGAGAGAAAGACTTTGTCTTGTATTTTCCTTGTATTTTTCTTGTATTTGCTGCAGATTAGCTTCTGGAATAGTAAATTTGGAGCATTGGCTTTGCTTCCAGGAAGGGGATGGGAAAAGGCTTTCTTGCCTGTAGCAACTAACTGATTATTGACCTGTTGAGAGCTGATCAGGAATTTTGTGGAGATGCTGTATTTGCTGGGAAAGAGGAGTCAAGGAAAGTCTCAGGGAGTCAGCAGAAGTTTCTTTTGCTGAGGAGCAGTACTATGTGATGCTGTGTGAGTCCATACAGAGGCTGCTGCAATCAAACTTTTATTAGTTCCTGTTCTTCCCACACCATTGCTACTGGGATTGGGTCTGCACAGTGGCTTGCAGATGGCAGCTGGAGGTTCTGCCTATGCTCCAAGCTCACTGAAGCAAGAGGCATTGGCTCTGCACAAAGTGCAGCTGCATGGCTTGGATCACAGGTAGAGTTTGTTTGGTATGTGCTGTCATGAAACAGTGCAGGCAAACCCTGGAGTGTTACTGGATGAAATCTTGGGTGGGTTTGTTGGTATTTTTCAAGCACCCTGCCCATCGATCTCCACCAAACAATACGAAAACCTGCAGTGCTGGGCATGGTAATATGGTAAATCAGAGTAATGATGGTCTGATCATGGTGGGTTTGCTTTGAGTCTTGATGCTACTCTTTTCCTTATTCTTCTCAGACATCATGTCTTGCAACTCTGCAAATGTTTCAGACCTGAAACACACAGCAGAGCAGAAGCAGAGTACATTTTACTGTTCTGTTGTGGCCAACCACCATGAAAACCAAACAGAAATGGACCTTATGGAGCTGGTCCAGAGGAGGGCCATGAAAATGATCAGAGGGGGCTGGAGCACCTGTCATAGGAGGACAGGCTGAGGGAGCTGGGGTTGTTCAGCATGGAGATGAGAAGGCTCCAGAGAGACATTATAGCAGCCTTTCAGTACCTGAAGGGGGCCTGTGAGAAGACTCTGGAGGGACTGTTTACAAAGGCCTGTAGAGATAGGAGGAGGGGCAATGGTTTGAAATTAGAGAAGAGCAGATTTAGATTGGATGTTAGGAACAAGTTAGGCACCATGAAGGTGGTAGGACACTGCAACATGTTGCCCAGGGAGGTAGTTGAGGCCCCATGCCTGGAGATATTCAAAGTCAGGATCAACAAGGCACTGGAGAACCTAATCTAGTGGAGGATGTCCCTGCTGATTGCAGGGGGGTTGAACTAGATCTTTGGAGGTCCCTTCCAACCCAGACCATGCCATGATTCTGTAAAACCCAGCTCTGAGCACACAGCCTGATAGTTCAAGTAAGAGTCGATGTTTTAATCAGGCACTGAGCTTGTGGCTAATGTTATTAAGTAGAGAAACTTCATTATGGAATAGCGTTGCAGCATTAAATTTGCCAGGTTCTGTTTGAGTTTGAGGCAGCTCAAAAAACTGAGAACACATAAACACAGGCTTCCTCTGCCACCTCCTTGACCTCAGCACTTCTGAGCATGCAGTGACACATGTATTCATGAGCTGGCAGGATCCAGAAACACAGTAGTTCAGGAAAATGTAACTGCAAATGAGTATTGTATTAGAAATGTAATTGTGCATGTGTCACACTAAATTAAAAACCCCACAAAACCAAAACACAGCCCCTCACCCTCCCCCTGCCACAAAGAAAACAGTGCTGCCCCAGCCTGGGGTCTGGATTTGATCCAAGAAAATCCAGTCACACTTTGCTTTGATCTTACTTCAATGTCTCTCATTTCAGTGAATTGTTTTAGTGGTGTGTTTAGAAGCTGTCCAAAATGATAGGAGCCCCATGTGCTCAACTGATACTAAAGAAATGGGCATCATGCATAGCTGCTGCAGGGTACCAGGGGTAAAAAGCAGTGGGTTTGTTTTTAACAGAGCTGGCAAAAGGCATCTAAAGGACACTTCCAGAAGGTTTGCAGCAAAGCTGTATAGCTGCTTAGTAATCTTAAATTCTACAGATTGTTGCTTTGCAGAGGATGCCACCAATCCATAAAAGCTTTAAAAGTTAAGGAGCAGGCTGGTACATATCATCAAGCTGATATGACTAAAGATGAGCCAGCAAGTGCCCAGGTGGCCAAGAAAGCCAACAGCATCCTGGCCTGGATCAGCAATAGTGTGGCCAGCAGAACCAGGAAAGTGGTCATGCCCCTGTACCTGAGTACAGGGGCATGGTGAGGCCACATCATGAATACTGTGTTCAGTTTTGGGGCCCTCACTCCAAGAAAGGCATTGAAGTCCTGGAGGGAGCCCAGAGAAAGGCAGCAAAGCTGGAGAAGGGTATAGAGCACAATTTTTCTGAGGAATGGCTGAGGGAACTAGGGTTGTTCAGCCTGGAGGAAAGGAGGCTGAGGGGGAGAGCTTTGTGCTCCCTACAACTCACAGAATCATAGAATTTTAGAGGATGGAAGGGACCTCCAGAGATCATCTAGTCCAATCCCCCTGCCAAGGCAGGATCACCTAGTGTAGACCACACAGGAATGCATCCAGGTGGGTTTTGAAAGTCTCCAGAGACAGAGACTTCTCCAGAGAAGTCTCCCTGAAAGGATGCTGTAGTGAAGTGGGTGTTTGGCTCTTCTCCCTAGCAAAAAAATTATATGAGGAGAGGAAATGGCCTCAAATAGAACCAAAGGAAGTTTAGGGTGGGTATAAAGAAAAAAACTTCACTGAAAAGATTCTCAAACGCTCAAATAGGCTCTCCAGGGAGGTGGTTGAATCCCCATCCCTGGAGCTCTTTCAGAGAGGCAGAGATGTGGTGCTGGGAACCTTGTTTAGCACCAGACTTGATAGAGAATGGTTGAGCTTGATTATCTTGGAGGTGTTTTCCTCAGTGCTTGGCTGAGAAGAAGCTGCTGCCTGTAGCGTCTCCCAAGCAACAGGAGCCTTACATTGTCTTGCTCTTTTAGGCCTCTTCTTAAGCCAGTCTTAAAGCTGATTGGGTTAGAAAGGCACAGAAGGCTGTGCAAGGCACAGGTAAGCTGGAAGTAGCTGCAATATCTTGTCCCAAATGATTATGTTTGCTTCCAGTCCTAGAGAGAGAAATTCAGGCATCTAAGTGTCTTGGTCATTCCATCTCCAGTAGTACTTAGATGTGATATGTAACAAATATTATCAGCTTTTGCTGTTGAATTGTGATTTAGAACCTTCTTCCTGCTTGGAGTATTAAACCCCTTACTGAGCAGGAATGAGTTGTGTGAATTGTTTTGGTGGAGCGTGCGGAATGTGTTGTCATTTGACCTGTTAGAAATCCAGATGCTCTTTTCCACAGCTGAAATGTTAGCCCATTACAGTGTGTCATGACAGATGCACTGGTAAACAAGTGAGAGCCCTTTTGGTTTGGGTTCTGGATAAAGGTGCCAAGGAAGTAAAATTTGCCTTTGTGAGATACTGCAATAAAGCAGAAATTTGGAGGAAGGACTATTATCAAGAGTTTCTAGTTTGCAAAACCTGAGATAGCAGATCTTGTCCAAACTTGCATAACAAGGCCATGTCCAAGCCAAGAAAGAAATCAGATCTCCTGACTGCATTCTGTGCATTCATAATCTTGAGGATATTCCTCTAGGGTTTTAGTTTTTTCCCTTAAACAGGGAAAATGAAGGATCTCTTCAGTCCCTGGAGTGCCACAGTATGATCTCCCACTACCCTTGAGTGCTCTGCTTTCAGCACTGGAATGTTTGTGTGCTAGTCACTTGCTGAAGGATTTAAGCCATGTATTTTATTTGTTTATAGTAGAGCTCTGGTGGGAAGGCAGATGTTGTGTGGGAAAGCTATTTTCTGGATCTGTTTATCCCTGATCCATGGAATCCCACAGACCACCAGTAGCAAGTAGCTATTAGGCATCAGCACTGATACTGGCATTTTGAGAAGAGGAAATGTGTCTGTTCTGGTGAGCAGTTTTGCAGCAAAACCAGTGATTCCTTGGCATGGTTTGACTTGGTGTTTGAAATGGACATGGGCTGACAATGTGCACTTGCATCCTGGGCTGTATCAAAAGCAGTGTGACCAGAAGGATGAGAGAGGGGATTCTGCCTCTCTACTCTGCTGCACTATATCCAGTTCTGAGCCTCCCAGCATAAGAGGGACATGGAACTTCTGTAGCAGGTGCAGAGGAGAGGGCTGGAGATCCTCCCCTGTGGGAACAGGCTGAGAGAGTTATGGCTATTCAGCCTGGAGAAAAGAAGGCTCTGGGGAGACCTTGCAGTACCTGAAGGGGGCTAACAGAAAGCCAGGAAGGGACTTTTTACAAGCGCTTGTGGTGATGGGATGAGAGGAAATGGATTGAAGTTTGAGAAGGGCAGATATAGACTGGATACTTAAGAAGAAATTTTTTACAGTGAGGGTGATGAGACACTGGAACAGGTTGCCCAGGGATGCCTCCTTCCTGGAGGTGTTCAAGGCCATGTTGGATGAGGAGGCCTTGAGCAATCTGGTCCAGTGGAAGGTGTCCCTGCACATGTCAGAGGGGTTGGAACTTAATGATCTTCAAGGTCCCTTCTAACCCAAGCCATTCTATGAGTCTATGAATCTATGTCTTTGTTTCTATATGGTCATTTGACATTTTATTTTAGGCACTGGTCTGTATTTGTTCATGTCTGACAACAAACAGCTGACTTGACTTCCCAAAATACATCAGCTAAGCAATACTTCGCTTTGGTCTTCTTTAGAAGAGATGGTCCTAAATAAACCTTATTTGAAGGCCTGTGTTCAACATGTAAAATCATGAGGTTTCACTGTGACTCATCTTCCTTTACCTTGGCATCTCAGGGGACTTAAGAAACTTAGCAATTAAATTGTATGCTATTATGGCAACAGAATAGCTGAAAAGGGCAAGTCTTTGAGTTCCAAAGCATTCTTGTTTTAAAATAGAATCTTCAGGATCTGGCCTTCATCTCTCTTATGATACTTTCCACCACTGATTTCACAATTGGCTGCATTCACATCTTTTACAATTTAGGAGGAAACAAGCTGATGTATGAATTGTTTTAGCAGGAAATACTCCTCTGTCTGGGGATATTTCCCCTACACTTGGGAAGACTAGAAAGCTTCTTGCTCTTGGTTATCTGTTAGTCTCTCCAAGACTCTTCAGGCTTGCAAATTGCCAAAGCCACAAGTGCTGAGAGAGCAAAGCAAACACTGTAGAAGTGCAGTTTTTGCATTTTCTTCTGTTTCAGCCAAAGAAATTAGACGTAGATGGCAAACACTTTCCTCCTTGGTGGGGAGAATGACAACAAAATTATAACAGTTTTTATTTCTTTATTTGAAGAAAATATGTACAATCAGTGCTGCAGCCTGTGTCTGAAAGAAGCAAAAATCTTAATTATTTGGGGCTTTTTCAACAGTCTGTGTCTGAATGCCTTTAGGAACCATTATCCCTTGGGTTGTAGTGCGGGGAAGATTCGAGTTGTGCCTCTTTTTGAGTCGCAGCCTAACTGCCAAGATGTGGAAGCTCAATTTAGATCCAACATTAGGAAGAAATTCTTCCCCATGAGGGTGGTGAGGCACTGGAACAGGTTGCCCAGAGAAGTTGTGAAGGCTTCAAGACTGGAAGTGTTGAAAGCCAGGTTGGATGGAGCCTTGAGCAACCTGGTCCAATAGGAGATATCCTTCCTACCCATGGCAGGGCAGGTCGAACTAGATGAACTTTAAGGTCCCTTCCCACCCAAACCATTCCATGATTCTGTGTAAGTCACCTTCAAGGCTAATTGCCATTGCAGGACCCTGCATGTGTTCTTGATGTGAAACCAGCCTTTTCTGGGGTGTTTGGTCTGGCCTGAGCCTGGATGCCCACAGGGAAACAGTTACAAGCTGTATCAGGGGAGGTTTAGGTTGGATATTAGGAAATATTTCTTTGCTGAAAGGGTTCTCAAGCATTGGAATGGTCTGCCCAGGAGAGTGATGGAGTTGCCATCCCTGGAGGTGTTGAAGTGGTATGTCAACCTGGCACTTAGGGACACAGTTTAGTATTGACTTTTCAGTGCTGGATCAAGGGTTGGACTGGATGATCTTAAAAGTCCCTTCCAACCAGATATATTCTGTGATTCTGTGCAATGCTTTGCAGAAGGTTTCTGATCTGTTCCAAAGGAGAGGAGAAAATATGTGTTGTTTAGAAATGGTGAGTCTTGAGCCCAATTAGTCCAAATCCCAAACCAAAGCCTTGGGTTTCATCACAACAGCAGTTGTGTGATGCATTCTGTTTTGTATTGTGAGTAGTAAACACTCCAAGGATGAACTAGAAGAGGCCTCTGGAAGTCTCATGCTACTTGTTTTATCTGTGCAGTCTAGCTTGTTCTCCTCTGTTTTAACTGGCACAGAAAATGCCATGAGTTCACAGCTTGCTTGTATGTGTGCATGCTGTGGAAATGGCAAATTTTGCTCTCTCAGCTTCCTGCTTAGGACTAAATTTAGTTGGTATTTAGCAGAAAATTGCTTTGGATTTGAAAGTTAAGTAGGGAAAGGTTGCAGCAATTAATACTTCTAATTTGTGGCTGCAGCTCTGGAGGGGATTGAGTGCTCTGCTGAACATGTTGGGCTCAATGTGCCTCTGTGCCCATCTGAAAATACCTATTACAGACCTTCCCTGTAAGAAAAATTGTGGGAAGAAATCTAAATAGAGCTGAGAAGGTATCACTGCAAAGGAGCCCTGTAAAATCATAGATCTATGAAAAAAAATCCCATTGTTTTGTAGAGGAAAGAAGATCAAGATAACAGGAATCTGTGGCTTTTAGGTACAGCCTTTACACCTCCCAGGGAGTCTCTGATTATTTCATGGTTGTGGAAAGAGGTACCAAAGACTTGGGTTTTGATTAATCCTTGACCAATATCTGCAGGCAGGCTGAATGGGGTTGGGCATTTTTTGTCACTCAAGTGTATTTAGCTGCAGCCCTTGCAGCTGGAGGGAGGTGTGGAGAGCTGTGGGGCACACTTCAGTAGGCTTGATGAAGGCAAAGTGATTGTGTTGTGCGCTGAAGTGGCAATCGTGGTGTATTGTCAGTCTTTCTTCATCAGCTCAGTGGTAAATGGGATCTAACAGAGTAAACCAACACATTATTCCATCAGCTTTCCCAGTGTAATGGCCAGTAAGTTTAGAATATAGAAATAAAAATTATACTTTATACCTGATGGAGAAAGAGGACTTGGACTTGAATCCAGACAGTAAATCCCTCCTTTGTCAGAAAACTATCGGAGGCTGTTAGCCTTGAGGTTTCTTCTCTGTGAAGCTCTTTTGTGCTTGAGGCTTTGAGTTGGTAGCACATAAGACCCTTAATGGGAAGGTCGTGAGTTCAAGCCTGCAGTGGGCAGTAGTGTCCTCCCTACTCTAGTCATGAGGTCTGTGGTGACAGGTTGGACTCGATGATCTTTGAGGTCCCTTCCAACCTTAGTGATACTGAATACTGAAATGATGGTGTGAAGCTTCTCCTTGGGTGAGGGAGTACAGTCCAGCTCCATCCTTGCCCTTTGGTGTTTTTGTACAATTGCCCAAGGGCTGCAGCAAAGCTCTGTGTGACATTTGCCATGCAGATGGAGTAGGTTCTTCATGAACGTCTGTGACCTTTTTCCCTTTCTCTCCCTCAACTAAATTAGTCACAGAAGAATTGTACAACTGGGCTTTCCTTTAAAAAAAAGTTTGTAGGAGACTTCCAGTTATGTAGAAATTGGTACCCACCACTGATTGTTGGGAGAGAGCTGATGGGTGTTTCAGAGCCTAGGTACAGGTTTACTCATTGCACAATTAGGCTTTTTGTTCACTTGTTTGCTTTTGCACAAGGGTTAAATGGGAGAATAATGAGGACAATCTATAAGCCACAGAGGTAGGTTAAAAAGACAAATCCTCAGTAATGTTTTGGTTTTCATTCAACAGACATACATTGGCAGCGTGGTGATATCCATAAACCCCTACAGATCTCTGCCCATTTACACTCCAGAGAAAGTGGAAGAATACAGGAACCGCAACTTCTACGAACTCAGTCCTCACATGTAAGTACAGTGAAGAAATTTGAGTTCCCATTCTGGCCTGAAACAGATGGCACCAACTGTCTGTCTCCTCAAAAGGTTGGTGTCGATTAAAGCAAACAAAAATCATGCCACCACTCCCCAAAATAGATTTTTAATTAGTTAGTCCTTATTTTATAGAGAAGTCAAGATCATAGGATCACCCAGGCTGGGAAGGACCTCCAGGATCATCAAGTCCAATCATTTCACTCGCTCCACCAAGTCTGTTACTACACCATGTCCCCAAGCACCAGATCTATATGGCTTTTATATGCATCCTGGGATGGTGATTCAACCACCTCCCTGAACAGCCTGTTCCAGTACCTGACAACCCTTTCTGTGATTTTTTGTTTCCTTATGTCTAGCCTAAACCTCTGCTAGTGCAGCTTGAGGTCATTCCCTCTCATTCCATCATTAGTTACTTGTGAGAAGAGACCTCTCTGCAGCCCATTTTCAGGTAGTTGTAGAGAGCAATAAGGTCTCCTCTCAGCCTCCTTTTTTGTAGACTAAACAGCCCCACTGTCTTCACAGGACTTGTCTCCAGGCCCTTCACCATCTTAGCAGCCCTTCCCTGTACCAACTCCAGTGCCTTGATGTCCTTCCTGCACTACGGTGCCCAAAACTGAACACGGCACTTGAGATGAGTTACTCTTCCTGTTTGATGTATCTAGATCTTGGTATGTGCAGTTCAGGATATTTTACTGTGATAGTTAGCAATAGCCTTTATTACTGCATTGTAAAGTGGTCTGTTTTCAAGGAAATCTGTTTTTTTCTGAAGTCCAGATTGGCATATGAAAGCCTCTAGGTATTAGATGTTTGAGTCTGATATCTGAAACCCTTAATTTCTCTTTGCACAATGAAAACAAGAACAAAAAAAACCCCACCACTCATGAGGGCCACCAATATGATCAGGGGGCTGGAGCACCTCTTATGTGAAGACTGACTGAGAGAGCTGGGGCTGTTCAGCCTGCAAAAGAGAAGGCTCCAGGGAGACCTTAGAGCTGCATTTCAATATTGGAAGGGGACCTACAGGAAGGATGGTGAGGGACTAGTTAGAAAGGCTTGCAGTGACAGGACAAGGGGCAATGGTTTGAAACTGAGGAAGGGTAGATTTAGTTTGGACATAAGGAGGAAGTTCTTTACAACAAGAGTGGTGAAATACTGGAACAGGCTGCCCAGGGATGTGGTTGATGCCCTGTCCCTGGAGACATTCAAGATCACTCAGTGTGGCCCTGGGCAGCCTAATGTGGTTGGCTATGACCCTGCTGATTGCTGGGGGGTTTGGACAGTATGACCTTTGAGGGTCCCTTCCAACCCAGTGCAGTCTATGAATCTGTGAAATGATGAATGCACAAACATATTGAATATGCCTGAATGATGACTGTAGGAAAATTCTGGTTGCCTCTCCTCTGGACTGAGTGGAAAAGAGCCCATTCTGAGAAGGCAGCCACACTGTCATGAATGTAGAATGCAAAATTTCAGGCTAAAATACATGTTGCAAATATACTTTTACAAATAGTATATAATATTGCAATGTATGATTTGTATATGATGTCAATTCCAAGCCTAATTTTAGGAATAGAAGGCTGGCAAGTAGGTTATCATCTCTGGGCTGTATCAGGAGTGTGGCCAGCAGGGCAAGTAAGGGGATTCTGCCTCTTTCCTCTGCTCTGGTGAGACCCCACCTCAAGCACTGCATCCAGTTCTGGTGTCCCCAGCATAAGGACACAGAACTGCTAGAGCAAGTCCAGAGGAGGGGCACAAAGATGATCTAAGGGATGGAGCACCTCTGCTATGAGGATGGGCTGAAGGAGCTGGGGTTGTTCATCCTGGAGAAGACTCCAGGGGGACCTTGTAGCTGTGAAGAGAACCTACGGGAAGGCTGGAGAGGGACTTTTCATAAGGGTGTTTAGTGACAGGACAAGGGGGAATGGTTTGAGGCTGAGGGAGAGTAGGTTTAGACTGGAGATTAGGAAAACATTTTTCAATACAAGGGTGGTGAGACTCTGGAATAGGTTGCACAGAGGGACTGTGGATATCCTCTTCTTGGAGGTGTTTAAAGCCAAGCTGGACAAGGCCTTGAGCAGCCTGGTCTAGTGGAAGGTGTCCCTGCCCATGGCAGGGGGGTTGGAGTAGATATCTCTGAGATCCCTTCTAGCCTGAGCTGTTCTGTGATTCTTATTCTGACTTCCATTCCCCTTCTGGAATTCCTTTACATATTGCAAAGAAATCAAAGACCTTGTCTTGTGATTATAGAGAGATGACAACACCTGTATTATTTGGGCCTGGCCAGAATTATTGAGGGTAATGGGACATGGTTAAACCTTGTCCATAATAGGACAAGACTTTGATCACAAGTGTGGGTGCTATGGCTGAAAATCAGATAGCTGATCTTCAGAGTCTGTGTGGTGCAGTAACCACTTGAACTTATTAGATGTCATAGTGGTGACATTAAAGTCAAATAAATGCCTGAGTATGGCCATGAATCTATGCATCTTCCTTCAGTCTTAGCTTTTAGATTAAAAATAAATGATGTGTGGAAGGAGTTCTGGAAGTAGTTTTGTTCTGATGAATTTTGTTGCCTTCACACTTCCTCTGTAACTTTGCCTGATGAATTGGCTGAAATGCAAACAGTGAGTTAAGCAGATCAAGTAAGCTCCTGGAAGTTCCTTGCATCTGAACTCTGTCTGTGTTCAGGTTGCTTGCTAAAAGAACTTTCTGCTCTGCTAACTTTATTTGGCTGCATAAAATTTGCTGTCATATGAGGGAGGATGTTAAAAATAAAATCTGGGAATTAAAGTTTGTCTGATGTCTGAAAGTCAGTATGATGTACTTGTTAACACCAGTAGGACCTAAGAGTGCTGATGGATGAGTTCACCATGAGCCAGCAATGTGCTCCTTTTGCTGAGAAGGCCAATGGGATCCTGAGGTGCTTTAATAAGAGTGTGGCCAGCAGGTGAATAGAGATTCTCCTTCCCCTCTACCCTGCCCTTATGAGGTCATACCTGGAGGACTGGGTCAAGTTCTGGACTCCCCAGTTCAAGAGAGACAGGCAATTGCTGGAGAGAGTCCAGTGGAGGCTACAAAGATGCTGAGGGGACTGGAACATCTCTGTGAGGAGGAAAGGCTGAGATACCTGGGGCTGTTTAGCCCAGAAAAGAGCAGTCTTAGAGGGGATCTTCTCAGTACTTATTGGACAGACTTCTCAGGTGTGCCTACTGACAGGACAAAGAGCAATGAGCACAAACTGGAACCCAAGAAGTTTCGCTTAAATAAGAGGAGAAACTTCTTTGCTGTGAGGGTGCCAGAGCTGTGGATCGGGCTGTTCAGAGAAGTTGTGGAGTCTCCTCCTCTGGAGAGATTCCAAACCCTCCTGGACATTGTAATCCTGGGTAGCTGGCCGTGGGTGACTCTGTTTTAGCAGGGGATATTGGAATGGATGTTCCCCAGAGGTCCTTTCTAACCCGTACTGTGCTGGGATTTGTGATCTTGGAGTAAAAATACCTGGAGTCCATACACTAGAAATCTCTTTAAGGGTAGTGGATTGAAGCCAGAAAATGTTGAATTCTAACTTGTGTCAGGAGGTCTCATCTGCATGATCATAACAGATTTTCCTTGCACATTTGGATAGAGTGCCAGGTAATGGAAAGTGTAAGACTAGATTGTCTTGGACAGATGTGATCTCTCCACAATTCTTTTTTTTTTTCAGTTGGTATTGCTTCTATATGAAAATTTTGTCTTCTGGCAGCTAAGTAGACAAAATATCTGAAAATACAGGATTAGGACATAATCTTTGTTACGGTTTCTTTTACAGATGCAGTGGTTTTGTTTTCTTTTCAAGTTGTAGAAATATAAAGTGATCTTACTTCGTGACCACCTTGCTTCCCTTTCCACCTGTCTGCAGGTGCTTATGAGAACTGCAGAGCTGAGAGAGGCACTCCTGTCTCTGCTAAATCCTGGTAAACTCCTCACCATCTTCAAGAGATACCTCTCAGATATTATAGGTGAACAAAATAAGTGCTCTGTAGGCTGCCTTATGTCATCTCTGGTGAGCATAAACAACCTTTGAGACCATGTAATGTACAGTTCCTTGTGCTGCATCCTAAGGATTCATGCCGGTCCAGTTTCTCACTCTGTGAAAGCAGAGCTGGGACTTGAATGCTTGTTAATAGACCATGAGGTGAGCTCACAGGGTTGGCCACACAGTCCTGATGCAGCCAAGCTGTTGTTCACCAGCAGAGTGCTTGCCTACCACACTGGCCAGGGCGGGCCAAGAACTGAGTTTGGGGCAGAGCTGGCATCATTCTAGCGTTGGAACTTGCAGCTAATTCTAGGGTTGACTGATCTGGGAGTAACAAGCTGCTGCTAAAAGCAGGGTTCAGGCATATCTGGGGAGATTGTTACACTTCCACAGAGACCTTGCAATCTTCAAGATGTTGTTTTTTTTTTAGCTGCTCAGGAACTTTAATGAAGAGATGCTGTGAGACAAATGACAATTTGTGGTATTTCTTCTGACGTGGGGGTAAAAAGCCTCACACTGCTTTGGGGGCATGTGCATGATTATTTGTCTTTGATGTGCAAATCTCCACTGAGCCATGGCATCTTCAGAAGAACTGGTTGTGGGTAAGCCCACTGTACCATTTAAGTGTGCTTTGGGAAAAGGCTTTTGGTTCACATTGAATAATCCTGAGCAGAACAAAAGCCCTGACTGTTTCTCAGTCATATGCATTAGTTTCCTTATAAAGTGTGTCTGGAAAAAACAACTATGTATTCTGGAAAGAACATGATGTCTAGTTTCTTTCTTATTTCAGCATCTCCTTTGTACAAATATTCAATCTAATTTTGTTACAGGTGTTACCTACAGAAATGCAAACAATTTACTGTAAAATCTGTCTACCAGTGGTTCACTTTGAGATTCTGGAGTACTAGGTCAGTTCTAGGCTCCCCAGTTCAAGAGACAGAGGGAACTACTGGAGAGAGTCTGACAAAGGCTATGAAGATGCTGAGGGGGCTTGAGCATCTCTGTGAGGAAGACCTGGGGCTCTTTAGCCTGGAGAAGAGCAGAGAGGGAGGGGATCTTCTCAATGCTGATCAAGAGCTAAAAGGCAGGAGGCAAGAAGATGGGGCTGGGCTCTTTTCAGTGGTGCCCAGTGTCAGGACAAGGGGCAATGGGCACAGACTAGAACACAAGAAGTTTCACTTAAACAGGGGGAGAAAATCCTTTCCTGTGAGGGTGCTGAAGCCCTGGAGCAGGCTGCCCAGAGAGAGAGTGGAGTCTCCTTCTCTGGAGAGATTCCAAACCTGCCTAGTCATTGTGATCCTGGGCAACCTGCTGTGAGTGACCCTGCTTCAGCAGGGAGTTTGAACTAGATGATCTCCAGAGAAATCTTCCAGGTCCTACCATTCAGGTCTGTATGGCACCAAAAATCTTTTGTCAGGAATGAGTGTGCTGTCACCTGTTGGCATGATAGTTCCTATTCTCCAAGGTCTCTTGTTTGGCAGAGAACCTTCAGGTTTGAGAATCACAGGTCTGAAGCATCACTGGATTGCCGTGGGACATTCCCAGATCTCCAGCTTTGGGAGCCCCTGGGAAATCAGGAAACTAAATTATGTTTTGGTTATTTTCTAGTACTTTCATGTGACCTTCTGTCTATGCTTGGGATACTCTGCAGGAGCATTTCAGAGTGATGGATTGAGATAGGGAGGATGTGCTTGAAAGTAACATAAGAGACTTGGTGGGCAAATGAAAGCAGAAGGAAAAAGAGAGAGATTATAATGACCTGAAGGAAATCCATCCCTGGTGATGTTTTTTCCATATATGGTCATTGAAGGAAACGGATCCAAAGCAGAAGGGATAGGTCCAGAGGCCATGAAGATGATCAGAGGACTGGAGCACCTCCCCTATGGAGACAGGTTGAGAGAGTTGGGGTTGTTCAGCTTGGAGAAGAAAATCTCCAGGGTGACTTTAGAGCGGCCTTCCAGTATCTGACGGGACCTACAAAAAAGCCAAGAAGATACTTTTTGCGAGGCCTTGTAATGATAGGACAGGAGGGAATGAATGGATTGAAGCTTGAGGAGGGCAGATTTAGACTGGAGATTAGGAAGAAATTCTTTCCAGTGAGGATGGTGAGATACTGGAACAGGTTGCCCAGGGAGGTGGCAGATGCCCCTCCCTGGAGATGTTCAGGCCAGGCTGGACAAGGGCCTTGAGCAACCTGGTCTAGTTGGGGGTTGGAACTAGATGATCTTTTAGGTCCTTTCCAACCTAAACCGTTCTGTGAATCTGAGAATCTCTATGGGAGTGAAAAAAAATCTGTTGATAGGTTTTCTGAGCCCTAATTTGAAAGAGGAGGGGAATGACCGTTTAGTCATCTGCTCAGAGTTTCTTCAGGAGTGTCTGTGAGCGTGACTGATGCTTGCAGTGATGCTAGTTAATAGTTAATTGCAGGGTTGGGGCAGCGTTTTTATCTTTAATGGCCTTTGGAAATGAGAGTAAGGTCAGAGACGCACTTTGAGTGGGCAGCCAAGCTGAAATGCTGGAGGAAGCTTTCTGGCCATGTCTTTTTGGGTAGTTTTAAAATATAAAATTTGATCAAAGAGGTGTTATTTTCATAGTCCATTCCTCCCTAAATAGACCACCATGTAATAAAGTGTTTTCTTCTAGGTCTCCTGGAACGATTGTTTTCATAGTCTGTGGCTATTTGTGTAGCTGTAATAGGAAGTTTGCTAAGCTTTTTAATTGTTTTGGGTGTGGGGTTTTTTTCCCCTAATGTTTTGTTAATCTTGTTGCTTTTGTCTTTATCTGGAGGGCAGGATCAAACTTGCCTCTGACTTGAAAGGGCAGAGTATGACATTTCAGTGCTCAAGCAGTTTGCTGCTTGATTTGGGCAGACCTTACATTTCTGTGCTGCTCTTTCAGTTGATGCAATTCCTCTTTCAGTTGATGTAATTGCTGTTTTGCTTACCTTGTGGGTAAGCTAGACATGAGAGAAAACCAAGCTGCCTGTCTTGCTAATTGACATTGCCCCCCACCAGTGACAAGGGCAGCTGCTGGTATTTCTCAAGTGAAGGCAGTAGGAAATAAATAGCTTATTGTACCATTTATTGGTAAGCAGTAACAGATTTGCTTTGAGAGATTGCAGAGTAGGTGCTTTGTTGCATTTCCTATCTGCCCTAGTGAAGCCACATCTGGAGTACTGGGTCCCATGATGGGCTCCCCACTTCAAGTGTAACAGGGAATTACTGGAAAGAGTGCAGTGGAGGTTACAGAGATGTTGAGGGGCCTGGAGCATCTTTGTGAGGAGGAGAGGCTGAGAGACCTGGGGCTGTTGCACCTGGAGAAGAGCAGCCCCAGAGGGGATCTTCTCAATGCTGAACAATAGCTAAAGGGTGGGGATCAAGAGGATGGAGCCCAACTCATTTCAGTGGTGGCCGGTGACAAGACAAGTGGCAACAGGCACAAACTGGAACACAGAAAGTTCTGCCTAAACTTTTGGAAAGACTTTCAGGGGAAAGAACACTGGAGCAAGCTGCCCAGAGAGGCTGTGGAGTCTCCTTTTCTGGGGAGATTTCAAACTCACCTGGACATTGTGATCCTGAGCAACCTACTGTGGGTGACCCTGCTTTAGCAGGGGCTAGGACTAGATGATCTCCAGAGGTGCCTTCCAAACCCAACCATGCTGGGATTCTCTGTGATTCTGTGCTTAACATTGGCTTCTGGCTACCAGTACCTTTCTGTCTCTTGGAATTAGGTTGGCACCATGTGGCTTTTTGATATGCTTTATGTTGTGAAATGCCTTAGCTGCTCATTTTAGAAGAATCACAGATTACTTTAAAGTGAGGGAGAAAATAGAAAGAAGCAACTGTACTACTAATGGTGAGCTACACATAAGAGTTCAGAGCCAATGTGCATTTCTAGCTATGCATTGAAGTATTTATGGTGATAACTGGGACAGCAGGAAAATGTCTGGAGATAGCTTTTATCTGGAGATAGCCTTTATCAGACCTCTATTGAATTCCTCTTAAGAAATTCTGCTCTATATTTTTATATACTTGTCATTAATTCTTTTAAGCCAAGTATTTCTGAATGGACAATAGTTTTGCACTAAAACCTTTCAATCTGAGAGACTCAAACTTTCACAGGCAGCTCCTGAAATCCAGCTTGCCTTTATACAAGATACCAGCACAAAGGTACCAACCTGGTGCCTGTTAAAATACAAGAATGAGAAACTTACCCATGTTCCCCATTTCAGTGATACTAGTTATTGGGAAAAATGATCCTGTGATTGTCTGCAATTACTCTGACAATACAATTTGCTGTTTCCTTCTCAAAGTTTGAGCCAATGTAAGCAGTGAATATAGAAATTGTATTTTTTGCTTCTCATCTTTTTTTTCTTCTTTTTTTTGTGTGTGTGCTGGTATTTCAGGATTGCATGTCTTGGGAAACACCAAGGTTACAGTAACTCTTTCCTCCTTGATTTAAAGCAAATATTTTTGTCTGAAGGGCATGATAAAGCCCCAGCTGTGAAGGATAGTTTTTGCCTGTATGTCAAAGTAAGCTTTTCCCCACAGGCAGCAGAGTTTTAAGATAGACAGTAGCTAACTTTATTTGTTGAAGAAGGGGATGGTGGGGTGAGAGCCTGTGCTGTAGTTTAGTGTCCTTCATTGCCCCAGCATGTTTATTTTAGCATTTCCTTTTCAGTTTGTCCTTTCCTCATCTGCATTTGCCTTCATTTTGGGGGATTCTTTTAAGGGGTTGTGTTTGCTTTTTTCAACCCCCTGAATGGTTTTGTTCACCTTGCAGTATCCTCTTTTTACAGACTTTTTGTTCTTACTCCTAATAATACCTGCCTTCTCCAGAGACTCATTTTTTGGTCTTGTTCATGTAGCTCAGCATAGAGCCTCTTTCAGAAGAGATTTATAGCTGAGGGAAGGTGATCGCTTCAGAGGTTAGCTGGCAAAATTAACCACTGGACAGGGAGGGAACAACTAGGTCTGATAGAAGTCATAAATAGCAATTAGGAAGGATTGCCAGTACCAAATTGTTAAACCCATGCTAGGAATGAGTTGGAAAAATAAGTGGGAAAAAACCCTACAAGGAATATTGAAGTCTTATTTTGGAAGGGTTCAAGCTTATTACTTTCTTAACCTCTGCAGTGAGGCAGTACTGGATATGGGTGTAGCCCTGGATAGAAAACCCTCAAGCATACAGATGAAAAAAGGATGAAGCATCATGCTTGCTTCAAGAGTCATAAGGACTTTGTGCTTGAGAAGAACCTCTTCTATCACAGTCTGCAGGCACATCACCCATGGGATGCACAGCTTCCTACTTTATGCACTTGGTGGAAGACCTCAAAAGTCCTTCTGAGGAAAAGAGTTTTGAGGAAAGCATTGGTGATGTGGCCATATTGAAATGGCCATTGGATTCTCTGAAGAGCCTTTTGGAAGTAATTTGGGATATTGAAGGCTTAGGATACAAAGTGAGGTTTCTCTTGCATACAACAATAAATTTAGCTTTCTCCTGAAGTTTGCGAAGGGCTGGTTTAGTTGGATAGCACATACTGCAGCCATCTCATGCCAGTGCTTCATAGATTCATGGAGTCACAGAATCACAGAATTATTGAGGCTGGAATAGACCTCTGAGATCATCAAGTCCAGCCTATGACCTAACAGCACCACACTGGCCAGACCATGTCACTAAGTGCCACATCCAATCTTTCCTTAAACACCTTCAGGGACGGTGACTCCACCACCTCCCTGGGCAGTCCATTCCAGTGTCTAATTCCCCTTTCCACGAGGAAGTGCTTCCTAACATTCGACCTAGACCTCCCCTAGTGCAGCTTCAGGCCATATCCTCTCCTCTTGTCATAAGTCACCTAGCAGAAGAGCCTGACCCCCACTTTACTACAACCTCCCTTCAGGTAGTTACAGAGTGTGATAAGGTAAACAAGAGAATGTGATAAGATAAACAACCGCAGCTCCCTCAGCTTCTCCTCATAAAACTTTCCCTCCAGTCCCTCCACCAGTCTCATCACTCTCCTCTGGACCCACTCCAGCACCTCAATATTGTGGTAGGTTAAGGGAGATCAAGAGTTAATTGGTATAACCACAAAGAGAGTCTTCCAAAAGCCAGAGAGAGTCCCAGGGGAAGAGGCAATATGTCCCAGGATATTGCAGTGTGTTATTCCATTTCCTGGGATTCCTCTGCTTAAGGGAGCCGACAGCCAGAACCTCTTCTCTCTCCTCCTCAGGGAGAGCAGGCACCATTACCTCATGGTTTGTGGGGAGCTGACCTTCTGGCTGGCAGGGAGTTTCTAGCTATGCAATTAGGCCTGCTGAAGCCCGCAGTAGGTCTGCTTTAGTGGGGGGGCAGTTTTGGCCTGCTCTTGGGCCTGCTGAGGCTGAGGGGGTGGAGGTTGCCGGAAGGCTCTGGAAGGTGTTGGCCTGGTAGTGCCAGGTGAGGGACTGAGCCTAATTTGTGATTGTATTCCTTCTACCTGAATAGCTGTTGTATGTGTTTCCATTTAAGCATCCAGTCAGTGTGGAGCACTTTTATTTTCACTCCTTGAGAAAGGAGGTAAGTGTCCCTTCTGTCCTCTTGTCCTGGGCAGCTCGTGGCTCAAAACTGGGACAAATATCTTTCTTGAAGTGAGAGGCCCAGAACTGCACACAGTAGTTGAGGTGAGGCCTCACCAGTGCCGTGTACAGGGGCAAAATGATTTGGGTTGGAAGGGACCTTCATGATCATCTAGTTCCAATCCCCCTGCCATGGGCAGGGACACCTTCCACCAGACCAGGTTGCTCAAGGCCTCACCCAACCTCCACCTCCAGGGAGGAGGCATCCACAACCTCCCTGGGCAACCCATTCCAGTGCCTCACCAGCCTCACAATAAAGAATTTCTTCCTAATCTCCAATCTAAATCTGCCCTCCTCCCCTACCCTTCAGAAGTGACCATAGTCTTACTGACAGGGACAAAGGTTGCTTGTTTGCTGCCAGTATTAGATGGCATGAAAATTTGTCATAAAGCAGAATAATAGAGGGACTGGTTTATAGCAGGACATGTAGCTATAAGGAGGTTCAAAAAAATGCACCCACCACCCAGGAAGCAGCCTGGAAAAGCAGGGTATAGATGAATGTTGTGCTTTATATTCATTTTTAAAATGATCTGGAGTGACATTTGAACTGGATTCCAAAGTTCACTGGAACGAGCCTTCCCATCGCTCCTCTAAGTAGCACTGCCTAAATTAAGAAATGAAAAGGCCCTTGAAATTCTTTTTGTGTGGCACTGGAGCTGTCATTCCTCTGTCAATGCCCCAAGTGTGAGATTTCTCACAGGAAGGTAGAGGCCCCTTCTCACTACAACTACAGGTCTACAACTACCAGGTTGTGGCAATGCCAGCGGTGAGCAGTGTGAGCAATCTGGCAGTGCAGGCCTAGCGCCTGACATGGTGGCAGGCCAAAGATCAGAACTGTTAAGATCTAAGTTGTTCTTTACAATGTTTGTTATATTTGACCATGTATTATGTCAGCTCTGTTAGAACACTGTAACTAGTTCAACTTAACCTTCGTGTCCTGTTTTAGTTACGTGCTGCAGGCACAGCCCTGTTTTGCTACACTGCTAGCTGGCTCTGCACTTATGCTGAGCATGGCCTAGCACCATGTCAGGCTCTAGGCCTGCACTGCCAGATTGCTCACCCTGCTCGTCGCTGGCATTGCCACACCAGGTGGGGGTGAGTCTTTTCTCCCAAGCAACAACTGATAGGATGAGAGGAAATCATAGAATCATAGAATGGTTTGGGTTGGAAGGGACCACTAAAGGTCATCTAGGCCAAACCCTCTGCAATCCTCCACTAGATCAGGTTGATCAAAGCCCTGTTGAGCCTGACCTTGGGTATCTCCAAGGATCAGGCCTCCCATCAACTCCCTCCCTGGGCAACCTGTTGCAGTGTTCCACCACCCCCATGGTAAAGAACTTGCTCTGAAATGTCCAACCTAAATCTGCTCTTCTGTAATTTCAAATCATTACCCCTTGTCCCATCACTGCAGGCCTTTGTAAACAGTCTCTTTGCAGCCTTCTTGTAGGCCCCCTTCAGGTACTGGAAGGTTGCTATTAGGTCTCCCTGGAGCTTTCTCTTCTCTAGTCTGAACAGCTCCAGCTCCCTCAGCCTGTCTTCATAGGTGGTCCAGCCCCAGGATCATTTTCATGGCCCTTGCCTGGGCCCACTCCATCAGATCCATGTCCTCAAGTTGCACAAGGGGAGGTTTAGGTTGCATATTAAAAGAAACTCCTTCACTGGAAGGGTTCTCAAATGGTGGAATAGGCTCCCCAGGGAGGTGGTTGAATCCCCATCCTTGGAGGTGTTTCAAAGACACAGAGATATGGTGCTGAGGGTCCTGGTTTAGCACCAGACAAAGTAGAGCTAGATACTGAGTGGAGTAGATGATTTTAATGGTCTTTTCCAACCTGAACAATTCTATGATTCTATGCTGTGTGTGACCAAAGGGCTGCAGCTGGTGTAGGGTACAGTTGCTGGATCTGCCTGTGCACAGGCTTGCCCAGACATCAAGTGATCTGATAGCTTGGAGTCCAGGTGGACTTTTGTGCTGTTGTGGCATTTAAACACTTCCTAGCCTAGGAAGGAGTATATATAGACTACAGAGGATATAAAAAACATCAAGACAAAACTGACAACCAAAATACCCCAGGACCAGAGAGGACTCTGCCTCCGGTCTTGCCTTCTGGCATTTCTCCATCTCTCAGAAGTTACCGCAGCATATTCTGCTGTGACAGAATTGTTCAGAAGCACGAGATCCACTGGCTCACATGTTATTTTGGTCTCCACACCCATACCAGTTGATTGTATTGCCAGTCACAGCTCCTGAAGTCATAGAATCATAGAATGGTAGGGGTTTGGAAGGGATCTCTGGAGGTTATCTAGTTCAACCTGCCTTCTATCACAGGGTCACTCAGATCACCTTGCACAAGAATGCTTCTGGCAGGTTTTGAAAGTTTTCAGAGAAGGAGACTCTACAACCTCTCTGGGCAGCCTGCTCCGGTGCTCTTAAATTAACAGAGTTTCTCCTTAAGCTCAGGTGAAACCTCCTGTGTTTGCACCCATTGCCCCTTGTTCTGTTACTAGCGAGCACTGGAAACAGTCTGTCCCCATCCACATGACACTTTAGATACTGAATCAGCCTTGAGAACATCCCCTTTCCAGCTGCTGTTCTCCAGGCCAAATAGCCCCAGGTCTCAACCTTTCCTTCTAAGAGAGATACTCCAGTCCACTGGAGTATCCTTGTGGCCCTCCATTGGACTCTCTATAGTAGTTTCCAGTCCTTCATGAACTGGAGAGCCCAGAATTGGACACCCACTGGCAGAGGCTTCCCTCTCTGATCTGGACACATCTGGCTCCAGTCGAATTCTTTTAGTTGGAAAAGACCTTTAAGATGATCAAGTCCAACCATGATCTAACTCTACCAAGTCTGGTGCTAAACCATGTGCCTTGCCACCATCAGCTTCTCATTTGGAGAGCTGTGTGTGGTCCTAGCCAGTGGACGTCTGGAAGAAGCTTGCAAAAAGGCAAGAGTTAGGTACCTTTGAAACCTAGCGAGTTTGTAAGGGGAGCACTTAACTAGAGAGCTGTTCCAGATGCTTCTGTAATCGTTGTCATGGTGTATGAAAGAAAACAATCTTAGGGCATCCTTCCTCAATTAACTGCTGGCTTAAAGCCTCAACAAAATCCCTTTGTTTGCAGAGCCATTCTCAGATATTTCCTCCTACCTCAGTACATGGCATACTTTCATGTTTTACTTCAGTCATGCCCAGCACTGACAATCAAATGCTTCTAATTGTCTGTGATGCTCTCTCCCTCTTCTCTTTTATTTTTTAGCTGAGTATATTTGGTACATTTTGGGGTTTGGCTTGATGGTTGGAGCAAATATAGTTTAAAAGTAAGAAGAAAAAAACCTCTATATATGTTGGCTTGTTGGACATGTGTGTTAATGCTCCAGTAGTCTAAACTTCACTTTTTTTGCCAGCTTTCATTTAACTCATTTTCCTGGAACTGGAACATTTTGGCTGGTGTTCATATTATGCCATTGATATTTTTAGGTCATAAAATGCTGAGGGTGTTTTGGGTTATTTTTTTAACATTAATTCACATTGTCACATAAAGTCAAATCCCTCCAGTATACAGAGAACCATTCAGTGGGACTGAATTTTGTGAATGAAGTGGGCACTTAATTAAATTATGGGAAGGGCTTGCAGTAATTTGTCAGCTTTGTAATGCAGTTCTCCAAATTTGTCAATGCAGAACTGCTCTTTGTCCCCTTCCAATCTTCAAATAGTTCTTCCAGTTCTTCTTTTGTACAGCTAGGCTAGAAAGACCAGCCCCCTTTTTTTGTGCTGCATAACAAAATGAGGCTAGAAAATGGACTGGCTATGGTGGGACTTGAAAATAAAACTTTATTTTTAGAATAAACCAAACCAGGTTGGAAGAGACCCTCAAGATCATCACATCCAACCCATCAACCAATCCGACCCACCTAAACAACTAACCCATGGCACCAAGCACCCCATCAAGTCTCCTTCTGAAAACCTCCAATGACAGTGACTCCACCACCTCCTTGGGCAGCCCATTCCAATGGGCAATCACTCTCTCTGTGTAGAACTTCTTCCTAACATCCAGCCTGAACTTCCCCTGGTGCAGCCTGAGACTGTGTCCTCTTGTTCTGGTGCTGGCTGCCTGGGAGAAGAGACCAACATCTGCCTGTCTACAACCTCCCTTCAGGTAGTTGTAGAGAGTAATAAGGTCACCCCTGAGTCTCCTCTTCTCCAGGCTAAGCAACCCCAGCTCCCTCAGTCTTTCCTCATAGGGCTTGTGTTCCAAACCCCTCACCAACTTTGTTGCCCTTCTCTGGACTCGTTCCAGCAAGTCAACCTCCTTCCTAAACTGAGGGGCCCAGAACTGGACACAGTACTCGAGGTGTGGCCTAACCAGTGCAGTGTACAGGGGCAGAATGACCTCCCTGCTCCTGCTGGCCACACTGTTCTTAATGCAGGCCAGGATGCCATTGGCCCTCTTGGCTGCCTGGGCACACTGCAGGCTCATGTTCAGCCTACCATCGACCAGTACCCCCAGGTCCCTCTCTGCCTGGCTGCTCTCCAGCCACTCTGACCCCAGCCTGTAGCACTGCATGGGGTTGTTGTGGCCAATGTGCAGAACCCGGCACTTGGATGTGTTCAATCTCATGCCATTGGACTCTGCCCATCTGTCCAGCCTGTCGAGGTCCCTCTGCAGAGCCTCTCTACCCTCCAGCAGATCAACTCCTGAAAATAAAAACATTTTTGAATGCTTCTTTAAATGTAACTTAATTTTTAAGAGAGGATCCAATAGCTTCATTTGGGGTAGCTCCAAGCCTGGAAGTGTTGAAAGCAAGGTTGGATGGGGTCTTAAGCAGCCTGGTCTAGTAGAAGGTGTCCCTCCTGCCCATAGCCGGGCAGGTAGAACTAGATGATCTTTAAGGTCCTTTCCAACCCAAAGCATTCTGTGATTCTGTGCTTCTATGAATTTTCTTTGCATTAAGTTGTGGAGTCTTCTCTGGAGACACTCCAAACCAACCTGGATGCATTCCTGTGTGACCTTCTCTAGGGCATGCTGCTCTGGCACGGGAGTTGGACTAGATGATCTTTTGAGGTCTTTTCCAACACCTAACATTCTGTGA
Source organism: Melanerpes formicivorus (assembly GCF_026170545.1). Classification (NCBI taxonomy): domain Eukaryota; kingdom Metazoa; phylum Chordata; class Aves; order Piciformes; family Picidae; genus Melanerpes; species Melanerpes formicivorus. Next base: position 4,774,004 of record NW_027142357.1, read on the forward strand.
TTTTGTGATTTTTGGGGACTTTTTGCACCCCTAAGAGAATGAGAAGTACAAAGGACATGCTGCTATGTTTCACTTTTTCAGTGCAGACTGAGGAGTGAGGGCAGGTATGAGCCCTGTCAGAAATCAGCACTCTTTGTACACAGAACAGGATTTCCATTATGCCTTTTCTGAACTGACTCTCTTCTAAGGCCTGGGATTTCAAATTGCAGTTAAGAGCAGCTGTTGAAGTGTCTCATTGTGTTTAATGGTTGTCTTTTTGTTCTTAGAACTTTAAACACACCAGGAAATGCCCTTCTGCTATGTTAGGAGCCTTCGTCATGGTTTTAGATGCAGCTTAAAGAAGGCGAACATTTAAAGCCTTCAAGAAAGCTCAGTAAAATCCCAGCCCTTGTACCACCAGCAGTGGCAGAATGTTTTCCATTCAGTCTCATTTTATAGGCAACTGCATGCAAAAGGCTCCAATTTTTTTGACTCAGAGTACATCATGGGTAATGTAATTTGGGTTATTAAAGATAAACTTCTTTCATGTTATGAAGCAGGAAGTTCACAGTCAATATTTACTGTCTAGCACAGTGAAAAGAGCTGGGACTAGGGTTTACAAACAAAGGTCTGACTACAAAGACAGCTTAATTGTGGTAATTTCAGTAAATTAGTTCAAATCTGCATTTCTCTTGTACAGACAGTTTCCTTTTGTCAAGGGTTAGGGCTGGGCTGGCCATTAGACAAGTGACAGATGCTCTCTATGATTCCCTCTGCCTTCCCCTAGAAAGGGAATAAGGAAGAGAGACTGATGGGGTGGGGTAAAAAAACCAAAACAACTAAACAGCTTTAATGGAAATAACAACATAAAATATACACAAATATATATAAAACTAATAGCAAACCAAACCCTCTTAATGGCAATGATGTCATTGTCACCACTGATGCTGTGGCAGATGTCCCAGACTGGGTTAAGCAGCAGAAGGGAACTGGATTCAGGAACTCATCGATTGGGATTGAAGGCAGCAGGGGCAGAGTTTTCCTTGGATGCCAGCCACTGAAGAAGAGGCTTGACCCTGGCATGGGATTGGAACTAGATGATCTTCAAGGTCTCCCCAGAGCCTTCTCTTCTCCAGTCTGAACAGCCCCAACTCTCACAGCCTGTCCCCACAGGGGAGGTTCTCCAGGTCTCTCATCATCTTCATGGCCCTCCTCTGGATCCGCTCCAGTAGTTCCATGTCCCTATTATGCTGGGGGCACCAGAACTAGATGCAGTATTCCAGGTGGGGTTGCACTGGAGCAGAGTGGCAGAATCACCTCCCTTGTCCTACTAGTCATACTGCTTTGGATGCAGCCCAGCTCACAGCTGCCTTCTGGGCTGCCAGTGACCATTGCTGGCTCATGCTGAGTTCTTCATCAGCTGACACGCCCAAGTCCTTCTCAAGACTACTCTCAAGCCACTTCATACCCAGCCTGTATTTGTGCTTGGCATTGCCCCAACTCAGGTGCAGGGCCTTGCAGAACATCATGAGGTTGGCTTGGGCCCACCTCTCAAGTCTGTCCAAGTCCCTCCCCTTTCATTCAGTGTCAACCACACCACACACATTGGTGTCATCTGCAGACTTGCTGAGGGTGCCTCAATCACACTGTCCGTGTCACTGACAAAGATGTTAAACAGCACTGGTCCCAGTACTGACCCCTGAGAGACGCCACTTATCACTGGTCTCTATTTGGACATTGAGCTGTTGACCACAACTCTCTGAGTGCAGTCAGTGAGCCAATGGTCCACCCCTCAAGTCCATGCTTTCCATGGAGCATACTTTTTTATGGAGCTTATGACACAGAATGTGGCTAGCAAAAAGACTCAGCATGTTCTTTTGTGGTAAAACCATTGAGTGGAAGGAGTTGGCTGGTTTGGGTGGTCATTAAGTCAGGCCTGCAAGTGCTGATTTATCTTAGGAAATAAACTACATTTAATTAAATATGGTTTTTCATAAGAAGCTAGAAAACACTTCCTGTACTTCTCTTCAAGCATGTCATGGCCCAGTAAAATTAACATTTTTATATGCAGAAGTGCCTTTCTCTTGGTTACAAACTCACCTGGTTAATGCTATGCCTTGGAAGTGGGAGTTACCCACTCCTGTTAGACCCACAGTTGAGGAGGTGATGATTATGTGGCTGATGTCATTCTGGGCAATGGGACTAGTCAAGGAGGAAATCCAAGCCAAGCTGCTCTTGTGAAAAGCTGGTTATCTGCTTCTCCCCTCCCTTGGTTTATGCATATACATAGTTTGGCTGCTCTAAATAAAGGAGTTCACTATTTTAATTCCCGTCCTTAGGCAAACCAAGTCACGAGTTGTACCTGTTGTTTGACTGCAGCTGCAGGTGTTTATGGTGTGTACAGCTGGCACTGGTCCACTTCAGTTCAATTTGCTATGCCCCAGTGGACTTTCCATGGTTAACACGTTACCAGGGCAGAAGATAGACCTGTTGGGTTTGTTTATCTGCAGCACCAAAGCTTTATCTGCTGTTCTGATCTGCCACCGTGCTTTGGAGGACTCAGCCTTGGACCTGGGCCAGCGTAGAGGGCTGAGCTGTTGAATGTGATGTGGACATGCTTCCTGGACTTGCTAAGTGTTTACTGAAGTTTAGAGGGAGGGTTTATTTTGTAGCCTGAGTAGAAAGTGGCACCATCATCCTCATCTTCAGAGATCCAATTTTCTCTAGGTTGAAGGAAAACGGCGCAACAACTGGGTTGCAAGCTCCTGGTGAAAGGCATCTCTTGTTTTCCATCATGCTAATGGGCAGCTCTAAAGAGATTCAGAGATTCACAGAATAGTTTGGGCTGGAAGGGAACTTTCAAGATCATCTAGTTGCAACCCCCCTGCCAAGGGCAGGGACACCTTCCACTAGAGCAGGTTGCTCAAGGCCTCATCCATCCTGGGCTTGAACACCTCCAGGGAGGGGGCATTCACAATCTCCCCAGGCATTCTGTTCCAGTGTCTCCCTACCCTCACTGTAAAGACTTTCTTCCTAATCTCCAGTCTAAATCTGCCCTTTGGAAGCTTCAGTCCATTCCCTCTTTTCCTATCACTACAAGCCCTTGTAAGAAGATGTCTTGGATGTTGTTGAAATAGGCAGAAAATCCTAGGCTGTGTTTTTGACTGAGGAAAAGGCCACTGTTGGTTTTCCAAAAATCACTTTTTTTTTTTTTTTTTCTTCTTTGACTGTTAGTCAGTAAAAAGGAAGTGATCAAAACTGACAAATCTTCCTTCCCACTCACTTGGAGTGGAAATGAGAGGGAAAGGGATCTGGGACAGACTGGGCTGTGGTGTGAGGTTGTGCACACACAGTATATGGGGAACAAACACTGGCTGGCAAAGTCCATTGGGCATGTCTGAAATCTGCTTCATCTTGAGAAAGACAAGGTTTCCAGAAAGAACATTTTCTTCTTTTTGGCTGCTGCTAAACCTGCAGAGTGTCTGTGAGCATCAGAAGGTGTATTATATTCCCAGTCTCCTGACACTGAAAGCTCCCTGGCTTAGTGTTAGGCTGTGTTTTCAAGTGTTTTACTCTTGAACATCAAGAGTGACTTGGTTCTCTTCTCCCTCACTTCCCCTCTCTACCTTTCCTTCCTTAATTATGGCTGCTTCTTACAGATCAAGTAGGCTGATTTGCACAGCTTTGGGCTTTATACTGCATGCACTAACGTCACGTTGCTAACAGGAATAACAAAGTGGGGAAGCGTAGGCAGGAGGTACCCTTGTGCTGTGCCTGTTAACCACACAGTACTGTTGGTAAAACAGTTGCTCTGCTCACCAGGAAAACAGAATTGGGGAATATCAATAGGGGAAAAGCTTTTTCCATCTGTCTCAGCCCATCTCTTTATCCCTGTGTTTAAAATGGGTTTATTTTCTTCCCAATTGGCACTTTTCAAAGAGCAGCTGCTTGCCTGGGAAGGTCTTTGCTGCCTGATGCTCCATCCATTTAGCTGTTACTTTATTCACTCCCACGGCAGGCTAATCAACCTTTTCTCTTCAAGTGTGTCAAAGTGCTGAACATGAGATGGTTTGTAATGATGGAAAATGGGAGTACACTTTTTATCCTTAGGGCAATTAGATGAAATGATTCTGGACTCTAAGCTGGTATTATAAATAACCTCTGAGGGTTGTTTTTCCTCAGAGGTGAATTTTCCACGGAGCTTCAGCGGGGGGAGGGGGTAGGGGGCAGGGGAGGAGAAGCCGGGGGGAACATATAGAGCAAGTGGTGATGTTTTACTATGTAAAACCTTAGAGCACTTCAGAAAATGTGCTTCCACTGTTCCCAGCTCAGGTTATTAGGAATTTGTATACCCAAACAAACTGTGATCTGGATGTTTTTATCACTCTGTTATGAGAGGAGGAAATAATTTGTTGCCCTGTTACAGAGCACTTTTGTGCATGCAGGAAAAAAGAAATTTAAGTTATGCTAAACTCGAAAAAAAATGGAAATTACATTTGATGGTAGATTTACTTTTTAAGTATAGGTACAGTTTATCTTTTATTGCTGTACTTTTAGTCTGGTATGGTATACAGCCTTTCACAGAATCACTGCAGTTGGAAAAGACCTCTAAGTTCATTGAGTCCATCCATCATCTAGCTCTACATTAGCTAACTCTGTGACAGGCACTGACTTTGAGTATCCTGCCAGTGAGTTTATAGTCAGAGAATCAGATAGGGGTAAGCATGGGAAGGCACCTCCAGAGATCAGGGAGTCCCAGTCTCCTGCCAAAGCAGGGTCACGTAGGGCAGGCCACACAGGAATGCTTCCAGATGGGTCTTGAAAGACTGCAGAGAAGGATACTCCACAGCCTTTCTAGGCAGCCTGCTCCAGGTCTCTGTCACCATCACAGCAAAGAAGTTTTTCCTCATGTTAGGGTGGTACTTCCTGTGTCCCAGGTTGTATCCATTGCCACTTGTCCTATCACAGGATGCCACTGAAGAGAGTAGCATCATCTTCTTGACACCCACCCCTCAGATATTTATAAATATTTATAAGATACCCTCTCAGTCATTTCCAGACTAAACAGCCCGTCTCTCAGATGTTCCAGTCCTTTAATCATCCTCATAGCCTCTGTTGGACACTCTCTAGTATATCCCTGTCCTTCTTCATAGAAAGGTCTGTGTTGGAAGGGACCATAGAGGTCATCTACTCCAACCTCCCCACCATAGGCAGGGATGCCTCTCAACTACAGTTGGCTGCTCAAGGCCTCGTCTAGCCTGGCCTTGAACAACCCCAGACAGGAGGCATCCACAACCTCCCTGGGCAGCCTATTCCAGAGTCTTACCACCCTTGTACTGAAGAACTTCTTTTTAAGATCCAGTCTGAACCTACCCTCCCTCAGCTTAAAACCATTCCCCCTTGTCCTGTTGCTAGACATCCTTATAAAAAGTCCATCTCCAGCCTTCCTGTAGGCTCCTTTCAGGTGTTGGAAGGCAGCTGTAAGGTATCCCCAGAGCCTTCTCTTCTCCAGGCTGAACAACCCCAGCTCCCTCAGCCTATCCTCATAGCAGAGGTGCTCGAGCCCTTGGGTTATCTTTGTAGCCCTCCTCTGGACCTGCTCCAGCAATTCTGTGTCCTTCTTATGATGGGGTCACAAGAACTGGACACAGTGTTTGAGGTGGGATATAATCAGAGCAGAGCAAAGGGGCAGAATCCCCTCTCTTGCCCTGCTGGCCACACTCCTCTGGATGCAGTCCAGGACAAAGCTGCCTTCTGAACTACGTGAGGGCACTCTCAGCTCATGGTGAGTTTCTCATCAATCAATACACCCAAGTCTCTTTCTTCAGAGCTACTCTCAACCCACTATGTAGCCAGCCTGTATTTGTGCCTGGACCCTGTACTGGGGAATCCAGAAGGGGACACAGTACTCCAGAAGTGGTTTCACCAGAGTAGGGGGGAAAGAGAACCTTGCTAGACCTGCTGGCCATACTCTTCTTAATGCACCTGAGGTTCATTAAACACAGTTGAGCAGAAGAAGTGGTTGCAGCAACCCCCCTTCATGAGGACTTTGCATGGTTGAGAAGAGAGGTTTGCTTAGCTCCCTTTTTTAAGTAGCTAATGGCATTTGCAAGTCAAGGTTAAGTTATAAATGTTTTTAACCTGGGCCTCTCAGAACTAAAGCAGCAATCAGTGAAGGTGGGATGAAGGGATTTGACTGCATTAGAGCATGATAAAAGCAATCAGAGGGAGTTTAAGATAGTGCTAGCTAATTACTCTTTAATTATTGAGAATGAGAGGAAGAGTGAAAATGATAGCAGAAAATAGTATCAATAGTTGGCAAATACTCATCCTTGTGATCTTAGCCTAAAGGAAAAAAGGTAGGAGAATAGCTGCTCTCAGGAGCTGAATTTGTGACAACAACAGATGCTTTTTTACACCTGGTGTAATTGTTGGTGCGGTCTTGCTTTTCAAGTGAACCACTAACAGCTGATGCTTGTTTTGGGGTGAATGGATGGGAACTTTGCTCCTGTGTCTTCCTCCCCTTAGTATTTTGTTAGAGGTGCTGTTGTGCTGAAGCCAGAGCCCTTAGGAAATGCCCTTTGGAAGCCTATTTGCTGTTTCCTTTTGTTACAATTCTTGGGTGAAGACTTTGTGACAGCTCTGGCCATCTGGAGCAGTGTGGCTGAAAAAAGCCATGCTATAAAAAAAGAGAAATCTTTTTCCTGAGTGAGGTGTGGGTGGTGTTTGGACTTCAAATTGCTTCTATACTTAAGGCCCAGCTAAAAGAGAACTCCAGTGACTATTTCTCTGTGTTGTGGTAAGAGAGTGTCTTTGTCTTTCATGAAAAACTAAAAATCAGAGGAGACTTTATTATAAGTTATGGTAAACGAGGCTGCTGACACACTCAGCAACTGATTGGAAACACATGGTTTATAACTGCTTTGCAAATGACCAGCTAGCCTCAAGTCTTACTTAGGCTCTGTAATTGGGAGGTGTCTCAAGGAGTGGTATGTAGTTTAAACCTACAGCTGCAAATGATGACTTGACACAGCTGAGCCTCTTAATGGGATGCCATCCAGAGGGACTTGGACATGCTGGAGAGGTAGGCCTAAACTAACCTCTTGAAGTTCAGCAAGACTAAGTGCAAGGTGCTACACTTGGGATGGGGCAATCCCAAATGCAAATAGAGGCTGAGTGAGGAGTGGCTTGAGAGCACTTGAGGAGAAGAACTTGGGGGTGTCTGTTGATGAAGAACTCAGCATGAGCCAGCAATAGTCACTGGCAGCTCAGAAGGCAGCCATGTGCTGGGCTGCATTCAGTGAGAGCAGCAGGATAAGAGAGGTCATTCCACCCATCTGCTCCCTTCTCATGAGACCCCACCTGAAGTATTGCACCCAGTTCTGGTGCCCGCAGCATAAGAAGGACATGGAGCTGCTGGAGCAGGTCCAGAGGAGGCCACAAAGATGGTGAGAGGGCTGGAGAACCTCCCCTATGGGGACAGGCTGAGAGAGTTGGGGCTGTTCAGCCTGGAGAAAAGAAAGTTCTGGGGAGACCTTATAGTGGCCTTTCAGTACCTGAAAGGGGGCTTACAAGAAAGGTTGGGAGGGATTTTTTACAAGGGTTTGTAGTTATAGGATGAAAGGGAATGGATTGAAGCTTGATGAGGACAGATTTAAACTGCAGATTAGCAAGAAATTCTTCATGGTGAGGGTGGGGAGACACTGGAACAGGTTATCCTGGGAGGTAGTTGAGGCCCCATGCCTGGAGATATTTAAGGTCAGGCTCAACAAGGCTGAGAGCAGCCTGATCTAGTGGAGGATATCCCTGCTGACTGCAGGAAGATAGGACTAGCTGACCTTTGGAGGTCCCTTCCAAACCATTCTGTGAATGGTTGCTAAGGTGACTAAGTCCAAACTCAGTATATCAATAGACAGAATACCTTCTCTGTGCTTGCTGCTGATTTCATTTTCTGGTGTGAGACTACTGCCTAGAAAGTTGTTTCAGCAGTGAAATGCTAGGTGTTGGTGGCAGAGATTGTTTGTAGGACATCAGGCACAGAATGAGCCATCCAGTCAGTAAGATTGGACAGCATTTTCAATCTTATCTTCCTGCTGAAAGCTGGTTTTGGAATCAAACCCATGGAAACCACAGCCTTGATATTAACACTCTCTCACATGGCCCATGAATAAATGCTGATCAACATCTAAAGGGCAGAATGATGGGACCGGACTCTTTTCAGTGGTGCCTATTGATAGAACAAGAGGCAATGGGCACAAACAGGAGCACAGGAAGCTCCAACTAAACATAAGGAAAAACTCCTTTCCTGTGAGGGTGCTGAAGCCCTGGAGAAGACTGCCCAGAGAGGTTGTGGATTCTCCTTCCCTGGAGACATTCCAAACCCACTTAGATATTGAGACCCCAGGTGACTCTGCTTTAGCAGGGATGTTGGACTAGATGATCTCCAGAGGTCCCTTTCAATCCCCACCATGCTGTGGGGATTCTGCGAATGCTCAGTGCAGTTTTATTTCATTCCTTTTTGTCCTACTACTGTGGGGTTTTCCCTTGCAAAAGGAATGTAATCAGTGCTGGAATAAGATGTTGTGAGTGCCGTGTGTTGTACTCTTCACTTTACAAGTATATCTGCAGCAGTGTTCAACAAATATTATTCACTTCCTAAATATGTCCTGTGAAAGAGTCTGGTAAAGCGTTATTGCTACTGTAGTTTGGATTCCGGACAGTAAAGTGGATGCCAGAAATTGTGTCATGGTCTCGCAGCAGCAGCAGCAGAATATTTTATTTTGTTAGTTCTCCAGCATGTTGGACACATCACAGATGGACTTGGTTGCAATGCTAAATAGATTACAGTCTGCTAATTTCTTGTAAACACGTTTTTAGCTCCAGCTGAACTACTGAGTTCAAATACTTGCAGCAACATAGCAGTCTCGAGAGTTTTAAGAGATCAGTCTTAACTCAGGTTCAGTGTGTGTATCAAAAGGAACTAATGACCTTTGATGGTGATTGTGAAGTGGACAACCCAACCAGCCATGCTGGGAGGAAGGCTCTGGCTTAGTGGTGAGAGGAAGCACCAGGTTGCACCTAGGTTGCACCAGGGGAGGTTTAGTTTGCATATCAGAAGAAACTTATTTACTTAAAGGTTCTGAAACACTGGAACAGGCTTATCAGGGAGGTGGTTGAATCCCCATGTTTGGAGGTGTTTAAAAGAGGCAGAAATGTGATGCTGAGGGACCTGGTTTAGCATCAGCCATAATAAAGTTAGATACTGGGTGGACTCAATGATCTTAAAGGTCTTTTCCAACCAAAATGATTCTGTGATTCAATGGTTAGTGCCTCAGACAATGTGAGTTGGTGACAAAAGCTGAGGGAGAGATGGAGCCCTGGGTTGATCTTGCAGCAAGACAGGCAGATGTGCTGCCAGAGAAAAGAAGACAAGAGAGGCATAAATAGGGGGGAGTCAATGACATAAACATCACAGAAACTGGAAAGGGAGGGAAAGATATGATTACCTCCTATCAAATGAACCATAAGGTATTTAATTTATCTGTTTTCCAGTCTTTTCAGAATATCACTTGCTTGCTATGCTGGTCTCTTGCAGGATGGCTGAGCTGTTAGCATGATGAAACCAAATAAGCAAATATGAGATGAGTCTAGTACTGATGAGGAAGTATAAATAGGTTTGCATACATATGTGATGATTTAATTTGGGACAATATGACACCCTTTCCATAAAATGTTTAGGGCAGAGACACCAGAAAGAACTGCCTGAGCTAAGGGACAGTGATAGCAAAAAATAAATAGATGTGAACTAATTTTGAGTACACATAGGTTTAGTATTTGAACCTTTCAAGCTGAAGCAATAGGAGCCTCTAGAAAAGGCTGTGCATGGCTGTCACTGCTTGCATTGTATGTCGCTGCTTCCCCTTGCTAGTTTCATGACAAAGAGCTTGCTTTGCTCTAAAAGGGCTGTGACTGCCTGGAAAAGCACTGTATGGCTCGGCTGTTCAAAACAAATTTGTGATCTCTTTGTTAGCAGCTGAATGCAAAGCTCCTGAACTGTCACAGAAGAAAGAATTGAGTATCTGAAAGATGCACTGAACCTGCAGTGATTATGGATTTTGTATTCACCTGAGAGTTTGTGTCTCTCTTTCATGCATGGTTTGTTTACTGCAAATTAGAAAGACAGTTCACTTCTAGGTACATGCAAACACTTAAATATTTCACTAGCTGCAAGAATCTGTCGAATGGATGGTCTGAGGAATGCAGTGGTTTGTTGAATGGATGTTTTTTCCCTGTAAAAACATGGAATCATAGGATGATTTGTGTTGGAAGGGATCTCATCTAGTCCAACTCCTCTGCAGTCAGCAGGGACATCCTCCACTAGGTCAGGTTGCTCAGAGCCTTATTGAGCCTGGCCCTGAATATCTCCAGGTACGGGGCCTCAACTCCCTCCCTGAGCAACCTGTTGCAGTGTTCTGTCATCCTCATGGTGAAGAACTTTAGACATCCAGTCTAAATCTCCTCTAATTTCAAACCATTGCCCCTTGTCCTATCACTGCAGGCCTTTGGAAACAGTCCTTCTGCAGCTTTTTTGTAGGCCCTCTTCAGGTACTGGAAGGTTGCTATTAAGTGTCCCCAGAGCCTTCTCTTCTGCAGGCTAAACAATCCCAGCTCACTCAGCCTGCCCTGGCAGGAGATATGCTCAGATGTTTAAAATTCTCAATGTATTACAAGCTGCTGATATTTCTGAGAATCAAAAAACCACTTTGGTTGGAAAATAACCTTATAAAATCATCAAGTCCAACCATTCTCTAACTCTATCAAGTCTGGTGCTAAGCCATGTTCCTCAGCACCACATCTCTGCCTCTTTTAAACACCTCCAGGCATGGGGAATCAACCATCCTCCCTGGGCAGCCTGCTCCAGTGTTTGAGAGCCCCTTCAGTGAAGATGTTTCTTCTAATATCCACCCTAAACCTCTCTTGTTGCAAACTAAGACCTCTTGTCCTGTCACTTGTTATTAGGGAGAAGAGACTCACACCCATCTTGCTCTAACCTCTTTCCAGGGAGTTGTAGAGAGAGAGAAGCTCTCCCCACTGCCTCCTCTTCTCCAGACTAAACCCCAGTTCCTTCAACTGCTCTTCACTAGACCTGTTCTCCAGACCCTTCCCCAGCTTTGTTACCCATCTCTGGACATGCTTCAGCCCCTCCATGTCTTTTTTGGGGTGAGGACCCCAAAACTGAACCCAGCATTCAAGGTGTGGCCTCAGCAGTGTTGACAACAGGGGGATGATCCCTGCCCTGCTGGCCATGCTATTGCCGATGCAGACCAGGATGCTTGTGACCTTCTTGGCCACCTGGGCACACTGCTGACTCAGGTTCAGCTGGCTGTCAACCAGCACCCTGAGGTACTTTTCCAGCAGGCAGCTTTCCGGTCACTCTGCCCCAAAATTTTAGTGTTCATGGGGGTGTTGTGACCCAAAATGCAGGACCTGGATCTCGGCCTTGTTAAATCTTGGCCCATTGATCCAGCCTGTTCAGATCCTTCTGCAGAGCCCTCTTACCCTCAAGCAGATCAACAGTCCCACCCAATTTAGTGTATCTTCATTCTTTTCAGAGTAAAAATCACACCTTAAGGTGTTTCCAGTGCTCAGGATTCTCCCATTTGTTCTTCCATTAAATGTCTGCATCAGAACATGCCCTGGCGGTGTGTTTATGTTTTGTTCAATGAGGAGTAGAACATTTTGTTCAGTGAGGAATAAAACATTTTAGTCAATGAAGAACTCTATTGACATTTCCCTGAAATGTTGGGAATTTGTTTTGAGCTTGCTATCTCTAGAAAAAACATTGCATTTGCTTGTTCCTGGAAAGAATCAACATAAGCCACTAAGAAAAAGCATCCCTGTGGTTTCTCTGGGTTTTATAGTCTGAAAAGTGAATCTTTTGCCACTTCAGAGCACTAGGACTTGGAAGTGCTTTGAGCCTCTCTTTTATATTTTGGTAGTGTTTTTTTTTTCCTCTACCTGGATGAGAAGGACAGGTAGCTGTTATTGTTGATATTTGTTTTATCTGTTCTCAGCTGACTCCCTCTTATTTTGCAGCTTTGCACTGTCAGATGAAGCATACAGATCCTTAAGGGACCAGGACAAAGACCAGTGCATCCTTATTACAGGAGAGAGTGGAGCTGGAAAAACAGGTAATTAACACTTTTGGCCTTAATTCAGAAACATTCAGAGTTTTGCAAGATGGTGCTGGAGTCTGTAAGAGTGGAGAGAGAGTGGCATCTTTCTGTGTCTGGCAGCCTGCTTGTGATGTAGGTGTCAATTGACACAAACTGGTGTGTTCTCACCCTGTCACCATAGTGCAGTCATATTGCATGTTAATGGAGTATCCTCATCAGCATGTAAAGTCATGCTAATGTAATGTTCAAGAGAGACAGGGAACTACTGGAGAGAGTCCAGGTGAGGCTACAAAGATGCTGAGGGGACTGAAGCATCTCTGTGAGGAGAAAAGGCTGAGAGGCCTGGGGCTGCTAAGTCTGGAGAAGAGTAGTCTGAGAGGGGATCTTCTCAATGCTGATCAAGAGCTGAAGGGCAGGAGTGGATGATGGTGCTGGATTATGTGTTTTAATTATTATGCAATCCTCACTGGATTTCTACCAATCCAGTTTAAAAATGAGCAGTCATTTTCAAGGCAATTTCAGCTATGCCTCAGAAACACCTTCCACCAGACCAGGTTGCTCAAGGCCTCATCCAGCCTGGCCTTGAACACCTCCATGAAGGGGGCATCCACCGTCTCCTTGGGGAATCTCTTCCAGTGTCTCACCACCCTCACTGTAAATAATTTATATCTAGTCTCCAGTCTAAATCTGCCCTCCTCAAGCTTCAATCCATTCCCTTTCATCCTATCACTACAAACCCTTGTAAAAAGTCCCTCCCTACCTTTCTTGTAGTCCCTTTCAGGTACTGGAAAGCTGCTCTAAGGTATTCCTAGAGCTTTTCTCCAGCCTGAACATCCCCAACTCTTGCACCCTGTCCCCTTAGGGTAGGTTCTCCAGCCCTCTGATCATCTTTGTGGCTCTCCTCTGGACCTGCTCTGGCAGTTCAATATCCCTCTTATGCTAGGGGCAACACAGCTTGACACAGTACTCCATGTGGTGTCTCACAAGAGCTGAACATAGGGGCAGAATCACCTCCCTTGTCCTGTTGGTCACACTGCTTTTGATGCAGCCCAACACATGGCTGCCTTCTGAGCTGCTGGTGCCCATTGCTGGCTTACATGAGTTTTTCATCAGCTGACACCTCCAAGTCTTCCTGCTTGAGACTGCTGTCAAGCCACTCCTCACCCAGCCTGCATTTGTGCTCACAATTGCCCCAACCCAGGTACAGAGCCTTGCATTTGGCCTTGTTGAACTTGATGTGTTTGGCTTGGATCCACCTCTCCAGCCTGTCCAAGTCCCTGTGAATGGACCCCTTCCCTCCAGTGTGTCAAGCAGGCCACACAGCTTGATGTCACCCACAAACTTGCTGAGGGTGCCTCAGTCCTGCTGTCCATGTCACTGACAAAGATGTTAAACAGTACTGGTCCAGTACTGACTCCTGAGGGACACCACTTGTCTCCTGGTTTATAATACCTTATTTTCTGCCTCACTGCTTCCTTCTCTCAGTGACTCTGTTCTACTTAAAGGTGCTGACTGTTTTAGGAAATATTTCATATCAAATTGATGATTCCAAGCTGTGATGGGAACAGATTCTTTCAAATGAGAGCTAGGTTCAAGGTGTGATGAAAGGAGATGGAGAGCCTTATAGACACATCTATAACTTGCTCCTTGCTTTCTCCTTGCCTTGTGGGCTTGCTCAGTTTTCTCTGCCATATGGGTTAGCAATTTAATATTAGGAAACAAACTCAATTAAATAGAAAAACAACAAAAAAAAAATCAGTTTGTCAGTTCTTTCCTGAAATGAAACCCTTAAATTTCTAAGAGATCTCTGAAGAACAAGTGCTGGGTTTTTTCATGCCTGCTGTGTTGATTGGTATTCTGCCTGTTAATAACTAAATTGTTTATCAACTGATACTGCCTCAAATTTCAATATCCTGCGTCATACCAAACATCACAAGCTCTGTTTATAAACAATCCTTGCTTGTCTGCCTTGACCAGCAAAACCAGGAGAGCTGGATATTTGTATCTCTCTGTGTATGGATTATTTACACAGGCAAATGAACCCACCTTTGAGAGCCCCCAGATTGTTCCAGGCTTTGTTAAATATTCCTAGTTTCAAATTAAGTTTGGAGGTTTTTTAAATGAATTTTTAATGCTTTCTCAATTTGTTCTGCTTTGAAACAGACTGCACAATGTTCTGTGATGCTGAATTGCAATTACTCGTTACTCACAGTCTGCTTTAGAGTTGTAATTGGGGGTGTCAGTTGATGAAAAATTCAATGTGAGCCAGCAGTGGTCCCTTGCAGCCCAGAGGCCAATTGTGTGCTGAGCTGCATCAAAAGCAGTGTGAGCAGCAGGACAAGGGAGGTGATTCTGCCCTTCTGCTCTGCTCTTGTGAGACCCCATATGAAGTACTGTGTCCAGCTGTGGTGCCCCTGGCATAAGCGAGAAATGGAAGTGATGGAGCAGATCCAGAGGAGGGCCATGAAGATCATCAGAGGGCTGGAGCAACTCCCCTGTGGGGACAGGCTGAGACAGTTGGGGTTGTTCAGCCTGGAGGAGAGAAGGCTCTGGAGAGACCTTAGAGCAGCTTTCCAGTACCTGAAGGGGCCTACAAGAAAGCTGGGAGGGACTTTTTGCAAGGGGTTGTAGTGCTAGGACAAGAAGCCTGAAGAGGGCAGATTTAGCCTGGAGATGAGGAAGAAATTCTTTACAGTGAGGGTGCTGAGACACTGGAACAGGTTGTCCAGGGACGTTGTGACTGACTCCTCCCTGGATGTGTTCAAAACCATGTTGGATGAGGCCTTGAGCCACCTGGTCTGGTGAAAGGTGTCCCTGCCCATGGCAGTGGGGTTGGAATGAGATATCTTGAAGGTCCCTTTCTGTGAATCTATGGTTTGCAGGTATATAGCACTGCATGTTTACACTTGTATTATCTATCTTCTGATATAAACTGATTGCATTTTCTGTCCTCCAACTGCTTGGATTTATTTTTCCAGGCTAGATTAAAACATTTCCAATGTGTCAGCTAGGGATTATGTTCTTTACTTAGTGGCTGCTAAATAGAAGGCTAAACGAAAAAGCAGCAGGTAATGTACCATATCCACTGGTGCTTCTTTAGGGCTCTCAGTGGTTAAGTATGAAGAGCTGCTACATAATTGTGTGGGTCTCATAGTAGGGTGAGCTTCTTCCTCACTTCCAGGTGATACAATAATGTAGAAGAAAACTGAAGTAAAGTGTGCCTATAGCTCCTGCCTGGCAGGCTGAAGATGCAATGGAGATCACATCTGACCATAATTTCATTGCCTATTTGCCAATACTTACCACTGTTTGTGGGTTTTTTGTCTCCTCCCCCCAGAGGCAAGCAAACTTGTCATGTCATATGTTGCTGCTGTGTGTGGAAAAGGTGCAGAGGTCAATCAAGTGAAAGAACAGCTTTTGCAGTCAAATCCAGTTCTTGAAGGTAAGAATCTCATAGAATGTGTGTAAGTGTATTGCCTCTGGGTGTATCAGTTTTCCTGATGTGCTGACTTGGAAAGCGCTTATCTGTGATTTTGTTGTTACTTGGTGTCCAAACCCATAGGACATCTCAGAATCATTTTGGTTTTGAGAGACCTTTATGGTCATCAAGTCCCACTGTTAGCCCAACACTGCCAGGTCACCACTAAACCATGTCCCTCAGCACATCTATAAGTCTTTTAAATCCTGCCAGGGTTGGTGACTCCACCGCTGCCCTGGAGAGCCTGATCCAGGCTTTGATGACCCTTTCAGGAAGGAAACTGTTCTATTATCCAGATGCATTCTGTGAAGACAGCTACAAGATTTTAATCAATTAGGGAGATTTTCTTGAGAAGAAAACTGTCTCCCTCCTGGAAAGAGAGCTTGGGAAGTTAGATCATGTTTCCCAGCCTCCTCCCACTATTCTCTGAGGGTGTACCCTTTCTTAACCCTGCCTTTATGATGCTTGGCTGTATCAAAAGACTTAATTTCACTCCAGTTGCTCTGATTCATTTCCTTCCAGATTATATTATTATAGTCTCTAGTAAACAAACAAGCTCCATAAAGCATTATTTTTCTTTTAGGGGAGAAAAAGGAAAAAAAAAGAGTGAAGAAACAGATCTTGGGGAAACCAAAGCTAATTCACATCATGCCTGTTGTTCCCTGAGACTTATTGTTCCCTGGGTTGGCCTGGCTTCCTGACAACTGCCTTTCCTGCTCTAGCATGGAAGACTTTTCATTTCTTAATTAGTCATTTTAATTTAAAGATGTTTGCTGCCAGGAGATTCCATTTTTCCTGGATATAGGATATATGAGTTGCAGTTTTGTCCCATTGTCTAGTAATCGCCTTCAGAAATGCCTTGCTTAGCGTTAGCTTTTGTGTTGATTCATGGCTCAGCCTTTCCCACAGTTCTGGAAGCTGTTATGGGGTTGAGAGAAATCCTCATGAGGGCTGTACAATAGTTTTGCACTATAGTCAGATGATGCACAGTGTTTGTGGGACTGTTGAGTGTCAACAGTTTATTTATTGCCCAGCTATCTCTGTGTGATGATTTGGAGTCTATAAGGAGCACTCTGCAAGTGGGAACTGTGGGGAAAAATTAATGGAAGAGAAGGGAATGTCTAAAGGGCAGGTGTCAGGGGGTTGGGACAAGTGGCAATAGGCATGAACTGGAATGCAGGAGGTTCCACCTAAAGTTCCATCTAAACATGATGAGGAACTTATTTAAGTTGTTGTTGGTGGAGCACTGGAGCAGGCTGCAGAGACTCTGGAGTCATTCCAAACCCACCTGGACACTATCCTGTGCAACCTGCCCTGGCAGAGGGGTTGGACTAGATGATCTCCAGAGGTCCCTTCCAACCCCTATCATTCTGTGATTCAGTATAATGTTAAAATTGAAGAAGAATAAAAAAGCTTGATAAGCCTTTCTTTCTTCATCAGGCATGTTCCATTTAAAGCTTAATGGGAGGATTTCAACCTTCCATTGGTTTGGATTCAGAGAAAAGAGCTGTGTTGCTTTTGTCACTGTTCTGGAAGGCAGATTTCAGATGTAGGCACAGACAGTATGGGAAGTACAAAGGGTTTTCTTGCCAAAGTTGGATTGTTCCCCAGAGATGGCCAAACATGTTGGATTTCTTACTGGTTTGTGAAGCTTTGTTTTAATGCAAGATGAATGGGATGGGTCCAGAGAAGGGCCACAAAAATGATCAGGGGGCTGGAGCACCTCTCCTTCCAGGACAGGCTGAGAGAGCTGGAGTTGTTCAGCCTGGGGAAGAGAAGGCTCTGGGGAAACCTAATAATAGCCTTCCAGTACCCGAAGGGGGCCTGCAAGAAGGCTGCAGAGGGACTGTTTACAAAGGCCTGCAGTGATAGGACCAGGGGCAATTGTTTGAAATTATAGGTTTAGATTGGATGTTAGGAACAAGTTCTTTACCATGAGGGTGGAATACTGCAACAGGTTGCCCAGGAGATATTCAAGATGAGGCTCAACAAGGCTGTGAGCAACCAGCTCTAGTGGAAGATGTCCCTGCTTGCTGCAGGGGGTTTGGTCTGGATGACCTTTGGAGGTCCCTTCCAACCCAAACCATTCTATGGGTCTATGATTCTATGAGTAGAGTAGGCTTGCATAACAGTTCCTTATCATTTTAAGGTATTGAAGGTATTCATTGTTTGTCTGGATGCTCTGGTCACTGCCTATTTAGCTTTGGTAGGACACTGGATTATTCTACAAGGCTGCTGAGCAAGTCTGGTTGCTTTCTATACATTTTAGACAGAAATTAAGCATTTGTGGTTAGTTGGCTTTTGGCGGAGTTTGTTTTGTTTTGTTGTTTTTTTCTGGTGTTGTTCTGTTTCAGTCGAGCTGCAGTGCAAGAAAATCACCTCAATGTTGCATATAATTTATCTTCTGTGATTATTTTATTTTTGTAACTCCAGTTGCTACTGTAAATTAACTTTCTGAAACAATGAACCTAAGGGAAAACTGAGTAATGCGTCTCATGCTTTATAATGGAACATTTGTGCTTGACTCTGTGCTGTTATGAATGACTCCACTGTTCAGAGCTGTGCTTAAGAAAATGCAGCTCAGATCTGGTTGTTGAAAAGATGATTTATTGCGGGGCATAAAGATTTTCAAAACAATTCTTTCACTTACCCTTGGCCTTCAGGAGCAACAAACTTTTTCTTTTGGCTTCAGTTCTTTGATCAAGAATAAGTCTACTCATGCAAGTTTGTGGAAGCCTAAAAGCATGTATTTATTTCTGTCTGAAAAAACCTTGAGTTGACTTGATCTTTGGAAATATATAGGCTATATAAATAAATCCTAGGATAAATAAAGTCTGCTGTTGCAGTGGCAGCGCTACGCTTAATAACGGAGCAGCTGCTCCCCTTTGACTTGGTGCACATTGACAATGTGTGATGTTTAGAGCTTGGGTTGTCCTCCACTCTGAATTCCTGTCCTGCCTGTGTTCTAACCTAGTGGCTGCCCATCTTAATGCAGACCTGGGAAGACCTTTTTTGGAGAACTTTCATTGTCAGAAAACTTGAGCTGAAGAAATGAAAACCAAACTATTCCAAATGCTGATTTAGGTCAAGCTGAAGAGAGTCTGTTAAACTTTGCTGTAAATCAGGCTTATTTCAGCTGATTATTATTCAGCTTAAGCTAGGATACATGTGCTGGAATGGTGTAAATAAATCAAAGCATGGATTCAACTGTCCCATGCAAACCATTTTTGAGTGTTCTTCTGTGATTTCCTCAGCTCTGGCCTCATTTTACCATCTTAAGTTCTGGGAAGTAAGATTAAGTTCTTTCTGGGAATTGCAGAGAAAGAAGTGTTTCCTGTGTTTGAAGTGATTTTAAATGTGGTGATTCAAACCACCATGGATATATGCTCAACCCGGGTGCTGTTTTGTCTTCAAATCATTCCCCTTGTCTGTTTTTAATTTCACCTTTTAAACAAACCGTTGAGGCAGAACTTCTTTGGACTTTCGTAGGTGTTTTCTGATCGTGTCTGCCCTGCTCAGTCTGTGCCAAATGACTGGTACCCAAGTAATGAGCAGGGTATTGTTGCTCAGAAGTCTGCGATTCTTGAACATATAAATAAAGTCATTGATGTCTTAGCAGTGAAATGTTTTTCATTTTGGTAGATTTGGTCTCCTTATTTGTTTTTTCCTCTTTCTGCAGCTTTTGGAAATGCCAAAACCGTGAGGAACGACAACTCCTCTAGATTTGTAAGTATTTTCCTTCAAGACTGGATTTGAGTTTCTATTAGTGGAATGTGTCATGTTGTCGCCTGTTTCTACTTTACTCATCAAGGAACCTCTAAGGAGGGAATGAACAGTTTGGAGAAAGAACTTTCTTGTAGTTATCTGAGGGCTGTGGTGTTTGGAGATAATAGCAGACAAGATCATAGAATCATTAAGGTTGGAAAAGACCTCTAATGTCATCAAGTCAACCCAGCACTACCATAGCCATTAAACTGTGCCTTGAAGTGCTAGATCTCCATGTTTTTTTGAACATCTCCTTGTGGGCAGCTTGTTCAATGCTTTCATTTTGTATGTGTTTTCCCTTCCCCAGCATGGCAGATGTGCATTATTATTCCTTAAAAAGGTTTCACCTCTCGTCAGAAATCTTGCTGGTTTCTGATGTGGGCATAGAGTTCTACTGGGAATCAAAGGAAAGGCTAAAAAGAAGGGAAAAAAAAAGGGGGAGGGGGGAGCAAAAAAAAAAGAGGATGTGACAGTCTGTGACCGGATGGAAACATAATTACAGCGCAGCTGGATTCTTTAATATTCTGGCACTGGTGGCTTTAATGTCAGCAACCATGTGCCTGGCAACTGGGCTGCTTTAGCAAGTTGCTCTTTCTATGTGATCTGCTTTTCCATCCATATGTATACATTTATGGTGGGGTTTTTTTGTTTAAATTGCTACTTCAGTTTCTCATTTTTCTTTCCATGATGTTTCCAACTGTGTTTACAGCTTTAGTTTTGATATAAACATTGGCAATGTTACTTCTTTTGCTTATGTTCTTTATAATCAACTGGTTGAATTTGAGCCAAAGGTGAAAAAAAAAAAAAAAAACCAACAAAAGAAGTTGAAGCTAGATATGGGAGGAGATTCATAAGTGTGAGAACTTGTTGTACTCATCATAGTTTCCCCTGCTAATATCACAAGAGTGAATGCAACTTTGTGATTTGTTCAGTTGTGTGTGCCACCAACAGAATTTTGGGGTTTTTGATCTTAGGGAACTTGCTATGGCACCGGGTCTGCTAGCAACAGATGGAGCATATCTGTCCCAGAGAGGGAGGAAGATTCTAGCACATGAGAACAGCCTATCCCACAGAGGGAAAAGGGTTCTAGGAAGGGAGTTGGCAGGTCTCATTGACAGGGCTTTAAACTAGATTTGAAGGGAAAGGGGCTGAAACCAGTCTGGGATGGTAAGCTGGAGTCAGGGGTGAAACCAGCAGCCCAGCTGAAGCACATGTACACTAACGCATGCGGCATGGGTAACACACAAAAGGAGCTGGAAGCCTTGTTACAGCAGGAAAGATATGATGTAGTTGCCATCACAGAAATGTGGTGGGATGACTCACATGACTGGAGCACTGTAATTGATGGCTACAGGCTCTTCAGGAGAGACAGGTGAGGGAGAAGGGGTGGAGGGGTGTCCCTGTACATCAGGGAGGCTCTAGACACCATGGAACTAGAGATTAAGGATGATCAGGTTGAGTGCCTGTGGGTGAGAATTAGAGGGAAGGCCAACAAGGCTGATGTCCTGGTTTGAGTCTGTTACAGACCACCCAACCAGAATGAAGAGGTTGATTAATTATTTCACAGGCAGGTAGAGGCTGTCTCACCAGACCTTGTTCTTATGGGAGACTTTAGCCTGCCTGATACCTGCTGGCAACTTACCACAGCAGAGAGGAGGCAGTCTAGAAGGTTCTTAGAGTGTATGGAGGATAGCTTCTTATCACAGCTGCTGTGTTAGCCTACCAGGGGTAAGGCTTTGCTTGACCTTCTTTTTACAAATGGAGAAGGGCTGGTGGGAGATGTGGTGGTTGGAGGCTGTCTGGGGTCCAGTGACCATGAAATAATTGAGTTTTCAATATGCAGTTAAGCTAAGAGGGGCAGCAAGAAAACCTCCACTCTGGACGTCTGGAGGGCGGACTTCAGGTTACTCCAGGAACTACCTCCAAAGATACCTTGGGAAACCACCCTTAAAAACAAAGGGGTCCAGGAGAGCTGGGCCTACTTCAAGAAAGGAATCTTGAATGTGCTGGAAAATGAGCTGCCAAGGCAGGCGGCCAAGCTGGATGGGCAATGAGCTTCTGAGTGTATTAAGGGGAAAAAAGAGGGTGTATCAGCTTTGGAAGGAAGGAGAGGTTACCCATTAAATGTTTAAGGATGTTGCTAGGTCATGTAGGAAAAAAATTAGAGAGGCAAAAGCCCATTTAGAGCTTAGGCTGGCCTCTGCTGTGAAGGACAACAAAAATGCTTTTATAAATATATTAATGGAAAAAGGAGGGGCAAGGACAACCTCCACTCCTTAGTGGACATGGAGGGGAATATTGTAACAAAAGGTGAGGACAACGCCTTGATTTTTAATAGCAGGATAGGTTGTTTTCCGGACAACTGGCCTCCTGAGCTGGCAGATGGAGTCAGGGAGCAGTATAGTTCCCCTGTAATCCAAGAGGATGCAGTTAGAGACCTTTGGAGACTTTCAAAACCCAGCTGGATGCATTCCTGTTTGACCTGCCCTAGGTGGTCCTGCTTTAGAAGCTGGATTGGACTTCATGATCTCTAGAGGTCACTTCCAACCCCTAGCATTCTGCAATTTGGTGCATCCAGGTGGGTTTAGAATCTCTCCAGAGAAGGAGACTCCACAGCCTCTCTAGGCAGCCTGCTCCAGGTCTGTGACACCCTCACAGCAAAGTTTTTCCTCAAGTTTAGGTGGAACTTCTAGAATACAAACTAGGTGTTCTAGTTTGTACCCATTGCCCTTTGTCCTGTTGCTGAGCACCACTGAAAAGATTCTGATCCCATCCTCTTGACCTCACCCTTTAGCTCTTGATCAGCATTGAGAATAGAATAGAATAAACCAGGTTGGAAGAGACCTTCAAGATCATCGCATCCAACCTATTATCCAACCCAGCTAATCAACTAAACCATGCAACCAAGCACCCTATTAAGTCTCCTCCTAAACACCTCCAGTGAATGGTGACTCCACCACTTCCCCAGGCAGCCCATTCCAATGGGCAATCACTCTCTCTGTGTAGAATTTCTTCCTAACCTCCAGCCTAAACTTCCCCTGGTGCAGCTTGAGACTGTGTCCTCTTGTTCTGGTACTGGTTGCCTGGGAGAAGAGACCAACCTCCACCTGTCTACATCCTCCCTTCAGGTAGTTGTAGAGAGCAATACGGTCTCCCCTGAGCCTCCTCCTCTTCAGGCTAAGCAACCCCTCCTTCCTCATCTCTCCTCATAGGGCTTGTGTTCCAAGCCCCTCACTAACTTTGTTGCCCTTTTCTGGACACGTTCCAGCAGGTCAACCTCCTTCCTAAACTGAGGGGCCCAGAACTGAACACAGTACTCGAGGTGTGGCCTAACCAGTGCAGTGTACAGGGGCAGAATGACCCCTCTCAGGCTGTTCTTCTCCAGGCTAAACAGCCCTAGATCTCTCAGTCTCTCCTCATCAGAGAAATGCTCCAGGCCTCTTCTTCCACATGGCTATGAATTCTTCTGCCACTGTTATTGCCCCTGCTTGTGAAGAGATCAAAAAGTCGTCATCACAAAGTCAGGGCCAAAACTCGAAGCGCTGTAGACGATCTTTATTTTTATTTTTTTTATAGAAAGGGTAGAAAAACTGCAACTGTCAGAGATGTCATACTAGAGAAAGGAGGAGGAGACAGCAAAGAGGAGAAGAGGTGCCATGTGCAAACAGAAGTCTTTCCAGGACAAAGTGCAACCAACTGCTATTTTGCCTTTCAAGTCCTTGCTTATAAACACAAAGCTAAAAATACTTTTTGGATACATCCAGCTGGCCCAGTCCTTGGGAAATGAAAATGTAATTATCTGGTTTAATTCTTTATCTGAGAAACTTGAATCTGCTCAGAACAAGAAAGCACAAGTACTGTCCTGTCTAGCTTGCCTCAGTTACAAGCAAGAAGAATAAAATTTAAACAGAGTCAAGCCAATCTTGACAAACCCCCCAGTAAATCAGAAAATGTCTTTGGGGGAGTCAAGGTAAAGTGCTTGGATTTTTATTAAAATTGAATTAAAAGAGAAAGGAAGGAGGAAAGCTCTTCCTAATTGCAGTGAATGTGGAAGTATAAACACAAGGCTTCTCTTTTCCCTAGGTTGTTCTTGTCTTCTGTTAATGAAGCACCAGAAGCTGGTGAGATCATTTCTCTGTGTGGCTTGTGGAATTTGGTTGAGCTACTAGCAGCAGTTTTTATCTTTCTAAACTTCCTTGCCAACAGGAGCTGTACTGCTTTGCCTTTGCTCCACACTACAGCTCTGTCCATTTTGTCACTCTTAAATGTGGCTCTTACTCCATTAAACACTTGTCACATAAATTACAATGCCACAAAGACCGGAGTGATCTGTGATGTGGAGAAGTCAAACAGAAGTCAGGGGAAACACACTGCACCAGAACAGCTCAAAATGAAATCCCTTCTGCAGTGACAGTCCGTTAATTGTTGCCTCTGGTCTCCTGAGTTACGAGGGAAAGAGTTCAGGAGGGAAAATCCATCACTTTTACAAGGCAGGCACACGCTTAGGGACAGACTCCCTGTGATTGCTAACAGTACTCCTTGCCAGCCAAGTCTTTCAAGCCAAACTGAGCAGCTATCTCTCAGCTCTCTTGAGTCATGCTCTGAGAAGATTTTTCCACTGAGAAAAAAAAGTCTCTCTGAAGATAATTTCTTCCTCCATTCTTCTGTTAATAAGCATGGTAATGCCTACGTGGTCACAAGTGCTGTTTGGTGTTCTTGGTGTTCTGATGGGAGTTTCTATAATGTACATTTTCTTCTCAGGTCTATGAAGATGATTAGGGGATTAGAACATCTCCATTACCTCCATGAAGAAAACCTCAGGGACCTGGGGATTTTTAGCCTACAGAGAGAAGACTGAGGGGCGGGTCTCATCAATGCTTATAAATACTTAAAGGGTGTGTTTCAGGAGGATGGGGCCTAGTGACAGGACAAAAGGTAATGGGCACAATCTTGAACATAGGAAGTTCTGTCTAAAAATGATTAGGAACTTCTTTACTTTGAGGGTGACAGAGAACTGGAGCAGGCTGACTAGGGAGGTGGTGGAGTCTCCATCTCTGGAGTCATTCCAAACCCATCTGGATGCTGTCCTGTGCAACCTGCTGCAGGTAAATCTGCTTTAGGTGAAACTGCTCTGTTGGTGAGTTGGACTAGATGATCTCCAGAGGTCCTTTCCAACCATTCTGTGATTCATACAACCTTAAAAACTGCATAGCTTGAGTTGCTTTACAAAGCTGATTAAAGGTCTTCTGAAAATCTCTGGCTGTGATAATGGATTATGGGTAATGGGTTAATGATAAAGTGAAAGTTTGGAAGCTTTGAATCATGTTCTGTTGTCCAGAATTTGGTGGAGTTTACAGGGTTGCCAGATTGCACTTTTAGCCTGTGAAAATGACCAGGTTTTCTTAAACAGAACTTAGACTTTCAAAATATGTTTCTTTCCCAGGGAAAATACATGGATATTGAGTTTGATTTCAAGGGTGACCCACTTGGAGGAGTTATAAGCAACTGTGAGTATCGCTCTTGGTCGCAGCATATTAACAATTTCAAATGTTTGCTTCCAAAAGGAGCTGGTTAAATTACTGGAAAGATCAGCTGCCTTTGTCTAATTGAATCTGTCTGTGATAGGTGCTAAACTCTACTCTGTAATTTTATTGTTGTTTTGGTGCCAAACAGGTGCTGAAAACAGACTTGAAGAAGTAACCATGAATAATCAATGTCCTGTATTGTTTAAAGGCACTGAGTGATGTGTGTGGGCTCCTCCATTGTTTCTGAAGCTGGCAGCAGATGGATAAGGCTCTTTTTATACTCGAATCCCCGGGATTTGTTGTGTTGCTTGATTTGATGGGTCACATATTTGTAGTAGATGATGTCTGAGAGATGCTGTTTTGTAATTCCTATGAGGGATGTGAAGTGTGCTGGAGATCACCGGAAGGTGGGTAGGTTTATTTGGAATCAGAAGCTTCTATACTAATTTTAGCCCACCTCACGGTGTAGAAATAGGCTTATTATGAGAGAGGATGAAGAACTGGTGATTTCAGAGAAGCAAAAGTAGCCTCTGAGGTTGTTGGGTGAGGTGAGGATGCTGCTGCAAAACCCATAGCTGTGTAGAAACTAACCAGCTCTCTGCTGGGAAGAGGGAGGCCGGGAACTCAGTGCCAGCCCAGGATGCTTTGACTTGCTTTCCTTTCGAGAGTTTAAATGCAGCTTTTAGAAGAAATTGGTCTTCTGTGCTATATAAAGCTCTGTTTGGTTGGTTTCCTTCTTTTTTCTTTTTTTGTTTTTTTGCAAAGGGATGGAGGAGGGCAGTGAGTGGCTATCCTAGGTGGCATTGACCCAGCCTTCACCTCTCTTCTAGCTCAGCCAAACTCATTGCTGTTTCTAAATTTTGACTCCATAGCCATTTTACTGGTTGTGAAGTAATGAGAATCACCCCAGGTGAGCTGTGCTCTCCACACAGAATAGAAACTTTTAAAAACATTGTGAAGAATTTTATGCATAAATATAGGGCTTGTTGTTTGGGGCTTTTTTTTGTAGGGCAAACATTTGTGTTTTGTGTTGGTTTTTTTCACTACATCACCTTCTGGAACTGTGCCTGAAAGCATGATTTTTGTGGCAGAGTAGATCTTGAAACTCAAAGCAGTAACTATTTAAGTGTTTATGGCTTATGTCTATTAACTTTGACATTTGGCAGTCAACAAAATTAGAAACCAAACATACTCACTGTATTCATCAGTAGTTCCAACCCTCCAGGGCCGGGGGGATGGAACTAGATGATATTTAAGATCCTTTCCAACCCAAATCATTCTATGATTCTATGAATCTATAAACGTGAGCACCCACGGGTGCTGAGAGAAATGGCAGATGAGGTTGCTAAACCCCTCTCTATTATATTTCAAAAGTCATGGCAATCTGGTGAAGTCCCCACAGACTGGAAAAGGGGAAACATTGCCCCCATCTGCAAAAAGGGTAAGAAGGAGGAACCAGGGAACTACAGGCCAGTCAGTCTCACCTCTGTGCCTGGAAAGATCATGGAGCAAATCCTCCTGGAGTCACTACTCGCTCAAAAGAATAGTGAAGAGGTGATTTGGAACAGTCAGCATGGCTTTGCCAAGGGCAAATCCTGCCTGACCAACCTGGTGGCCTTCTATGAGCAGGTGACAAAATTAATAGCTGAGAGGCGAGCAACTGATGTCATTTACCTGGACCTGAGCAAAGCCTTCGACACTGTCCCGCACCACATCCTGGTCTCCAAACTGGTGACACATGGGTTTGATGGGTGGACCACTAGATGGATAAGGAACTGGCTTGATGGCCGCACCCAAAGAGTGGCTGTCAATGGCTCCATGTCCCAGTGGAGGCCAGTGACAAGCGGAGTCCCTCAGGGATCAGTCCTGGGACCTGTCTTATTCAACATCTTTGTGGGGGACATGGACAGTGGCATTGAGTGCACCCTCAGCAAGTTTGCTGATGACACCAAGCTGTGTGGTGCAGCAGACACGCTGGAGGGAAGGGAGGCCATCCAGAGGGACCTTGACAGGCTGGAGAGGTGGGCACAAGCCAACCTCATGAAGTTCAATAAGAGCAAGTGCAGGGTCCTGCATCTGGGTCGAGGCAATCCCAGGCACAAATACAGGCTGGGCAGTGACTGGCTGGAAAGTAGCCCTGAGGAGAGAGACTTGGGGGTGCTGGTGGACAAAAAGCCCAACGTGAGCTCTCAGTGTGCACTTGCAGCCCGCAAAGCCAATCAGATCCTGGGCTGCATCAGGAGAAGTGTGGCTAGCAGGTCGAGGGAGGTGATCCTCCCCCTCTACTCAGCCCTGGTGTGACCCCACCTGGAGTACTGTGTCCAGTTCTGGAGCCCCTATTACAAGAGGGATGTGGAGGTGCTGGAACGTGTCCAGAGAAGGGCCACAAGGATGATCAGAGGGCTGGAGCACCTCTCCTATGAGGACAGACTGAAGGAGTTGGGGCTGTTCAGTCTGCAGAAGAGAAGGCTCTGAGGTGACCTAATTGTGGCCTTCCAGTATCTGAAGGGGGCCTACAGGAAGGCTGGGGAAGGACTTCTCAGGATCTCAGGTAGTGATAGGACTAGGGGGAATGGAATGAAGCTGGAGGTGGGGAGATTCAGGCTAGATGTGAGGAGGAGGTTCTTCACCATGAGAGTGGTGAGGCACTGGAATGGGTTGTCTAGGGAGGTGGTTGAGGCCCCGTCCCTGGAGGTGTTTAAGAGCAGGCTGGATGAGGCTCTGTCCAGCCTGGTCTAGTGTGGGGAGTCCCTGCCCATGGCAGGGGGGTTGGAACTAGATGATCCTTGTGGTCCCTTCCAACCCTGAATGAAACTATGAAACTATGAAAAAGGTTCTAGCAATGTTGGTTTGTTTCATTCGGTTTCACATTCAAAATAGATACCTGAAGAGGAATCCTTCTGTGTAGACTGGATATTCAGCAGTTTGTCTTTGAAAGTAGTGTGTTGAGTCATCAAATTAAAATATTGTGTCATATCAGGAGGCCATCCAAAGAGTTACTCTGTAGTTTATCTGCCTTGTAAATCTTTGCATGTTGTAATTAGAACATTACAAGTAATTATGATGATGTGATGACATCTGTAATCAAGGGCAGGCATATATTTAGGTCTTCCTAAAAGAGGCCTATTTTAGGCTTTCTCCCTCTCTTCTCATATTAAATAAATATCTAATAGCAAGAAGATTAATTTGATAAAAAAACATGAGCTGGCAATGGTCACTGGCAGCCCAGAAGGCAGCTGTGTGCTGGGCTTCATCAAAAGCAGTGAGAGCAGAAGGACAGAAAGGGGAATCTGCCCCTCTGCTCTGCTCTCATGAGACCCCACCTGGAATACTGTGTCCAGTTCTGCTGCCCCCCAGCATAAGAGGGCCGTGGAGCTGCTGAAGCAGGTCCAGAGAGGGCCAGGAGGGTGAACAGAGGGCTCTAGAACCTCCCCTATGGGAACAGGCTGAGAGAGTTGGGGCTGTTTAGCCTAGAGAAGACGACACTCCAGAAGGACCTGATAGCAGCCTTCCAGTACCTGAAGGGGGCTTACAAGAAAGCCAGGAAGAAGCTTTTTACAAGGACTTGTGGTGACAGGATGAGAGAGAATGGATTAAAGCTTGAGGAGGGCAGATTTAGACTGGAGATTAGGAAGAAGGTCTTTACAGTGAAGATGGTGTGAGACACTGGAACAGGTTGCCCAGGGAGGTTGCAGCTGCCCCCTCCCTGAAGTTGTTCAAGGCCAGGATGGATGAGGCCTTGAGCAACCTGGTCTGGTAGAAGGTGTCCCTGTCCATGGCAGGGGGATTGGAACTAGATGATTTGAAAGGTCCTTTCCAACCTAAACCATTATATGACTCTATAATTGAATCTATGAATTTAAAAGTAAAGGCTTTTTGTGTCTGCTCTGTTGTGGTAAAGGTGTTACTTCTTGAACTATGAAACACCCCCCATTTGTCAGGGTACACACAGGTAAATACTGAGCTCCTATTAGTGTAACTCCCATTTGATTTAACGTAGGCAAAATTTGCTAGTCCATCAATCTCCTTAAGAGATGATTTGAATTCTGTTCTGTTCTGTTCTAAAGCATGTTTATTATTCTGCCTTGGCTCTTTTTCACACATCCATTGCTGTTGCATTGCCACAGAAACGTTCCTGTTGTGAGGTATCAACATTCTGGAGATATCAGGAACATGAACTCTTTTACACTACTTAAAATTTACTCTGCTGTTAGCCACATTCAGGATGTGTCTTCTTCATTCATCAAGCAGAAAGTCACATAATGCTGAAGTATTCTGTGCTTAAAAGGGAAACTATGATTAGTTCGTTCATAAATTGTTTTCTGGCCATCTGTTGGGTTGGTGTTAATGTGATGGGAAGACGATACTGTAATATTTTGATTAAGCCTTAGTAGTAATGTCTGATGAGCTTGATTTACAAACATCAATGAAGCTAGTGGGCTTTGTT
Organism: Melanerpes formicivorus; assembly: GCF_026170545.1. Taxonomy (NCBI): domain Eukaryota; kingdom Metazoa; phylum Chordata; class Aves; order Piciformes; family Picidae; genus Melanerpes; species Melanerpes formicivorus. Next base: position 4,803,374 of record NW_027142357.1, read on the forward strand.
GGATAAAGCCTACAGCACCAAGCTGCATTTCATCCTGGCAGTTGCTGGAAGCAGACATGGTGAACATGTAGTTTATTTTTGTGGCAATAGGGATAAAGAAGATAAGATACTAATTTTATCAGACTTGCAGATAAGCAGAGACCCATTAGGCTAAAAGGTCGTTTTTGAAATGGTCTGGTCTGTCCTATTCCAGAATGCTCTGAAGCTCTGTAAAAGGCTACTCTCTGCTTGTGCTCCTTAATGTAGCAGCTGATGCCGCTGTGACCTTCCCTTGGGCCATTCTCCCGATACATTTCAATGAGCTCTTACTTCTTTATGACAGAGGTTAACTTCCAAGTGAACCCTTTGGGCCTGGAGCTAGAGGGTAAAATTACCATGACAATGCCTACTGCGTGTTTGTTGTGTGATGGCTGTTAGTAAGCTCCTTTGCTACGGAAAATACGACACAGATTTTAGTTAGATGTTGTGGAAAGAGATCCTTCTGCTTGTTGATTTGGTTCTTTAATCTTAACTCTTTCCAACATCTCCCTCAGTGTTCTTGTTGTCACGGTTACCGCCATGCAGGCAGTTGCCTTGCCTAAATTAGGAGGTGGTTAAAAACCCAAACAACAAACAAGTACTGAAGATTCCGATCAGTTCATTTTTAAACATCATTTAGCACTTGAGTAATGGGGATTTAACACTTAAATTTGTGTAATGGTTGTGTTTTCACTGCATGTACTGCCCAGGTAGTTTTTGCTTGATACAATAATGGGGCATTTCATTCAAGAAGATACTTAAAAACTTGGTGGGAATAGTGGGAAAGTGTTACAAAATTGGTGGGAATAATAGGAAAAAGCTCCTGAGAAACTACTGCTGTATTTTCTTTTTAATCAGTGACTTTTTAGAGTGACAGCTGAAGAATCAAGGTAGGAAGACAGAAAACAGAATTTAACATAATATGAGGGCAGAGACAAGCCTCTGTGACTAGAAAATGTTCTGCAGCTTGGCTTAAACAACTCAGAAAGGGGACAGGCTCTCCTCAGTTGCACCCTCTGATAGGACAAGGGGCAGTGGATATAAACTACAGCACAGGAGGTTCCACCTCAGCATGAGGAGAAACTTCTTCACTGTGTGAGAAACTGGTTATAATATTTGGCTTTCGCAAGTTGAATTACTGGGGACCATTGGGTTCGATCGTTGGGCTGATGGTCTGTATTGTGTGGGCTATTGGGAGAGAAAGGTGAGGCGCCAGCATGTCTAAAGACTGGCCAGGTCAAAAGTGCAGGTTTTGTCTGTCCTGATGGAGAGGGGTGGGAGCGTGTTGGGGAATATATGAATGTGTACGTTTTAATATATGAATATGTCTGTTTGCCGTCTATATCAGTTCACCTCGCGTTGTTAGTGTGCGCCTCTAGCAAACTCGCTATGCGCCCAGCGCTGTGTTGCCTTTATGTTATCATAAACTGGTTATAAATTTCAGCAATGAGTTCGTTTCTCACAACTGTGAGGGTCAGTGAGCACTGGAACAGGCTCCCCATAGAATAGAATAGAGAAGAATAGAATAGAGTTGGAAGAGACCTTTGAGATCATCGAGTCCAGCCTATCATCCAACACTATCTAATCAACTAACCATGGCAACAAGCACTCCATCCAGTCAGTTGTGGAGTTACCTTCTCTGGAAACTTTCCAGACCCATTTGGAAGTGTTCTTGTGCAACCTGTGCTAGATTCTATGGTCCTACTCTGTCAGGGGGGTTGGACTCGATCTCCAGAGCTCGCTTCCAACCCCTAAAGTCCTGTGGTCCTGTGAGAAAGGTCCTTTGGTCATGGTTAGCTGAAGGGACTAGGACCAAAATATTTTTTCCCTGGGTTATCCAGAATGTCCCACGGTAGTGTCAATTTTGGGTTTAGTATAGTTAAAGAAACAAACCTTTTTCTTCGTGGCTCAAGTAACCAAACCAAAATCATGTGCATTTGCACATCAGAGTTTCCAATAGTATTCAGCAGCAGCTTATTTTGTTCTTCTCTCACATTCAGTTGAGTTGAATGCTTTAGTAGGATGCTTATGCAAACTTCTTGCACTTAAAGCAGCCTTATCTAGGAATAACAAATAATCTTCAGACCCTGAGGAATGTTGCTGGAGTTTGAGTCCCTTGAATCAATGGATAGTCAAACAGTGTAATTTAAGTAGTGTTTCTAGGATGGACTGTTCCAAAGCAATGCAATGTTTACAGTTTCTTTGAAACAGCAACTTAAGTGTTTCAGTTCAAGCAGAAGCACTGTTAGATTTCAGCCCTGCAGAAAAGGACTTGGGAGTACTGGCGGACGAGCAGCTGAACATGAGCCAACAATGCAATGCACACTTGCAGCCCAGAAGGTCAGTCACATGCTGGACAGAATCAAATGAAGTGTGGCTAGCAGGTTGAGAGAGGTGATTTCTGCCAATCTGCTCTCCTCTGGTGAGACCCCACTTGGAGTGCTGCATCCAGCTCTGGGGCCACCAACACAAGAGAGACATGGACCTGCTGGAGCAGGTCCAGAGGAGGGCCATGAAGATGATCAGGGGACAGGGGCTCTTCTCCTGTGAAAAAGGCTGAAAGAGTTGGGGCTGTTCAGCCTGGAGAAGAGAAGGCTCTAGAGAGACCTTAGAGCTGCATTTCAGTATCTGAAGGCAACCTACAGGAAAGCTGGGGTTTAGAAGGGCTTGGAGTGATAAGACAAGGAGTAGTGGTTTGAAACTGGAGCAGGACAGATTTAGGTTGGACATCAGGAGGAAGTTCTTTACAATGAGAGTTGGTGAAATACTGGAACAGGCTGCCCAGGGACATGGTTGAGGCCCAGTCCCTGAAGACATTCAAGGTCAACCTTGCTGTGGCCCTGAGCAACCTTATCTAGTTGGTGGTGTCCCTGCTGGCTGCAGGAGGTTTGGACAAGATGGCCTTTGAGGATGCCTTCCAACCCAATGCATTCTGTGACAATGCAGAAAGCACAGCTAATCCACATGCACTCCATAGGTAGTTCTGTGTTCCCTCTACATAATCTATATAGGCTCTATAATGAAATGTAACATGTACAGGGCTTGGGTTTTTTGCTTGTCCCCACATACCACTGTAAAGAGAATTACCAAGCGGTTGTGTGCTGAAATCTGATGTGTATCTTTGCCTCTCCTCTTCCATCTCTTTGATCCACAGGATTTGTGATTGTGTGAGGGTTAGCACAAAAGTTACCCCTTGTGTGGTAGTTGCTTTAAGGAACATATATTTGGTTGAGTTATTAAAATGCTAATTAGGGCAAACAAAGAGAAGAAGCTTGCTTATGAGTGGCACAGATGGTCACTTTTTAGGATGGTCTTTTCTACCAGTCTGATTTCAGTCTGCCTGTGAACAGAAGGAAAAGGGAAAAAAACAGAGGATGAATGCAGCTTTAATAAGAATGGGTAGCAGCTGCTTCCCAAAGGTTTTCTGTCAGTAACTGCTTTCTGGGGCCTTTTTCCTCCTTATGAAGGCAGACAGAATATGGAATGTTGACACTTTGGAAAGCTGACTGTTAATTAGTTAACCTCATTCCTTCTAACAAAATATATAAATAAGATAAACTGTGGTGAGAAACCCAAGACAGTTATCCTTCTAACAGAACCAATTTGACAGACATTCAAGAAACTATCAAATCTGCTGAAGGCATGCATGTAATTAGAAGGCTTACAGAGAATACTTCACCAGGATATGGAGCTGGGCTTTTATGACAGCATCTGAGTAAATTTAAATGTAGAATGTTTTGAAACCCCAAAGAAGCCAAACTGCATTGCTGCAGTCTCCTTTGAAAATGCAGCCATTTCCTGAAATGTGTGTAGCCACTGTGGGAGCTGAAGTTGTTTATTTCTTTGAGATTCAGTTTGGCTGTGATCTGGTCCAACACTTCACTGGAGAACCTTCACAGCCAGTGGGACCCTGAGCTGCCTGTTGCTCAACATGCCTTTCTCAGCCCAGACAGTAACACTTGGCTGGTGGACCAGCCTCTCTCTTTCATTTAGGAATTAAGAACTAAGGAGGATCAGATGTCTGATAGTTAGATTAACTAACTGGAGAGTTAGGTTGAGTAACTAAGATGAGACTCTGAACCACAGCTCAAAGAGGAGAGTCCCAACTTTAGGTGAAGTCAGAGGCAGAGGTTGCACGGCTGCATATTCTCACATAATCACAGAAGAGTGGGGGTGGGAAGAAACCTCTGGGCATCATCTAATTCAACACCCTTGCTAAAGCAGGGTCACCCACAGCAGATTGCACAGGAATGTACCCAGGTGGATTTTAAAAGTCTCCAGGGAAGGAGACTCCACAACCTGTCTGGGTAGCCTAGCCTGTACCAGGGCTTCAGCACCCTCATGGCAAAGAGATTTTTCCTTGTATCTTCCTGTGTTCCAGTTTGTGCCTGTTGCCACTTGTCCTGTCAGTGGGCACCAATGGAAAGAGCCCAGCCCCATCCTCTTGTCCCAGCCCTTTAGCTATTGATCAGGATTGAGGAGATCTCCCTTCAGTCTGCTCTTCTCCAGGCTAAACAGCCCTAGGTGCCTCAGCCTTTTATCCTCAGAGAGATGCTCCAGGCCCCTCAGCATCTCTGTAGCCTCTGCTGAACTCTCTCCAGTAGTTCCCTGTCTCTCTTGAACTGGGCAGCTGAGGACTGGACTCAGTATTCCAGATGCAGCCTCAATAGAGCAGAGTAGAGGGAGAGGAGAACCTCCCTTGACCTGCTGGCAGTACATGACAGTCACTTGGTTGGTTGTATCTTGGCTGTGCTTTGTCATCAGGATGTGCAAAACTTCCAGGTGCTGAAACAGGGCCAACTTTGGAAGGAAAGACCCTGTAGGGTTAGTGAGTTACAGAAACAGAAATATCTATTCAAACAAGGCTGAAGTTCTGATGCGGTCACACAATGCAGTGGTTGGTGAGGAGCTATTAATCTTCATACAGTCTGATGCTCTGGTCACTGGGAGCTCCATTAACTGTCACCTGCTGCACTGGTGACAGTCCTTCTCTTAGGCAGCTTCATGTTTATGGAATAACATCATTCAGCTGATCTGTGGCATGTTTGAAACTTGTCCTACTAGAAGCCAACCAGAAGATGAATAATGCCATCTGAATTTTGTCAGTGTTGGCACTGGGTAATTATTAGAGCAGAAATTAATGTCTGAACTTGTCTTGCTGTAGTTTGTTTGGAGGAGAGTTTCCTAAGGCTTATGCAATTTTGTGGATTGAACTTTGGTCTTTGGTTCCTGCTCCACAAGGTCTGAAGTGGGCAACATGGGCACAACATGCTGCCTCTGGCTAAGGATGGTATGAACAGACTCTAGTGCACTCCTCTCGGGCTAAGTCCTGGTGTGCCAGAAAGCTCAATGGAGCCCCAGCATCCATTCCCTAGCTGCTCCTGCTGAATTTCCACTTTGGGGCTTTCTTCCTGCATGGGCACAGCTTGGGCAGAACTTAGCCCCAGTGAGAGGGGGCTATGGTGAGTATGGAGTGGTAGGTGCATTGGGGAAGTCCTTTGCTGTGTGCTGGGAATGAGGCTCTGAATGTCTTGATTTTGGGGTCACTGAATATATGTAGCTTCAGAGAAAATCTCTACTGGCAGCTGTGGGTTTGCTATCTGGAAGAATGGTGTGGAGCCCTCACGTGCAAGGAAGAAAAGAGGGAAAAACCTTTGCTATTAGAAAAACAGTGAGTGGCACCAGGGCCTGTCCAAAGGTTCTCTTATCACATCCCTCTCTTCCTCGCTCCATGTGCTGGGGACCACATTGCAGACCAGGCTGAACAACCTTTGTGCTACCCCCAGGGTAAATATGATGTGGAGTCTGAAGTGTTTGCAATGTGGTCCAAGTTAATCCACATCTGTTGCCTGCCTGGATTTCTACCCTTACTGGTAAGGCTTAGAAACATGCCTGTCATTCATGGTGGTGGCCAAGGCAATCTTCCTGTCAGTCAGTGCAGTGATGCTTTTCAAAGTGCTGCTCTTGCATTTCACTTCAACTGTCTTCTGATGGAGCTTCTGCCAGTCCCATTTGGAATTACTTTACAGTCCAATGCACTTGAGGATCACAGAATGCTACAGGATTATTCAGTTCAAATGATCCTTTATTTTCCTTCCCCCTTTCATTTATCTGTCTCAGGTTTTTAACATGTCTTTTCGGACCTTCATCCTTACAGTCATCCCCACTATGGTCGGTTTTATGGTTGATGTCTTCTGTGCACATTGCCTCCCTGACCTGACTTTTCTTCTCATGTCATTTAGAAGTGTCCTGGGCTTATAGATCACACAAATAGCTTACTTGAGAAGTATGTACTTGGTGTGACATGCTGTGATGAAGTTTGTGCCCACCACTTAACAACATCTAATTTGCAGTGATGCTGTGAAACAGTGGGGTGTTATATGCATATGGAAGGGGTTTGTTCCACAGACTTTGCCTAACCTGTGAGGTTTTGGGTTTTTTAGATCTGCTGGAGAAGTCTCGTGTTGTTAAGCAGCCAAGAGGTGAAAGAAACTTCCACATTTTCTATCAGATACTGTCTGGTGCATCAGAAGACTTCCTCTGTGAGTGTTGCTCTTGTGCCATTTCTAGATGTGCTTGTTAATGTGCTGTTCCATGCACACCTTTTTCTTGTGGGAAATGTGATATTGACCCATTTTTCAGATTATCAGTGGTAGAGGCAGTGGTAATACCTGATGTAAATACATGGATTGGTATTATCCTGTCATAAGAAGTATATCAAACTGCTGGGGCAGGCCCAGAGGAGGCCACACCAGCTGGAGCACCTCCTCTGTGGGTACAGGTTGAGAGAGCTGGGGTTGTTCAGCCTGGAGAAAAGAAGGCTATGGAGGGACCTTAGAGCTGAAGGGGACCTACAAGAAAGCTGGGGAGGGACTTTTTTACAAGGGCTCGTTGTGATAGGCTAAGAGGGAATGGTTTGAAGCTTGAGGAGGGCAGATTTAGACTGGAGATTAGGAAGAAAGTCTTTCCAGTGAGGGTGCTGAGACACTGAAACAGGTTGCCCAGGGAGGTGGTGGATGCCCCCTCCCTGAAGGTGTTTAAGGTCAGGCTAGATGAGGCCTTGAGCCACCTGGTCTAGTGGGAGGTGTCCCTGTCCATGTCAGGGGGGTTGGAACTAGATGATCTTGAAGGTTCCTTCCAACCCAACCCATTCTATGAATTATGCAGACATCTGAGCCAGAATTGGCTTTGTAATGTATTGAAAACAAAGAGTAAAGTCTGTTCTTATTGAAAAAGCTTGGAATTAAAATCCTACTAATGCCAACATTTCTTGACAATACTGGTTCTGAGATGAAAGAGCTACTAACAAGAACACTGTTACTAATGGTCTTTTGTTTGGGTTTATAGGCAAACTCAAACTGGAGCAGGACTTCAGCAGATACAACTACCTGGGCCTGGATTCTGCCAAAGTGAATGGAGTGGATGATGCTGCAAACTTCAGAACAGTCAGGGTAAGAAAGCAAACCCCAAAGGGAACTACTGGAGAGAGTTCAACAGAGGGCTATGAGGGTGATTAAGGAACTGGAGCATCTCTCTTACAAGGAAAGACTGAGAGACCTGGGGCTGTTTAGTATGGAGAGGAGAAGGCTAACAGGGGACCTTATCAGTGTCTAGAAATATCTGATGGGTGGCTGTCAGGAGGATGGAGCCACTCTCTTTTCAGTGATACTCAGTGATAGGGTGAGGGGCAATGGATGTAAACTCAATCACAGGAAATTCTGTGTCAGAATGAGAAAAAACATTTGCCATGAGGGTGCTGGAGCCCTGGAGCAGTCTGCCCAGAGAGGCTGTGGAGTCATCTCCTCTGGAGAGATTCCAAACCAACCTGGAGCACCTTCCTGTGTGATCAGCCCTAAGTGGTTCTGCTTTGCAGGGGGGTTGCACTCAATGGTCTCTGGAGGTCCCTTCCAACCCCTAGCATTCTGTGACTCTATGACTAGAAAATAAAAAGAACCAGGCTTCTAAAGTATTCTAGCAGGAATTTAAAAAAAAAAAAGATAAAAAAGAACTAAGAGGGGGAAAAAAAGCCCAGAACCTTTGATCAGGTCATGGAAGCTGTGCAGTTGCTTGTGATGGCAGTGACTGAGCTTCATAAATGAGAGAATGCTGACCAAATCAAAAGACAGAGCTGGAACATTTCTCAGGATGATCTACTGTGATGGTTTTGCATCAGGGACAAGGAGAATACAGGACCCAGTGTATGCAGATTTGGGTTCTGTGAGCTACTGGCTTTAAAAACAACAGAGTGGACTGAGAAGACTGAATTATAAACTAAATTAAGTGGATAAATAAAAGAACTGCATTTTAGAAACCTATCACAGTATAACTAAGGTTGGAAGAGACCTCGAGAATCATCAAGTCCAACCTATCAACACAGACCCCATGACTATGCCATGGCACCAAGTGCCATGTCCAATCCCCTCTTGAACGCCTCTAGGGATGGTGACTCCACCACCTCCCTGGGCAGCCCATTCCAATGATGAATGACTCGCTCGGTGAAGAACTTTCTCTTCACCTCGAGTCTAAACCTCCCCTGGCGCAGCTTGAGACTGTGTCCCCTTGTTCTGGTGCTGGTTGCCTGGGAGAAGAGACCAACCCCTTCCCGGCTACAATCACCCTTCAGGTAGTTGTAGAGGGCAATTTGATTGTATGAATCCTACAAGTGGGCTAGACTTAACATGCCAGCTTGACTACCACATCTTCTTTGACCTGCTTTTTATATTAAAAGCCATACTTCTCTAAGTGTGGTCATTATGTCATGTTCAGTGTGTAGCATAAGCGTTCATAAAGCATCTCTAATTTATGCTGAGTGGTGGAAAAAAAGGGTCATTTTTTCAGGGGTGATCTGTTTAAAGGTGGATTCTTTCAGCTCATCATTTTCTCTGTCCCCTTTCCAGAATGCAATGCAGATAGTTGGGTTTATGGACCACGAGACACAGTCTGTTTTTGAAGTGGTGGCAGCCGTCCTGAAATTGGGGAACATCGAGTTTAAGCCTGAGTCTCGTGTGAATGGCCTGGATGAAAGTAAAATCAAAGATAAAAACGGTAAGATGAGAAGGAAGGAAAACCTGCAGGCAGTATCAACTTTGTCGTTTCTGTAGACATACAGTATCTTTACAGATGAATTAAATGGGATTGTTTCCAAAACTCACTCGTGGGCAAATTTGAGTTGAGTGCAATGTCAGTTGCTTTGAATTAAATTCTAAAGGTGATTATTTTCTTCCCCCCCCATTTTATTAATGTTTTCTTCTGAAATGTTAAATCATGCTCTGCATTTCTTTTAACTGCTTGGTTATTCTGTGCTGGAGGCTTTCTGTTCTTTTGTACTGGAACCATAGAACAGAATGGAAAAGATCTTCATAATCATTGAGTCCAACCATAGTCTAACTCAACAAGCCTGGTGCTAAACCATATCCCTCAGCACATCATCTCTGCTTCTTTTAAACACCTCCAGGGATGGGGATTCCACCACTTTCCTGGGGAGCATGTGCCAGTGTTTGAGAACCCTTCCAATGGGGAAGTTTCTTGTATCCAATCTAAACCTCCCTTGGTGCAACTTGAGGTGCCTGGTGTGAGCATCTGTGCCTGTAGTATCAGATTCATTTGGTCCTGGTTTTCCAGATGATTTTGCAAGGTGACTTTGAAAATTCTTTTTGTTTTTCATCTGAAACTTTTTCATCATGAAAAGTAGCCTGTGATAAACAGAAGACAGGCTGCTTCACAAAAATAACCAGATAGAAAGTGCCTTCAGAACCATTAACTGTATGTTCCTCCCACTGTGCTGTTTTTAACTTTACTTTGCAGGGTAGGGAGGGAGAGAGTGTGAATGGGGGACACTAAAAATATGCTTTGGGAAAACACTAAACTGCTTAAAAGCTTTTTTAGGGAAGAAAAAGCAGTGATACGAAAATACTCATTATATTTACCCTGTCATTTCCATGCTAGAACTCAAGGAAATCTGTGAGCTGACAGGCATAGACCAGTCGGTACTGGAAAGAGCTTTCAGCTTCCGGACAGTTGAAGCCAAGCAAGAGAAAGTTTCAACAACACTAAATGTGGCTCAGGTAAAAAGAAGTCCTGATCTTAAAGGAAAGAATCCTTTTTAAATGGGAGTTTGTCCATATGGTTAACCCATAACTGCCCAAGTAAGAAACTACAGCTAGTGAGCTGTTCTGAACAAAACATATCACTAGAGTATTTTTATTTCAGCAGTTTCTAACTGTTCAGATACATGTTTGGTTTTTAAATGTGAATCACCTCAAAAAGATGAGAGAGAAAAGGTTGCAGGGAATGGCAAAATGAAAGAGTTCTGCACAGAAATCATGTTCAAAGTGTTGTGGCAGACTGTTTTCATTTAGAACAACTGGTGTAATTTCATGTGAGTTGTATGCCTCAGGCTGCTGAAAAGCTTTTGCTGCCAGTGTGAATTTAGCTCTCTGTAATGCTGCCGAGCCAGCGTGGTTGCCACCTGTGTCCCATCAGCTCAGGCTAGCAGGAAGGTCGTTTACCCTAACTGCAGCTGCTCAAGTCCCTTTGCTCAGCATTAGGGTGGGGGATGTGAGTCCTTAGAGGGTGTCTGGATGAGCAGGAAGTCCAAGTGCCCTGATTGTGGCTTCTGTTGCAGCCAGCCTGAGGTCCAGCGGGCAAGCTGCTGCCGCTGCCAAAGGGTCCAGGCCCCCCTGGTCTGGCTCCGGTTGCTTGAGCTGTTCTCACTCCATTCATAGCACCTTTAAAGATACATCATAACATGAAAAGTTTGTGAGTAGCCCAACATTTATGTAATTTTTTTTCCCTTTCTTCTGTTTAGGCTTATTATGCTCGTGATGCTTTGGCTAAAAATTTATACAGTCGGCTGTTCTCTTGGCTGGTTACCAGGATAAATGAGAGCATTAAGGTATTGTTTGTGCCTGTAAAAAAACAAAACAAAACAAAAACCCAACCAGAAAGTTAACAGAAATCCTTTAAATTAAAGAAACTGTATTGGCCAGAAAGACTGGGAAACCTGGGGCTTTTGAGTCTGGAGAGAAGAAGAGGGGATCTTACATATCTATCTAAATACCTGAGAGCTGGGTGTCAGGAAGGAAGGGACAGCCTCTGCTCACTTGTGCCCTGTGGTAAGACAAGGGGCAATGGATGTAAACTACAGCACAGGAGGTTCCACCTCAACATGAGGAAGAACTGCTTTATTGCAAGGGTCACAGAGCACTCAAACAGGCTCCCCAGGGAGGTTGTGGAGTCTCCTTCTCTGGAGGCTTTCAAGACTTGTCTGGATGTGTTCCTGTGCACCCTGTGCTAGATTTTATATGGTCCTGCTCTGGCAGGGGGGTTGAACTCAAAGATCTCCTGAGGTCCCTTCCAACCCCTAATATCCTGTGATCCTATGATTTTAGCATACAGAATTTGACAGCCTAATTAGGAGACACATTTGTTTTCTTGAGCTGCCATATATGAAATGTACAGATGAGTGACTCTGTGTTTAATTTTGTTTTAAGGCACAAACAAAAGTGAGGAAGAAGGTAATGGGGGTGCTGGACATCTATGGCTTTGAAATTTTTGAGGTAAGACCTTTATAATGATAAACATTTACCATGAAAGCTGTTATTAAAAATTAATGGAGTGGTTCCTGAATTTGAAACAAAAAATTATGTGGTCTAACACCATAGGTAAATAAATATTTATCATGGTAAAGAAATATTCAGCCAGAGGGACCTGGACAGGCTGGGGAGGTGGGCTGAGGAGAATCTCATGAGGTTCAATAAAGCAAAGTGTAAAGTTCTGCACCTAGCTTGGGGCAGACCTAGATATCAGTACAGGCTGCGGGATGATGAGATTGAGAGCAGTCCTGCAGAAAAGGGCTTGGGGTGCTGTTGGATGAGAAGCTGGCCATGAGCCAGCAATGGGCTCTTACAGCCCAGAAGGCCAATGGCATCCTGGGCTGCATGAAAAAAAGCATGGCCATGAAGATGAGAGAGGTAATTTTGTTCCTCTGCTCTGGTGAGACCTTACCTGGAGTAGTGTGTCCAGCTTTTGAGCCCCTAATACAGGAAAGACATGGACCTGACAGAGCTGGTCCAGAGAAGGACCAAGAAAATGATCAGGGGGAGCTGGAACACCTCTGCTACTAGGAGAGGCTGAGGGAACTGGGGTTGTTCAGCCTGGAGAAGAGAAAGCTCCAGGGAGACCTAATAGCAGCCTTTCAGTACCTGAAGGGGGCCTACAAGAAAGCTGCAGAGGGACTCTTCCAAAGGCCTGCAGTGATAGGACGAGGGGCAATGGTATGAAATTAAAGAAGAGCAGATTTAGATTGGATGTTAGGAACAAGTTTTTAGCTTAAGGGTTGTGGAACACTGGAACAAGTTGCCTAGGGAGGTAGTTAAGGCCCCATCCCCAGAGATATTCAAGGTGACCCTCAACAAGGCTCTGAGCAACCTGATCTAGCGAAGGATGTCCCTGCTCACCACAGGGAGCTTGGACAAGATGACCTTTGGAGGTCCCTTCCAACCCAAACCGTTCTATGATTCTGTGGGCAAACTAAATATATTTTGGTGTGACAGACGTTTTGAGCAAGATAGGAATTTTGGCAGTGTCACTTCTGACCTGAGACATTTGGTGGCTCTTTGAACAAGCTTTGTATCCTGTAAAATAAAAAAAAAAGACACCAAAACCTGCACTTTTTCTTCATATCAAAATTGTATTTCATTTCATCTCCAGTCACTTAGATAAATATCTAATCCTGATCTCTAGTTAACAGCCTATGGCTCACTGCTACTTGTTTCTGATAGTATTTTTAGGCTGGTGGTGGTGTGATACAGAAACAGTCAAGGGGGAGTTTTTAATTGGATCAGAGAACACTTTCATGAACCTTATTCTGGCAGTTTAAGAGATGTGTAGATCCTGGCTGCAGTCTCTATAGTGTTTAAACTAGAAACTCAACTGGGGAGAAAAATCTGCAGAAAATATGAATCATTACCCACTTCCTTCTTGAAAATCCAGGGAGTGTATTTAAACTGTGTAGAAGATGGGAAGAGAGTAATTATACACGGGAGGGGGGTGTAAGTTTTATTTCAGAAGTGTAACATCAAAGTGTGTTCAAATCAAAACAGCTCCATGAGGAGGAAGAACAAAGCTGATACTTGCCTCAAGAGTTTACTGAGCCAGGTTGTGTTGTTTGCACAACACATAAGAGCATGTTTATGAGAATATATTGCAAGTGGTCAGGTGGCTGAATGGAAATCTCTGTGCCAGAGCCAGAGCTCTTTGAAGCTGCTTCTTGGCATATCTTTTGAAAGCTGGACACTGGAATGGTGCTGCTGGCACCTTTGGACAAGGCTCCTGTTTTTACTAGCCCTTTCTTTCATGTTTGGTTAAGAATAAATGTGCAGGGCAAGGTAAGAGACAGAAGCTTGCACTAGCATGAGTAATTGTGCTTGTGGGATGGTGTTCTGGAGACAGGGTTCTTTCTCACATGCAATTTTCTTTTATTTTCCTAGAAGGTCAACATCTTAGAAGGTCCTAAGTAAGTAGTTGAGCTCAGGAGATGTAGTTTGCAGGAGGAAAATGAAAAGAAAGGCTCTTGTCACTTACCTTCCATACTGAATTACAGTGTAGCATTCCCCATTCACACAAACTCAAAAGTTAGTTGTGTGAGTAGTTGTTGTTCACCCCTTTAAATGTTGGGTCATGGTTCTGCTGGAAAAAGTGGGAAAGCTTTGCCTTGTGACTTGAGGATCAAATTCATCAGGACATTCCTACAAGATGGGACCCTCCCTCTCATAAGTTAAGACCTGTGGTGATGATGGCTCCAATGCTTTCCTGGGCAGCCTGTTTCAATGCTTAAGCATTCTTTCAGTGAAGAAGTTTTCCTAATATCCAGCCTAAGCCTCCCCTGTCCCTCCTTCCAGGTAACTAGAGAGAACAAGAGGATCTCTGAGCCTCTTGTCCAGGCTAAAAAAGCCCAGTTCCCTCATAAGCCTTGTGCTCTAGGACCTTTGCCAGCTCTCACCAATATGAGACCATTTTTTTCATCTGTTTTTGAAAGACTATTTTCTGGCCTAGTTTTGAGCCATGAGCTGCCCAGGGCAAAAGGACAGAGAAGCTATTACCCCTTCCAAAGAGTAAAATGAAAAAATCCTCCACACTGTATAGGAAGCTTAAATGGAAATTCTATTTACAAATACATACAACAGCTATTCAGGTAAAAGGAATACAATCACAAATTAGGCTCAGTCCTTCACCTGGCACTACCAGACCAAAACCATCCAGAGCCTTCCAGAAACCTCCATCCCCCTCAGCCTCAGCAGGCCCAAGAGCAGGCCAAAACTGCTCCCCCCCCCAAACAGACCTACTGCAGGCTTCACCAGGCCCTGTGGCATAGCTGGAAATTCTCTGCCAGCCAAGGCCAAGAGCTCTCCCCTACAAAGATAAGGCCTGCACTATTCCTGAGACAGAGAAGAGAAAAGGGGAAGAAAATCAGTTTTGCAGTCAGATTTGTAGGGATGCAGGACTTACAGCTATGAAATACATCTCTCAGTCTACCTCCTGGACACTCTGGCCTTCCTGGAGGTCTGTAACTTTGTGATTCTTCAAGGCACCCACAGCCTCAAACTGCCACAATTATTTAGTGTCCACTGTAATTTCTCCACTTTTCTGTAACTTAAGATGAAGTTGATTTACAAACTAACTGGAGGTTTCCTGAAGCTTACCAAGGCCCCTCACGAGGTCCCGGGGCCGAAGGGAGGGTGCGGAGGGTTGAGCCTCCCCCCGGTCACGATCTGGAGCCGTTTTTCACGTTGAATTTTGGGTGTGGTCGGTTGATCCCATGAAGATTAGCGCCTATCTTAATTGCTGTTGTAAAGCTGAGTGTGTCGAGTCACATGTTGAGACGCCAAACGCCTGGCAAACCCCAGGATTTCTTCATTTCTTGCTGGCTTTTGGTGAAGTCTGTAAGGTTTTCTGCACACTTCTGCTGACAGCTGGGCTTCTGTTCCAGCTCAAATACCCATCCACCCTTTGCCCTCCAGAGTGTCTCACCCTGCTAGTTGCTGTCTTGCGTGTTGCCTGTGCATGCAAGTTGAATTTTACCCATACAGTGGTGTCCCCAACATCTGTAAGTGAAATTATTGCTGGCTTCTGGCTTTTACTGAAGAGAGAGAGCATTTGACCATCTTAACCATGAGGTACAGATGCTTCCAAGAGGCAGAGCTGAGCTATTTGGTGGACAGAACCAAGTTTTGAGCTTGGATTCCTGAGTCCTGGTGCTTGCTTTCTCATTTCTGTAGGCAATTTGCTTGACAGTCGTGTGCTTTATTCTGGAGAGCACCAAAATGATCAACTCAGCTGCATCAATATCCAGTCTCAAGGTTTTGCATGGCTTTCCCCAGCCTTGACTTTCTAACTGTGGGCTGTTTGTACTGTGAATTCAATTTGTAGCTTGGGACTCTAAGTCCCAAGTCTAAATGCAATTTTTGTGAAGACAAGAAAAGGAGGAAGAGTTGAGCCATGGGTCTGAATGTGGTCACTTCTCTGAAAATGGGCAGCTTGGGCTGTTTCTAAAGCCTGGAGGTTCCACCTCAACATAAGGAGGAACTTCTTTATTGTGAGGGTCACAGAGCACTGGAGCAGGCTGCCCAGGGAGGTTGTGGAGTCTCCTTCTCTGGAGACTTTCCAGCCCTGTCTGGATGTGTTCCTCTGTGACCTGTGCTGGGCTGGATTCTCTGGTCCTGCTCTGGTGGGGGGGGGTGGGGGTTGGACTCGATGATCTCCAGAGGTCCCTTCCAACCCCTGGCACCCTGTGAGCCTGTGTTTTCCATGCCTCCTGAGCTACTCAGAACAAAAGCTGTGCTGTAAATTAAAGGAAAGCTACTGGAGCATTGCTAAAGCTAGCATGTATTCTTTGGGATTTGGGTTCCACTAATATTTCTCTCAAGCACAAACCCCATTTTTCAAACAAACCTACAAGCTATCCAAGAAAGCACATTTAAGGACTTGGCTGTCCAAAAATACAGATTAGGGAATTTGGATCTATTG
The DNA here is from genome assembly GCF_026170545.1 of Melanerpes formicivorus. NCBI lineage: Eukaryota > Metazoa > Chordata > Aves > Piciformes > Picidae > Melanerpes > Melanerpes formicivorus. Next base: position 4,819,418 of record NW_027142357.1, read on the forward strand.
ATAATCCTCAGTCTCTGGGGGTTGGGCAGATGTCAACAGCAAGCTTGCCTAAACACTCCATAAAATAGGTGCAGGGAAGCTGTGTTTATTTGTGAGTCCTGCTGTGTGCCCTTTGTCGGGTCTGAAAGTGAAATGCTGACATTTTGGGTCTCTCTGAGCAAGGATTATCTGTGGCCAAAGATTATAGCGACTAGGATTAGTGTGGTAATGCAGCCTACATGATGGGGCTGGTTTCATAACACTGCTGGAGCTTGAGCAGTGGATTGAAGCCTGACATTAATTGCTCCAAGTTACTCACCCCATTTTGGAGCGGCTGCATGCATTGTCAGTCTGCGAGCCTAGGCTGTGATTGGAGATGGACTCGGGATGATGGTTGGTGGCACTGGGAATCTCAGAACCAATTTATTGGCAGCCTTCCTGGGGTAGGGTTAGGGCTGATCCTGTTTCATTCCATGTTTGATTCTGTATTTTTGGGCAGAAGCAGTTTTCATATCTCTGCAAGATGTCGGGGTAGGATTACAGAAAGGGTGAAGTTTACGAGGAGCTGGCCAGGTTTCAGTGGAGATGAGCGGAAGACTCATTCTCTTAGGTTTGGATGTTTAATTTTCTGATGTATGCACTTCCTGTGTAGGAAGGGGGTAGGGTGTATAAAAATGGATGTCATAGAGCAAGTGTGAATATTCTAGGCTGCCTAGGCTCAGAGAGAGAAACGTCTGTCTGTGCCAGCTGGCTTAAAGGCTTCGTTCTGAATTTTCACTGTGTAACTGGACCATGTGAGCTGGAGTGCAGTTCTGTGGAAGCTAAGCCTGCCAGACAAGGCTTATTCTTGAAATTTGCTAGGCACTGGGCAGACAGCTTGAGAGAGTGTGAATGCTTTCTGCTCAGTGCCTTGGTGGAGTGCTTTGTTCCACAAATTTTTATCTGAAAGGATGTAAGGATGCACTGGGGATAGAGCTGCAAAAGTAAAGGCCGTAGAAACAGAGGGATAGTTTCCATTTGACCTGCCTGTCCAGATTCAGAGATTCCAACCCCCCCTGGACACTGTGATCCTGGGCAACCTGCTCCAGGTGACCCTGCTTTAGCACATGAGTGGACTAACTGATCCCCAGGAGTCACTCCAACCTCCAAGTGCAAGGTCCTACACCTGGGTTGGGCAATCCCAAGCACAAATACAGGCTGGGTGAGGAGTGCCTCAAGAGCAGTCTTGAAGAGAAGGGACTTGGGGGTGTCAGTTGATGGAAAAACTCAGCATGGGCCAGCAGTGATCACTGGCAGCTCAGAAGACAGCTGTGTGCTGGGCTGCATTCAAAGCAGTGAGAGCAGCAGGACAGGGGGGTGATTCTGTCACCCTGCTCTGCTCTTGCGAGACCCCACCTGGAGTACTGTGTCCAGTATTGATGCCCTCAGTATAAGAAGGACATGGAGCTGCTGGAGCAGGTCCAGAGGGTCACAAGGATGATCAGAGGGCTGAAAGAATTGGGGCTGTTCAGCCTGGAGACGAGAAGGCTCCAGGGAGACCTTGGAGCTACATTTCAATATCTGAAGGGGACCTACAGGAAGGCTGGAGAAGGACTGTTCAAAAGGGTTTGGAGGGATAGGACAAGGGCAATGGTTTGAAGCGGGAGCAGGGCAGATTTAGGTTGGACATCACAAGGAAGTTTTTACAATGAGAGTGGTGAAATACTGAACTGGCTGCCCAGGGATGTGGTTGAAGCCCTGTCCTTGGAGACATTCATGATCAGACTTGCGTGGCCTTCGGCAGCCTGCTCTAGTTGGAGGTGTCCCTGCTGACTGCAGGGGAGTTGGACGAGATGCCCTTTGAAGGTCCCTTCCAACCTAGTACATTCCGTGAATCAGGGACTCTTAGAACCTGATCAGGTGCAACATTGTGACATATAAATGCAACACTTCTGCGTGAAGCAGAATTTGTGCAGTGTTCAAAACCTTGCTGTTCATGAAATGCCACCTTGATGCCTGGTAGTTTGAAGGTTGATAAAGAATAAAGCTGTATGAGGAAGACACTGTTACATGTGAAGTGAAAAACGTGGTGAGGTAGGCTTTGATTTTTGTCAGGGAATCTTTCTCCTCATCTGAATTTGTCATTGCACCTGATAGAAGATGGAGAGGATAAGCTGAGGGTGGTTGCTTGATCTGTATCTATAAATCTGACATGACTTTAAGTCTATCTCAGGTGACATTCTGTTTCCCTGCACTTTTAATTTAGTCTGAGAGACCAAGTGGCTTTTTCTTCCCCAAAGGTTATGTTTTGTATTCCACAGTGATTTCAAAGGCACAGTTTGAAATGCTGCCTGTAAAAATGCAGGGATCGAAGTGATGCTCTCAGCATTAAAGTAGCAGAATTACAGCCTGGAAGAGAAGTTGACACTTTGAGAAGTGCTTGTCTTAAATATTTTTCCCCTACAATTTCTTAAGAATATTTGAAATTATTCCTGGTATTTTGGGTCTTACCATGCTGCTTCTGTATTGGTCAAAACCCTTTCTGTTGCTGAGAATGTTGGTCAGTGTAGGGAGCAAGTACAGTCTTTGATGGCTGGCTCCTTCCAGCTTGTTCATCCTGACTGGATTTATTGATGTGCTACCACTAATATTAATTATTCTCTATTCGTGGATTCACAGAATGGTTTAGGTTGGAAGGGAACTTAAAGATCATCTACTTCCAGCCCCCTGCCATGGGCAGGGATACCTTCTACTAGATCAGGTTGCTCAAGGTCCCATCCATCCTGTCCTTGAACTCCTCTAGGGAGGGGGCATCCACCACCTCCCTGGGCAACCTGTTCCAGTGTCTCAGCACCCTCACTGGAAAGAATTTCTTCCTAATCTCCAGTCTAAATCTGCCCTCCTGAAGCTTCAATCCATTCTCTCTCATCCTATCACTGCAAGCCCTTGTAAAAAGTTGGTCCTCAGCTTTCATGCAGGCCCCCTTCAGGGTTCCCCATGGCAGGGGGATTAAACTAGATGATCTTGAAGGTATCCCCAGAGCCTTCTCTTCTCCAGGCTGAACAGCCCCAACTCTGTCTGTCCCCATAGGGGAGATTCTTCAGCCCTCTGATGATCTCTGTGGCCTGCTCCAGCAGTTCCATGTCTCTATAATGCTGGGTGCACCAAAACTGGATACAGTACTCCAGGTGGGGTCTCACAAGAGTGGAGTAGCAGAACCACCTTTCTTGTCCTGCTGCTTTTGATGTCACCTTCTAAAAAACAACATCAGAACTCCTTTGGATCCCTTCTAGTTCAGTTAAAGGCATTTCTAGGAGCCTTCATGAAATTATTGGGGGACAATTCATTTATGAGCATTCATCTATGCTTTGTGAAGCCCTCACATAATGAAAAGTGACAGAAATACAATAAGGGAGAAAAAATTTGCAGTCTCTTTTGCCTTTCTCAGATTTGCCCAGAGATAAACACTCAAACTGTTTTTTCATGGGGTGTTTCTTAAAATCTGTAAAAGGAAATGCCTCTTCTGAAGTGTATTTCATTTACTGAATATCTTCTGGTCTGCTCAGAGTTTAGTACGAAGTTCCAAATATTTTCTTTGCTATAATTAACTGCTAGCCTTTTGCTCTGGATTGTACATAAAGAACAAAATTGCTGCTGCTCTCCCATCACTTTTTTTCCTGGAACAGCAGTTTTCAGTGGCTTGGCAACGTCAAATAGAATTTTATAGGCTTCAAGTGAGAGATTGGTGAAGAACTCTGTGGATTTTCGGTTGCCGTTCCTTGGCAAGCCATAAATATCACAGATACATAAAAAATCAGGAAAGCAACTAGCAATTACTTTAATGTATTGTTAATGACCTTTAGCTGGATTTGTAGTTCAGTTTCCAGCCTCTTGAAGATGAATCATATGTGAGCAAAAAAGTCTTGAGGCTCTTGCAATGGCAGTAATGTGGGTTTCTGGAGAAACAACCTTTCTGCATTGGGTGCCATGTGCCAGGCAGAAGGATGCAGTGTGTTTCACCCTTCCTCTGTATCAAGGTGATGTGTCAGTTGGGGTCCTTCTACCTCAGGCTCAATATATCTCAAGTGATGGGCTTATCTGCATGTGTCAAATAAACTTTGACTCATTCCTCTCTCTTTCCTTCTCCATTCTCCTCTCCCTTTACTGAGAGCTGTCTACCAAAGGTTATGTAGATGGGGGTGTTACAGCTTAAGGACTAAGTTTCCTGCCATAGAGATAAAGGTCGTCCAGGGGGAGGCACGAGGTATCATAATTCTGTTATTCCATCCCATAATCCTGCAATCCCTGTATAAGCAAACAGCTCAGGCTGTTCTTTCTTCCTCCCTCCCCTCTGCTCCTGGCATGTGGCTCCTGTTTTCTCTTTGGTTTGTGGGGCACTGAGGCCTAGTGGGGGGCACTGAGGCCTGGTAGGCCTGTCCTGGGCAGGGGTGGGGTGTGGGGGGGCAGGTTTTGGCCTGGTTGAGGCATTGTGAGGCCTGGTAGGCCCAGGTGGAGAACTGGGCTGAGGCTGGTTCTGATTTGTGTGTATATTTCCTTTGTGCCTTTATCTTCTGTACTTTTGGTTACTTTTGTAAATAGTATCTTCTGTTTAACCTCCAAATCTGTTTGAGTGTTTTTATTTACTCCTTTGGGGTAAAATACTTTCACCCTGGGCAGCTCATGGCTCAAACCATGACAGGGTGATTTAGTTTTGTGACACTTTCTGATGTGCTTCAGCCCCTTGGTTTATTTGATAAGCTTTGGATAGCAGCTAAAGATACACTCCTCTACAAAGAAAATGTGATACCATTTACGTAGCACTTCAGATTTTCAGTGACATACAAATACAAGTATTCAAAAGCCTGACCCACTCAGTGTGCTAAATAAGTGCTAATGGAGAAATGACTTCCAGAACAACCCAGGATGTGAGTACTGACTGCAGTTTCTGTCATTTCTTTTTGCCACAGAATGCAGTAAGTATGACTCGTTTGCAGTGCTGGGGGATTGATGCATGCCAAATCTTAACTTTCTCATCTAGAGCTATGCAAGTTTTGCAGCCTCTGATTGATAATTGCAGTTGGTGTGAGGGGCTGAGTTTGATGTGGCTGAGAAAGTTTGGTGATGATTTGGTTATGATTTTTGCTTTACCTAAAACTAAAACAATGCAAGTAATCTGTGCTACCTCAAATTTCCTAATCTGCTTGTGTGTTCTTAATCTCACTGAGCAACCACAGCCTTGATTTAAACATGTAAATTACGGCCTTTTTGTGACTAAGTTCCCCTTAGTCATAAAAATTCACTCACCATAAGTTAAGCTTCACAGGGATTGTAGGGCAGACTTGACAGTGGAAAAAGCCATAGATGTTTATTCTGCACATTTTCAGGCTTGCTAAATAACCAAAATGTTCTTCATGACTAGCAGTTAAGGGGAAAAAAAAAGGGGGTGGGGGGGTGGGGGGGAAGGGGGCAGAGGCAGAAAGGAATGGGAGGCAGGAATTCCACAACTCTAAACCCAAGAATGGGCATCCAGCAGCACATTTTCAAAGTAACTCTTGATTGCAGTTACTTCTGCAGATGGAGTTCTTACAGTATGAACAGCTCTTTGTGGCACTGGCATAAACCTGTGGATGTTGCTGTTCCCTTCATTCATTTATTTTTCAAACTGGTCCTCGGAGCGGACCCCTGGCCTCCAAACTGCTCTCAGAGAATTACAGGGTTATAGGATGGTGGGGATTGGAAGGGACCTCTGGACACTATCTAGTCCAACCCCCCCTGCCAGAGCAGATTCCCCCAGAGCAGGTGGCACAGGATGGCATCCAGGCAGGTTTTGAACGCCTCCAGAGATGGAGACTCCACAACCTCTCTGAACATCTTGTTCCAGTGCTCTGTCACCCTCAAAGCAAAGAGGTTCCCCTTCATGCTTAGATGGAACTTCCTATGTTCAAATTTGTGCCCATGGAACCTCCTATGGTCGAATTTGTGCCCATTACCTCTTGTCCTGTCACTGGGCACCACTGAAAAAGCCTGGCCCCACCCTTCTTACAACCACCTCAAGTATTTATAAGCATTGATGAGATCTCCCCACCTCAGTCTCTGGGCTAAAAAGTCCCAAGCCCCTCAGCCTGTCTCCAGGAGAGATGTTCTAGGCCCCTAATCATCTTTGTAGCCGTTTGTTGTACTCTCTGAAACAGATCCTTGTCCTTCATTAATTGGGAAACCCAGAACTAGAGGCAGTACTCTAGATGAGGCCTCACCAGGACAGAGCAGAGAAGGAAAACCACTCAGAGATGAAGTGGTGAACCACAGCTTTTGTGCTGCAGCCCTGACCCTGATTGGGTTAGCAGGAAAACTTCAGTTGACCTGAGTGTGTGAGGGCTTTACCTCTGATATATAGGGGCTTGCTGCATCTGTCATTCCTGATGCAGCAATGTGTCCCTCTGGAAATGTGCTGCTGTCGCCTCACAGCCCTGCTCCTACAGCAGTCCTGCCATGGAGCTGTGATGGAGCAGAGTGCTATGTCTGCATTCACTGATCAGCCTTCCTGCTGCCCACCCCTGTTCTGGGGACAGCTTCTTTCCCCAGTCCCTCCCATAAAAGCCCACACACAGTTTTATATGAATTAGCCTTCAAGGTTTTTTTTGGAAGATAAAGTTCTTCTAATTTCCATCATTTCAGAAGGCAATTATGTGAGCAGTTTGCTGGCAGGGGTCAGGTGGGCTGACCTCTGGAGCCAGTCATCTCTTAACCCAGGCTCAGCTGCAACCAGAAGAGCAGCTTGGGCCTCAGTCTGTACTGTAACAGGATACTTTATTGGCTACTAAGTGGAGAAAAGCTAATGTTGCTGTCACCATTTTATTTATCAGAACCTGCAGGAGGTGACATTTTACATATGGAGACAAATTAGTGTGGCGAACTGCAGTGGCTCATTCCCTGGCCACACAAATACTCTTATGGCTTGTCCCAGGGAATCAATAGAGGCATCATGACTGTAACCTATGGAGTTTTTGTCCCTCCCAATGGAGAAAGCATTAGGGGAGAATTTGATCTCAAATTTCCAGACTAATCCCAATCTTAATGAAATCCTGCTCCAGCCATCATGGCACAGAACTGGAAGGAGCAGTTAGTGAAGCAGCTCATTGATGTGCAGCTGCTGCAGTAACTTGCTCCAGCTGAGTTCCAGGGTGTTTACACAACAGCAAATGCAAACATTTTTTATCTGACAGGACAACAGCTTTGAGCAATTCATTATCAACTACTGCAATGAGAAGCTGCAGCAGATCTTCATTGAACTTACCCTCAAAGAAGAGCAGGAGGAATACATCCGAGAGGTAATACTTGAATAGGTCTTTGCTTATCCCCTCCTCTTCCCATTGTCCCAATAAAGAAACCCAGATATTCATGCTGGAACCTATTCTCAGGGAAGAGTCACTTTTTGACCACAAGCCTGGCATGGAGCATGCTTCTGTAGGGCTGCATGGTAGTTACATTAAGCAAAAAACAGTTGGTTTTGTTTGACATTATGAATCCCCTAGGTAAAAACATCCTGACTTTCATTCATTGGCAGCAATGACTGACAGTTCTGAGCAAGAACTAATTCCTTAGGAGACTAATACCCCTTTCTGTTGCTAGTGCCATTACCCTGCAGCCTGTGTTTTGGATTAGACAGTGGTGCCTGGGACACCCCAGCAGCAGCCACAGCTAATCCCATTACAAAAGGGTATTGGGTGGGTGATACAAAGCATGGTAGATGCAGGACCCTCCAAACAGATTTTTTTATGTCTCGTTTTCTTTCAGTTAAGTACAGAAAGGAGCTGTGTGAGCTTTGTGAGCTGCTTTTTTTGTTTTTTTTCTGTCTGACTTTTTTTGGAGCCTAGGCTCTGGCGTTTGATGTTGAGTGAACATCAGGTTAAAGTTGTATTAGGGTTTAGCAGTACAAGAGCTCACACAAAACATCACCTGGCAGCTGTAGAAGCTGGCAGTGTCTATGCTCAAACTGGACCATACCATTTTGCTGCAGAAACATTAGAAATAAAGCTCCTGCCTTACCATCCTTGGGATAATAGGAAGTTTGGGCACATCTTTGCTCTATCTGCATTCAGTGGTGAAACTCCTGAAACGTGATTACTGCAATTTGGTTCTTGAGTGATCCTTCAAATGCTCTGAAAAAAAGTAAACTGCAAGAATGCAAATGAAGAATGAGATTAAGATTCCTTTTTCCAGCCCTTTGCCCTAGCTGTGTCACCTGCTGATGAACTGGCATCTCATCTGGAAATTTTGTATTTGAAAGAATTAGGATATTAGGAATATCTGGACAACAGCCAGACTGGATTGTTCAGATGGTCTCATCTAAATTTAGCCTTCTTGCTTCCTCCCATATAAAAAATCCCAAACAAACAAACAACAAAAAGACAACAAACCCCAACAAGTAAGAGCTTAGAAATTTTGCTCTGGGATGCTTGCAGTGAGATGGGCTGATGTCCTCATGACCAGTGGGAGCGTGGGCAGAGGGGTGCTGGGGCGGGTGGTGGCGGGAGGGGACTGGCGAGAGGCCAGGGGAGTGCATGGGAAGCTGACACGGGTCGGGGAAAGGAATGGAGAGAAGGTTTGGCAGTCACTCAAGGACTGTCAGTTTGTGCAGATAGTGTTAGCTGTGCCTGGTTGTGTTTCTTTCTTAACGGATACAATGTTGGTAAGCAGATGGAATGAAATTTGAAAGTAATATATCCAGAGCATAATGTAAATTGCCTAGAGGAAAAGCTCCCTGGATTGTTTTCCTGCTCATACATTCATTTATTTATTTTTTCTTCTTACAGGGGATTGAGTGGACTCACATCGAGTATTTCAACAACGCTATCATTTGTGACCTAATAGAAAATGTAAGTTATGTGCAAGAATCTCTTTGAGTAATTTTTTAACACCTGGACAGAGTTTAGCCGTAAAGCCTGTGCGCATCCTCAAGCCCTCTCATGTTCTACAACAAGCCACTCATTGTATTAGTCACCTTACCTGGTGTGGGGAAAGTTTATTTCACAAAAATTATTCCTTTACATATGTTACTTTGTTAGAAATGTTCAGCAGCAGCACCTAGACAGAACTCCCCAAGCAACTGTTGAATGTCCCCATTTGGTGGTGTTTTCAAGAGCAGCTATCACACGCTGCATTGTGGATAATGTCTCCTTTTGTGTGGAAGCCAGAAAACTCAATGCCCTGCTACCATGTGCTTTAGGTACAGAAAGCACTGGTACACACTGGCACAGATTGCCCAGGGAGGTGGGAGAGGCCCCAGCCCTGGAAACATTTGCAGTCTGCTTGGATGGGGCTCTGAGCAACCTGTTCTACTTGAGGATGTCCTTACTGAGGGGGAATTGGACTAGCTGACCTTTAAAGGTCCCTTCCAACCAACCTAAAGCATTCTATGATTAACAAGAGGGCTTCTTAGGGACTTAGTGGAGCAAGAAAAATTAAGTTCCTTAACACCTGGAAAAAAATAGTTTTGATTATGTCCATAAATTGTATTCTGGTTTTACTCATAAAATAACTAATTTCAGTTGAGTTGGAGTTCCTGCAGTCCAGGTAGATGACACAAAATTCCAACATGAAATTCAAGATTCAGATTTCTGAAGCAGTCTTTCAAAAATGCAGATATTGAAAATCTGTTGGAAATGCAGATGAGAAGAGGCAACAATTTAATATGGCTTGAACAATATCTGTCTGGGTAGAAATGGGGATGGGAAGAAGAGTCAGCCTTTAAGATGGCTTGAAGAACATTTGTCTGGGTCAAAATAGGATGAGGAGAAGAGGCAACTTTTAATATGGCTTGAACAATATCTGTCTTGGTAGAAATGGGGATGAGGAGAGGAGCCAACCTTTAAGATGGCTTGAACAACCTTTGTCTGGGTAGCAGAAGTTACACAGGAGGGAGCAAGTAGTCTCCTCTTTATGCCTCAATGGAAATGGGGTGGAAACAAAGAGTAAAGCTCTCGTCCTTGCACTTCAGAACCAAACTGGAATCCTGGCCATGCTAGATGAAGAATGCCTGAGACCAGGAACTGTTACCGACGATACCTTCTTAGAGAAACTGAACCAAGTGTGTGCCACTCACCAGCATTTTGAGAGCAGGATGAGCAAGTGCTCCCGGTTCCTCAATGACACCACCTTGCCTCACAGCTGCTTCAGGATTCAGCATTACGCTGGCAAGGTACGTGGTGAAGCGGGAAGTAGGTGGTGTGTGGAAGGTGGTGTACTGCTATGAAGCTTAGGTTGGTAATAGAGGGAGGCTCTTTCATTAAATGGCATTACAGTAATGGAGGAGAAATACTGGAGTAATGAGATGTGGTGGCCAAGACCAAGATGTGGTGGTATTCTGGAGTGCATAGAGTGTGACCATCAGGTTGAGGGAGGTTCTCCTCCCCCTCTACTCTGCCCCCCTGAGGCCACATGTGAACTACTGTGTCCAGTTCTGGCCTCCTCAGTTCAAGACAGGGAACTCCAGTGTGGGGTGTCCCTGCCCATGGCAGGGGGGTTGGAACTAGATGATCCTTGTGGTCCCTTCCAACCCTGACTGATACTATGATACTAACTACTGGACACAGTCCAACAGAGACCCATGGAGATGCTGAGGGCTCCGGATCATTTCTTTTATGAGAAGAGCCTGAGAGACCTGGAAAAGAGCAGACTGAGGGGAGATCTTCTCGATACATATAAATATCTAAAGAGCAGGGGTCATGAGGATGGAGCCAGGCTCTTTTTAGTGGTGTCCAGTAATAGGACAAGGGGCACTGGGTACAAACTAGAACACAGGAGGTTTCGTCTGAACTTGAGGAAAATCTCTGCTTTGATGGTGCTGGAGCCCTCAAACCAGGCTGCCCAGAGAGTTTGTGGAGTCTCCTTCTCTGGAGAGATTCCAAACCCACCTGGACACGTGCCTGTGCATCCTGATCTAGGTTTATCTGCGTTAGTAGGGGCATTGGACTATATGGTCTCTAGAGATCCCTTCCGACCCCTGCATTCTGTGCTTCTGCAGTAGCTGATCCAAAAATCCAGACCTGTCTTTCCATCTTAAGGCTGAGATCTGTAATTGGGGCTGGAAGGTTTTCAGGGATCACGCTGCTCTAGCTGAAGTCAAGGGCAGTTCTCCTTTCATCAAAGGAGGAAGATGTCCCACGTGCTTTGGTGGTGAACTGATGGTCCTGCTGGGTCTCTGGAAATAAAAGTTGTTTGGAATGACAAAAATTCACACACACATTTGAAGGCAAGCTATTTTGGAAGACATGTTCTTTGTCACTGAGCTGAAGTCCTTAGTCATGTTGATGAGAAAGTGGAGTTTTGGTACGTTATGAGGTACTGAGTTTATTTTCACAGTCTGTGTGTTTAAACAGATGGAAGAGAAAGATACACAAGAGGGCTTGCAAATGTATTTGCTTTTTGCAGAGTAAGCAGAATGAATAAATAGAAGCCAGATAGCTTTTGATGTGTAATTCAGCACGACTTTTTGTTAATGAAAATCAAAATAATGAAATTTGTAACAAGACCACCATTTATTTTTAGAAGAAATGCAAAATTAAACGTAGAGGTTGAAACTGTACCTCATGTTTCAACCTGCTGAACTGTTGATTTCACAGAGAATATTTGGAAGGTGTTTCATTTTCCTAGCACTATGTAATGCTTCACTAGTTTTTGACTTTTTCTTAGTCTTACCATTTTGAAGAGTTCAATCATTTATATTCATTCAAAACACCCATGAAAATCTCTTACTTTCAGCCATTTGTTAACTGTATCATGGATTTGCCAAGGGGATTTTGTAATAGTGATTCTGCCCCTCTGCTCGTGTGACACCCCACCTGCAGTCCAGTGCTGGGACCCCCAGTATAAGGGGGCCTTGGAGATGCTGGAGCAGGTCCAGAGGAGGCCACAAAGATGATCAGAGGGCTGGAGAACCTCCCCTGTGGAGACAGGCTGGGAGAACTGGGGCTGTTCAGCCTGAAGAAGGTGCCGGGGAGACCTTATAGCAGCCTTACAGTACCTGAAGGAGGCTACAAGAAATCTGGGAAGGGACTTTGTACAAGGACTTGTAAACCATTCTATGAATCTATGAATACAATCTGTTGGGGATTAATACTTGGATATTTCTTTGGTTGTCAGAATTCAAAATGAGCTGAAACTACCCCAGTGCATTGATGAGGACTGCAAAGAGATTATGTCTTAGCAGGCAGTGAGGGTCTTGCATTGTTACTGGCTTTCACTTACCCAGCAGATCAGTCAGTGAATTTTTCCTGGTTTAGGAGGAATGTTGTTTTTCCTTCCTCAGCTGAGAACATTTTGATCTAGTCGCTGGACAGCAAAAGTTTGATCCTCTTTTTATGAATCAGAGGCAAATCCATATGAACAGTTTTTTCAGTCGTGGCATTTACCACACCTGTCAGAAACAGACACATGTGCTGCAGACAAAAATGCTGCAAGAATTGCGAGTCCCTTGCTGTTGTGTAAAATATGGCTCTGTCAGTATTGGCTTGATTCAATACTCTGTGTATATAGTACCTCTCTACACAGAACTGAGGAATCATGAAGCTGCAGAATCTGTGTTACCAGCTGGTTGACTTGTCACAATTAATCTAACTAAATTCCCTACCCTCAAAAATTAAAGAAGCCAGTAGCAATCAGAGATCCACATCAAGTACCCTCTGATGCCGCTTGGGTCTCCAGCTGCAGGTCAGAGCTTTCCATTCATGCTTGTTGTTGCTGGACTATTTTCCTGGTAAAAGGCCTTTAAAACAACAGGCCCCTGAGGACTGCACAGATCTCTGCTTGCTGCTGTGTATCAAGAGGCGAGGTTTAGCTAGGCAAATGGTGTAAGCATTAGCACTTTGAGGAGATAGGGTGGGGTTTTTTTTGCAGCCAAACAAAAAGATTGTTTTGGAGTGTTGGCAAGCTGTGGTTCATCAGTGTTAGCAGGGAAGAAGGGTTTTTCCCATTTCAGAAACCAGAATTGATCAGCACAAGGACCTGTTACTGTGAGAAAAAAATTTCACTGTGAGGGTGACAGAAAGCTGGAACAGGCTGCCCAGGGGGGCTGTGGCAATCCTTCTCTGGCAATATTCAAAACCTACCTGGATGCATTCCAATGTGATCTGATATAGGTGATCCTGCTCTGGCAGGGGGGTTGGAGTCAGATGATCTTTTGAGGTCCCTTCCAATCCCTAACATTGTATGATTCTGTGATCTTGATCAGGAGGCATGTTCATAGAAACTGTATCCAACAGAAAGCCTTACAAAATGACAGCTGAAAGGTCTTTTGTTTGTTTGGGATATTGAGAAAGGAGAAATTGATTTCTTAGGTTATAGTTCAAAACATGCTCTGACAAGACTTCTCTGTTGTTCAGGTGATGTACCAGGTGGAAGGATTTGTTGACAAAAATAATGATCTTCTGTACCGTGACCTCTCCCAAGCCATGTGGAAGGCAAATCACTCTCTTATCAAAGCATTGTTCCCTGAAGGGAACCCTGCTAAGATCAATCTAAAGAGACCACCGACAGCAGGTTCACAATTCAAGGCTTCAGTTGCTACCCTGATGAAAAATCTTCAGACCAAAAATCCCAACTATATCAGGTAAAGAGCCCTGTAGGACGTCTTTGGTGGATTTGTGTGGTGAAGGGAAAATAAATCTTGGTATTGAAGGAGAAGCAGCTATTAAAATCTCTCTTTTAAGTTCACAATAATAGGTGTTGGCACATACAAACAAGTGTCCCTGCTGGTTTCCCTTTCCAGATGCATCAAACCCAATGACAAAAAGGCTGCCCACATTTTCAACGATGCCCTGGTGTGCCACCAGATCCGCTACCTCGGCCTGCTGGAGAACGTGCGGGTCAGGAGGGCAGGCTATGCCTTCAGGCAGGCCTACGAGCCATGCCTGGAGAGGTACAAGATGCTATGTAAGCAGACCTGGCCCCACTGGAGAGGGCCAGCCAGGTAGGGACATGCCAGTAATCTTCCCTGTCTTCTCCCAATGCCTGAAATTACCGTCTTGCACAGGTTCTCAATTAATTAGTTTTTCATTTAATGAACTTCTAAGTGTGGCTCTAGTATTTTACCTGTATTGTTGTTGCAGATTTTGGATGAGTTCATTCAGTGGGAAACCTGTCCTTTTTCAGGAGGCTAACAATGACAGGTCCCTGGCAGAGGAGATCTTTTAGTGATGAACTGACATGCTAATGCACAAGACTGCATGTGAGCAAGGAGACCATGTTTGATTTAGACTAAATTGCAGCCTTCACTGATTTGAGCCTGAAAGAAAGGGTGAGAGAGAGAGAGATGGTGGAGTGAAATCAAAATGAGTAGGATGTCTAGAATGATCAGAAAGATATGTACCTTTAATGACCTACTACTTACCTTTAATACCCACCTCTGGCAGTGTAGGAACGCCCATTTCTTTGAAGACAGCCAGATAATCTTCCTCAATAATTTTGCATAATGATTGTTGAAACAACTAAGAGATGATAGCTCTTGCAAATCAGAAGTATTAAATATGATTTTAAATTGCACAGCACTCACTAGTATTTTTACAGATTAACATCCCGGGTAGGCAAATCAGCTGCTTCTGAGGCTTTTTTTCACATGTGGCCACTGATAGCATGATTTAAATATATTTCATATAGCCATTTGAGTTTCCCAGAGCCCCAAACCCAATGGAACAGAATTCAGGTTGCCCCCTTTTCCCCTCTCCCCTTTCCCCCATGGGGAAAAGTTAGGCAGGAGAAGAAGGGGTAGACAGGAAATGGGAGTGGAATAAACATAACCCAGGGACCCCTCCCCCGGGCTCAGGCTTTCCTGCCCATCTGGGTCCATCTGGAGTCTGCCCACCATAGGGTCCACCCGAGGGGGTCAGGTTTCCCACCTGCCCCCCAGCAGGCCTTAAACCACAACACTTTCATAATAGGTTTATGTCTTTAGCTGCAATGTAAATCTTTAGGTTATCAAAAGGAATGGTGGGAGTGCAGTATTGATAACAAAAGCATTGTCGCAACCATCACAAAGATCTGTGCAGTTCCTCTCTACTCTTTATTGAGGTTTGTAAAATGCAGTTTGCAGAGTGTGAAATAGGAGCATTGGTCAAACTCCTCTGTCTTTGTTTCACATGTTGAGGTTAGTGTGAGAGCCCTTCCCTTTCTCCTTTTTTCAATTTTTTTCTATACAAAGCCATTATGGATGCAAAAGGGGAAAAGTAGACCATCGCTGATGCTGTTAAATAAAAACAGCTCTTTTTCTCATCAAATTATTCTGAATCTTGACAGTGATTATTCTTGCCTTTAGCTAAATAACCAGCGAGCAAATGAGTTACGTTTTCAATCTTCTTATGTCAAGCATCATTTATGTATTTAAAATAAGCTTTCCTATACTTTCCAGAAATTAATCTGCAAAATGTAAAAATAGGAAGTGTTAGAGCTGGAGGTCATGTTTGTTAAGCTCATTTCATTCTTATTAGGTCGGGAGTAGAGGTGCTTTTTAATGAATTGGAAATCCCTGAAGAAGAATTTTCCTTTGGTAGATCAAAGATATTCATCCGCAACCCGAGAACGGTAAGTGACAAATGTCCTCTGCAACACCAAGCTGTCTTCCACGAGCACAGCCTGTTCTGAACTGCATCACTCACTAGCTGCTCACTACAGAGTTTTCTAGAAACAGTGCTGCAAGCATAGTGTTGAAAAGGACACTTTTTTAATATTACACCCATTCAAATTGGTGTGAAGCAAGGCTCTACAATAGCTGTCAAACTTGAGTTTAGTGTCACTTTCATTACACTGCCCTGTGACCCTGTAGCTGCCACAAACCTTGTGGATGTACCTGCTTGTAGCTCTGGAGATCAATAAACCAAAAGGTGGCTGAAGGGGGGCTTGATTAAAGAAGAGATTTGCAATCACTGTGCTTATGGTTGGTTGTTTTGGTTTTTTCTTCTGGTCTCTTCTCTCTTGCTGTTTTTCTTCCAATGTCAAACAAAACCCAACACCCAGCTCTTCAAACTGGAAGATCTGAGAAAGCAGCGACTGGAGGACTTGGCTACTCTAATTGAGAAGATTTATAGGGGCTGGAAGTGCCGCACGCGCTTCTTGTTGATGAAGAAAAGCCAGGTTGTGATTGCTTCCTGGTACAGGAGATACGCGGTAAGATACTGTCCTCACTAAACAGTGGGGTTCTGTACATCATTTCATACCTGTTTTTGTTCCATATAACCTCGAGATGGTATTTTTATAACCTTCATACAGTATTTTCCCTTGGTATTTATGGAGAAGAATTTCAATTTTAGGTTAGTATTTAAGTATCGAGCCTATAAATAAAGAAAGTTTTGTTTCTCTAGACCACTGTTAAGTGTTTATATGGTGCTTAAATAATTCAAAAGCTCACCAGAGCCCTTTACCTCTGGGAGTGATGGATTTTGTGGCTCAGCTGGGAAAGAGTCTTTTCCATTCGGCTAAAATGCTGTGCTGCCTGGCACCCATAGTGCTTCCAAAACATATGGAAAATGTGTGAAAAACATTCAGTAATATACATAATGACTGAACTCCATGGAATTTGGTCATTCCTGAGGGGGTTTGTGTTGTTCCCTTATTTGGAACCATTGCATTTGAGGCTCGAGAATGCTACTTGGGAGGTTCTCAGGGATTTATTTTAATTATAATGCGTAAGGCTCATTATTGCTACAGTTCTAAAGCAGCTTCAAACCTGCTTTTAAACTGTGTCATGAACAACCCTGACATGACTCCTCCACATGTTTTCATCAGCTAGTAAATAAATGTGACATAAAAGCAATAAATCTTTTTTCCTTTGTCATACAAGTTTGAAAACAATTCTTAAGCACCTGAGCTGCATTTTGTCGCTGTGTGCATATCAGAAAGCTTGATAAAATACATGATGAGTAATGAAAGCATCTTCTTAAACTGCAAATTGCACAACTGGCAGCCACTATTTGACGAGCACTTGTGTTTATCATCTCGAAAGCCATTAGTGTTTGGTTCAGTTATTGTGGGTAATTAGAGAGGAGTATGCATAATTCGGAAAATATATGAATAAATGTACTTTTTTTAAACTGCAAAAGCTCTTCCTTCTGAACTTTTGTGATTGAAGCTGCTGCTTCTGCAAAGAGCAGCATTACAGAATTGCATTGTGCCCATGTGGCTTCATTCTGATCTCTGAATTAAACATGGAGTTACCACAGCTAGAAGAGAACAACTCTTAGCAGGAAGAATTCAAAACAAATGTGTGACCATGTTCACATCCTTGGTTTGCTTGTGAAGGGTGACAGCAGTTGTCTTTGAATGCAGGATGATGGCAACACTCTCAGAATTACTTAGTAGTGACAATAGAGCTGTTTCCCCACCTCTTCATCTAGGCGGAGAGCACCGTTCTGCTAACCCAACATGACTGTTAGGCACTGTCATTTAGAATTGGTTTGGTTAGAAAAGACCTTTAAAGTCTTTGAGTGCAACTGTCAGCCCAACACCACCATGGCCATTAAACCATGTCCCAGTGGTTTTTTGAACACCTCCAGCGATGCTGACTTCACCACCTCTCTGGTTCCAGGGCTTGACCACTCTTTAAAGAAATGTATCCTGGTATTCAATCTAAAGCTCCCCTGGTGCAACTTGAAGCCATTTGCTTTTGTGCTATTGCTATTTACTTAGGAGAAGAGAAGGTTTTGCATGGAAACCTTTGCATGAACATACCTTTTTGCCAATAGCTTGTGCTGGAGGCTTGGCTAAATGCAGAACTTGCTTTGCAAGGCATGATGGACGTTACGTGAATGTGGCCTAGAGGGCATTTCGTCCAGCTTACTCATAGAGGTGTTCACTGTAATGGAGTAGGCTCTGTGAAATCTAAAAGCCTCGTTGCAAAGTCTGGCAACTGTTGTTCACTTAAGTATTACACTAACCACTGGCCCACTGGAGAAATCAGAGTTTTAGATGGAAAATGCTCAGCTTCCAAGAAATTAATTGTTCAAACTGACATACCTGGATAATATTCCAGCATGTCATTCAGGAATCCATGGGGTTTCTCTTTTCCTACCTTGCCAGCATTTGGTATTACAAAGGGACTGGGGGAATAGGAACAGCACAAGTCTCATGAAGAGGGTAAAAAGCTTAGCCAACAAACCTGAGCATTTGTGGCTGTTTGTGAGCCACTGTGTGGGTGGGAAAGATAAAGAAAGCTGTTACTGTTAGTATTTAATCCATGTCACTTTTGTGCTGCTGACCATGAACTTAGTGTTTCTGTAAACAGAGAGACATTGTCTGTGCAGCATTGGTGATGCTCTTTATTTCCTCTCCAGTTGAACCCAGACTCTACACTCTGATCAGCTTGGTCCTTTTTAGTGCTTGTATCCCTATAATCATATTTTCAAATGTTACCACGGAAAGTTGTATTTTACAGCATTTTACACTTGCACTACTCTGCTCTAAGCATCACACAATTGTTTTTTCCCATGCAGCAACAAAAAAAATACCAGAAGATAAAGAGTTCGGCTATTATAGTCCAGTCTTACATCAGAGGATGGAAGGTGAGTTTCCTGGTAGTGCAGCTGTGTTTGCATGGTGAGGTAAGGAGCGGGTCAAAAACCACATTCCAGGTGTGCTTAGCATGGACTTCCACGTCCATCAAGCCGTGGCTGTTATGCATGTGTTGCTATTGATGAGGTGAGTTTGGGACATCTCATGCAGCCTGGGCTATAAATACTGGTAAATGATCTGGGTGCAAAGCTGGGACCACACTGGACTACTGGGTTACCCTTGGAGGTGTCTTCTGCCGGAGAATTTGGAGAGAGGTACCCTCTGTACATGGGCTGGAATGTGAGTGAGTGGGTTTGGAGTTCAGAGCAGACCAAGGTACACACTAACCACACAGCTCCAGAGCCTGGGACTCTGCCACTGGGTTTGTGAGAACTGTAACATGCGCTGCTTTGTAAGAAACAAATTGTGGTTGGTGGTTGGTTTATCATTAACAGGATTCTCAAAGAATTAGGATTGAAAGCATCCTTAAAAGCAAGAGTTTGGGTCACCTGGGGCAGTATGTTACTTGGGTTAGGTCTTCAGTTCTCAGTGTGCTAATCAGGGGCTGTGAAAGTTGGCTGTACTCCACTTGTTGAACCAGTACTTTTTTACTCTCTGCTTGTCCTCTGCCTCTGTTTGCTGCAACTTTTCTGCTTCTCTGGGAGGTTTGTGCTTCATGAAGGGATAATCCTGCAGCCATAGTAGAGACTTAAGGAAAGATGCTGTAGTGAGAGTAAAAATGAGGCTAACAGCTCACATGAAGGTAGCCACAATATTAAAGCAACTACTGTCCACCTTTAGCACAAGTGTCCCTGGGCTCCTCTATTTTCTTATTAAGTTTTCTCTACACCACTAAACATGGCCTTTTACTCTGTTTAGAGAGGAAACAACTGCTTTGAATTTTGCAGTCAGGTCCCTTCCTGCCAGATAGGGAAGGAAAGGGCTGCAGTTACTAGCTGTAAATGTAAACAGCCCTCACCTGCCCACAAGGTTTTAAGTTAGCCACCAATAAGCCAGCATAATTTAATTTTACTTTTTTTCCCCTTGATTTTTATTTCTTTATTTTGCTTAAATGAATTAATAATATCTTTCCAGTTCTGTTTGGGAGTCCTTCATGGCTTTTCCCACAAGCATCATCTGAAGCAAACTGGGTAAAAGCACCATCTCATCCCAAGTTATGGTTTGCCATTTCCTTGGATCACAACAACTTTCATAGATGCTTATGTCAGGAAATCCAGCTTTGAGTGAAAATGGCACTGTCATAGTTTGGCTGCAGAGTCTGCCTCAGTTTACCTCCTGAACCAACACAAGGTGTTTCCCAAGAACTTGCCTCTTCTGGGCATCAGTTAGAGACCCGTGCTAAGTAGGGACTGTTGGGCATCAGAACAGTTATCTCAGGTGATGCAGCAAATCAGGGAGAAAACTAAACATTGAACTAGGATCCTCTGACCTACCTGTCCCAAGTTCTCCAATCCTTCTGCCCAGAATCCTCTGTGGAACAGCAGGTGTTAAGCTGTGCAGCACCGGTGAATTTATTTGCATAGTCTTTAGAGGCATTGTTTTGTGGGGTTGCCTGCATTTACAGCTTGCAGCGTCTTAGTTTAAAATCATGAAGAAAATACTATTATTCGTTGGAATAAAATAATGCTTTCAATTGTTTCCAGGCTCGGAAACTTCTTAGGGAGCTTAAGCATCAGAGGCGTTGTAATGAGGCTGCCACAATCATTGCTGCTTATTGGCATGGTACCCAGGTAAGAAAATGACAGCTAATTGTGCACCTCATTGTTCCTACATAGAATGAAGAAGGTCCTTCAGGATAAAGTTCTCTGGGAGTATTTTCAGTGGCTTAAACTGCCAATTTTTCCTTTTTTATGTTCCTCTGCTGCTAATGTGGTTTTGCTGGTGCAGTCTGGGAAGCTGGGGCACGCTTTAGTATTTGCTGTTTATAGTGACCGGTTTCTTTCTCTCTTCCTTGCACCACTGGGAACTCGCAGTAACCTTTTCTTCCCTAAGCTTTTCTATATCCCCTTTTCAAATGCATCACAGGCGCGAAGGGAACTGAGACGACTGAAGGAGGAGGCTAGAAATAAACATGCTATTGCTGTTATTTGGGCTTTCTGGCTTGGATATAAGGTACTCCATGTGCACATATCACATGCCCCCCTCATTACCCAACAGTATCGACCATTTAATCAGTAGTGGATAGTGAGAATGAATGACTAATACAATTGACTTTAAAACAATAGAGCATGATCATTGTTTCCTTCCTCCCGTTTCCATCCATGCCACACTTCATGAGCCTGCCAACATTTTGTATGCCAGTTTTATTGTAGAGTAGGTAACTCTTTGCATGGCAACCAAGTAGTGATCTGCACTAATGAGTCGTTAGACTTGATTAAAAATGACTAGACCGCAGTAGTCTCAAATTAGGACATGTATTGGAGTACATGTAAATGTGCAAAGCATGATGTGGAGGGGGAGAGAAGGTTGGGGGTTCTTGGTGTGTTGTTTCCCTCACCCTCAACAAGTGCTTTCAGTGACACTCTGTCAGTGATCCAACTGAGGATTTCACCAGGCTGTATGTTCTGCACCCTGGGCAGTCTTCCTTTACAAGTTCAAACCAATGCTATTTGATCTTACTAAATTTTAGTTTGAATTGGTTTCATTGGATTAATTTCTTTTCA
Organism: Melanerpes formicivorus; assembly: GCF_026170545.1. Classification (NCBI taxonomy): domain Eukaryota; kingdom Metazoa; phylum Chordata; class Aves; order Piciformes; family Picidae; genus Melanerpes; species Melanerpes formicivorus. The sequence continues at coordinate 4,840,594 of NW_027142357.1, forward strand.
TTCTGGCTGTGCTTTGAACCAGTATGAAAAACTGAGTAAATACAAGTAAAGCACAGTTTTATGATCTGATCTTTGAGCAGAAAATGATGTTAGTTTGCAATTCTAAACTTACAGCCCTAGAAAAATCCCAGGAATTCCAGCATCAGCTGTTTGTTTTCAGAAGCAAAGTCCCACTGAAAGATTCTTGCTAATCCCCAGCCTGTCATTGTGGGGTATGTGAACGTTTGAAATGCTGTTCAGTAGAGGTCAAAACCCTATTGGTTTCAATTAATACATTTGTAATGTAACTGAAAACCATATTCAGCAAAGATACTAAGTTTAAAACGTTTTCCAGTTACCATTTAGGTTGGATGGGTGGGGATGGGTGGGAGAGTTGTCACAACACCTTGCCAACTAGATGGAGAAACACGCTCAAATTACATCTGGAGTAATAATTCTGGGTTTGACCTTTGCTCTTTTGATATCAATCCACAAGATTTCTAATGAAACAGCAGCCCTGGGAATTCAAACAAACATGTACAGAATGTCCCTCCTGCTAGGGAGGCTTTGGACCTTTTAAGTTCTAGCTTGCTGTTTAGCCAGCTATGTAATTTGACAGACACACCATTTCCTCTACATTTGTTCAACAGTGGTAATTTGTTTTCTCTTTATGTTCCTGCCAGTAAAGCAATTGCTCAGTCCTGCAGAAGTGATATTAACTTTCCTAGGTTTAAGATGTTCCTTAGAATTAAATACACATCCAGAATGCAAAACTGTTCATTGTGTTACAGCTCCTTATTTGTATATTTCATAGATTTGGAGCATTTTTAACACATTTTAATGGCTACTTTTACCAATTGGTTCACAAAAATATGCCTCCTGCTTCTTAAAATCTTTTAAGTAATTGAAGTGTAAAATACCCATTAAAAGATAATCATCTGAATTAAGGTGAAAAGACATAATTTCAGCTATCTGCTAAGAGATAAAACTTGTTATGTTTTATCTTCTTCCCAGGGAATATTTAAAAGAAAAGCTTCTGAAAGTTATCATTTCCTTCCTTTTCACAAGACAGACAAATCCCTAGCCTGGCAGAGCCCTTGCTTTTTACAGCAGATGAGTGAAAACATAATCTTTGAGAGCATACATCTGCCACAAATTAACCTTTCCAGCTCCATCAGAACAATTTAACTGTCACGGACTGGAGCTGCTGTTGCACAGGTCTGGCACCATGCCACTTGCCAAAGGCAGATGTGTGGCTAGAGGTGCTGTGACTGATCCTAGAACACTGAAATTCTTTGTTTTACTTGACTTTTGTCGTGAGATAATGAAATAACAAATGTCCTGTTACCTCCTAAAATGTGAGAGTCTATTAAACTGCCCTCACGCACTTTTGTGTTTGGAATACTTGGCAAATTGCTTCCCTAAAATAGGAATGATTGATGAAATGCAGGCAGTGCCTATCTCTCTGTACATGAGGAAGGTTTGGGGAATTTACCCCTTCATTCCATAAAGACAGAATTTACCAGGCTGGACAATTTTGTTTCAAGTACATAAAGATCAAAATGAAAAATAACCTCCAGAAGAAAAGCCCTCAATACAGTGTAATTTAGGTAATCCTGCTTTGGCATGGGGCTTGGACTCAGTGATCTCCAGAGGTCCCTTTCAACCGCCTACCATTCTATGATTACATCCAGAGTTCCAGCATTGATTCTGTTCTGCCTAGGCACTCCCCCATGGAAGAATTGATTAGATCGTGAAATTTTATTAAGTCCTGACTTTCATACTGATCGTTTGGGTCCTGCAGCTGCAGCAAAGTTCGCTATGAAAATCAAGTTATGAGATACCACTGCAAGGTGTGCACAGAAGAGAGGATGGAAACACTGCCAGCCAGTAACTCTTCTCTCTACAGCCCACTGAGGCAGCAATGGAGGGGTTTTGCCCACTAATTGTGAGCAATTTTGTCCACCAATTCAGAGAATCATAGAATTATTTTGGTTGAAAAAGACCTTTAAGATCATCGAGTCCAACTGTGATCTAACTCTACCAAGGCTGGTGCTAAACCACGTCCCTCAGCACCACATCTCTGCCTCTTAGAAACACCTCCAGGGATGGGGACGCTGACATGTTTGGTTTTAAATGTTAAACTCTGTGCTTCCATCTTCCTGTGTCTCTGTTATAAGTCAGCTGTTCTGTTCTGTTTGGGAGAAGCCTTTTCCTGGTGGTTGTGCTTTCTGCATCGGGCTGTCTCTTTTGTTCACTATCTAAACCTTTTAGGCTCGAAGGGAATTGAAACGCTTGAAGGAGGAGGCTAGGCGTAAGCATGCTGTTGCAGTCATTTGGGCTTACTGGCTTGGACTGAAGGTACTTTCTCAAACACTAACAATAAACCAGCATATGTGAGCTCACTAAGAGGGATGACTTTGACACAGAATTCCATTGCTAAATGTTGTTTTATGGACTTCACTGAAAAATTCATTCACAGCAACATTTCGGTGGGCTTTGTCATGGCAGAAATTTCAGTTTTCAAGTGACAGATGAATGTCAGATTAAAGGGACTCTACCATGGTGATGGAATGAAAAACCTGACCTACACTGGCAAAGAACCTGCCTGAAAAGATTACAAGGATGTATTTTCTTCTTGTGACTTCTGCTTATTGGATTGGGAAGCAGGCTGGACCTGTTTGATTTTTCATTGCTGCTCATGTTAGACCCCTGACCCCAAGTGTTGAGGGCATGATGGTAAAGCTCATGATGATGTCTTGTTTCTTCCATCGAGCCCTTTTGGGGGCATGCAGTTACCTGTGGCTTGTGGTAGCCATGAATTCCCAGAAAAACTGATATGTACAAGAGGCTTTTGTATTCTGTTCATTGCTTTCAAGGACTGGTTGGCAAAAGAAAACACTTTGTAATCTGGAAAAATGCAGGTCTGCTCTGTAAGTAGACAATGAAAATGGCGGCTTGAGATGTTTCAGGGCTGTGGCCAAATGATTTCCATAACAGAGTTTTCAGGGGTACTTCTACAGATGCAGCTCAGAAGAGCATTGAAAATCTGAACGAGTTTTGTTTGGCTGTGTGTCACTGGTGCTGATAGGGATGCCATAGACTACAGAAGCGTAAAAGGGAACAATTTGATGGATAATGCAGAGTAAAGCCAGCTCTCATACTCTCATACCTTTCTAACAATGACAACATGGGGAAATAGGTACAAAGCATCTAATTCTCTTTAATTGGTGTATATGAGATATATAACAAATTCATTACCATACCTGCATAGAAATCAGAGCTGCAAATATTAAGGAGCCATTTTAAGAAGTCATTCTGCAGATCAGAATCATACTTTAGGTCCTCCTGGCAAAGTAGGTCTGTTTTTATGATTTTCAATCAGTATAATATGTCCCTCCTGAGAACTTGGAGGCTGCTTTATATCCAGCAGCAGCATATAAATGAAAACTGATGAATCAAAAACCTTGGAGGCACATTACAGCAGGAATCTCTGCCTGCCTGCAGTGTGGTTTTGTCAGTGTGTGAAGTAGTGTAAGCAGCACTTTGGTCTCACCTGAAACATGCTGATTTTTCTGAGTAAGAGAAGAGTCTGTGATTCCAATGTACCCTTCCCACAACAGATAATTCTCCCTCTGTCTGAGGACAAAGCATTTTCACCCATGACACATGGAGGTGAAGATTTAAAGTTGATACAAGTGCTCAAGATGAAACCATTCACAGATTTCATTGGATTGGAAGGGACCCTGAAAGGTCATCTTGTCCAACCCCACTGCAGTCAGCAGGGACACCTCCAATTAGATCAGGATGCCCAGGGCCACATCGAGTTTGATCTTAAATGTCTCCAGTGATGGTGCCTCAACCACATCCCTGGGCAACCTGTTCCAGTATTTCACCACTCTCTTTGTGAAGAACTTCTTCCTTATGTCCAACCTAAATCTGCCCTGCTCCAGTTTCAAACCATTGCCCCTTGTCCTATCACCACAAGCCCTTCTAAACAGTCCCTTCCCAGTCCTTCTGTAGGTCCCCTTCAGAAATGGAGCTCTAAGGTCTCCCTGGGCCTTCTCCTTCCCAAGCTGAACAGCTCCAACTCTCTCAGCCTGGCCTCACAGCAGAGGTGCTCCAGCCCTCAGATCATCCTGGTGGCCCTCCTCTGGACCCACTCGAGCAGGTTTAATTCTTGTTCTTTTAAATTGTAGGATAAGCAGACTTTAATAGCCTTGGTGGTGCTTTCCAGATTTAGGCTTTTCTGGAACAGCTTGCATTTCTCAGTGCTTGCTTTGCAGCTCCAATGGCATGTGGGGGGATGTCTCTTAGTCCCTTTGTCCCCAATTAATTTGCACACCTTGCAGCTCATGAGGAATAATATAAAGCAACATCATTAAAGAGAGTCAAGGAGAACATGGTGAGATTTGGGATGATTACAGTTGGAATGACTTTCAGTGTGTTCATTTCCATGCCTGAATAATCAGTGCATTAATTAATAAGAATAAATAAAGGATGTATGCTAATTATAGAGCACTGAACCTTACAGTGAATAAGAACTCTTAAGAATTTTTCTTATAAAGCAAGGAAGAAAAAACAAATTTGTGCTGCATTTGCCTAGAATGATGCCAGCTGAATGCTGTCAGTTTTGTTGATGCAGCTTTATGTGTAATTAAGCAAACCCCATTTATCTCTAACGTTAGGGTTTTTTTATCCCAGAATGGTGACATTTTAAATCACAAAATACAGGATTATTTTAGAATGCCTGATACTGAGTATAGGGCGAAAGGTGTGTCAGGGGAAGCCAAGCAAGCATCTGCTTCTGAGCTGATGTGGGATTCTGTTCTATGGGCCTCCCTTTATTTTTCCCCTGGTACATTCAGCAGCACATAGCAAGTCAGCTAAAACCACTGCCTTTGCTCTGGAGTAAACTGTGCAAAGCCATTACGTTTTCCATGGGTTTGCTCAAAATTTGTCACAGGTATCTTGAAGACTGGGCCAGAGTTGGAAAGAAGTTGGGACACGTTTCAACTAACTTGATGTGAGCCTGGGCTTCACATAAAACCACAACCCAGTCGTGCTCCCTCTCAGCTTGCATTTTCTGAAGACAGGAATTACCATCCATAGAAATGCAAAGGGCAAAACAAGTACTCTAAAATCTAGGTTTCCAAGCATGTATTACCAGTAAAAATGGTTCTCAGACATCACCTTTTTGACACTTTTTTGCTTTAGGAGCAAGTATCAAGCTCACGGGCATTACACAACTTTTGTGTTGGTTCTCCGCTCTTATCAAGCATCAAACCCTTGTTTTCCTTTACTGAATGTGTGATAAGAGTTTTTCATGCATAAGTGCTCTGGAGGGAAGAAAAAAAGTCCCTTTTTTATTCTGTATATTAAGAATCTTAAAGGAGAACTTCAGAAACAGTTCATCAATTAGCTATGCAATGAACTCAGCGTCACTCCAGACTCAATAAAATCAGAGTAAAGCCAGCTCTCATACTCTCATACCTGTTCTAACAATGATGACATGGGGAAATAGGTACAAAGCATCTAATTCTCTTTAATTGGTGTATATGAGGTATACAGCAAATTCATTACCATACCTGCATAGAAACCAGAGCTGCAAATATTAAGGAGCCATAAAATCACAACCGTTGAGACCTTGCTTCATCCAGTCCAACTACATGCAGAAGCCTGTGAAAATAGATCCAGGCCATCAATTCAACGGTATTTGAATAGTTTCCCTATTCAGAGGAAAATATTTCAAATTCTTTATTATATTTCCAAATGGCTGAACTCAGGTCAGCTGAGGTAACTTTCTGACCTCTCCATCCATGGTGTGGTTCATCTGTTCTAAGTGTACCCAGTTAAGTATTCCTGTTTCAGAGAGCACTTTGCATGTTTGGATGCTTGTGTAGTATTTTCTGCCATAGAGTGTTATAAAAGCATACCTGTGCAAACAGACTCCTGCTTTGTATTCACTTGGAGGCTTTGTTTCACTTTCCAGGTCCGTAGAGAGTACAGGAAATTCTTCAGGGCCAATGCTGGAAGAAAGATTTATGAGTTTACCCTTCAGAGACTTGTATGTATATATCTGTGCAAAGCATATGTATATTTTCTGTGCTTCAAATTCTTCTTTGCTAGCAAACATCACAGCTGTGTTACGGCTGGGATAGTCTTTGTAAGGAAACATCCAGACCAAGCGTATGGAAAATGGACAATTTAACTATTCTGACGCTTTAAAGAAAAGTTTTATAGTGGTGTTTTAAAGGTGTGGGAGTGGTACTGACAAAGCATTTGCCGTATCTAAGTTGGCATTTCTCAACATAACTGACTTTTAAAATCCATATTCAGGTTTGTGAAAGCTGAGAGTTGTTAGTTGAGTACTTGTCTTTTTAACCACAGAGCATGTGCCTGTTTCAGTAACTCTGCTATTTGGACATTAATAAAACATCTTACTTCACTTTTATCCCAGATGCAAAAATACTTCCTGGAAATGAAGAATAAGATGCCTTCTTTATCACCAATAGATAAAAACTGGCCAGCAAGACCTTACCTTTTCTTGGATTCCACTCACAAGGAACTAAAGAGGATTTTCCATCTGTGGAGGGTAGGACACATTCTGGTCCAGTCTGTACAGAACTACATCACATGATTTTTTTGGGGTAGTTTTCTTCATGAAGGGTCTATTTTTAGGATGTATTTCTTCTCATTCTAGCCAGGATGATTTTATTTCTGTGGAAGAAGTGTAGGTTTTGTTCACTATCTTTGGCCTGCAAGGGGTATAACTATCCTCCCTACTCCTTTCTGGGGCTAGAGAGAGAGGATTGCTTCCTGCCATCAGCTTTTGACTTAACAGTAAAGCAATATGCTGTTGCCTGTTAATTGGTAGCTTATAATAGTTGTGTCCATGGCCAGGGCTGGGACTAACTGCAAGAACTTGGAAGTACTGAGTGGAATTTTTTACACAGAAACTGTGGTTAGCTGAAATCTGGTTTGGATCTTTGGCTGGAGAGAAGAGCTAGAATCTGTATAAGTGCTGATGAGATGTTTTACTGAGCTTTTGAGCTGTGTTTTCTGTGAATTATCAGGGAGCAGTTTTTCTTTCTGAGCCTGCAAAATTCATCCTCTCAGCTGGGGTCTGTTCTTTCTCTCTGCTTCCATAAACTTCCACAATTGTGGAACTATAGATATCTGTAAACCTTTTTGGCATAGCCTTTCAGTGACTGCTTTCTGATAGATGAAACTCATGTTCAAACACAGCATGCGTCAAAGAGATGTTTTAGATATTGGTTTTGGTGCCATTCAGAAGTGTCTAGAATGTGTAAGAATAAAACCACCTCTGTTTGCTACAGTGGCATGTAGGATGGAACTGAGTCACTTCAGAAGCATACAAAGAATGTGCATCTTGAGCAATAGGCAAACATTAGTCTGTGGTGCTACTGCTTCAAAGCAGATTTGGAAGGATAATTTTATGGTTTGTTTAATATGTTGTGTTTTGTAGTGTAAAAAGTACAGAGACCAGTTCACAGATCAGCAGAAGCTTATCTATGAAGAAAAACTGGAAGCAAGTGAACTTTTCAAGGACAAGAAGGCTTTATATCCAGCCAGGTATTGACTTAATCTGTTGCTTTTAGTGTACAATAAATTCCCTATCCTTACTTAGATTTAAGAAACAAAGCAAGATTTTGCTTTTTATCTTAAGCAGAAAAGTTCATTTTCCTTGCCTGACAAATGTTCCTCCATCACTTGACTTCACAATCCTGGAAACGAAACCTTGGTTTGCTTCTAACTTCAGTGTTATTGCAGGCCACTTGATCTTGCAATACTGAGCACTTCTGTCCAGCAGTCGTGATGTCTTGTTGTTCTAACCTCCTGTGACCTGCTCACATCCTTGTAGAAGGGACTTTCACCCTTTCCCCCAGTTTCCATCACACTGCTTCCCACAACTACAGGGTGAACTGAAAGGCTCTTAAATGACAATGGCACTCCCAGAAGAGCTGTGCCAGGGACCTCACCTATTATGTTCAAACCTGACACATTCAGCATGACACTAATGTGAAGACTGGTGATTAAAGAGTTAGATACAATGAGACACAGCTTTTGGAAATGATACTTAAAAAGCACTTGGAAGTTTGTTTCCAGTGCTAACCCAACTGAAGAAGGTGCAGGAGTGGTACCTGGTTTCACTTAAGGAATGCACTTGTGGTATGCAATAAACTAATGAAACAGAGAACTGATGTCCTTGAAAGACGTTAAGTTGAACTTTCAAAGTGAATATGAACTTCAAAGTTACGTTTTGCTTAAAAACAAAGGTCTCTCACATCTCAGGAGTATTTTCCTTTAGAAGCCATAGTTTGAGCTGAGCAGGAGCAAGGCTCTGTTCAGAAGAGGGAGGACCAGGAATCTGCAGGAGATAATGAGAGCAATTCCATGCATGGACAACCTCTGCTTGGTTGTTTGTGTGTTTTGTTGGTCTTGTTGTGTGTCATTTTTTTATTGAGATATTTCCTTTCTTTCCTGCAATTGACTCAGCTGATGCTTCTCTTTCTTCAGTAGATCACTTATTTAGTGGCTGTAGATTTTAACCTGCAGGTTGTTCATTATTTGCTTTGGAATGTCTTTTGCTACTGCTGGGAAAAGAGAAAAATGCTGCCTTTGGTCTGTCCTAGAAGCAAGCAGGTCTGTTTTGGTTTTTTTGCCTTGAGGCAGTGTAAATCTGATGAGCACAGAGCTCCTTGGAATGGAGTTTTATTTATATCCTTAGTTTGGTGCTTCTTGCACCAAGACTGAACAATTAAATACAATACCACAAAATAAACATCTGAGTTGCTTTTATCTGAGACATTATTAAGTGGTATGTGTGATAGAAGCTCAGTCTTGATTCATTTCAGTTTTAGCTTGTAGGTCATCATTGTTTGCTTCAGGATAAAGTCCACAGGGAATCTACTGGTTATAGGGTGTCTATGGCTATACTCTGCTCTTGTGAGACCCCATCTTGAATACTGTCCAGCACAGAGCCACACAGATGATGGAGTGGAACATCTTCCTTGTGAGGAAAGGCTGAGGGAACTGGGTCTCCTTAATTTGGAGAAGAGGAGACTGAGGGGTGGCCTCATTCATGTTTATAAAGATGTGAATGGCAGTGTCAGAAGGCTGGAGTCAGGCTCTGCTCAGTAGTGTCCAATGATAGGACAAGGAGCAATGAGTGCAAGCTGGAGAAGAGGAACATAAGGAAAAACTCTTCCGCTGTGAGGGTAAAAGAGCCCTGGATCAGGCTGCCCAGAGAGATTGTGGAGACCTCCTGCTCTGGAGACATCCAAAATCTGCCTGGATGCATTCCTGTGTGACCTACTCCAGATGATCCTTCTGTGGCAGGGGGGGTTGGACTTGCATGATCTTTTGATGTCCCTTCCAGTCCCTCACATTCTGTGATTCTGTAATTCTGTGATGATGGTTCCAGGAGGATTGCTTCTTCCCTGAGGTTTCTATTTAACTCGTGTTTCCTTGTCTTTTTCATTGTGCAGTGTTGGGCAGCCATTCCAAGGGGCTTACCTGGAAATCAGCAAGAACCCCAAGTACAAAAAACTTAAAGATGCTGTGGATGAGAAGATCATTATTGCAGAAGTTGTCAGTAAGATCAACAGAGCCAATGGGAAGGTAATAACATGGAATTGCTGTATCTAGAAGGTTAGCTTGTGTATGCTATAAATAAAGTGAGAGGGAGATGTTGTTTCTGTCATGGGATAGACTGAGGATTTTTAAAATGCCTGGTTTTTAAGGGCAAGGCTTATTGTTAGGCGGAATTTTGGCTTCTTTGGTCAGCGGGCAACTTTTACCACACCTGATCTGCTGGACCTAGATGAGGAGAATCTAGAAAGGGCAAGAGGGCTCTAGCACTAGAGTTGGCAGGGCTCATTGGGAGGGCTTTAAACTAGGTTTGAAGAGGGTGGGTGATGAAACCAGTCTCTCTGGAGAGGAGAGAGAGGGACATAAACTAGAGTTCAGTGAGAAATCAGCAGCCCAACTGAAGTGCCTGTACACCAATGCACGCAGTATGGGTAACACACAAGAGGAACTGGAAGTCTTGGTTCAGCAGGAAAACTACAATGTAGTTGCCATTACAGAAACATGGTGGGATGATTCACACAACTGGAGTACTGCACTGGGTGGTTACAAGCTCTTCAGGTGAGACAGGCGAGGGAGGAGGAGGGGTGGCCCTGTATATTAGGGAATCTCTTGATGCCTCAGAACTTGAGGTTGTGGATGAAAGGATTGAGTGCCTGTGATTAAAATCAGAGGGAGGCCTAACAAAACTGACATCCTGGTTAGAGTCTGTTATAGACCACCCAATCAGGATGAAGAGGTTGATGAAATATTCTATAAGCAACTGGAGGTTGTCTCAAGATCATCAGACCTTGTCCTTGTGGGTGACTTTAACCTGACAGATATCTGCTGGGAACTTACCTCAGCAGAGAGGAGGCAGTCCAGAAGGTTCTTAGAGTGTATGGAGGACATCTTCTTGATGCAGCTGTTAAGTGAGCCTACCAGGGGTCAGGCTCTGCTTGTCCTGCTGTTCTCAAATAGAGAAGGGCTGGTGGGAGATGTGATGGTAGGAGGCTGTCTAGGGTGCAGCGACCAGGAGATAGTGAAGTTTTCAATATGCAGGGAAATAAGGAGGAGCAATAACAGGACCCTCACTTTGGACTTCTGGAGGGCAGACTTCAGTTTATTTAAACAACTAATTCAGAGGTACCCTAGGCAGCCCTTAAGAACAAAGGGGTCCAGGACGGTTGGACCTACTTCAAACAGGAGCTCTTGAAGGCACAGGAAATGGCTGCACCCACGTGCTGAAAGATGAGCTGGCAGGGAAGGCAGCTGGCCTGGATGGGCAAGCAGCTCTTGAAGGAATTAAGGGAAAAAAAGAGGGTGTATCACCTTTGGAAAGTGGGGAGGCAACTCATGATACATTTAAGGATGCTGTTAGGTCATGTAGGAGAAAAATTAGAGAGGCAAAAGCCCAGTTAGAACTCAAGCTGGCCACTCACCTGGCCAATGAGGCTGGTGAGGGGTCTGGAGCACAAACCCTACGAGGAGAGGCTGAGGGAGCTGGGGTTGCTTAGCCTGGAAAGGAGAAGGCTCAGGGGAGACCTTATTGTTCTCTACATCTACCTGAAAGAAGGTTGTAGCCAGGAGGGGGTTGATCTCTTCTCCCAGGCAACCAGTACCAGAACAAGAGGACACAGTCTCAAGGTGTGCCAGGGGAAGTTTAGGCTGGAGGTGAGGAGACAGTTCTTCACGGAAAGTTATTGGCCGTTGGAATGTGCTGCCCAGGGAGGTGATGGAGTCACCGTCCCTGGAGGTTTTCAAAAAAGGATTGGATGTGGCACTTGAAGCCATGGTTTAGCTCGTCATGAGGTGTTGGGTGATAGGTTGGACTTGATGATCTCTGAGGTCTTTGCCAACCTTGTTGACTTTAAGATTCTATGGTGATTTTTAAACACCTGGTCTTAATTTATGTCAAGGTTACCAAAATCTGCTTTGGTTTTGTAGTTTTCAGTGAGCTTCCCAAACCAAACTGGTATCTCATCACCTGGTAACAGACTTAATTGATTCACAACTAGATGGAAGCTCTGCATCAACCTTAGGTCTTCATTTTGGCAAGTGATGAAAAAAAATATTTAGAGAAAATTGTTCAAGTATTTAGGAAACTTAATGTTTGAAGGTTCCTGTTGCCATTCCAGCTCCTGATAATCACATTTGATTGCATTTTGAAACAGTGAGTGGCATACGTGGTAGCTTTGCCTGTCTTCTGAGTGGTATCAAAAGCTCTTTGGAGTGAAGAGGCAAGTGTCCTGCATCATTTGAAGAAAGCTGTTCAGTGTGCTGGGTACTTCTTTATTCTGCCATCACAGATCTTGTTCTGCATTTAAATCATATTGATTAAAAGAGGAAGTCATTATCCTCCTTTTTTCACTTCATCTGCCTAACTCTTAGAAGTAGTAGATGTCATTTATGCATCTGTAGGAGAGACATTAGGTTGCCTGTTGTGGATGCCAAGTTAATTTCTTGGTTAAGATGACAGTATCTGCCCTGTACTTGCATAAGATACAACTCTGAAGAATTAACAACAACAAGAGGAAGAAGAGGAGAAAGAAGAGAAAGAAGAGGAGGAGGAAGAGAAAGTGGAAGAGGAGGAGGAAAAAGAGGAGGAAGAAGAGGAGGAAGAAGGAGAAGGAGAACAAGCGGCAGCAGCTATGGTTCTGTGTGCTCAGGACAGCTACTTCTTAATTCTATTAGTTAAGATTTTAGTCATTAAGGTCTTACAGAAACAAAAGCCATGCATTGGTTAAGTTCTCACTTCTCTTTCTTGTTGTTTCCTAAGACAAATTGAAGAACACACGTCTGTTGTTTGCAAATACGCTAATCCTCCTCAAGTAAGTGCCAACAGATAAAGGGAGGAGAACAGAACACTGAAAATAGCTGCGTGAGTTGTGTTCTGTAACGCAATTTTGGTGAATCACAGTGAACACCGAGTCTTAGCCTTGATTGAGCTGTATCATACGGTCATGATTCCTACATGTGCCAAGATTATGAGCTCTAGGAGCTGCCTGAAGGTGCTCAGTAAAGACCAGTTCTATCTTTCTAGGTAATGGTTTGCCTTTCTGTATTGTCACAGGCCACATCCAGGATTTTCTTACTCACCAAAAACAACGTCCTGCTTGTGGATCAGAAGTCTGGGAATATCAAGTCAGAGGTGCCATTGGGAGATGTTACCAAGGTGTCCATGAGCTCCCAGAATGATGGCTTCTTTGCAGTGCACCTCAAGGAGGTGGGTCACAAGTTTCTAATACAATAAGACAACCTTTTTACATGCAGTCTTATAAAATGGTTTATTCATTATGGTGTATCATTAAATCATAGTGGTATAGAACTTCCTAGAACTTTGCTGTATCTGCAAAACCTTTTATTCAAAACCACTGCAGCCAAATGAGAACAGTTGTTATGTAATGAAGGGGGTTGGACTAAACCATCTTTCGAGGCCCTTTCCAACCCCTCACATTCTATGAACAATCATTTTCTTGTGAAAATCAGACTTCACCTCTTCAGGACTGGAGTTTTCCATTGGCAGCAGGGATTTTTAATTCAGTTTCGATCCTCTGTGACAGTGTTTTCCTATTTTAGCTGCTCACTTAATTCTTCCTGACACGTTGGTAAAAATATTTCTCTGCTCTTTACGCGATTCCAAGAAATCCACCTTATGGCACAGCTAATTTGGTTCCTCAGGTTTATGTAACTTAGCTCATTGCTATATTTGCTTCACTGCACTGTCAGCATTGCTCTGCTAAAATCATTAAGCTGGGATTTGTCTTCTAGCTTGAATGGATTTGAAGACCATCATGTGTAGTGTATTCATCCTGACTTTCATCCTTGTGTTGGTCTTGGTAACTGGTTTTCTATTCCCTTCTGAAAATACTGTGAGCTTGCTGCTGTGTAGCCAGGAATAGGAAGCAGAAACACTACAGCTTTGTAGGACAGACGACTGTGACTCTCCTTTAGGGTCAGAAGGGGGGTTAGCTTTCTCAAGAGCTTTGGGGTTTATTTGAGAGTGAATTGAATGTTGATCCTAAAGACTGCACTGCATCCCTATTTAATTTGCAAGTCAGAAGACTTTGTTGCACTGAGAAGAGAAGGTTCCTTGTAAAACCTCCTGCTTGGCTGGTATTTAATATTTTCCATATTCTAGATATTGCTAGTCCTGACTACTTCCCTTTCTGTTTCAGGGGTCAGGAGCAGCTGGTAAAGGAGACTTCCTGCTCAGCAGCGATCACCTTATTGAAATGGCCACTAAACTCTACCGCACTACTCTCAGCCAAACCAAGCAGAAGCTCAACATTGAGATATCTGATGAGTATGTTTCTTGTTTGCTTAACTGTGCAACTTGTTTGCTTAACTTCCTTCAGTGCAACCTGCTAAGAAGTCAAGTGTCTAATGTTAGAAAAGAAAACACTGTTGTGGTGACTACTACTTCATTTCTCCTGACACTGTTCTTGTAAATAATGATCCCATTTTCAATGTCTACTCATGTCTGATATTATCTTGGCTCTTACTTCCTTGAAAGTCATTAAGAGAGAATGTGGTTTTTCTCAAGGTAGCTTCAAATAGGGCTACAAAGCAGAATTGCTGCTGCAGAAATAATTGAGAGATGTGAAAGAATGGTTTTGTGTGTGACTGAGAAGTTCACCTATTCCCACGAGATGTTTATTGAGTAGAGTGGACACTAGGTCCCAGCTTCTACTGAAAGCAACCAAAACAAAACGAAAAACTCTTCCCCAAACACAAGTAACGATGGTGCTAGCAATGATAGGCTAGAAGGCTTGACTTTCTCTTCCAGGAAGGTGAAAAATGTGTGACTACCGTTCCTACTGATGGTTTTAGACCCACCTGTTGTTATTTGTGTGTGGGGGGGTTGTTTAAAAGCATGGTTTGATAAAAAGCCTGCATCTCAAATTAATAGTGCTCTCTGCTTGGTAAAGTTTCATATTTTGGCCAAAAATAAGGACTACACTTGCAGTGTTTATAGCCACAGCCTGACTGCAGTGGGTTTGGACAAGATGACTTTTGAGGGTCCCTTCCAACCCAATGCAATCTGTGAATCTGTGTGTGAACTCCTAAAGCCTCTGGAGTCCGAGTCCTGCACTCAGCCCAGTGCTGTTACATGGTTTGTTGTGTGAAGTGACCCCTGCTTTCAGTAGCTAGAACCTTCTAACAGTAGTGTCCGTAGGTAACAACTGAAGTTTTTATGTCTGCACCATACTGCTAGGGTTATGATGGGGAGTACAGTTTCTATCTGTTCAGATCTGAGGGTTTAGTTACAAGCCAAATTTGCTCTTCCCTTGAAAATGACATCTGCCATTTTCCTTTGTTCTGTTACCAGATGTGGTTTAATGTGATCAAGGGTGTGTCTTTTTAGCCTCTTAAGACTGTGTCTGTCCCCAGTAAGTTTCTAGTTCAATGATGGCTACAATGAAATCAACTGCTAAGTTTAAGTAAGAGTTTAAGCATGCAGAGTTTATGTCTGGCCTCTCCACTTGCCTTAGGTCTGGAAAACAGTCTGCTCCCTAGGAGCCTTGCATTTGGGGATGTGGTTTTGTTTCTTGTCTTGCAGATTAAAAACATTCAAGTGGACATTGCTATTGAGTGCTCCCAGACTAAATAACTTAAAGTTCTTAGCAGCTCCATCTCTGTTGGTGGTGAAGCAGTACTTGGAGCTTAGGGATTGAGGAGAAAATGTGGCTCTGTTTTGACTACTTTTGGGGAAGAGAGCTGATAGAAGCAAAGCTGCTGTTGATTCAGGGGCACAATAAGAGACAAACCATTTATATATAGAATACGGGAACAAAGAGCAGAGGCGAAGGCAGTGTTGGTGACAAGAGATGATGTCTGTAGGACCTCCTCCTGTTCTCTGGATGCTTGCATGGCTGGGAGCACTGAACAAGTTAATCTCTGTGCAGTGGGGAAGCAGGAGCGAAGGGCAGCTCGACACAGCAGAGGCCATTTCCTCCCCTGAGCTCTGCCGTCAGCTTGATTTGTGGGTTCCGGCTGCAGAACAAATTCTTTGAAGCTTTTGGCCTCTGCTGGAAGACTTTTTTTAAGGATGCTCAAAGGGAAAAATCTGCTGTATTGTAAAGAACTTTTTAGGTCAGCAGCTGCTGCCTGTGAGCCAAAAGGCAGTGCTGCCCTGTGTAATGCTTTAAATCTTGATACCCAGATCAGTGAGAAGTTTGAGGCTCTAGAGGGGCCTGCGGGCATTTCCTTCTTTTAAATCAATCCTCCACTTTCAATGAAATTTCTCTTCCTGAATTAATTTATCCTGAATATCTAAATTTGGAGATTGCTGGGAAGAAAGGGGATTTTCCCAATTGCTAAGTAGAGGGCTCTAAAGGCTAACTAAGGATTAGAAATATGAGAGCTGCTAAAATACCAGATACAGATCAATTAAGTGTAAGGCAGAAGAGCAGCACCCATGATGCTCATAGAATCATAGAGTGCTTTGGGTTGGAAGGGACCTTAAAGACCATCTAGTTCCAACCCCCCTTTGCCATGGGCAGGGACACCTCTTCCTCGATCAGGCTGCTCAAAGTTCCATCCAACCTAGCTTTGAACACTTCCAGGCTTGGAACCTCCACAACTTCTCTGGGCAACCTGTTTGAGTGCCTCACCACCCTGATGAGGAAGAATTTCCTCCTCAGGTCTAATCTCAACCGAGCTTCCTCCAGTTTGAAGCCATCACCCCTCATCCTGTCACTCCATGCCTGTGTAAAAGTTGCTGTGCAGTTACAGAAGTTGCTATGTTTCTGTAGAATTATTTAGCATCCTACCATGAAAACTGAGAAGACCCTCTGGATGATGGTGAAACAGCTGGAAGTAGTCTTTGCTGCATTTCTGGTACACTAGAAATTCTGATTTAAACCACCTTCTTTCTAAGGGAATCTAAAACTGTAACTACTGTAAAAGGTCCACAGTTACAGGCAGAAGGCAGTAATTAGGAGATTCTACTGGAAGGAGACTCAAACCATACTATAACCTGTGGCTTTTGTTAATCCTCCAACTCTTACTGTTCATACAGACCTGAAAACAACATCTTTTAGAGCCATGCTCTGAATCAACAGGAAAGATTCCTGCTTCTCATGTCACTTACTATTTTTTCCCCAATCTTTAAGTAAAATCTGTCTTCTTCCCTCTCTTAGATTCCTGGTTCAGTTCAAACGAGACAAAGTGTGCGTGAAGTTCATCCAAGGCAGCCAGAAAAACGGCAACATCCCAACCTGCAAGCGAAAAAACAATCGGCTTCTGGAAGTGGCTGTCCCTTAACTGCAGCTGGTTGCCTCTCCCTTTCATGGACTTGTTTCTTTGTAATAGTGCAATTTTAGTTGTTTGGTTTTGCTGGGTTTATCCCTTTCTGGAGCTGTTGATGGCTAATAGCTTTAGAAACCTGTGGCAAAACAGTTGCTCAACCCACTTTTTAATCTTGTTTTGTTTATGCCAGAGTTTTAACCCTCAAAGATGCAGATTTTTACCAGCTGGCACATACCTGTCACACATGAACCATTCTCTTTTGTTTAGCAGTCTTATTTTAGTGTAGCCTACCATAAAGCCACATTATAAATGATCAATTACTCATATCCCTTAGGCTAGAACTTAACAGGAACTGTGCATGGCCTTGATGCTTGATGGCCACTGGTGCCCAGGGTCTTTTTATACCAACCTGTTCTGGCGTTCTCGGGGGGGCTCTTTGCTTGCCAGCACCAGGGAGCAGGATGGAGACCAGCACACTAACTTCTGTAGTTAACACTAGAAACCCTGTGAATCCATGTTTTAGTCAGTGCAGCACAGCAACATCTAGTTCTGCCAAACAGAAGGAATACATGATTATACAAGCAGCTGTATGGATCATTCTACAGTACAACCTGCAGCCATTCTGAAACAGGATTTTTAACCAGGTCAAATTTTTTTAATGACTTTACAGAGTAAGAACCAGTACCACTCAAAAAAGCTTTCACCAAAGCTACACAAGTTGAGGCATGTTTTCTGTTCTGCTTGTTTGTTTTTTTTCCTTAATTTTTACATCACCAATTAAGATTAGAGCCTGGGGGGGTGGGGGTGGGGGGAAGAGGCAGTAGTATTCCTACCATAAGTAAACAGTGAATATTTAAACAGTTAGTTACCCAGTGGAAGGCTCGAGCCTTTCTTTTAGCTACCGGCATGTACAATGTGCAATAAAACACATGAGACGTTCTGTGGGGAATTATTTATAAAGCATTTTTGTGTGCAAGAAGAGAGGATTGGTGCAGACTGCATAGACAATGTAGGGGTTAAAATAGAGCTGTGTTGTTCAGTTGGAGTTTTCTAGAGTAGTTGTCAAGTTGGGAAAAAGGCTTAACCCCCATAAAAATGCTTACTGGAGGGAGGGAGGGGGGACAGCCCTGTATATAAATTGGTATCATGGTAATAAAACTGTTCTAATTCTGTGCTGTTTGGTACTCCTATGTCATAACCATATTTTTGTACTCCAAACTATTTTATATAACCTGTGTGCCTGATGTAAATGTGTGCACAGAGAATACAATCAGGAGCTGCATTTCAGTGTAACTGACTGCACGTCATCTTTTGTAAGCCAGAAGCTGAAATCCTGAAGGGGACAGACATGTTTTATAGCTAGAGGTAACTGCTCAAGTGAAGGGTTTGTTGGATGTGGCTGGCTGATTAGTTGATGCAAGGACAGCAGAGAGAGCATTGTAATTTTTGCAGTCTGATCTAGGACAGATTAAGACTCTGAGTATCTGATGTGCAGTGCTGGAAGTCCAAGCATAAATAAAGGCAAGATAAAGAAAAGTTCAGTCTCGTTACTCTCCCTGTGGTAAAGTGATGTAATGCTTGTGGCTGTGAAGGCTTCTCTGCCTAGTTCAGCATTAACACTGGTGTGGAAACAGCCTTTACTGCAAAAGTGGTTATCAGTCTGAAAGAAACAACGGTTAGACAAAAAAACAGACAAAAACAATGGTTAGACCACATTTTGCTTTGGGCTCAAAGTACATGGTTTTGCTACGATTTGGGTACAAAACACTTGTTTTAACTGGCTGCTTTAATGTTGCTTTTAAATGTCCATGCATGTGTCCTTGAAAGGTGGGAGCAAGCAACAGATGTGTTTCCCAAACCATGACAAAAAGCTACTCCTTCACTGTGATCTGAGTTTGGCCTTTTAATCATAAAAACATAGAATTATTTTGGTTGGAAAAGACCTCCAAGATCCTCAGTTCCAATCACTGACTCAACACTACCATGGACATTTAACCATGTCACAAAGTGTCATGTTCACACATTTCTTGAACCCCTCCAGGGACAGCGACACCACCTGAGCAGCTTGTACCAATGCCTGACACATATTGTAATTACAGATGCTTATGAAGATCTTGGTATCAATTTGCAATGCAGAATCAGAATACTTCAAAGGAATTATTCCACTGTCTGAAAAAGACAGCACATACTCACAGAATTGTAGAATGCTTTAGGTTGGAAGGGACCTTTCAAGGTCATCTAGTCCAACAGGAAGCAGGGCTATCTTCAACTCAGAGCCCCATCCAACCTGACCTGAAATACCATAGTATCAGTCAGGGTTGGAAGGGATCAGAAGGATCATCTAGTTCCAACCCCCTTGCCATGGGCAGGGACACCCCACACTAGAGCAGGCTGGCCAGAGCCTCATCCAGCCTGGGCTTAAACACCTCCAGGGACGGGGCTTCAACCACCTCCCTGGACAACCCAGTCCAGGGCTTCACCACTCTCATGGGGAAGAACTTCCTCCTCACATCCAGCCTGAATCTCCCCACCTCCAGCTTCATTCCATTCCCCCTAGTCCTATCACTACCTGATACCCTGAGAAGTCCCACCCCAGCCTTCTTGTAGGTCCCCTTCAGATACTGGAAGGCCACAATTAGGTCACCTCGGAGCCTTCTCTTCTCCAGACTGAACAGCTCTTTCAGTCTGTCCTCATAGGGGAGGTGCTCCAGCCCTCTGATCATCCTCATGGCCCTAATATTTCCAGGGCTGGCAGGTCTACCACCTCTCTAGGCAGCCTGGGCCAGTGTTTCACCATCCTCAGCATAAACAATTGCATTCTTGTATCTAGTCTGAATCTCCCTCATTTAGTTTCAAACCATCACCCCTTGTACTGTCACAACAGGCCCTGCTAAAACATCTGTCTCCATTTTTCTTACAGTCCTCCTTAGAGTACTGAAAGGCTGCAATAAGTTTTCCTTGCAACATGCTCTTCTCCAGTCTGAACAACCCCATCTCTCAGCATTTCAAACCTCTAAATCCTGTACTAGAATTCCTGCTCAGTAAGGATTGGAGGATTTGTAAAACTGTTCACCGTCTTGAAAACCTCACAGTAGGAAGCACAAGGAGCATATTGCTACAGCAAATACTAAAGTAAGGAAAATAAACATTTAAAGTCTGGTGTCATCCTGTAGGAGCTTGCAAGTAGGAAATGGGAGAGTTTAAGTATACCTGGATATTTGGGCCGTGAAATTAGCGTGTTGCAGAATAATGTCATGAGCCAACAGTGTGCACATGGAGGCCAGTGACATCCTGCATCAAAAGCAGCATGGCCAGCAGATCAAGAGAGATGATTCTGCCTCTCCACTCTGCTGAGACTCTACTTGGAGCACTGTGCCCAGTACTGAAGCCCTCAACACAGGAAGGACACGGACCAGAAGGCTCTTCTGGAGCAGGTCCAGAAGAGGGTCATAAAGATGATCAGGGGGCTGAAGCACCTCTCCTGTGAAGACAGGCTGAGAGAGTTGGGGGTTGTTCAGCCTGGAGAAGAGGCGGCTTCAGGGAGACCTGAAGGGTGCTTGCAAGAAGGCTGCAGAGGGACTGTTCCCAAAGGCCTGCAGTGATAGGACGAGGGCCAATGGATTTGAAATTAGAGAAGAGCAGGTTTAGGTTGGATGTTAGGAACAAGTTCTGTACCATGAGGGTGGTGGAACACTGCACAGATTACTCACAGAGGGGCACCACACATGCCTCCTTGCCGGCTCTGTGCATGCAGCAGGCAGTGTGCACACATTGGCACCAGGCCTCAGGCTGGCCCAGCTCCAGGCCAAGAATCCCTTCTCCCATCCTTCGTGAACATGGCATAGAACTCACAGCAGCTCAGCAACGCAGGGAATGCACCACCAGCAGTCCCCAGCTCCTTTTCAAAGCAGGCCCAGCAAATACAGAGCCAGGATGTATTGTCAGGTCCTCCAAGCCTGGCTCCTCCAGCCCATTTTCTATGCAGAGTCTGGCAATGGATGTAAAGATGGAAGGCAGGAGAAGAAATGTGGGGAGGAAGCGCAGTCCTGGCATGCTTTGAAAGCCGGCTCCCTTGCTCCAGATGTTCCAAATCACATGTGGAGAAGTGTTTGTGGTCAGATGATGCTTGAAACTGATTGTTGATGGTCTCCTGAGACAGCCTGTGACAAATTGAATAATAAAAATGCTAAAAATAGCAGAGTTATTCCCTGAAAAAGCAAAGTTCCCACAATCCAATGGGCTGGGAAACTTGAACTTTCTTTGGCCACAACGTGCACTTTTGTCATGCATGTGCTCTTCAACTTTCAACCATGGGTCTCTGGGCTTTTTTTTCTTATGACCCTTTCTCCTTCCAGCTCTAAGCAACCATGGTCCCACCCTCTCCAGCCCCAGCAGCAGCTCGGCTGGCCACTGGCCACCAATGTGAAAACCAAAATCCCCTCACTTCCGGAACCTCAGACTTTGGTCCCTGGTGTCACTGGTTGGTGTGAGTTTGCAGAACCTTTTCCATGGGGAATGTGAGCTCACAGGAGAACATCCTTAACAGTCATCTACCGACCACTGATTTCATTCCAATGTTGCCTGCTCACATTCAGCTGCAGTCACAACCTTCCTTCCTCAGTGAATGGGCACCCAGCGGGCAACCATGGTCTTCAACCACAGTGCTCAGTGAGGTCAGGTCCCTTTTGAGAACTTCATAGTTTATTGAGTGGAAGTGGGTTTTTTGGTGGTGAGAGATGATGTGCTGCAGTCTGCTTGTGCTGCAATAACGAATTGCAGATCTGGTGGCAGAGATGATGGGTAATGACAAGCTATGGAAATGTCTGGCGTGTTCAGAGTGAGGTCATGTGTCCTTCACTAGCCAGGAGCAAATTATAGAAATCCAAGATTATGATTCTTTTTTTCCTTCCAAAGAAAGCTACACTACAAGTATGAGGCTCCACTACAAGAAGATGGGACAAGATTCTTTTCAGCGGAGCCTGGTGATAGGACAGGGACAATGGGCACAAATTGGAACACAGCAAGTTCCACCTCAACATGAGGAAAATCTGCTGTGAGGATGCTGGAGCCGGCTGCCAGAGAGGTTGTGGAGTGTCCTTCTCTGGATAGGTTCCAAACCCACCTGGACATTGAAATCCTGGGCAACCTGCTGTGAGAAATCTGCTTTAACGGGGGGGTTGGACTGGATGATCTCCAGGGTCCTTTGGGATCCTCCCCAATCATGCTGGCATTCTGTGATTTTTGTGTCCTCCCTGACTGGAGTTTTGCTAGCTAAGCATCTGAGGAGCAGCTGTTCTGTGCCCACGTGAAAATGAGGCACGCAGCAAATTCAGGGGTAGAGTAAAACCGAAGGTATGGAGCAGGGTGGGATGAAGAGCACAAATGCTTTAGGAGATCTGTAGAGGCTGCAGTTTCATCATGAAATTAAGTTTGTGCTGAGCTGTTGGTCTGAAGTCTAGATCCCACATGACGTTTTGAAAATAGCATTTGGAAGAGATTTAATCTGCTGACAGACTACTCTGTCCCAAAACCACCAGCACAGTTGTCTCTATGAGTATCTTCCTGCCAGCCGCTGCCTGAAATAGCCTTAACAAAAGAAAGAAAAGTGATGCTGCTGCTTCTGCCATGAAGACAAAAGGAATGGCTACAGTCACCACCCTGAATTCCCTCCAGGCAATGTCCTGGATGGTTTTCTACCATGAGTGATGTCTCTCACTTGCGTCTTCGTAATTAACCATGCTGCTGAGTCAAAATGTTGCACAAGCAGCTCAAGATGTACATGAGCAACAGTCCTGCTTACCTAGGAGAGGACACAGACAGAGACTGGGAGCTCTGCCTCCCCTTGTATTGCCTGCTTCCTTGAGCATGTAACTCCTCATCCTCCCTTCTTGGATGTGGGAGGTCTGTCCTTGCCTGGGCCTGGGCTGCCAGTCTTCATGATCAATGCTTCCTTCAGCAGCAGCTGCTGCCTTCTCCTTTGGCACAGTGGTTTAAAACCTTGTTGTTTGTGAGCACTTGCAATTTCTCCCCCTGTTTATGGGAAGATACGCATCTATTTGATGTTTTCTCATAGGTCCAACTCTCCCATGGGTCCTTCCTGCAGCAGTTCCCTGGATCCATCACTGGTAAGTGCACCTAGCTCTCACTACTTGAAGAGAATTGGCTGTAGAGTGCACCAAAGGCAAAATTGCTTTCCTACAGATTTATTCATCAATCACAGTTTGCCCTGGATGACAAGGGAGAATCATAGAATGGTAGGAGTTGGAAGGGTAATCACTGAGTCCAACCTCCCTGCCAGAGCAGGATCATCTAGAGCAGGTTGCACAGGAACACATCCAGACTGGTCTTGGAAGTCTCCAGAGGAGACTTTGCAATCTCTCTGGGCACCCTCTTCCAGGGTTCCAGAACCCTCACAGCAAAGAAACTTTTCCTCATGTCCTCACAGATGTTCCATCAGGCAGGTCTGGGGTTCTGCCATGGAGCCAGTGTGGCCAAGGCAAGCTGGAGACGTGCAACATGCAGCAGCACTGTCCTTTATTTTGCCTGCTCCCTAATACACGTGATGAACATGGGGGACTCCTGAGGTCTCAGCATGGGCTAAGCCTGCCTCTTCCTCAGACTTGTTTCCTCCCCAGGAAGGTAGGAATGCTTTATAACCCTCCTGGAGGTGATGAAAGTGCCCCTTCCCTGACTCCTGGCAGAGGAGGTCTGCTCTCAAGCTATGAATCACACTGCATTTATGGAAGAGCCCTTAAACTTGGGATGAGCACCCATGGGAGGCATAAACAGGCATAAAAACCCTACATTATCAATATCACAGTTGGCTTCCCCACTCTGCAACGTGACTCCGTCCTCCACAGGCTGTTTGTAACCTGCTGCAAATGAAGGGTCCTGGCTTATACCAGCACTAATAAAGAATTTTAAATAGGGGAGGCTGGTATTTGTGCAGGATACACTACAAATATATTTAATCCTTATTCTTCAAGTGCAAGAAGGTTCAGCTCTGTGACATGCCACTGTCTAGCTCCTTGTGGCTTACTACACACTCTGAGGACAGTACCCCATCCATAGCCCACTCATGGGTTGTTGTCATGCCCCACAGGTTCACAGGAAAGTCCTCCAGATGTTTAGACCCATGTCTTGAAATCAGTTTGAGAGTCTCTCAAAAGGATACTTAGCAAAACAGAGTGGTTTGTATTTTCTCAAGACAGTTTCATAGAGTCAATAGGGTTGGAAAAGACCTCAGAGATCATCAAGTCCAACCTGTCACCCAACAGCTTATGACTAACTAAATCATGGCTTCAAGTACCATGTCCAATCCCTTTTTGAACACCTCCAGGGACGGTAACTCCACCACCTCCCTGGGCAGCACATTCCAGCTGAGAAGTGTTGGTAATTTTAAAGATGTTTTCCAGACCTTCAGTGCAGCTTTCCTCTTGATGCTTCTTTGTCCCAACTGAGCATCATCTTGCCTGAAATAGTCTGAAAAGGTCCTTACTTCAGGCAAGTGAAAGGAAGGCAAATAACTCACTGCACATTGCCATTAGAGCTCCCTTTCCATCTGTGCAAAATCTGCTTTCAAGAGAGATGTACTTGGATGACCTCATTGGGAGGGCAAAGCTTTCAACAAGCAATGTAGCAAACAAATACACCTCACCCTGTTTCAACACATTGACCTTTCCACAACTGCAATCCTGACTGCTAGCAGCCTTTCATCCAGTTGCCTCCTGTCCTCCTCTCTCTTTTCATACCCCACACCTCTCCAAGTTATGGCTCTCCACACTTCTGTGTGCATCTGAACCACAGAATCCCAGCATGGTATAGTTGGAAGGGACCTCTGGGGATCTTACAGTCCAACCCTGCCATGCTAAAGTAGGGTGACCCAGAGCACGCTGCGCAGGATCACAAGATCCAGGCAAGTTTGTAATCTCTCCAGAGAAGGAGACTCCACAAACTCTCTGGGCAGTCTGCTCTAGGGTTCCAACACCATCAACATCACAGCAAAAAAATTTCTCCTTAAATTCAAGTAAAAACTCCTGTGTCCCTTGTGCACACTGTCCCTTGTGCTATCACTGGACACCACTGAAAAGAGCCCAGCCCCATACTCATGACCTTCTTCAGTTTAAGATCTCCTCTTTTCATAGTCCATCACTGCAGCTGTCTACACTTGTCTCTTCCAACAGAGAGAAAGGGGGCAAACATTTTCCTGTTTTGAGCCATTTGATTATATTAAGCATAACATATAAAGAAGAAAAATAAAATGGCAAGGGCTAGGAAGATGCTGAGAAGACTGAGGATGAAAGGCTGAGAGACCTGGGGCTGTTCAGCCTGGAGGAGACTGAGAGGGGATCTTCTCAGTGCTGATCAGTAGCTAATTGGAAGGTGCCAAGACACACCATTTTCATTGAAATCTTTCTTATAAACACAGCTGGAGCACTTACTGCACCTGACTGAACTCTAACTTTAACTTGGATGTTGGCATTCGCAGCATGAAGACTGGTTAAGATGTTGGGGTTCCACCACAAGTACAAGGTTGTGCTTGACAGGTGGAGGCAAAAGGGAATTGGCAAAAATGAGAGGTGAGCTTTGCACCAGCTGCTATGTCCTGCAGGCAGAGCAAACCACCAACCTCACCCAGAAGACACCAAGGAACTAGACAATATCCTCAACAAACCAGACAACATCCTCATTAATTACAAGCAAAATACCCAAACCACATATTAATTTCTGAAATATAATGACAACCCTTGGCTCTCATTTGCATGTTCATCAGCTTCTTAATGGGAGGCCTGTGATGGAAGCCCTAAACCAGGCATGCACATACACACCCACTCATTCTAGTAACATATTCTTCTTTTTCTACTTGATATATTTCTATACAAGAAGGACCTTCGAGTCCTGGTGGACAATAAGTTATCCATGGGACAGCAATGTGCCCTTGTGGCCAAGAAAGCCAATGGTAGCCTGGGGTGCATTAAGAAGGCTATGGCCAGCAGATCAATGGAAGTTCTCCTCCCACTCTGCTCTGCCCTGGTGAGGCTGAACCTGTTGTGTTGTGTCCAATTCTGGGCTCCCCAGTGCAAGAGGAACAGGGATATACTACAGAGTGTCCAGTGGAGGCTATGAGGATAATTAAGGGACTGGAACATCTGTCTGATGAGGAAAGGCTGAGAGACCTGTGGTTTAGTCTGGAGAAGACTGAGAGGAGATCTTATTAATGTTTATGAATATCTGAAGGGTGGCTGTCAAGAAGGTGGTCCTGGTCTAATTTCAGTAGTGTCCTGTGATAGAACAAGAGGCAACGGATACAAAATGGAACACAGCAGGTCCCCGCTGTGGTCAGGCAGCCACTCCTAGTGTAGGCAGACACACTAGCTCAGTATGGTCATTGTGTCTTGAAACCCAAGCCACAGCAGGCCCATGTGTCCTTTGTGGAGGGATCTGACTACCTTCTGAGAGCACATGGTCTTGCCAGTGCTTGAAGTTCAATCTGCTCCACATATAAGCACCCTAGGTCTCAAAATGATCCATAAACCACAGAAATGCTATTCCATTCGTGCTATTCTATTGTACTAACCTGTTACTGGTCTCTGGGGATCCCTGGAGAGGGCTTCCTCATTTAGATGTCCCATTTCAGCCATCTGTTCTTGGATACTTGCTCCACACCAGGGCAGGAGGTCAGACTGGATCAGAGCAGTTGAGTGACAAGGACTTGGTAAGGCCTCTGGGTACAGCACCTCTTTCTTCTTCTGCTGGGACATGCTGTGGTTGTGGTATCATCAGAGTGCTTGCAGATGGTCATCGTCATAAAGAGCATCACTCCCAGGTTCCACATGTTGTACTTGCACATTGGCACCTCTGGGGAAGCATAGGCTGATGACCCACAGAAAATGGTGCTCAGGTCCAGGTAGCTGTTTTCCTCCTTGCTAAAATCAAGGTTACTATGTGTGGTTCAGCACCCATCTGTGGTGAGCACATTCTCATGCTTGAGATCCTGGTGCACCAAGCTGTGGTTGTACAGGTAGCATGTGGCCACCATGGCCATTTCCAGAAGTTCCTGTTCAGAAGCTGCTGTTACTTAAAAACATCCTTCCTGCTTAGCCATCAGCAGGCCAGAAGCAGAAAGACATTTTGCTGGATACACACAATTTGCTGGCACTTCTGTTCAGCCTCTTGAGTCATAACCACAGTGACTTCAGCAGAAGTCTGAGCTGGACTTTTCACAGAAGCCTGGGAACTTGCTAAACAGAACTGAATCAAAAGTGGGCATTTTTACCTGGGAACAGGCTCTCCAGGGAACTGGTTGAATCATCACCCCTGGAGGTACTGAAAAGATGTGTAGATGTGGTGCTGAGGGACATGGTTTAGCAGTGGACTTGGTAGTATTGGGTTAATGTTTGGACTTGATGACCTGAAAGGTCTTTTCCAGCCTATGATTCCATGCTTAGACCGGGTGTCCCTTCCCCACTTACTACCAGAGCACTTCTGGAAGATGCTGTTCTCACACACTTTGACAGATAGAAAGATGTGTGTGGAGGTATCTACAGGGGCTTGGCTGATGTTCAGTGTATCTTCTAAAAGAGAAACAAGTGTTCATCTTGCAAACGTTCCCAAAGAGGTAAAATCCTAATTTATGGAAAACCTGTTTGAAGCTCCCTATAACAACACAACCAGGAGAGGTGCTGGTGACACCACAGTGGAAAAAAAAAAACCCAAGAAGCATCTCTGAACCATATTGCAATAGTAAAAGTATAGTGTTATGGAGTCTTTCATCACTGCTAACTCTCCAGCTGTACAAGGCAGCTTGTTGCTTTGGGAAGTTTTTTCCAGCAAGCTTGGCTGAAGTGGCCAGTTTCAGACTCAGGAAGTCCTCCTCTGACCCCAGAAAGCCTTATGCAGTTAGATGCTGCAGGAGCAAGGGCTGAAGGGCTTGAGCAATGCCATGGAGACAGAAGAAAGCCCTGGTTGTTGAGACACCAAAGAGAAACATGAGGGTGGCACGCCTTGAGTGCCAGAATCATCTCTATGTGAGGAACATAAAATGGGCTTGTAAGCTTGTAGCAACAGGCCATACCACCACCTCTTCGAGCAGCTTGTGAGTGCCTCAGTAGGAGCCACAGGAGATGAAGGACAGAAAAGGGTAATGGGCTGGCCTGCAAACATGGTTTTGCAGATGGCATTTCCAGGCTGCTCCTACCAAGAAACTCAAAACTGAAGGCATTAAACTAGAGTGAAGTGTGAGATAAAAGGGGCAAAGCAGGCTTTGGCAAGCTGGCTGCTTGAGGAGCAGGGGGACTGTCCTGACAGCTCTGCCATTGAGAAGTTTTCCATATAAAGAAGAAGGAAGGACAGTGACAAGTATGTCTCCATCCTAATGGAAAGTCATGCCTGGCTTGCCAAAGCTACAGCATCCCAGCTGTGTAGGGAAGCAAGCTTTCCTTTAGCAGGGCTGGAATGGTGGGTGAGCTGGGGGAGGCATGCTGGGAAAACCAGGAGCAAATGGGTCACTCACCTCAGGAGCTCACCACACCCTTCTCATGGATGGAGGTGTTCATCTCCCTGTGTCTTCACTCAGATGGCTCCTTCCCACCACCTCTCTTTAGAAGTCTGGGAAGCTTTTACTTCCTTGGCCCTTGCTGCAGACACTTGGCTTAGCCTTCCAAGTGGCTGATTCCTCTGCTTACAAAGGAGATCCTCCAAATGTCCTCAGGAGCCAAAGGGAATGGCTGTGTAGTGCTGACAGGCTGCCAGGCCAAGAGAAGTGTCTAAGATTCCTCTTCCTGCCCCTCCTTGAGGCCAGGGAGAGCGCCCAGCAAGCCTGCTGAGATACCTTCACAGCACTGGGCAGCTAGTTAGAAAGGTGTGGGTAGGAACTGGTGCTCCACATATGAGATCAGGGAACAGCTCTCTGCTCTCCTTGATGCTCAAGCATCAGCAAAGCTCTTTTCATAGCTAGAGGGTGAAATGCCTACCACAATTGCTGTTACCTACAGAGTTGCTCACTACATTTGTGTTCCTGCTCTCTCTGTCTCTAGGCACAGTAAGCCCATGTTTTATCATGACTGCCTGTTGGACGGGAGGAAGGAGGGCTTCAGGTGAGGCTTTAATCAAGGCAGGGGTTTCAAAATCCACAGCAAGTGCCTCTTGGGTAGTACAAATGAAGCTGGAATTGAGTGGTGACAAGGGTCAAGACAAAAGGTGGCAAATAAGAAGTTTTCCTTACCACATCAAGTTATGTCCCTTCAAACCAATCACAATTAAATGAGCAAAGTGAGTAAGTGCTTTGTGGTTAACTACCCCAAATGAATGACATGTCCATTTCTCCCTTAGGCTGATCTACTGGCCTGCCTGTCAGGCACCTCATCTCAGCATTGTGTAGTCAGGACATTGAGTTGTCTGGCACCTCTTGTAGTTAATTTGTGGCTAGTTAAGGACTGCAGAGTTTGACCTGTAATTAGTGTACAACAACCCATAGTACACAGAGCTGGAAATCTCAAGGGAAAGCATTAAGGTTATAGAGCAGATGGTTAAATGCCTTTAAATGGTATGGACATTGGCAGAGGCTGACTTCACGAGTTGTTCTAGAGTCACAGATTCACAAATTGAATTGGGTTGGAAGTGATCCTCAAGGGTCATATGCTAATGCACCTCTTGAAGGTGCTCAACTAATCACTGAGGTTGCTTCTCCCACGGGTCTGGTTAGTCCTGGATGAGCCAGTATTATATGACAGTTAAAGGAGACGACAGGCTAGACATGCAAACCAGAAACCTTCATAGCTGTCAAGACTGATGAGAAAGTTTAGGCTGAGCTTTGGAAGATAGCACAGACAAATTCTAAGAAGCAGAATGAGCCCATCTTCAACCAGATAGTTGGTGTGGGTATGCAGGCATCAGAGGGAAGGAAGAAGTCAGGCACTTCAGAACCAAGGCTGGAAACAGCTAACAAGATCTAGAGGTCTCTTTGCTGAACAGATTCCATCTGTTTAATCCATCCAACATCTAACTGGACAGGCTTTTATTGGATTTAAGGAAACTGCCTGAGAAACTAGCCCTCAGAGGAAAACCACTAAAGCAAGCTGAGGCTTATGACACGCAGAGACAAAAGGATGATGGGCAATGAGTACAGAGCAGCACAAGACCTTTCATAATATTCTTTGTTTTGCTTTTTAGAAAACTGACCATTCTGCTGCTTTCCTGCTTGTGTGTTTCCCTAAAAGGGAAATCAATCCCTTGAAAGCAAAAATCAGGCAGTTTGTTTGATTTACGAGTCACTGCATAGCTTGGAGAGCAGGGAGGCTGGGCTGGAGGGGTGGGCAGCCCGCACTCTGCAGTGGGTGCCCACAGGCCGCGCAGTGTATATCTGCGCCCTCTTGCGGACAAGTGTTCCGTGGCTATAGACCGCTATGCTTCCTGCACTGCTGTTCCTCCTAGGAGCTCACGGGGACAGCTAAATCATGGATTTTCCCCTGAACACTGCTCTTTCTAAGGGAGAGTTCAGATTTCAGCACTTGGGGTTTCATTCTACTACTATTTCAATCCTTTCCCTGCTCTCTTTCAAAATAAAAGAATTGAGAAGTGTGAGAAGCTCTGGAGTGAACATGGTAACCTGCCCTCAGAAATGAAACATTCTCTTAATGAAAGGCTTTCAAATGACTCAGCCCCAGCAAGAAACAATTTAACAACAGATTTAATTAGCTGGTATTTGTATTCCTTCCCAGTGTGCCTGATACCTGGTGCATCTGCTTGTAGCCCTGTCTCAATGTCCTGGTGTCTCCTGCAAAGGGAGCATTAAATAAGAATGTGGGTAAGTATGGCAAATCCCTGCTGGCTGCCAGAACAGCCTGGAGAGGAGGGGAAGGTGACCAGCCTCTCCCATCCTCTAGGCTTTTGCAGTACTATGTATAGCACGCTTTGCTCTACTCTGGCAAGACCTCACCTGGAGTGCTGCATCCAGCTCTGGAACCCCCAACACAAGAGAGACAGATTTGCTGAAGCACATCCAGAGGAGGACCATGAAGATGATCAGGGGGTTGGAGCACCTCTGCTATGAAGATAGGATGAAAGAATTGGGGCTGTTCAGCCTGGAGAAAAAAAGGCTCAGGGAAGACCTTAGAGCTGCATTTCAGTATCTGAAGGAGACATTCAGGAAGGCTGGAGAGGGACTGTTGAGAAGGGCTTTTGGTGATAGGATGAGGAGCAATGGTTTGAAACTGGATCAGGGCAGATTGAGGTTGGATATCACGAGGAAGTTACTTACAATGAGAGTGGTGAAATACTTGAACAGGCTACCCAGGGATGTGGTTGAGGCCCTGTCCTTGGAGACATTCAAGAGCACTCCATGCGGCCCTGGACAGCCTGATCTAGTTGGATGTGACCCTGCTGACTGCAGGAGGGTTGGACAAGGTAATCTTTGAGGGTCCCTTCCAACCTGATGCAGTCTGTGAACCTGTGAAATGACAAAAGCCTGCAAGGTGCCATGTCAAACAAATCAGAGCCATTTATTTTCATTACAAATGACAGTCTTCACATCTTCAGAGCAATATGACCTAGGAGTAACTGTAAGAGCAATCAGCATGCTCAGCCAGGAATAATTGATGCAGAGGTTCAATGAAACCACATACTGAGTGTACAAACTACCTGCTTCCCTAATTCTTATCAAAGAGCCTGCTGTGCTTTTTCAGGTGCTACTTCGGGAAACTTCTGTAGACTCATGAGAAAAGTGAAGTGTTTGTGTTGTGAATTCTGATGCTGAAATCTTAATATTGTGACTGGTGCATTCCTAATATATTAACTTTTATATATTCTATTTAATTTCTTGGTCTCATCTTAGGATGGAAATCATGGAATCATTAAGGTTTGAAAAGATCTCCAAGATCATCAAGTCCAACTATCAATCCAGCACTGCCAAGGCCACCACTGGACCATGTCATGCTTTTTGAGCATATTTCAAATCTACTAATAGCAGAATTTCTGCTGCCATTTAATTCAGCACTGCTTTATATATTATATATTTTTATTATGTTTTTTATTATATATGTTTTTAATTTATATATTTTAATTTATATATTTTAATTATATTTATATATGTTTTCTTCAGCTGCTGCTGCTTGGGTTTGGTCTAATCCTACTGCATTCTAAGCAGCATCAGATGACTGATCTTTGCAGATCATCTTTTGATCTCATTGCACTTTTTCTATCTTCTTTAGCACAGCAGAGGCCAAGAGTGGCAGAAAGCTCTTGGCTGTACTTTCATGGCTCAGTATAGTTGTGAGCACAGGACTGGGTACTGCTTTTTAGAGAGTTCATCCAGTCTCCTACTCAAAGCACTGAACTCCATGTAATTTTTCCCATTTTGTGAGGAAAAAAAATAAAGCTTCTGGTGTAAATTACAAGTGAGTAACTCATCCAACTTTGGGGTAAAAATCTCCTACATATGTAGGTCAGTCATTTCTATTTGCCTGGCATAGCCTAAGAAAAGTTGTTTCATGCATGTTTTTAACACAAAGATGTCTCTGCTAAAAGAATCCAAAGCAGCTTTGCTACAGATCAGAGCATCCCTTCTGATCAAAAAAGGAACTCAATCCAAGAAAAAGGTTCTTTTTTTCAGTGGACAAAGATCTCTGCACTCACACTCCACTGGAAGACTCAAGTCTAAATAAGAAGTTATCTGAAGCCATTAAAATAAAGTAAATTTAGCATATAAGGTTAGGAGTAACAAGTGGCAGTAAGTTATCTAACATACCTGTATACTTCCTCCTAACTTTCTTCTGCAGCATTTAAGCTGAGCTGTTCAGCAGATCTTTCTTGTTCAATATATATGCTTCAAATGCAGTAATTGAAGCAAAGTACTGTAATGAATATACTGGATGGAGAATGAAGATGAGGAAGGAGATGTAATGTGCATATTGTTGGTAGCTGATTCTATTCTGAAAATTAGAAAATATATTTAACTGTGTATTGATCAGTGTGACTTGCAGCAGTAAATCAGTTTTCCTTTCCATTCCATTCAGGCTTTGTGAGCTCTCATTTGCCATTCACACACATGGCCAAAGCTGCACAGGAAGCAGACTCAATGTTTGTCACCTAAGAGAACAAACAAGAAATGAAAAGAGAGACTTGTATTATATGACTGGCAAGCTCCCAAAATATCAGGTCCCTCCAAGTCACTCAGCAAGGTATTCCACAGGTGATACCTACAGAAGATGGCTGGAAGGAAGGTCAAATAGGAATGGAGAGACATGGTCTCTGCACTGAATGACCTCACCTCCTGCAAGCTCCTGCAATAAGACTAAGTCCACAAACCACTAAGCCCCAGATCAGGGGGCCAATGATGTCCCACCACAACCACTGAAATACTATGGGAGTAATCTGTGAATAAGAGCTCAACCATTTCCATGGCAGAACTTGAGAAGGTACAGAGGCAGTATGGATTTATATGCTGACAAGGATCTTGCATCACAGATGTTGTAGGCTAAATAAAAACTTACACAGAAAAAGAACTGTAAGAGTGGTGGGAACACAACTGCAGTGAACAGGTGCTGAAAACACAGAATAGAAAAGATCAGCACCATAAGAAGTATCTTGCTTCATTTGTGTTTCTTCTGTATCTTTTTGTTATCTCTGAGTTAATTCTTTTTCTTTCAGTAATAATGGGCATAGCAAGGAGGATCAGAATGAGGTGACAGTGCCAGAGTGCAAGTCACTGGGGGAATGCACCTGGAAGGAGACTTAATATGCTTGGAGGCTGATCCATTGCATAAACAGAGGAGCTGTTTATTCCTCTGCAGGATTGGACATACAAAAGAAAGAAGGGGTGCCAGGGAAATTCCAGTACAATGCCTGAATGGTGTTTGTTGGAATAGCTTGTGTGAGTGAGACCTGTTACCAGACATTTCAATCACAAGGAGCCAGATGATACTGCTGTACACAAAGCATAACCAGTTGGAGACACTATTAGGCACTACACCACTCTAGGGTGCACTTAGACTCATAGAATCAACAAAGTTGGAAAAGACCTCAAAGATCATCAAGTCCAACCTGTCACCACAGACGTCATGACTAGACCATGGCACCAAGTGCCACATCCAATCTCCTCTTGAATACCTCCAGGGACGGTGACTCCACCACCTCCCTAGGCAGCACATTCCAATGGCTAACAACTCTGTGAAGAACTTTCTTCTCACCTCGAGCCTAAACTTCCACTGGTGCAGCTTGAGACTGTGTCCTCTTGTTCTGGTGATGGTTGCTAGAGAGAAGAGACCAACCCCCTCCTGGCTACAACCTCCCTTCAGGTAGTTGTAGACAGCAATAAGGTCTCCCCTGAGTCTCCTCTTCTCCAGGCTAAACAACCCCAGCTCCTTCAGCCTCTCCTCGTAGGGCTTGTGCTCAAGGCCTCTCCCCAGCCTCGTTGCCCTTCTCTGGACATGTTCAAGTGTCTCAGTGTTCTTCTTAAATTGAGGGACCCAGAACTGGACACAGTACTCAAGGTACACTTCTACCCAGAGATACTTAACAGACCCTTCTCCTTTTCATTACCATCTCTGTAAAGTCATCTGCGCAGCTTGCCCGTATCTGTTCAGCAGTCAGAGGGCTGTTCAGTGCAAAGGGCTTTTTCAGTCCTCTCTCATTTCTCACACTAGTTATTGCATCTCTCAAAGCGAAGAACACAGAGCATCCCAAGAAAAGTCCTGCCTCACCTATCCCCTGAAAAAGAAGAAATGCACAAGTCAAACAGGTGTAGTTTGGAGCAGATAAGAGGTGTACATGCTATATCTTTGGTATTTTTATTCCAGCCCTTCAGTTTATCACCATGTTTTAAAAGTACAGCTCTAAACTCAGCTTGCAGCTTCGGTGTGTGGTCTGTTAACAAAACCCTAAGCAACCTGGCCTTGAACACCTCCAGGGAGGGGGCATTTACAACCTCCCTGGGCAATATCATGCATTACGTCTTTTGATATCAGCTTTCCTGACCTTGCAAATGACACAGTTTTATGGACACATCTCTGAAATGCTAAAAAAGATGAATACAAAACTTATATATGTTTTACATCAGTTCCATTTCCCTATTTGTCCTGGGGTCTTGAGAATTAGGCCCTTTGCTTACCTTGGATGCATAAATGGCATGTGGATTTTGGGACGGTGACAGCAGAGAAACACTAAATTGCTCTGGAATATCACAAACAGCAGGGATCTTATACTGATTTGGACCCCAAGTACAGAGGACTCCTTCTGGAGAGTACTTTAATTCCTCCATTGTGTACAGTCCAATGCCTTGAACAAAGGCACCTTCAATCTTTAAATAAGACAAGAAACAGCATTTACATTCTCATGTTTTGTAAAATGGGTAAAACTTAGATAAGAATCTACTTGTATCACTAGCTGCTACAAGAACACTTTTTTGCCTAATTTGGGCTACAATGATGGGAAAAGCTTTCACACTCATAGAATAGAATAGAATAGACCAGACCAGACCAGACCAGACCAGGTTGGAAGAGACCTTCAGGATCTTCCATCATACCAGGCAGACGTGCACACTTTCATGGTGATCTTGTGAGAATTAATAAGACCTGTGCACCAGCTGCAATGAACAAACGTATTCCTTGCTAGCAAGTGGGCAAGGCAAGTCAAACAACAGAAGAATCTGGAGACTGTAGATCATGAACAGGATTTAAGTCCAGCAGATAGTGGGCATACAGACTGAAATCATGGGTAAAATTCAAGCTTCATTGACACCTACAAAGCTGTGACACTGACTGAAATGAGGAAAGTCTACAAGTAAAGTACCTTCTAATATGATTTATGACTTAGAACATTATCTAGTAAGAAAATAATGTTTTCTGAATTAATGAGACAGTCCTTCACTTCAGATTCTTGGCACATACCTGCCCTATATCCACAGCTGGATTGATGCTGCATCCAATGTCCATAACAATGTCTGTTCTGAGGTTCTGACAATAAAATTCAAATGTATATTACTGAATGAGATGCACAGAGTAAAGTCATTAGAACATAGTGAGGGTTAGAGTTGGTATTCAGTAAACTAATACATGCTGATGCAGAGGCCCCTTCATTTACACAAAGCAATTTCCAATACCCCATTACAAGTAAAATGGGCTCATCTCAGCTTCAATGTAAGTTTAGCCAGAGACAGGCCTGCCAGCTTTTTCCCACTGCACAAGGAAATCTCCACATAAGTACAGACAGAGGGTAGCAGTCTATGACATTTAGCTGTCGAGATGGTCAAAAGCCTGGAAATAGACTATTTAGCTCTGCTGTAGTTTGTTTGCTGGCAAACAGCAAAGGAATGAACAAAGAACTTGCCATTAATACAGCTGTGTCAAAAGCTAGTTAGCACTGAACAGCTTTCATTCTGTTCTATGTGGAATGTGTATTCACACTGTTGATTTACCCTCACATCAAGACAGGTGACATACTACTGCAGAATCCAAATGCCTGCTGGATTACCCAGTGATATTATTTACAAAATTTCCATGACACTCAGTTATTACCTTGTGATCTCCTGTTAAACAGTCAATTTCAACCTCTGAACAAGCAGCTCCATAAATAAAATATGTGAATGGGTGTCCTTCCCCTTTCTCCCAATCCATGCTTTCATTGTAACCTCTGACAGAAGAAATAAAGTCCATAAGAAGCACATCATAACAAAGCATATGAGCACATGGAAGTCTGAAACTACTCTAAGTGAAATTTTAATACCAGATGAGAACACCAGTGGTTAAATTCCATTACATTCTGTCCATCGTTAGTAGTTTAGGTTTGATGAATCGGGGATTTATATAATATTTAGTAGACAAGCTGTTTCAGTTGAAGAGAGTCTATAAGCAGTATAATCCCATAAATATACTAATAAAGACAAGGTAATCAAGTACAGGATACAACTTCAAGGTTTCTGAGGGAATAGCTATGAAGACAGGATGAGGGAGCTGGGGTTGTCCAGCCTGGAAAAGAAGAGGCTCCAGGGAGACCTAATGGGAGCCTTCCAGTACCTGAAGGGGGCCTACAAGAAGGATGGAGGGAGACTGTTTACAGAGGTCTGTGGTGATAGGACAAGGAGCAACAGCTTCAAACTGGAGAAGAGCAGATTTAGACCAGATGTTAGGAACAGGTTCTTTACTGTGACAGTGGTGGAACACTGGAACAGGTTGCCCAGGGAGGTAATTGAAGCCCCATCCCTGGAGATATTCAAAGTGAGGCTCAACAGAGCTCTGGGCAGCCTGGTCTAGTTGAGGATGCCCCTGCTGATTGTGGGGGGTTGGATTAGATGACCTTTGGAGGTCCCTTCCAGCCTGGACCATTCTATGGTTCTATGAAAACTGATCAGGACCTCTGAAAGTAATTTTCAACAGCTAAATGAAAGAGTTAAAATTATAGAAACTGCCTATAGAATGAGCAAAATGGTTAAAACAGAATTATTGAAATAAATGTGCCATTACTTAGAAGGGAGTGGGACTGAGGAGGTTATAGTAGTCAGGATTGATGGGGGTAAATTTAAAGGACACAGGAAGCCAGTGAAATGTACTATCTCCCAACCCTGCGAGCGATGCGATCAAGGCATGTTTTCTGACCATAGGAGAGAATTGTCTCTGTTGATCACATTTACAATTATACTCCATGAAATAATTATAATATAATTCAGAGGACTGAACAAGGGACACACAAACCCCACATATTCATCTCTCTCATCCCATTTATGTCAGCTGGCTTTGAGATTCTTGGATGTGGAGAATATAACTGAATTTAAAACTGTATCAATGTAGGCTTGGAGGCTCAGGGATCTGCAGACAGGTTTGGACATCATTAAATGTGAACAGTGAAGTATGACTGCTCAATGCTTCGGAGATGGGCTACCTCAGCACGAAACAGATTTGAACAGCCTTAAGAGCAGGAAGGGACATTTTGTTTGGGCTTTTCTTGGTGTTTTAAAAAAGTAGGGGTTTGCAAAGTGCCTCTTTAACTTACTCCAGACTGCTTGAATACCTGAAAAATTGCTATTGCTAAGGTGGGAGAGAGAGAGAAGACATAAGGTACAGCAGACTAATAGAGAAGCTCTGATTTGAATCCCACTAGACTTACAGCAGAAGACATTTTCCTATTTTGGTCCTTTATAAATTCTGTGAAAGAATTTAGAGGAAAAAGGACCACAAGACTGCATTGAGAGAAAGCAGTGAGAATTGTGTTTAAGATTACTGTCGTCTACAAGAGCAAGCTGTTGTGAATAAATCCATTCCTAAGAGTATGAGTATAGGTGGTAGGAATTTTCTGAGGCTCCAGAAGCAAGGAGGTCAAAGCAATGACTCTAAAACTATAGTTAATGAGCGACCCCACTTCTCATGTGAGTACGAAGTTCCCCCTAGTTTAGGATTAAAAAAAGACAAAAAAAAAAAAAAAAGACGATGAGCTTTCTCTTAAACTCAACCAAACACTTGAAATTCACCTTCCTCTAAAGAGAAAGAATCTTAAAGTTCAGATCTAGAATTATACGGACCTAATTTTACCCAAGTGCACTTGGTTGCTAATTACGAGTGTGTGCTGGACGTTCTAATGTTGCCACTCCTTCTTCTTGTCATGCAACTTTACTGTGATCATGTTTATGGGTGTAAGTGTAAATGCTCTGCAGCTCAACAGTAATTGCAGCAATACAGGCTCCAGTAAATAAACCATATCCCGTTTTGCACATCTACTGTTAAGGGCAGCAGTCACTTTCTTGACATTTCCTGGTTTGCTAATCATAGAATGCTTTAGGTTGGAAGTGACCTCCAAAAGTCATCTAGTCCAACTCCCCTGCAGTCAGCAGGGTTATCCTTCACTAGATAGGTTGAGTCTTGTCAAGCATGACCTTGAATATGTCCAGGAATGGGGCTTCAACTACCTCAATGGACTACCTGTTCCAGTGTTCCCGACATCCAATCTAAACCTGCCATTCCCTAATTTCTAACCATTGCCCCTCATCCTATCACTGCAGGCCTTTGGGAACAGTCCCTCTGCAGCCTTCTTGTAGGCCTCTTTCAGGTACAGGAAGGCCTCTGTTAGGTCTGCCCTGAGACCTAATAGCCAAATGAATGAGTGAAGATGGAATGAAATATTATTTTGATACTTTCTGGAGATTCCACATAGGGCTAGGCATAGATTAGCACTTAAGCTTTATCAAAGAATTCCACAAAATGTAAGATGGGCCATTAGAAAAAACTATGGGGTAGGGGTAGGATGTTCTATTCATGGCATTTGTTATTTTCAGAAATCAGTCCTGGTCTAATCTAAGAGTTTCTGAGGACCAGAAATACATTACCTAAAGTAGCCAGTAGCTGAAAGACTCACACTCTGTTCAAAAGCTTCTTTAATCTGCAAAACATAGCAATTG
Source organism: Melanerpes formicivorus (assembly GCF_026170545.1). Lineage (NCBI taxonomy): Eukaryota > Metazoa > Chordata > Aves > Piciformes > Picidae > Melanerpes > Melanerpes formicivorus. The sequence goes on from NW_027142357.1 coordinate 4,879,796, forward strand.
TCTGTGGTAAACCAAGGAAAGAATCAGGAAGAAACACAGCATACATCTATTCCCTTAATTTACATATAGGCACTTATTTACATTTATTTACATACATTTACTGTAACAAATTGTAAAGAAAGACAGACTAGCAAGCTGCATGTGGTGCCTGATACTGCAGAAACAAACTCCCTTTGGATGAGCCATCTGAATTGGTTTGGCAATCAAATAAGGAATAAACCTGTCAACACAGTGTTTTTGCAGAATCTTTATCGGAGAACCATGGAATCCTTTCATGGAGATGATCTTTCAGACCATTGAGTCAAACCATTATCTACCTCTAGCAAGGCTGGTGCTAAACCAGGTCCCTCAGTACCACATCTCTGCCTCTTTGAAACATCTCCAAGAATGGAGATTCAACCACCTCCCTGGGGAGCTTGTTCCAGTGTTTGAGAATACTTTCCGGGAAGAAGTTTCTTCTGATATCCAACCTAAACCTCCTTGGTGCAACTTGCTATTCCAAAAAAAATTATATCTGAAATGCAACTTGAAAACACAAGCAACACTTTATTCATTTTACCCAAAGACGCTGGGGAAGAAACATTCTTATGTTTTCTTTCCTGGGCCTCAAGTCTGTGCAATGAAAAATCAGTCAGGTCTTTAATTTAACCTTAGTTATTGATAAAAAGCATGTTCTTAGGACTGATAATGATGCAGTCAGAAAGGATCCCTCAATTTTCTGCTTAAGCTCAACAGAAATGGGTCCCTCTCTGTCAGTTGAACAGACCTGGTTAATAAATTTCTGACATGAAAGACCTGCATGACCTATTTGCAGAAAGCGGGTACAAGAGACATACTCTATGCAGTGTTCTTCTGCCAGTGGCAAAAATGACACTATGAGGTCCCAAATCTATTCCCTTTCAATGATTCCCACGTTAGATTTACTCATTTTACGTACCAAGAATCTTTTGGGTTGGGTTTTTACTTAATTTAAACACACTGACTATGCAAGGTGTTAAATCACTTCTCTGTACAGATTAACATTCTTTCTTAGGTCAGTCATTTCAGCTGATATTTTGGGTGTGTCTGAATTACCCAAATTAATTTAGCACTTATTAGATAAGTCTGCCCAGTTCTGGGCTCTCCAGCTCAAGAGGGACAGGGATTTACTAGAGAGTTTCCAACAGAGTCTACAAGGATGATGAAGGGACCAGAACACCTAATGAGGAAAGGCTGAGAGATGTGGGGCTGTTTAGTCTGGAGATAAGATTGAGAAGGGATCCTATTAATGTCTATAAATATCTGAGGGGTGGCTGTGAAGAGGCCAGTCTCTTTTCAATGGTGTCCTGTGATAGGACAGGGGGCAATGGATACAAAGTGGAACACAGGAATTTCTTTAGTGTGAGGGTGCTGGAGCCCTGGGGCAGACTGCCCAGAGAGGTTGTGGAGTCTCCTTCTCTGGAGACTTTCAAGACCAGTCAGATGTGCTCCTGTGTGACCTGCCCTAGATGACTCTGCATTGGCAGGGGCTGGATTTGATGATATCTGTAATTGCCTTACAAACCCTAACATTCTATGATGATGTGATTATCTTTGCATACATAGCTGTCAGTGAGTTCAAGCCTGCAGTGGGCAGTAGAGTCCTCCCTACTCTAGTCGTGAGGTCTGTGGTGACAGGTTGGACTCGAACTTTGAGGTCCCTTCCAACCTTAGGAATACTGAATACTGAAGTTATCAAGCTACCAGGTGTATTCCAACAATATTTGCTATTGCTAGGAATTACTACTGCCAAGAAGACATTTACATCTTCACAGTTATTATGTTATTTAATCATTTTAGAAGAAACATCTTAGTGTACTGGATCTCCACATGCATCAAAGCAGGGATTGTCCTTTTCATTAGGTCACAGATGACAAACAATACTGGACAGAAAGACATAAAAAACAGGTTTCCATTTAACCTCTCAATACATGGGATTAGATTTTTAGCCATATTCATAAAAATAGCTGATGCTATAAGATAAAATTTCTAGGTTAAGAAAATTAGGGTTTTACCACTACATTTCTATTCCACTTTCATGGGGGCATCAGACAGGGGTCATTTCTATAAACAGCTTTAGCATTACTTCTGTACTACTTGCCTATTAGAGAAATGAGAGTAAGGACCACAGAATCACAGAATGTCAGGAGTTGGAAGGGACCCAGAATGATCATCCAGTCCAACCCCTCTGCCAGAGCCAGACCACCTAGGACAGGTCACACAGGAACGCATCCAGGCAGGTTTGGAATGTCTCCAGAGAAGTAAACCCTCACAGTGAAAAAGCTTTTCCTTATATTTACATGGATTCCTGCTAACTTTTGTGCAGTTCTCTAACATACTGCATATGGGACAGAGAAAGAAGGAAGAAGTTGAGAAGGCTTTTCTTTATTGCTTTGGTAAGAATAAAGAGCCACCACCAGGAAAAACTTACACTGTACACCTATACTCTGACAATCTTTTGGCAACAGTTTTTCTGAGGGTAAGCTGGGGTGGGTGCTGTTATTGCACAAGCTGCTATTTTTTGTATGTTAAAAATTTCTGTGCCTCCAAATGTGATTTCACAGATAGCTTCCTACCCTTTTCAACTTGATATGCTATGGGGATTGTTTCCTACATATCTAAACCAAACACCTACAATCTTTCTGTGAAATAACTTGTTTCTATAGCTTTTATCTTCAGGATCCTAAGGCTGAGCAGACTGATAGACTACAATACATAAAGCACAGTTCCTGCAAGCACACCAACACATTCAGTAGGGTTCACATGTCTTACCCAATCATTCCAGGTCCCTTTTGGGTTCTTGTTGATGATTGGCTGCAGGCGTTTCAGAAGAGTTTGGCAAGCATCCTGGTGAGAAGTCAGAAGAATATAACACAAAACTAACACAGATATATTTGGTGCTATTCAAGATTTGTTCTAATTAGTACTTAATCAGTATTTGCTTTAGTGGCATTTTAGTTTGGAAAAGTGTAACAGGATATAACTTCATAGACACAAACTTTATAAAGTGTTAAGTTACAAGGGCTGGAATCTGCATGAATCATATTTAGACCAGGAAGAGAGCACAAGATTTGTATGGGACAACTTTGTCAGACAAAATAAGGATTTTGTGAAACATAAGCCTTCTGTGAAAATTACAGATTGGATTCTGAAAATTCATAAGCACCATTACTGAGAAACTGTTCAGCGAGTCATGTTTCTTGGCAATCTCGAGTTTGATTTCTGTGGGATCACTAATGCCTTAAGTTTAACAGGCAATAAATACCATGAGGGATGCTAAGCCCAAATACAGACTGGGGGAAGAGTGGCTCAAGAGCAGTCTCAAGGAGGACTTGGGGGCTGTCAGTTGCTGAAAAACTCAATATGAGCCAGCAATGGTTGCTGGCAGCTCAGAAGGCAGCTGTGTGCTGTGCTGCGTCAAAAGCAATGTGAGCACCAGGACAGGGAGAGGATTCTGCCACTCTGCTCTGCTGTACCCCATCTGGAGTACTGTATCCAGTTCTGGGGGACCCAACACAAGGACATTACACTGTTGGAGTGAGTCCAGAGGCTGTGAAGATGGTCACAGGACTGGAGCACCTCCCCTGTGGGGACAGGTTGGTAGAGTCAGGGCTGTTCAGCCTGGAGAAAAGAAGGCTCCAGGGAGACCTTAAAGCAGCCTTCCCAGTACCTGAAGGGAGCCTATGGTACAGATGGGGAGGGACTTTTTCCAAGGGCCTGTAGTGACAGGACAAGAGGTAATAGATTGAAGCTTGAGGAAAGGAGATTTAGACTGGAGATTAGGAAGAACCTCTTTACAGTGAGGGTGGGGAGACACTGGAACAGGTTGTCTGGGGAGGTTGTGGATGCCCCCTTGCTAGAGGTATTCAAGGCCAGGCTGGATGAAGCCTTGAGCAACCTGGTCTAGTGGAAGATGTCCCTGCCCATGGAGAGGGTTGGAAATATCTTTAGGGTCCCTTCCAACCCACACCACTCTATGATTCTATGTTTTGTTACACTAATTACTACTTTTTACCTTCACAGCCATGCCATTGACATCTGTTCCTGCAGAGCCTACTGAGGCACAGGCATTGGGAACAGTTGTTGTGCTCGTTTCACAGAAATGAATACATGACATGGGGATCTTCAATTCCCGGCTAGCAACCTGTTCCAGGAAGAACAAACAGCTTTCTCTATTTCTCTTCAACTGAAATCCCTCTTCTCAGTTTGTCAGTACAAAGAAACAGAAAAGAAGTGCCATGTTTTAGGTGTACTCAAGCTCTAGACTGAGATTCAAGTCCAACATTTCCCAAGCTTTCATTGATTTGATAAATATGTTTGCAGATCTGCCTTTTAATTATCCATTAAACAAATATAATCACATTAATATAATCTGAATTATATATTAATCTGAACCCTGTCCTTTTTTACCATGAATTTTGTGGGATCAGCCCCCCAAAATCTTATTAGAAGTTTTTAAACCTCTTTACATACTACTGGAAGAATAAAAAATAATTTGGGTTTGGGGTTTTTTTGCCCTTCTCTCTCTACAACTTTGAGTGACTTTACCTTTGTTTTCTAACTTAATCAGTGCAAAGAACCAGTGGCTATGGTGATAAAGAAACTGTCCTACTGGCACTCTAACTAGCAAAGAAGAAAACCTACACACTGTTCATCCACATGACAGATAAAGCACAAGGTAATATTGTTTAGATTATGTTACCTGGATCATTTTTGTGTGAATACCCTGCCCCATTTCAATTCCACCATGTGTTAGAAGCACAGACCCATCAGTATAAATATGGACCAGAGCAGCAGCCTAAAAAAAGAAAATCAAAATCAAGATTAGACTAGTGAGAAATGTGTTATGCATGGTGATGAATTGATGTATTTCCATTTATCTGTTTAATGCTTTTGACTAAAAGGTAAAATTTGGAACGCTAGTCCCTGCTCTTCCTCCATAATGAAGTTTGAAAGAAAAAGATACAAATTCTTGGAGGCCTGCTTTTGCTGTTGCTAGATCCTGAAATAAATCTACAAGTGGCGACAACATCCCAATGATTCCAAAAGAAGGATCTACCTCACTAGTGGCTACACAGGCAAATCCTGCAGTTTAATTTTTCTCTTGGTTGTTGATGTTAGAAAGCCCTTGGACACAGGTTTTTCAACAGTAAGGTTCTGAATGGGATTTTCCTCCTGGACTCAGTTGCAAGCAGCACTCTAAAACTGGAAGCAGTCCTCAGAAACTTTTCATGCAAGTGTTCAGCTCATCTATACCAATACCACATCACATGACAAGGGATTGGCAGGCTCCACAATACCTGGGTCCTGAAAACCAAACAGCTTTGACTGAGGGAACTAAGGGCTTGAAGGAAGTTAGAAGCCAGTATAACCTTAAGGGATCAGCCATTAAGAGGAAGATAAGTTTTCCAGAAGTTGAGAGAGAACACATTTGTTTTGTATCCTAAGGTAGAGCAACTCAATTTTCTATTGGTAAAAAACTTAGCTCACTTGTTCTTTAAAGTAACTAACCTGAGAAAGATGACGTGTGCCTAGTCCAAATGGAAACTTGAGTGGGACAATGGCAATCCCTTTCTTCTTCCAGTAATTTTGTTTGTTAAATTCACTGACAGCCGTTTTCCTCCTGTAGTATGCAGATTTCTCCAGACATTCATTCCAACACCGTATTAAGTTTTGTGGATCAAGCTTCTGTTTGAAGTGTGTCTGCTCCTCTTCTTTATACATATTTATTTCCCTAACCTGAAATAATAAAACTAACAGCTGTCACACAACCCTGTTAAAGGCAGACTGACCATTTGGGGGGCCAAGAGGCAAGAAGATGATTACCTTACATTTTTTGACCAATAACCAGTTTTGTTCAGTTTACAAGAGCATGCTATTCTTTCAACAACCAGACATTGATTTTAAAAGTATAAGAGTTTTAGAACAAATTATGTATGTGTGACTTAGAAAAGACTTGTTCAAACAGTTGAGCTAATCTAAAAGGTTTTAACTTGCCAACTACACAGACTTTATGTCAGGAGAGATGCCCTCATTTTGTTACCTTTTCTGGTGATAAACCGGTTTTATCTGCAACTGCTGTTATCCAAGTTTCTGTTACCAGTGCTGACTGGGGAAAGCCAAAGCCTCTGAATGCTGTGTTTGATGGCAAGTTTGTTTTGCAGGCATAAGCCCAGCATCTCAGGTTGGGGATCTTGTATGCATTGTCCATTTTTAATAAGGATACTTCTGCTACCTAAGGAAGGGGACAAACAGGTCTAGTTAAAAAATTGCTATAATACAACTCTTAGGTCTGCTTAAGTTTCTTCCAAGAAATGTCTGTTCTAATCTCAGTGCAATCACAGAGTCAAAACATATGATTAATTTTTGCCTGAGCAATAACTAAGTTAAGCATAGATGACTGGTAGTCAACTCCCAGTCTTTATTATTATGAGCATCAAGCACCTTCATAGTATCATAGTATCAGTCAGGGTTGGAAGGGACCACAAGGATCATCTAGTTCCAACCCCCCTGCCATGGGCAGGGACACCCCACACTACATCAGGCTGGCCAGAGCCTCATCCAGCCTGCTCTTAAACACCCCCAGGGGTGGGGCCCCAACCACCTCCCTGGACAACCCATTCCAGGGCTTCACCACTCTCATGGTAAAGAACCTCCTCCTCATATCTAGCCTGAATCTCCCCACCTCCAGCTTCATTCCATTCCCCCTAGTCCTATCACTACCTGAGATCCTGAGAAGTCCTTCCCCAGCCTTCCTGTAGGCCCCCTTCAGATACTGGAAGGCCACAATTAGGTCACCTCGGAGCCTTCTGTTCTGCAGACTGAACAGCCCCAACTCCTTCAGTCTGTCCTCATAGGAGAGGTGCTCCAGCCCTCTGATCATCCTCGTGGCCCTTCTCTGGACACCTTCCAGCACCTCCACATCCCTCTTGTAATAGGGCTCCAGAACTAGAGGCAGTACTCCAGGTGGGGTCTCACCAGAGCTGAGTTGAGGGGGAGAATCACCTCCCTTGCCCTGCTGGCCACACTTCTCCTGATGCAGCCCAGGATCTGATTGGCTTTGCGGGCTGCAAGTGCACATTGAGAGCTCATGTTGAGCTTCTTGTCCACCAGCACCCCCAAGTCTCTCTCCTCAGGGCTGCTTTCCAGCCAGTTACTGCTCACTACCTTGGCTCTCTTTATGGCTAGGCTCCCATAGAATAAGGTCCTCTCTAAAAAATTAAGTTCCAAAATACTGTCTAGGGAACACACAGATCAGTCGCACTGGCCCAGGATAGAACAAAAAAAAAAGCCTAGACCCTAAGTTTGGTCAAGTTTATAATTTTATTTCCAATAAACCTATTTCTCGTTTTAAAAGTGCTGAATTATTAATACTATACTAATAGAACCTAATGGAAGCACACAGCTAGGCCACTGGTTCTTCATCTAATTAATTAGAGAGTGATATTATAGAGTTCAACTTTAATCCTGTGTGCTATAGCAGCTGCAGCTGAGCTGGGAAAAAGTTATTTGGTTATTGTTGCCTTCAACTCTAGGTCCAGCAGCTTCACTGTATCATTGTATCACTGCAGAACCTGATCTAGTTGAGGATGCCCCTCCTTATTGCAGAAGTGGTTGGACTACATGACCGTTGGAGCTCCCTTCCAACCCAAACCATTCCCTGATTCTGTGGTATTTGACCCATCCCAGCCAGATGATTAAGATGGTTCTGACTTGTGCTCTGCATGTCCATGCTTTTAATAGTGGATTTTTTTGTAACGCAGGTTATCTTTCGGAACCAGACTAGGCAGTAATTGCATGGGCAGTTTTTGCACTGACAGATTTCAGAGTGCAGAAAATACCCACAGGTGGGGCAATGACAAGCAGGGGAGGAGCAGTAACGTCACCAAACATTTCAGTTACAGCTAGAACAGCCTATACAAACACAAATAGCTAGTGGCTGATGTTAAAGCAAGCAACATTTTATACTTTGCAGATCCTGTACAGAAATGCATAGAGATAGTAACAGAACAACTATCACTACAAATTTTCTGAAGGCTATGAAAGGTCTCCCCAATCCTGTAGACATAAAGCTTTAGTCAGCCACAAATGCAGGTGGTGTGTATTTGAAAGTAAACACATTGTTAGTCGACATGTTTATGAAGGGAAAAACAGCCTGAGAAACCATTCAAGAAGTGAATCTACACTAAAATACCAAAAAGTAATATAGTGGTCCACTGAATTGAATAAGGAAAGCTTAAACTACTAGGTGTAAATTTCCAAGAACCTGCACTCCCTACATCTAAAGGCTATATTAGCAAGTACATTTGCAAGGGAATTTAGCCTTCATTTCCAAACCCATGTTACAAGATTTGTCAGCTTATAAAATCCTTACCACAACAGACTCATCGGGAGTGCATCCTCCATTAATGTAATATTTGGCATCCAGAGCTCTGATCCTACCATCATTCATGAAGCCAACCTAGAAGGATCAAAAATAACCTGTTTAGATTCTGCCGTTCTCCAATGCTTTATATTTTGAAAATGAATGTAACCCACTACACTATCAGTTTCTGGGCAGCATACGCTGAAACAACAGAAGAGCAAGAGGGAAAGAAAGTATGTTCCTAAGTTTCCCATCTGTACAGGTACAGCATCTAACAAGCAACATCAGCCCACTGGAAAAGGAAGCAGGGAAGCCCAGTGGCTTCCTGCATTGCCTGAGATAGCTGGTAAGTGTGTCACCTAGGAATGTTTGCTGTAGACAAAGTCAGATTCCACCCTGGCTGTCAGAATAGTGTCTGGCAGATGGAGCATAACATTTGCTTTTCTTAAAGAAACATTATCTCACATCTCTTTTCATCTGCTGCCACTAACAGTTCCTGAATTCTCACCATGAGCTACAGTTCAGTTTCAGCTTAAGAGATGCATCTTATAAAACTTCTCTTACTTTACTTATGTGGTAGAGATGGAAAAGGTGGCAGAAAATGCCCTGACAACTAGTTACGGCTGCTGAGAATGCACAAGCAGGAAAGAGATTCCTTTCTTCCATAGTGAGTTTTCCCATATGGCACAGCTACTGTGAAAAACTAGCTGCTGCTTTCTGTGAACCTAACCATTTGGATGGCTTAAAATAATCCTCTGCAGAACAAGTTTGAGCCAGTTGGGCTTCCTTTTCCCAGAAAGACAGACAGGATGAGCTATAAAAGAAAAAGGATATGACTTTTGTAAAGCCTTTGATACAGTCCCCTACAACATCCCTCTCTCTAAGCTGGAGAGATATGGATTTGATGCCATCTGAGACAGGCTGGAGAGGTGGGATGAGGAGAATCTCACGAGGTTAAATAAATCAAAGTGCAAGGTCCTGCATACAGGTTGGGGTAATCTTCAATATCAATACAGGCTAGGGGTTGATGAAACTGAGAGCAGCCCTGCAGAAAAGGACTTTGGGGTGCTGGTGAATGAGAAGATGGACCTGAGCCAACAGCATGCACTTGCAGCCCAAAAAGCCAATGGCATCCTGGGCTGCATCAAAAGAAGCATGGCCAGCAGGTCAAGAAAGGTGACTCTGCCACTCTGCTCTGCTCTCATGAGACTTCAGCTGGAGTACTGAGTCCAACGATGGGGGCCCCAGCACAGAGAAGGCATGGAACTGCTGGAGCAGGTCCAGAGGAGGGCCACGAAGATGATCAGAGGGCTGGAGCTCCTCTCCTACAAAGACAGGCTAAAAGACTTGGGGCTGTTCAGCCTGTAGAACCTGGAGCAGGTCCAGAGGAGGGCCACGAAGATAATCAGAGGGCTGGAGCTCCTCTTCTACAAAGACAGGCTAAAAGACTTGGGGCTGTTCAGCCTGCAGAACAGAAGGTGCCAGGGAGACCTTAGAGCTGCATTTCAATACCTGAAGGGAACCTAGAGAGAGTTTCATAGTTTCATAGTTTCATTCAGGGTTGGAAGGGACCACAAGGATCATCTAGTTCCAACCCCCCTGCCATGGGCAGGGACACCCCACACTAGATCAGGCTGGACAGAGCCTCATCCAGCCTGCTCTTAAACACCCCCAGGGGTGGGGCCCCAACCACCTCCCTGGACAACCCATTCCAGGGTTTCACCACTCTCATGGTGAAGAACCTCCTCCTCACATCCAGCCTGAATCTCCCCACCTCCAGCTTCATTCCATTCCCCCTAGTCCTATCACTACCTGAGATCCTGAGAAGTCCTTCCCCAGCCTTCCTGTAGGCCCCCTTCAGATACTGGAAGGCGACAATTAGGTCACCTCGGAGCCTTCTCTTCTGCAGACTGAACAGCCCCAACTCCTTCAGTCTGTCCTCATAGGAGAGGTGCTCCAGCCCTCTGATCATCCTCGTGGCCCTTCTCTGGACACCTTCCAGCACCTCCACATCCCTCTTGTAATATGGGCTCCAGAACTGGACACAGTATTCCAGGTGGGGTCTCACCAGGGCTGAGTAGAGGGGGAGGATCACCTCCCTCGACCTGCTGAAGAGGGACTGTTTAGAAGGGCTTGCAGTGATAGGATGAGGGACAACAGTTTGAATTGGGAGCAGGGCAGATTCAGGTTGGCCATAAGAAAGAAGTCCTTTACAGTGAGAGTGGTGAAATACTGGAACAGGCTGCCCAGGGATGTGGTTGAGGCCCTATCCCTAGAGACATTAAAGATCAGATTTAGTGTGGCACTGGGCAGCCTGATGTAGTTGGTGGTGTCCCTGCTGACTGCAAGAGGGGTTGGGCAAGGTGACCTTTCAGAGTCCCTTCCAGCCCAAATCTGTGAATCTGCGAAGGAACTAGTGAAAAACACCAAGCAAACCCCTGCAGAGATAGAGGCAGAAGCACAGAACTTCACAGCAACTTTGCCTCTTTGTTTTCTGGCTGGTAGCTTTGTGTTAAACTTGAACTGATTATCCTCATTTTCATTAAGAGAATAAATATTCATTAATAACACAAATATTTTTCCACAGAATACGGACAGGTATTTCTTCTCTGAGTTCTTGTGGCACTCACTTTGTATTTACCAATAAAAGGATGTCGGCCACCAGTGATTAACATATCCTCCCCACGGCTCAGAATAAGACGGACTGCTCTGCTAGTTCTAAATCAACAAAAGAAAAGTCAGAATTCAGACAAAAGAAGAGTTGTGATTAGCATGGTGGCTATTCATTGTGTATCCAGATCTAGCCACGCATATATATATTTGCACTCAGAATAGACTTGTATTTAACAGTCTTCAATATAAGCTTAAAGCTATGTCCAGAGTTCATTGTTATCTTTTTTTTTGGTATGTACAATCGTGTCAGAATTTTCTTTCCATCTCTTGAAAACCAATGAGATCATTCATTGTAAACTTCTTCTGAAGAAACTGTTATTTCAGTGTTAAGAGTGAACTGTGTTAAGTGAGCACACAGCAGCTGGCATTCCACCTTAAGCAGGAGTCATCTCTCAGCTTGTCAGAATTGTACTGAAACAGGGTGCATTGGGATAAAACTAAAACAAAGGTAATAATTAAAACATGAAAAATTAGTCTTCAAATGCATGCACTCTTTTAAGAGTTATTTTTGAATCAATGGATATAAGATGTAAACTAAAGTTCCAACAATAAAGACTGTTGAAACTATATAAAAAGGTTGGTTTTAGCATAGCCTGGTTAACAGAACACACACATAACACAGCCTGGGTTAATCAAGAGTGGTTTGTACAACAGTGATAGTAGTAACAGGAGAAATACACTGAGCTAACCACTCAGATTATGAAGCCATTTGGCTAAAACAGGGTGGGGCCTCATGTGCGTTCTGCAGCCAGTCATGCTTACAAAAGAGGTTATTATCCCTTGACAGCTAATTGCCAATACTGTTCTGCCAAATTTGGAGAGAGGCGAGTGGAACTTTCTATATTAAGGTTCCTAATCTAATTCAAGTAGTAGTAACAAAAACATAGTATCTATTAGATTTAAGCTAATTTTGACCGAAAGATGCTGGGGACTGAACTAGGTCTATTTATTCTTAAGTATTCCACTCATGAGCACTTCCTTCCACACCCTGCTGTGCCAGTGAAGTTCTCATTTGGATGGTCAGTGGTATGTTTTGAACGTGCATACAAAGCCTCAGTAGCTAGGGTCCTTTTGAAATGCTGCATAATTTCAGTAATATTGCTAGCTTATTGTCCAACAGCAGTTTCCTCAGGTGCCATTAGTTTAGCTAAAGCTAGAGCTGGTTACCATAAGTAAGCAGTGTAACAAAACAAAGCAATGTACTGAATGGTCTTACAAAATGTGAATTCAAGATTTTATGACTTTTTGGCTAGCAAGTTTGGGGAAGCAGAAAGCATTTTAGCCAAAATGCATAACCTGTTGACCCCATTTTTCTCTTCACATCCCAATACACACATACAGCACTTACTTGTTTGCTGCCACTGCAGTGAGTGATGCCAGTAAGCCAGCTTTCAGGAGTTTCCCACCGAAAGCTCCACCAACTCGTCTGACATGGCACATGATCCTGTTGGCTGGAACACCTAAACTGGCAGCTACCATCTCCTGTAAAAACAGTTCTCATTTTTATGCCAAGTCAAACTAAGCCTAAAAGTTAGGTTCTGAAATAAATAACTTTTCTTAAAACAAAAGAAACCCAAAAAAAACCCAGCACAAAACACCAGGTTCAATGGACATTTATTCAAAAAATGAATTTAATCACATTATTTTCATGTCTTCTTTAGTCTAGATTAAAGAGCAAGAAAAATCTATCAACAAACACTCAGCAGTGTCCACATTTTAAAATCTCTACCATGGCGGCTGTGAAAGGGTCATTGAGAGAAGCAAGAAACAATATCCTTAGATCTCATTACCAAAAGAATAAGAAGCTTTGAGTATAAGAAAAATGGTTTAGAATACAGTTTTTATTATTTTCATTATTAAGATGATGAATTTTATTTCCATTTTAACTTTAAATAAAACCATTTGGGCTTTAATAATCTATGGTCTTTCTAGTGGCAGCACATTCTTGCTTCAAATTATTTTCTGAAACACCAAGTTCTTAATTTCTATGGTGTATTTGCAATACAATCATAGAATGTTAGGGGGTTGGAAGACACCTCTACCTAGTCTAGCCCCTTGCCAGAGCAGGATCACCTAGAGTAGGTGTCACAGAAAAACATCCATGTGGGTTTGGAATGTCTCCAGAGAAGATGACTCCACAACCTCTCTGGGCAACCTGTTCCAGGGCTCCATCACCCTCACCACAAAGAAGTGTCTCTTCATGTTGAGGTGGAACTTCCAGTGTACCAGCTGGTACCCATTGTTCCTTGTCCTGTCACTGGGCACCACCAAACAGACCCTGGCACCTTCATTTGACACCCACCCCTCAGATATTTATAGACGTTGATATGTCCCCCTCTCAGCCTTCTCTTCTCCAGACTAAACAACTTCAGCTCTCTCAGATGTGCAACTTCCCCAGTCAACCTCACAGCTATCTGTTGGACTCTCTGCAGTAGATCCCTGTCTCTCTTGAGTTGAGGAGTCCAAAATAATGGAATTGATAAAAGGAGCTGAACTGGACTTTGAACACAAAATGCCAGTGTTGAGTCACATACTATCAGTTTCTTGCACCACAGGTATTGCTGTGCAAACCACCCCAGCTTTGCTTTACCATCTGCAATCATAAAAATTATCAGAGGGCTGGAATATCCCTCTTAAGAGGAAAGGCTGAGAGAGTTGGAGCATGCAGCTTGGAGAAGTGTCTGGGAAAGAGACCTTATTGTGATCTTTGAATATATAGAGGAGGTTTATAAGAAACAAAGACTTTTTAGTAAGGACAAGGGGCAACAGTTTTAAAGTTTTAGACTGGACATAAGAAAGGAAATGTCTTTAATTAAGGATGGTGACGCCGGAACAGGTTGCTCAGAGAAGTTGTAGGACAAAGCTTTGAGAAACAATCTAGTGAAAGATAATCTTGTCCATGGCAAACAATTGAAATAGATTATATTGAAAGGTTCCTTTAAATCCAAATTCCGTGATTATGATTTTGGCATGGAGCAGCAGCCTCACCTACAGCTAACAGGGTAGATCAGCAGACTGACTCTGCAGGGTGCTGATTGCTCCTCACCTCAGTGGAAAGCTAATCAGGATGGAAGAGCCTCAGCACTAATCAGGGAGTTTTTCATGCCTACAACAAGTAGGGCAAGAGGTACCCTGTTCAAAGGAAAATAGGAGACTTTTACTTCCTCCTTATCTTCATGGTGTCATGGTTAGTGCTGATCAGGATACAGCTCTGTTACAAAGCAGCTGTACAACTTCATGTTCCTATTGCTTCTATACTGTTAAGATGGACTTGTAAACAAAACTTTAAAAATTCTTTAGTCACAGGTTCAACCTCTTCCTCTATGGATGCTCTGTATTACCTGGATAGTTGCTGGATGCTGTGTTGACACATACAAATCCATTTCTTTATCCTCACCCCTTGGAACTGCAAGCACACTCTGAGTCTCCATGTAAAAGTGCTCCTGTCCCCCAATGTGCATCTCCCCTAATCCAAAGAGGAAAACACAAGTGTTACACAGGCAAAAGGACAGAAAAATATTAATCAGGAAAGAAGTAACTGCCCATCATCATGAAAATTATGGTAATCAGGGTCAAATCTTACAATAGTCCTTGTATGAAGGAGCAACATCAAATATGAAGGACATGGAACTGCTGAAGCAGGTCCAAAGAAGGGCCACAATGATGATCAGAGGGCCGGAGCACCTTCCGTATGGGGACAGGCTGCAAGAGTTGGGGCTATTCAGCCTGGAGAAGAGAAGGCTACAAGGAGACCTTATAGCAGCCTTCCAGTACCTGCAGAAGGTTACAAGAAAAGCCAGGAAGGGAATTTTTACAAGGACTTGTAGTGATAGGATAAAAAAAGGGAATGGATTGAAGCTTGAGGAGGGCAGATTTAGACTGGAGATTAGGAAGAAATTCTGTAAAGCAAGGGTGATGAGGCACTGGAACAGGTTTCCCAGGGAGGTATTGGATGCCCCCTGCCTGGAGATGTTCAAGGCCAGGTTAGATGAAGCCTTGAGGAATCTGGTCTAGGGGAAGCTGTCCCAATCCATAGCAGGGCACTTGGAACTATATGGTCTTTAAGGACCCTTCTAACCCAAACCATTCTATGAATCCATGAACATCTAAGATAGAAAACACAGATTAAACTCCTTGCAGGATTAAATTGGTCTCGTTCCAGTGACATCAACAGAACTTGGTTAATAGCAGAACAATATTGCCTACAAGTAGTAACCATATTAAATAAAATATAGATAAACAAAGCATGGACATACTGGCCCAGGCCAAAGAGAAGGCCACCAACTGGGTCACAGGGCTTGGCCACAGGGTGTATCAGAAGAGGCTGAGAGAACTGGATATATTAATCCCTATGAAGAGAAGGGTTAAGAGGAGATCTTACTGCTGTCTACAACTACCTAATGGAAGGGTTTAAAGAGTGCGCATAGACGAACAATGGAAAGATAAAGAGTTAATGAATACAAGAAATTCCAACTCAGTGCAAGGAAAAAAATCACTGTGAAAATAGTCCAACATTGTAAGAGGCACCATTAGAGGCTGTGGAATCCCCAGCTTTGGTGGTAATCAAAATCTGACTGGACATAGTTCTAATTGTACCTGCTTTAGGCAGGAAGTTGGACTAGATGACTCCCTTTCAACCTATTTATTGTCTGATTCTAATCAGTTTCAAGCATAGATGATACAAAAATATAGTAGCAAGACCACTAGATTTAATCTCACTTTCTTCCAGGTGACCAAGAGCCTTCTCAGGTTATATGGAAAAAAGATAGAACTGGGACGTGAAGAACAGACAAACCAAATACTGACAACAATCAAATGTATTCTGCAATTTACCTTCAATTATATTATCAACAGCTCCAAATGCTTGATCAACGTTTCCATGCTCTAATTTTCTTTTTGGCTCAAAGAAAGAGTTGTGCTTTATAGCTTCCTGCAGTGGAGAAAAAAGTTGTTGTTTTTTTTTTAAAGTATTTTAAAGGTTCTCATCTTGTTGTGGCATTTTACTCTCAGAAGAAACACCATTCTTTCCAGAGATTAGAATCATCAACTACCAAAGCCAATGAAAGAATGCATTTAATCAATTTGCTGTCATTGTTGATCAATTTGTGTATTCAGTTCTAGCAATTCTTTCCTGACGTATGTAAAATGCTTTCATTTTTTTCAACCTGCTCCGCCCCCTCCTACATCTAGCAAGTGACCAAGAAAGCACAGAATAAGAATGCAACCCCATCATCCAAAGAGTGATCCCATTAAGAAAGGAAGTTATCACAAAGGACTAAATGAAAGTAGAATCTGTTTATAAAGTATGACTTGTTTTTCTTCCAGTATGACTTCAGTGCTATCTAATGAGGTATTAAGTAAAAACTTGCCAGTCTTTAAAAAGAGATTACATCCATTTTGTACCAGAAATATTGTTGTTACACTCCACATGTGTTATGTAAACAAACTGTAAAGTGACTACCAGAACTAATGCTGATTCCCTGCAAATGTGTCCTTAGTTCCTTACTTCCACTCATCTCATTAACCCAGCATAAACCCATTTCCCCTCTGACTCCTCTGACTCCCATGTCACAGTTCTAAAATGTCAGATATCTATCTTTCTCCTCGGTTTATCCCAACACCTCCTACATCTCCAGCCTGACGATAGAAAATGCTCCAGATAATCAGGAGCTGACTCTTCAGCCAATATACACACATTGATTAAAAGAATTACAAACAACTAGCATACTCCTCATACTTTCTTCACTAAGAACATTACAAGAGTTCTTCTCTTCTACTCTTATGTTTATTATTATAAAATTTGTGGGACTTTAATACCTTAGAGTCTGTTGCCTATCTATCACAAGAGGTCAAAGTTACCTAAAATGTTGAAAAGTTATTTATCTGGAGACTGACACACTGGTTCATTGGATGTTGACAGATGGGCTCATTGGATGCTCATATTCACCTTGTCTCCTTAGAAAGTCATGTTTTAAAAGCAGATAAAGAGCATGAACTGATTCTTCCATTAATTATATAGATAAAACAATAAAACCACAAAAGAAATTCTTAGTACCTCAATTGTTAAGATCACTGGTTCCAGCCCCTCATACTTGATCTTCACTTTTGCAGCTGCTTGCTTGGCATGAACATCTGAATCTGCAGCCACAGCACAGACAATCTGACCCACACAAATCACCTGTAAAATACATGCTGCTTAACAGAACAGCAGATGCAAATTATTCTCACATGTGCTGCTGATTTTCCTCTTCCCTGTAACCACTACTCATCTCTCCTTCTTTGACTTTGGACTTAAGATCTTTGTATTTTTCAGATCATCCATGAAGGTAACAAATCATCAGGGGTTGATAGTGGGACCAGTGCTGTTCACTATCTTTATCAGCAATACAGACAGCAGGATTGAAGCACACTCAGCAAGTTTGTGGTCCAGCTGACGGGTGACAAGCTCAAGGGAAGGGATGGCATCCAGAGGGACTTATAAAAGGCTTGAAAGGTGGGCACAAGCCAACCTCATGAAGTTCAACAAGGTCAAGTGCAAGGTCCTGCACCTGGGTTGGGGCAATCCCAAGCACAAATACAGGCTGGACAAGGAGTGGCTTGACAGCAGGCTCAAGGAGAAGGACTTGGGAGTGTCAGTTGATGAAAAATTCAACACGAGCCAGAAACGTGTGCTTGCAGCCCAGAAAGCAACCAAGTCCTGGGCTGCATCAAAAGCAGTGTGACCAGTAGGATGAGGGAGGTGATTCTGCCCCTCTGCTCTGCTCTCATGAGGCCCCAGCAGGAGCACTGCATCCAGTTCTGGTGTCCCCAGAGTAAGAGGGATGTGGAGCTACTGAAGTGGGTCCAGAGAAGGGCCACAAAGATGATCAGAGGGCTGGAGCATCTCCCCTATGGGGACAGGCTGCAAGACTTGGGGCTGTTCAGCCTGGAGAAAAGACATCTCAGAGCAGCCTTCCAGTACCTGAAAGGGGCTTATGAGAAAACCAGGAAGGGACTTTTTACAAGGACTTGTTGCAATAGCATAAGAACGAAAGGATTGAAGCTTAAGGAAGGCAGACTTAGAGTGGAGATTGGGAAGAAATTCTTTACAGTGAGGGTGATTAGACACTGGAACAGGTTTCCCAGGGAGGTGTTCAAGGCCAGGCTGGATGAGGCCCATGGCAGTGGGGTTGGAACTAGATGATCTTTAAGGTCCCTTCCAACCTAAAGCATTCTATGAATGTATAAACTGGGAAATCAAGGGAAATATTGAAAAATGGATAAGTGATTTGGGAACCTATTCAGATTTGTGTTAAAAAATGGGAGTATTAAAAAAATGGATGTGTGATTTGGGAGCCTAACTATCAAAGAAACATACTCTTCCAACAACTTAGCTTTGTGAGGTTTAATCTGCATTCTTCTGATTAATACATATATTTCTATAGGCAGAATATAATGAACATCAGCTATTTTGAAGTTGAAAAGAGAGTGGGAAAAAGCTGTGAGAATTTACCTTGTTATATGCCTGAAACAACATATATACAATACAAAATTACACAAGAGTCAGCAAGTAAAATGTCATTGTAAAAATCTGAAGAAAAATAGTAAAGATGATGAAAAACAGGCAAAAAAAGATTGTACTTATACCTTGTTTCTTGCAAGTACAATCTCCGGATCACTGGAGTAGTAAAACTCATTTGTAGCTGGTACATCCTGGGCTGTTATGATATCAAACACACCTGGTACTTTTAGAGCCTCTGAGGTATCTATAGATCTGGGAGATGGGAAGAAAGAAGTATCACAGAATGTTAGGGATTGGAAGGGAGCTTGAAAGGCCATCTAGTCCAACCCCCCTGCCAGAGCAGGATCACATAGAGAGGACACACAGGAACACATCCAGGTGGGTTTGGAATGTCTCCAGAGGAGACTCCACAACCTCTCTGGGTAGCCTGTACCAGGGCTCTGTTACCTTCACAGAGAAAAAGTTTTTCCTTCTGTTCACCTGAAACCTCCTCCACTCCAGCTTGCACCTATTGTCCCTTGTCCATCATTGGACATCACTGAGCAGAGCCTGGCTCCATCCTCCTGACACTTGCCCTTCACATCTTCATAAATATGAATGAGGTCACCCCTCAGTCTCCTCTTTTCCAATCTAAAGAGACGCAGCTCCCTCAGCCTTTCCTCATAAGGAAGTATAACTGATTACTTTTACAAAGCCTTGCACAGAGTGAGGGAACACAACACGGAGATGTTTCTTATATTGCCAGGATTTGCTCATAGGTTCATATGAGCCTTTTCTTTCTGCCTCTAGCATGCGAGTTAAGTGCTAGTCAAAGGAACTCCTAGCCTGCTTTATTCCTAGGAAACAAGACCTCACCCTGCAGTATCGCATCCAGTCCTGGGGCCCCCAACACAAGAAGGACATCAAACTGTTGGAATGGGTCCAGAGGAGGGCCATGAAGATGATCAGAGGGCTGGAGAGCCTCCCCTATGAGGACAGGCTGAGAGAGCTGGGGCTGTTCAGCCTGTAGAAAAAAAGGCTCCAGGGAGACATTATAGCAGCCTTCCAGTACCAGAAGAGGGCTACAAGAAACCTGGGGAGGGATTTTTTTTACAAGGGTTTGTAGTGACAGGATGAAGGGCAAGGGATTGAAGCTTTAGGAGGGCAGACTTAGACTGGAGATTAGGAAGAAATTCTTTATAGTGAGGGTAGTAAGGCACTGGAAGAGGTTGCCCAGGAATGTTGTGGATGTCCTGGAGGTGTTCACGGCCAGGTTGGATGAGGCCTTGAGCAAGCTGGTCTAGTGAAAGGTGTCCCTGCCCATGGCAGGGGGGTTGGAATTAGATGATCTTTAAGGTCCCTTTCAATCCAAACCATACTACAATTAGTTTACTCTAAAAATCTCAGACAACAATTCATAGTAACAGTTTCTTCAGAAATATTTGAACACTTACACAATCTTAGCATGAGCTCTGGAACTAGTGACAACACCCAGGAAGAGCTCCCCATCCACAGAAGGAAGGTCATCAACATAGACTGCTTCACCAGTGGCATGCTTAATTCCAGACTGGTGCATAATGGGTCGTCCAATGGGATCCTGGGGAGACTGACTTGCATCTATGTCCTGTGCAGTCAAAAATGCACATCAGCCCCCCAGACAGTTAAAAACAGAATAGTCATGTTATTCTCATAGCAATCATAAAATCACATGAAGGAATAACTGTTCATATGAAAGACTTCTGGTAGAATATTGAAAGCAGATGTGGATGCAGGACCTGACTGCTGCTCCTAGGCATTTCTTCATTTTTTTGTCATAAGGAGCCTTCCAAGGGCATTGCACAGGTTTGTCTACTTGGATTTTTCCCTTTGTTTACGTCAAAGTGATACAAACACAACTTTTTTTTTCAGGGCACGTTCCTCCCTTATTGATTTGTCTCATGAAGCTTTGATTATTCTTCTCACAAGATTCTGCTGTGTATTTTACCAGTGTCTGGTGTTGTATTTTGAGCTACTTGCAGTCATTCCTTCCTCTCTGAAAGACTGTAACAGGTCAATGTAAATCAATGAGAAAATGTTGTTTAAATATTTCCTTCCCAGTTTTATTTCCTTGTCCTGTGTATGAATTCAGTGCCTTATTAACCTCATTTCCCTGAAAGTTAATTCAGTGTTCCCAGTTCTTCTGCCATACCAACTAACTGTTGCCAACTTCCAGAAAACTTTTCCAGTTTCTGGGTCAGTGTTCACACAAACTTTTTTCTTTTCTACATTTAGAACTAGTTAATTGCTCTCAACTCAAACTCTTTTTTTCTTATATAGCTTCCAGCACACAACTGTTCTGGCTACACATTTCTACCTCCTGCACTTTCTGGCACACTGTCTGCTATTACCCCCAGGCCAAAAAAAAAGACATTTCACCTGACTGACTAAGGTTCCTCATATGCCTGTCTTAGCCAAACCATCTCAACTTTTCCACTAACAGAACAACCAGGTACTTTTTTTTTTCAGGATATGCATCCTTTCCTCCCCTTAATTTTAAAAGCTCCAAAATGTTCAAATTAAGAACTGCAGACAAAGGATAGGGAAATTCAAAAGTTAGACAGAGACTTAAAGTAAAAAGTCATATCTTCTGGGTTTCTTGATATCTTCTGTTGCTCAGTGCCAACTGATGTGAATATCAAATTGTTTCCTTTTGTATTGTTTAGTCACTTGGAGCTGGGGAATAAACTTCTGAAAGTCACAAAAAAAATAGTTCCTTGGATCCTGGCACCTTCTATAAGTAGTGTCTTCTTTTTCTTTTTTTCACATTAACTCTTGAAATATTTAAACAATTTAAAACAAATTTTAAGTGTTTATTGCTCAAATGTTGTTCTAAAGAATACTGAAAAAATTAAAAATATGTTTACCTAGATTTCATTTTAATTTTCCTTACGTTTTCAGGAAGTTGAGATTCCGCCCCCCCCGGGTGCATTGAGGGTATCAAAACACCAAAAAATTCTTGCAGGAAAACCCATCATGATCTAGCCACAGGGTGAGCTCCGAAAAATCCAAAAAGAATGCTTTGCTGCCCTCTGCTGCTGACTTTTCCTTGAAATCTCTTGTTTATGTGATCAGATAGCCATCACAAACTCCATCTTATTCCTAAACCTACAGTGAGAGTCCCCTGGGATCTTCAGAAAAGCATATTTTGAGACAAGAATATCAGAGACTTGAGCTTTCCAATCGTTTTTATTTTCTCCCCAGTTGTTTGTGTGTTGGTTTTTTTTTGTCAGTTGGTTTGCACACTGCAAGTTTAAGCAGTCTGACAATGGAGCTTGTTCAGTGCCTCTCTCTTCTGAGAACTGTTTAGAAGTGAGTATTCCTGAGTAAATTGATTTTTGCAGACAAAGTTTTTCTAATTCAGAAACAGTTAAAAATCAAGCACTGAGAGCCTTCAACCCTTTGGAAATGCTGTATCTAACTTCACAGCAAGGGTCATGCTTGCACTGTGAATTTTTAACAAGTATTACAAAGCACAGAAGAATCTTAAAACAAAATCACTTGCCTGGTATATTTGGATACTCTGGGGCATTTTGGTTGTGAAATCTTGTAGGACACTCATACATTCCATAGGTATGCCAGGGTAGAGGCAAGGATCCTGAAAAGGAAGTTAATTACTACTAAAACTCACATTTCAAAGGTTCCAATTGAAAAAGCTAACAAATGCAAATGCAAATTCTTTATACAGGAAATTACTTCAAGATGCTCACAAACTAGAAAGGTTCTAAAATAAGATTTTTTGAACAATGTAGAGTGCTGAGATTTCAATAAATAGCATTTTAAAATATACTAAATTTAAGAAATATGCTTGCTAAAGTAAGCAACATAAAGCAGAGATAGTCAGAAGTGCTCAGTCTGATGAAAGCTGGCACAGAATCATTTCTGATAACAGTAAATTACCTTGTAATGGTAATTCAGAGAAAAGAGCTCAAGAAGAGCAGAAGAAAAAGGCAAAAATAGTATTTTTCCTCATAAGAACAGATTTAAGACAAAAATAAGTCAATTGAACCAAGAATGAATTGGGAATTTTAGAGTCTTCAACAACAACTCATACAAGAAGGAGGGTTGGTTTAAAACCAACGGTTGGTTTCCAAAGCCTTTTTTTTCCTTTCTGGCTACTTATGTTTTGAATCACACATAGAATAAGATCTCAGGTCTGTTTCCCTTGGACCTGGGAGCTGACACATTGTTGCGTTAACATCCCTCAACTGTTTTTTTAAAGCCTGATGTCCATATTTAATGTATCTGAGCACCTAAAAGTTGGCTGGTCATCTCTCCATCTACCTTTTGCTTACAAAGTCCATGCTTAGCACACTGTACAAATTCTAAGCATCAACAGACAAATACACTTGCACAGAACCAGACACAGAGAACTGATTTACCGTGGTCTTTAATAACTGCAATACTTCCAGGAAAAATCTGTAGAAGAAACTGACCATCAAAGTTTTCTTATAGTCTGCTTTTTCACCACTGGCTAAGCCTAGAAGAGCAATGTCTTTCAGAATTAGTCTGCAAGCTTCATCCAAAATTTCCTCATTCCAGTGTCTGTCAGAAAGAATATAGATACAATCAAGGCTCAAAAAAGAAAACAAACAAACAACACCACCAACAAACTGCAGTAATACACTTGTACCATAGACCACAGGAGCAATCCAGCTCCAAATTAAAATACTGATTCCAACAATGGCCTACAATTCTGAAAAAAGTGTAGGGTCAATGTCATTTACAGAAATTAGATCCCTTAAGACTAAGGAATTGATTGTTCTATCAGTCTTTTTTAATATCAATGAATAAACAAAACCTATGACAGCTTTAAAGATTATGTAACAGTCTTATATATTATCCCTATTCTGTAGGTACTGTCCTATATTTAAAGAAAGGTGGGTAACAATATTGATGCAAAGTGTAAATGATTTGAGGAGATTGGGTTAGTGCTGGTTTGTTGCTACATTTTTTGATAAGGCTTTCTCCTTCAATTCTCTCAATGCTACACAACCCTAGATATCAAAATATAAATCTGTTAGGATAAATTTAATAATGCAAGGTGGTGAAAAATAATGAGCAATTCAACTAGTGAAACAGGTGCATATAAATGGTAAAATAGCCCTGTGGGACTGCATTTAGGTAAGTGGAATTAGTTGGTTGGTTTTTGTTTTGTTTTGGGGTTTTTTCCCAAAACATGGAAAGATGCTGCACAGTGGGAGGGATTGTCAGGGATTCACATCAGAGATGGACAGAATCTGTAGATGAAGATATACTGCAAAGGTTAAGTCTCAGCTTGTGCTCCAATGTTTATTTGGCACATTTGAAGTTCTTAAACTTTGTATCTATTAGAGTCAAGCTGAAGGACTGAAGAACACTGATCCCAGGGAATTACGCAGTTTACAGGATACAGCATCATTTAGCAATGCTTAGGGTCAGGTGCACAATTTATCATGTGCATCTCATCCACCTATCTCACAGTTCGTATCTCCTGTCTCTGCATACTTCACACTAGAGCTGCACCAATGTGCACACTCCAAAACATTACAGTCCTGAAAAGTCATCATTAAGGCTTGACTCAGTCATTGCCTAGCTGATGCCATGTGTCTTCAACTGAAAACTTTCTGTACCTTCATGCCCCAAGGAATTACACTCAAGCTCTCAAAGTCCCTTCAGTCAGAAATACAGAGAAGGCAGAGAAATTACCTTCCAGTAAGTGTCCTACAAGTTTGTTTTGCACAGATGGTGGTTGAGGCAGCACCTCCAAAGAAAATGCTTAACTCCTTTATTATGTCTGTATCTTCTTCAAAAAGGACTCTCATCCCAGCATTGATTATTGAGAGAGAATTTTCCCGTCTTGGTGCTTGTCGAAATGCAGAGACATACTCCCCCTGAGCAAGATCAGACAGAAGTGGGTAACCTGCAGACATGCAAGTACTTGAAAGCAGAATTTGGGTTTGCACTATGTGAAGCAAGAGAATGAAAAATGAAGAGCACAGATTCAGCTTTCTGAGCATTCAAGACCACATGCTTGCTTCTCTTGACCTTTCAGTAAATTTATCATCTTTGATTTTCTAGCAGCCCATACCCAGTCCTCCACCATCTACACAGTTCAGATGTTTTCATGGCAGATAGCTAAAGGCATGGATCTTATGGAGTTGAGTTGCATCTATAATAATAATCAAAGACACTCCAAAGTGTTGCCAAACTTCAGTATTCAGATAACATGACCCCAAAAATCTTCTTTTAATATCTTGTATCCACTCCTGCAAACACAGTACCAGTTAAAGGCAAAGTGGAAACACTACACACATGTTCAATCTTATCATTTTAAGAAAAATCCTCAAGAAATGACAAACCTTTACCTTCTCGATGCCAACCACATCACAGTTAAGCAGCCTGCTTTGGGTGAGGCCTTGTGGCAGCTTGCCCAAGACCACCTTCTGTAGGTGGTCTGGACAATTGCTATTGCCCTTGCCATTTTAGGATAAACTTTCGCCTGAATATCACTCTCTATATATCACCAGCTACCTGCTGAGTTGTGGGGTTTTGGCTGAGACTGGGAGATGATATGGCATTGACAGGATCAAATGTAAGGAATTCAGAAAGTGAGTAGCAGTTGTATTGCTTTAAATATTAGGCACTATGTTCCCTGCTGCTCCTTATTAAATGCTCTTCAACTCTACATAAAGCAAATATAAACAAACTAGCAACTTACCTTCCTAGAATGGGGAATATGGACAGAGACTAAGATCTCTTCTGGTGCAATGGTATTATCCCCATCTGCAAAAATATCACTCAAAGGGATCTGTCGCTTTCGTCCTAAAAATAATCCCAAATCAAAAGACTTCTGTACAATTGTGCAATTAACACATCTCAACCATACTTTAATTAGCAAGAAATACCTGCATCCTTCCAGAGTAAATAACAACTGCAGAGTTTACTTAAATTATCAACAGTATGCTCTACAAATACAAAAGACTGGTCCATCTTCCATAGTATCAAAACACTAGTTGCATGGAAGTGTCCAGAGGTTGATCCCCATTCCATCACCCTCCCTTCTGACACTGCCACCATGATCCCATACCCACTCCTGTCAACCTGTTCCTAATCTCTGCAACTGCTGCTATCACTATCTTTCCTTCTAAAACAAAGAATATGGAAGTGAACAAGATCACACAATGTTAGGAGCTGGAAGGGATCTCCAGAGATCATTTAGTCCAACCGCTAACATGTGTGTACTTTAACACACAATCAACAGTCCCTGTTGGCTCACAGAGTTTTGTTGGCAGGACTGCAACTGCACAAATGTCAAGTGGCTTTGTCATTCTGCAAGAACACAGAAATATGAATATTGTACAGCTGGAAATCCACAGTGATTCATCAGTGTGGAATTTAACAAGGTGAGTCTGACTGATGAAGTCAGTGTATTTTTGACTAGTCTTTTGTGTCCTGTGTATTTTTCACATGTTACCAAAGGGGTCCAATGCATTTTTAAAGAAATTATTTCTTATTGTTAGACAGTGTTTATCTTGTAGTAGCCCTGACCTATCCCAAGATGTTCTATAACCAGATAATCTTCTGTACCATGTATATATATATTAAAATATTCCCCTCACATTTTATGACCATGACACTTTAAGACTGGCTGCTTTAGAGCAAGATTATTTTCTTCAGGTTGTTCATAGTACATGTGATGATGACCCTGTAACCTGTTTATCCTAGAATATAATTTGTATCATTGAAGTTGTACTCCTCAAATAGAAATGGTGACAGCAAAACTCTAGCAAAGAAATTTTATTGTGCTGAAGTGTAACGAGAAAAATAACACTGTTAAAAAGAACAGCACTGGAGTTTCTGGACTTTTGCCTTTACAATTCCATCCAGAATACACCAGGTTTACATGCAGAAAGATTATTGTCCCATCCCACCTGGGAGCTTGTCAGGATCTAGGAAGGTGCATTTTTTCTTATGCTGGAATCCAAGGTAAGGACCAAGAACTAACAGTGTGTCTGCAACTTCCTTTCTTGACAGTCTTTTCCAGCTTTTCACTGTCTAATGTTTGATATAAAAATATGTTGAAAACTGTGAAAACACCCCAAACTCCACCCCCCAGTAGTAAAATTGTGCCAGGTTAAAAGGAAGAGCAAGCAATCAGTGATCCTTTCCATCACTCAAGCATCATTAGAATTACTGAGTAAGAAGATGCTGGCATGGAGGAGGATCATGACAGTAATGCTAGGAATGGGACAGTTCAGCTGTCTGTCAGATGATGCTTTGCATTTAGAAGGGATAGAGATGAATGTTCAATTTCTTCGGCATGAGGAGAAACTTTATGGTAAGGGTGATGGAGCAATGGATCAGGCTGCCCAGAAAGTGGTGGAGTCTCCTTCTCTGGAGGCATTCAAAACATGCCTGGATGTATTCCTGTGTGGACTACCCTGGGAGGGGGGCTGGACTTGATGATCTCTGGAGTTTCCTTCCAATCTGTAACGTTCTGTGATTCACATCTTATCTTTACAACAATTTCATATCAAATACTGACCGTGTCTAATCAAAGCTTTGCAAGAACTATCAGCAACGGGCCTGCAATCAGAAAAAGCTTTTCTGATCTCACTTGGCACTTCCACTTGTCAGAACAACATTCTGACAGGCATTTTTTTATCTACAGAGGAAGTAGTCTTGGAAGTCACACAGGCTACGTTTTTGTGTATCTGTTCCAAGAAATCCTGGCTCAGAATCAACCCTTTAAAGAATGTGCGCACACTTTCTAGATAAAGGGCAAAAGGACACAAGCCATCCAGAAGGGAAAACATGCAATTACAGACTACCACATAGCTCATGATTACAAATAATTTCATCAACCTTCCAACGGTAAGGTGGTGCATAAGAAAAGGAGCAGGTAGAAGGATAGAATATATAGAGTGATGGTAGGAAACTGAAGAGATGGGCATGAGAAAAGGTGCAGGACTAGTGGTTCCTGTACAGAAGCAAGTACCTGTGAGGAATGAGAAGCCAGAAGTTCTTTACAGAGCCAAAGGGCATCTTTAAATCAGGGCAAAGCAGCAGTTACAAAAAAACAAAACCCAAACAAAACAAACCTACAAACACAACCCAGCAGAGAGGTGGGAAGGTAGCATACAAGTACTCAGAGTATGTTGCTTAATGAGCACTTATGAGTTCACTATCCTCAGAAGTACGTGTGATGTGCTTGGTCTAAATGCTTACCCTTGACATGAGAATTCTTGACATGTCCTTTATTTGTAAATTGCTTCTCTGGCAGATATGATCTTGTGTGAGAGTGGAAAAGTAGTTTGTTAACAAATGTTCATTTGTTGTGATTTCCCCTCTTTCTCCATACCACAGGATCCTGCACTTCTGGCACTACTACAGAGACAGGCTATCTCCTCTTACCTCTTGAGGCTACATTAAGCATGCAGTTGCTGGCTGCCAAAACAGGATTCAAGTCTGAAGTTGATTTTCTACTCATGATGTTTCCACCTAATGACTAGAAAGAAAAATACTATCAGCTTTCTCCACCACATGAACATTTTCATTTTAAGTGACAGTGTAACAGGTAGAGTATGCATAAATTTATATATACTGAAAGCTCAAAAAAAGATGTATTGATAGAAAATTCACTGATGAAAAGAACTATAAATGCAAGTTTTACATTTGCTAATTGTTACTGCAAGTAATGCACAACATACAGCAACGTTCCTTAATTGTTCTCCACCCAGAGTTCTCAGTTGCTGCACGAGAGCACAGAAAATCTTTGTCTTCTCTTCAGGGAGCTCTGAGATCACATTTGTCAAGGTGTCTTTCACTAGAGCGAGGCTGCAGGCAGCTCCCAGAGTCAATCCTGTAACCAAAAGATCATGAAAGTGTCACGTGTACATTTATTGCCTGGGTTCTAAACTATCTTCAGACTGCAGAACTAGGACTGCTCATGTGGAAAACAGGCAGACACAAGGAGACTGGCCTTGGTGTATCTGGGGGGTTGAAGTTTCCCCCCAGCACTAACTTTGCCAGACCAACTCAGTTAGAAGCAAATGAAGCTGTATTTACAAACAAGAACTATACTCTACAATGGAATGCAATGAACATGTACAAAATACACAGTATTTACAATATTATACAGATATTTATAATTAGCAAACAACACAAAAATCAGAGACCAGGGAAGCCGTTCCACTGCTCCCCTCTCACCCCCCCACCCCTCTGTCCCACAAGAGAGAGAGAAGCAGAGAGAAAGCAGCCAAGGCCAGCCGACAAGCAGGTTAATCTCTCCTGAGCGAAGCAAAACAGCAGAGACCAGGAAAAAAGAAAAGAATTGTTTAGGTACAGCCTGTCTTATTCTAGATATTTATCCAATGAATTTGTTGAGAGCGATCTTTTGTTTTCCTTTCTACACCCAATAGTGATTTATTTATATTTTTCTACTTCTCTGCTCAAAATTTGTAACTAAATTTTAAAGGCATAGCCTAAAACCACCACAGTGTACTGCAGGGATTGTGACCTTTCCTTTCAGGAGACCAAGAGAAAAATTCCATGGAATCATGAAACTGAGCTAATAGCTCATCACTTCTACTGAAAGGCAAATCTCCTCTCTGCTCCCAAGTGCCCATTCCAACTCCTCCTCTTGCACAACTTTTGACTGAGTAAATCACAAAATCTCAGACTGCTAGGGTTAGGAAGAGAGATCATCAAGTTCAACCCCCCTGACCTGAAGTAGGTCACACAGAAACACATCCAGGTGGGGTTTGCATGTCTCCAGAGGAGACTTTACAACCTCTCTGGGTAGCCTGTTCCAGGGCTCCGTCATACTCAAGTTTTTCCTTATGTTCACATGGAATCTCCTATGCTCCAGCTTGTACCCATTGCCCCTTGTCCTATCATTGGACATCACTGAGAAGAGTCTGGCTCCATCCTACTGACAGTCACCCTTCACATCTTTATAAACATGAACGAAGTCATCCCTCAGTCTCCTCTTTGTCAAGTTAAAGAGACCCAGGGACTATTTAGAAGGGCTTGTAACAACAGGACAAGATGCAATGGCTTGAAACAGGAGCAGGGTAGATTTAGGTTGGACATCAGGAGGAAGTTCTTAATAAGAGTGGTGAGATACTGGAACAGGTTGCCCCGGGGATGTGATTGAAGCCTCATCCCTGGAGACATTCAAGATCAGACTCCGTGTGCCCCTGGGCAGACTGATGTAGTTGGAGGTGTCCCTGCTCACTGCAGGGGGGCTGGGCAAGATGACCTTTGAAGGCCCCTTCAAACCCAACACAATCTGTGACTGTGAATCTGTATTATGACTGATGGGGCCTGAGACAACATTGCTGGTCAGTCATGCACTGTAACATGAAGACAAAACTGTATCATGCACTGGGAAGGTGGCCACAGACACCTTGACCTGGGAAAGAACCAAACCTGAAAGGAATGAGTGGCACAGCACTTCATGCCATCAACTCTACAGAATGGAGCAGCATAATCTGCAGAATAATCTCCTATGTCTGAATGAATTGAAGTCTACTGACCGTCGTCTGTGTACTTCACCACAGTCAGATCTGGGATCCTTGCAGGAGCAATAACAACTGGATGGAACACGCCTCTAAATTTCATCTCAGGTCCTACCAGATAGAATAGATTTAGACAAAAGACATCTTGCATAGTGGTAACTCCAACATAGTGGAGAGTAAACTGGAGGATGAAAATGGAAAAACAACAAACATAGCCCTGATCCTCCCATGCACACTGGAACTATGGCAACAGGAGTCATTCTGCTTGCATACATACCCAGACTGGTGTTCCCAACCACAAGAGGTGCCTTGGGGTGGGCAGCTTTCAGATCCAGTAATTCATCTAAGCTTACAGGAGAAATCCACACCATGCGCTCTCCATGGAAAAAGAGAGTTCTTTTTGGCTGATTTTCAGCCATTCTCTGATGGAGAAATACAGCAGATCTAAGTATTCAGATTATAGACAGGTGCAAGGTGTAACAGACACTAAACTGAAAGTCAAAACAAGTTCTTAACAGTAGTTCTACTTAATTCTTAAGTAGAAATGGGACTTCTTAAGAAATGGGACTGTTATTCTGGCCCTTTACATCATGGTGCATTTCTAGGCTGTGTGAGTGAAACATCTTCAATCAGTTCCAATAGGCTAATCAACGAGACGGGTAATAAACTGTAGGAATAGATCTTGCAACTGCTGAAATAATTAGAAATGTGACAAAAATATTTAGGGAGGCATCTGTACACTTAGCTTGCCTGGAGATCATTGGCAGCAGCATCCCTTTTCAGATTAAGCATGCATGTGGATAGCTGACTATTCTAGCACTGGTCAATGATCACTTGGAAATAGCTCCTGAACTAGTAATGGTACAAACACATGATCAAGAACCCCTGTTCCACAGTTGTCAACTGTTCTCCATAAGCAGACAGCTAGTTACAGAGAATTTGGCTTTGCATCTATAGACTGACAATAATGAAAAGCTGCATTCACTCTTCAAGGGGATACTCTGCTGTCAGTAATTAAGGGTTATCTGGCACTTTCCATTCCAGTGCCCCTGTTTCAGCTGCTTCTATTTTTATCTTACTTGAATTACTCCTGGGCTGACATTTTGGCAGAGAAGACCAACAAGATTATTAGGCCACAAAATGGGATAAGTGCATTGCTTTACTAATGCTAAAAAAGCGTTTGCCATTAAGTTTGCTGAAAAGCATTTGCATCTTCAGGTGCTGCACTGAAAACCCAGTTTAGGTTATTTCTTTGTCTTCTCACCTAACATCTAACCCTGCAAATTTATTTTCATAATATGATTATTTGTTCTTGTGAATATACAATAAGGTCACTGGAGAAAAAAATATATCATTTTGGATTTATATTAAAACGTTATGAAATCTCTTTTTGATGAATTACTGCTAAGCAGGACTTCAGAATGAATTCTGAACTACTAAGGAAAACACAGAGCTAAA
The DNA here is from genome assembly GCF_026170545.1 of Melanerpes formicivorus. NCBI lineage: Eukaryota > Metazoa > Chordata > Aves > Piciformes > Picidae > Melanerpes > Melanerpes formicivorus. The sequence goes on from NW_027142357.1 coordinate 4,911,330, forward strand.
GAATAAAGCAAAATTACCATTAGTTTTGGAGGAAATATAAGCTCCTGAGTGGGATCTAATGGCTGAAATTCATCTGTTGAAAATAGTCTGGTGGAAACCTTAAAGAGAAAGAAAAGAAGCAAAGACCAAAAAAATTTCTCTCATCAATAATTTCCACTGAATCACAGAATGTTAGGGGCTAGAAGGGACCTCAAAAGATCATCCAAGTCCAACCCCCCCTGCCAGAGCAGGATCACCTAGAGCACATCACACAGGAATGCATCCAGGTGGGTCTTGAATATCTCCAGAGAGAGAGACTCCCTGGACAGCCTGTACCAGAGTTCTGTCACCCTCACAGTGAAAACACTCTTCCTCATGTTTCTATGGAACTTCCTATGCCTCAGCTTTCACCCATTGCCCCTTGTCCTATCATCAAGTATTGCCAAGAAGAGCCTGACTCCATCCTCTTGGCACTCACCCTTCAAGTATTTATAAACCTTAATGAGGTCACAGTATCTTAGGGGTTGGAAGGGACCTTCAAAGATCATTGAATCCAATCCCCCTGCCAGAGCAAGACCATAGAATCTAGCACAGGTCACACAGGAACACATCCAGATGGGTCTTGAAAGTCTCCAGAGAAGGAGACTCCACAACCTCCCTGGGCAGTCTGTTCCAATGCTCTGTGACCCTCATGTTGAGGGGGGAACTAAGGTCACCCCTTAAGTCTCCTCTTCTCCAAGCTGAAAAGCCCCAGCTGCCTCAGTCTGTCCTCATAAGGAAGATGTTCCACTCCCTTAATCACTTTTGTGGCTCAGCACTGGACTCCTTCAAGCAGTTCCCTGAGATCCTTCTTGAACTGAAGGGGCCCAGAACTGGACACAATATTCTAGATGTGGCCTCACCAGGACAGAGTAGAGAGGAAGAAGAACCTCTCTTGACTTAATGAACACATCCCTTCTAATACAACCCAAGCAAAATACTTAAAACCCTACCTTCTCTTCCATGTCAAACAAATCATCTTCTTGTCCCAAGCAACACTTCCCATTTGCTTTCTTTTGACAACAAACAGATTCCTACAGTAGGAATATTCCATTAGTGAAACATTAAGCAGACTAACTCATTACCATTCTGGACAAGTCAATGAAAGTGTCTAGTTATATTTCAATACAGTTAAGGATGAAGTTTAATATTAAGCTAAATTGGACAGATTACAGGATCACAGGATGTCAGGAGTTGGAGATCTCCCAGCACAACTGCCCTGCCAGAGCAAGACCACATAATCTAGCACAGGTCACAAAGAAACAGGTCTCAACCAGAGCAGAGTAGTGGGAGAGGAGAACCTCCTTGATCTGCAGGACACACTCTTAATGCTCCCCAGGATAACATTTGCCTTCTCGGATAAAAGGGCACATTGCTGTCCCACGGATAACCTCTTGTCCACCAGGACTCCCAGGTCCTTCTCCACAGGGCTGCTCTCTAGGAGGTCTCCCCCTAACCTGTACTGGTGCAGTTTATTATTCCTTCCCAGGTGCAGGACTCTGCACTTTCCTTGTAGAACCTCATTAGGTTCCTCTTTGCCCATCTCTCTAGTCTGTCCAAATCTCAAGGATTATGAGTTAATGAAGTGATATTCAAAAATAACAAAATCATTGGATGTTTAAGTCCTTAAAACAAGGGAAATCATACTATGTAAAAATCAGTTGACCTTGTGAGAGCTCATATAGATGGTCTATATAATTTCTTTCACCTATTGTTTACTGTCCAATTTCTTTCTCTGTAGGTTTCTGAAATGCTGCTTTACATGATAAATTACAAAGAATACCAGACCCTATTCTGTTTTTATGCCAGTACCAACCCACAGTAAAACACATGGAGTTACTTCAGACTACTCTTCAAAATCCAGGCTAGACACCAAGTCCATTTGAGTTAGTCAATTTTGGTAATGCATTAGGCCACTACACAGCTTACTTAGACTTTAACAGAGGAAAGAGATGTCTTAAAGAAATTCTTGATGGCCTGTATACATACATACAGACACCAATGGGCACAACCCAGCATTCCTATCATCACTACTTACCTCACAGAAGGTTTTACAGGCGTCTACAATTGGTCTATATCCAGTACAGCGACACAAGTTCCCTGCAAAAAAATGGGAACCAGTAAGAAAAAGCTTTGCTCTAAAGCACATGGCTTCATTTCAAATGTCATAGCTTTATAGAAGGTTTGTGGTTTTGAAGCTTAAAAAGTGTTACCTTTCTAAAAGACAAAAAAGAGCAGTGACACAAGACTTAGGGCCCTGCAGCTACTGAGGCTATTGTTTCACGTGGAGTATGACATAACTTTAGAGCTGCACTAGAGGGAATATTATCTACAGCTTAGCATGCAGGAGGATAGAAGATTGCACAATATTCTTCAACTACTCAAAACATTTTTCTCCTCCCCCTCAACTTATTTCTGATGATGAAGGTTAGCATTACACCTCCATTAAGCTCAACTCATCCTAACAGAAACTGCCTTTGGCTTCACCGCAACTGCACAACAAACGACAAAAAGGTAGTTTACTTGCAATAAATGTTCACACCTCGCTTTAGCAAGGATGGTCTGTATCTCTCTTCTTTTTTATTCCTACCACAAAGGGACTCTCCTGTGAAGCTTATGACATTCTTCGCTCCCAATCTACCAGTATCTCAGAGATGTTCAGATGAAGCTAATTCTCCAATAGGACAACATTTTGCACATCTAGGGATGTTTTAACACCTGTTTTTTAAATGATCCACAGTTCCACAAGCCCTGTGAGGAGAAGCTGAGGGAGCTGGGATTGTTTAGCCTGGAGAAGAGGAGGCTCAGGGGAGACCTTATTGCTGTCTCCAACTACCTGAAGGGAGGTTGTAGTCAGGAGGGGGTTGGTCTCTTCTCCCAGGCAATCAGCACCAGGACAAGAGCTGTGCCAGGGGAAATTTAGGCTCAAGGTGAGGAGAAAGTTCTTCACAGAGAGAATTGTTAGCTATTGGAATGTGCTGCCCAGGGAGGTGGTGAAGTCACCATCCCTGGAGGTGTTCAAGAGGAGACTGGATGTGGCACTTGGTGCCATGGTTTAGCAGTCATGAGGTCTTGGGTGACAGGTTGGACTTGATGATCTTTGAGGTCTTTTCCAACCTTATTGATACTATGATTCTACGATTCCACACTTCATTTACCAGGAGAAAAGAATGACAGTGTACAAGGTCTGTATCCAGCAGTAGCTCTGCTGGGAAGCACCATTTGCATGGAGTACATACATACAGGTATGTATGTGTACTCACACAGATATGCACCTACATACCCAAAGCTTCTGAAGAAAATTAAAAAGCAGCAATATTTACCAGCCAGAGCTGCAATCATCTGCTCTGAAGTTGGTTCCGGGTGGTTTCTTAGCAAAGTGTATATGGACATCACCATTCCAGGGGTGCAGAAACCACACTGCGAGCCATGGCACTTGGCAAGCCTTTCCTGCAATGAAACATCACAAGTAACACTCCTTTCAGTGGACATCATTATCCTAGTGATCTCTCTCTTAAATGGGAGACAGCACACTAACTGTAGTCTTGTAGCAAATCAGACTTTTTAAGGAAAAAAATCAAAGCAATCTCAAACAAAAATAATTATTTGGGGTGTGATGCCCAAGCACACCTTGCTAAGGAAGGTAATTAACCTTCGGTGGACCTCTGTGTTTTTTTTCTTTCATACTAAAAGAATCAGATAAAGGGTCACTGTCCGAGATGTGTCACTGGTCCAAACAGAGCACAAGCCTGATCCACTCCAACAATTCTTACATACCAACTATTTGATCAGACTGTCAGTATTACAGATCCATCATGTGACACAACTCATCAGCCTTGATCAACCAACCATCAGAAATTTGTGCTGCTTTCTGTTACTACTTAGCAGGGAGAATAATCACTGCATGAAACTCCCATGCTTTGAAAGCACTGCCACTCAAGCCGGTCCATAGAAAGGAAGAAATTAGTAATCCTTTTCACAGTGATTCTGTCCTCTCACCTGAACTGGATGAACCCTGGTTTTTGTATTTCCAACACCTTCCACTGTGGTCACTGCTGCACCATACAAGGAACAAATGGGAAGCAAACATGCATTTGCTGAATAATGTCTATGGAACATAAAGGAGAATAAAGAACATGAATATTATTACATTATAATAAAGACATGACTATTTTGTAGTCAATCAAGATAGAGCTTATTCTTGCAAAGCTGCCATTATCATCATTTGGAATGAGAGGAGAATAAGCTGCATAGAAGGAATGACTTACTAGCTGTTTCTTGTGCTCAGCATAAAACCCATCTCTCTGAGGACAGTTTTGTAGAATTAGTATCTTCCTCTAATCACCCTCTTGTCTCTCCTGCCCATGATCAACTTGCTAAGTGTGTTTCAGAGCAGGAAGGAGGAGAGGGGAGGGTCAGTGCAGTCATTTGAAGGAAGTAAAGAGCTACTGCTGCAAGTCTGTAACCAAATTTCTGACCTGAAGGAAATTCTGATGTAAAATAAATATCATCCCAATTGGGAGGAGCATACAAAAATGAAAATTCTTCAAAGCTTTTTGTCATTAGCAATAAAATGTTTTGGTTTACTATAGCTGAAATGTTCCTTTTCAAGTGTCATTCTGACTGTTTCCATTTCAAAATAACTTTAAACATTTTCATTTGTACTGCATTCCAATGTAATGCAACTGGCAAAGGAAAAACTGCAATATTTGTACTTCTACTCCCCCTAACCAAACATTCAACCACTTAATCTGACTGGAGCTTTCTCAATTTAATAGTAATTTATTCCATTTTTCAGCTTAATGAAACTCTGGTTTTCAGTTTCAAAGTCCTTGTTTTTGAGGGTGGGGTGTAGGGAAGGAGTTCAGTATTAAAGGGCTGGTAAAATCAAAATTCTACTTGTCTTATGTTCCCATCAGTCATAGGAGAGACCTACAAGTAAGAGACACATTCCAGTGGTCAACATAAAGGATGTTATAATGTACACCTCCTAAAAAGAAAACCCCTCACAGGAGCAATCAGTTCAGTATAAGCCAATTAAGCACTTGAGCATAGCATTTCAGGACATTTACAGCTGAATGAACAGTATTTCTTACAACATTCTTTCTGGGATTAAAGTGACCCTTCCTTTGGATCCTTTTATTGTTATGTAGATTTTACAACATTTTTTTTTATGGTTTAATATCTGACAATGGTTATCTACAGTCACAAAATTGAGTGTGGCTAAGGATACCGTATCTTCTTCAAAGCTGGCTCATAAGTTGATATCATCACTGTGCAGGAACCACAACCACCTGCTCCACAGCCATACTTAGTTCCTGTAAGACGGACTGAAAATGCCATCATTAGGGAAAAAAGGTAATTATCAGGTTTCAGTTTGGTCTTCATTTTGCTCAAAAGCTTCAGGGCACCTTTCTTCCTGAACAGCTAATGAACACAGCCCTGAGGAGAGAGACTTGGGGGCGCTGGTGGACAAAAAGCTCAACATGAGCTCTCAATGTGCACTTGCAGCCTGCAAAGCCAATCAGATCCTGGGCTGCATCAGGAGAAGTGTGGCCAGCAGGTCGAGGGAGGTGATCCTCCCCCTCAACTCAGCTCTGGTGAGACCCCACCTGGAGTACTGCCTCCAGTTCTGGAGCCCATATTACAAGAGGGATATGGAAGTGCTGGAAGGTGTCCAGAGAAGGGCCACGAGGATGATCAGAGGGCTGGAGCACCTCTCCTATGAGGACAGACCGAAGGAGTTGGGGCTGTTCAGTCTGCAGAAAAGAAGGTTCTGAGGTGACCTGATTGTGGCCTTCCAGTATCTGAAGGGGGCCTACAGGAAGGCTGGGGAAGGACTTCTCAGGATCTCAGGTAGTGATAGGACTAGGGGGAATGGAACGAAGCTGGAGGTGGGGAGATTCAGGCTGGATTGAGGAGGAGTTTCTTCACCATGAGAGTGGTGAAACCCTGGAATAGGTTATCCAGGGAGGTGGTTGAGGTCCCATCCCTGGAGGTGTTTAAGACCAGGCTGGATGAGGCTCTGTCCAGCCTGATCTAGTGTGGGGAGTCCCTGCCCATGGCAGGGGGGTTGGAACTAGATGATCCTTGTGGTCCCTTCCAACCCTGAGTGATACTGTGATACTATGAACACAATATTAGTTTGGTATGGTAATGTATCCATCAGGCTCTATTTTGGATTTAAATCTTCATGGGAAATCAGATTGAAGCTAAAGAATTACATTAGGAAGAAATTCTTTACAGTGAGGGTGGTAAGACACTGGAACAGATTGTTCAGGGACACTGGAACAGATAGTCCTGGATGCCCCCTCCCTGTAGATGTTCAAGGCCAGTTTGATGGTTGTTTAATCTTAAGGCAGTCAAAACTTCTTGAACCTGGTAAATCACCTTTTAATTATCACTTGTGAGAATTTTGCTCAAATAAAGCTTCCAAATGAGTGACTTAAAGGAGCAGACAAGAAAAGGATACGTCTCTTTCGCAGGTAAGACAACAGCATTCTCTCAGGATCAGCATTTTTCTCTACTATCTGCAGTAAGAAATGAAAAAAAAAAAACCAAGAAACAAAACAACAACACACAAAAACCCCACAGTTTAACTAAGTAACAAAGGCTTTTCAAAATTCAGGGCACAGACTACATTCCACACAGCCAGAAGTGAATCTTTCTCTGGTTCTTTCTCATAGAACTGGAGCAATTGCAAAAGACCACAGGGGATTTCAGGCTTGTTATGGAAATTCAGACAGATACATTTCCAGCAAAGAAGTGCCAGGGCACTTTGCCACTACTAAAAACAACTGCTTCTTAGTGAGAGGCAGCACAACATAACAAATTAATAATATACAGATCTTAGAGTCTCCCTGGCACTTTAACCTACTGGGATTAACACCAGAGGAAGCATGTATGGGTATCAGCAGAAACTAGTTTTCGTCTAGCATTATTTATACAAACTTTCCACTTGCTGTAATAGCCTAACAACACTTGCTGCAATAGATCAACAATGGAAAGCAACAGAAATGCTTCCATTCTTTACTGACTACAGTATTTTTTCTTCTGCTCTTTAGAAACAGCTGTTTTAGATCCAGTTGCACTGAATCAATGAGGTTAACTTCTTGCAAAATGTTCTTGACATTAGTAGTCTGTATCTGGCACAAGTGTCTCGATGACTCTCTGTTGTGCTTCTGAGAATCTGACACCATCTAATATCTCTCCTCTGACACCATGAAAGATGAGAAGCTGGGCATATAAAAACGAAAAACTGGTTTGCTCGCTGGCCCAATTTGACAGCCAGCTTCAAGTCCATTTCACTTTGACACATTTTTTGCCCTGCAGGCTGCAGATCGAGCTGAAATGTAATGCTGTAATCACGGTTGTCCTGCTTGTTTGCTTCTCCCCTTCTCACAGCACTTGCTGTACGCAGGACAGCGTCAGCTAACTAAAACAATACTTGAAGGCTGATGCGCTTTTTAGTCAGCACGGAGGAGATTTCAAGGAATGTTTCTGGAGGCTCGTATGAGGATTTGGTTATACTCCCATCAGCAACAAGTCTGAGGAAGCCAAATCTGTGCCCATACCCTCTGAAGGTAACCTTGTAACAGTCGCCCGCCTTTCTCCACACTCCTTCCAGACAACACTTACCTTCTTCCCATTCACATAGAAAACCAGCTCGTCAGAGGCTGCTGCCCCTCGCAGAGACATCGTACACGAGAGCCGGAGGCAGCAGGGCCAGCAGATCCTTGGCCGGCCCGGGCGGGCCGGAGGGCGGAGCTCGCCGCGCCTGCTGCACTCCCGGACGTTACGAGCCAGTAGCGGCAGAGGGCTGGGGCTCAGCCACAAGAGGTTCATTAGAGCATTTTAAGGACTATTCAAAAAGCAGGACATATCTCAGAGTACTCAGGAACGTACGTGCTTCTCCAGACAAAATGGCAACACTAGCAACGTGAGTTGTTACTTTCTGACCGTGAAATCTCCACAGGCAGTAGTGATCGTGAGCCCAACAGGTACTCTGCAGATTGGCAGTCACACGAAAGAATCGGCAGTGACTTCCAGGTATTTCTAATACACAAATATGTATTTGTTACATACAAATATATAAGAATTTGTAAGAGCTGATTATACCAGCAAGAGTTTCTGGAATCATAAATATTTTCCCCTTCCCATTTAAATATATAGAAATATTTTTCCTACAGATTTTAAAACAATACCTTCATTAGCATAAACTAAAACATTATGTGTAAAAAAAATTAGACTGAACACATATGATAAAAAGAAACTTTGAAGCTATGTTACCTTATCTTCAGTAAAATAATCTTAATCCTTGTGACTGACAGATTTTTATCTCAAATATCATGTGCAGGTTTTGCATCTATTTTTTTTTTCTCCTGGCAAGGCCCTATAATATAACAACTGTTCTGGTAAAAGATGCACATTTAGTGAAGATTCAACAGACAGTGTAACATTATTTCAGTAGTACATAAATGAAGCAAGCATTTTTGAGAACAGTTACAGAACTGTACCCTAGAAAATAACAAAGTACATTTTCATAGATTCATAGAATGGTTTGGGTTGGAAGGGACCTTAAAGATCATCCAGTTCAAATCCCCCACTACCCCCCACCTTCCACTAGCCCAGGTTGCTCAAGGCCTCATCCAACTTGGCCTTCAACACCTCCAGGGAGGGGGCGTCCACCACCTCCCTGGGCAACCTGAACCAGTGTCTCATGACCCTCACTGTAAAGAATTTCTTCCCATATCCAGTCTAAATCTCCCCTCTTCCAGCTTCATTCCCTCTCATCCCATCACTAAAAGCCCTTGTACAAAGTCCCTTCCTAGCTTTCTTGTAGGTCCCCTTCAGGTACTGGATGTACTTGTACATACAGAACATCAATTTGAGCAACAAAACCAACAGGGGTGAAGAAAACAAGGGAAGCTTGCTTTCAGTGGCTTATAGGTGGCAGCAACAGTAACATGACTTTGGAGCTATTTAAAAGTAACTTCCATGCATCTGGGGGTCATTTTCTTTTATCCTTTGTTACTTTGAAAGATATGCATGCTAAAAGGAATTGAAGACACTAAGGAACAAAGCTGTAGGTCTTAGACTTTTATGGAAAATCATAGCAGCCTAGCTGGTAACACCTGAGGTTGTATGGACCTATCATAGAGGCACTCACAAAATGAGCAATCAGAACCAAACCCTAAACTTCAGAGAATATTCTTTCTTGCACAGAATCTGCACTCACTCACTCATAAAAAGGAAACCTCCCACTCAAAAGTACCCAAAATACGCACTCACCCAAGGTGAGGTGAGGACTCCCTCAATCCATGGACATATCCTTAGATGGCATCCCTTTCTAAGAGAAGAGGATCCACTTGCCAGGCCACTTGCTGCATAGAGACCAATTCAAAATGTCTCCATAGCAAGATACCACTGATACCCTTGATACCCTCACTTGAGGGTGCCCTGTGGTCAGTGCTCATTAGCTGGAGGGCCAAGTCCACAGAACCACACAAAAGCAGGATGAGAGTTTCTGGGCCTTGAGGTGCTGCTTCATATCTGCAAAGCACCAAGCTGACGTATATGAGCTCCTCAGCAAGCCCTTTGACAGCTGTCACCAGGCATTTCTGTTTGCCAGTGCAGTTGTACCTGCACAGGAACAACAGGACCATCACTGAAAAAAATAACAAAGACCATTGCCAACAGAATTATTTTTCCTGAGAAGATGGAGCATGAGCTTCTGTTGCTAACTTTTAACCCACAGGCAAGAGAGAGAAACCACCATTTCAAAAAACAGAAGTGGTGTTTTGCTGATGCAATGCCAACACGGGGAACACGAGTTGTAACAGATACTTCTTTCCAGATTTCTAACAGCACAGCTGCCGATGTTGATAAACACTAAAAGCTAGCAAGCACATTTCAATTAACCAATAAGGACAAATTTGGTTACAAAAAAATGCAAGACAGTGTTGTTTTTCAAAACAACATTGAGTCAGGATAGAATCTATCACCCCAAGCATTTCTGCACCTCTTAGTAATGATCTTGCTAACGAAGTGACATATACAGCATGTTTTAGAAAGAAAAAGTCTGCTTGCAAGTTTCTTAGATAATAACTTGAACAGCTCTGCTTGTCAATACAGATCACAGTGCCTGGGTGTTAAGCTAGGTTTTGTACAGGAAGAATTTTCATACTGATGCAATACTATTTTTTCCCTCTAAGGTTCTCTATGAAAACACTCTGCTGCCCTTATTGCTGTACATTTACAGTCTTTGCGTGGTCTCTGGAACTGGTAACCACAGTGTGGCCGGTTGACGTTGCCCCCTTAAGAAAGGGAACATGGTGGACGGAAGTTGGTAAACGGAAGGAATAGTCTAAACTAATTTCATTGGTGAAGTGGGAGGAAGCACTTTTCGGAACTGGGAGTGAACTGGACATTTCCACGACTTTTCTATCAGTCTTGCTTCCGCCTTTCTACGGTGCGGCTGCTCTCTGTCCCTGTGCTGGGCTTTCTGCCAAGGCTCCGGCCTTGAGAGAAAAACTGATAAGGCCTGTATATTAACTCCTTTCCAATTAACACAAAACTGCTTTTAACTTCTTTCTTTCGCTCTCTCTCTCTTCTAACCTAATCTGGGGAAAGGGGGGAAAGAGGGGAAAGAGGAGGTGGGGAACCCCCCTCTCTGCCGAGAGGGGTTCACTCTCATTTCTGTGTTACTCTGTTGTATATCTTTGTATATATTGTAGATATTGTAAATTTGTAAATATCTCCCTGCAAACCCTACATCGCTTTGTAAATATAGCTCCACTGCTTTGCTAATTCAGCTTGCGAGTTTTTTTTTCCTTTCCCTTGAATTTTTTTTTCCCTTTTACTTACAAGGGGGAAGGGAGGAGGCTTCTCAGCCTTATCCTTCCACCCACCACACACAGCTAGGCAAGCTCTCTGTTCCGAGCATAAAGGTCCCCTAAGCAAACTACCTTGCTAGGGGCCTATTTAATTCCAAATTCATACATGGAATGTTCTACAGGCACATTCCTCAAGGAAAGCTCCCCTGGGGCTAGAAACCAGTTGTGCTATTATATACATATTTGTAAAGAATGCTTTTGTGCCTCTTACTGTTCACAGTTATACACTTGAAAGCTATATCCCAGAATACATTTTGATGTGTATGCCTCATTTTTCTGACAAAATTGCAGCTGAAATTCTGGCAGCTCACAAGAGAAAGATAGGAGTTCCCCATGTGACCTTCATGAGATTCCTCTTGTGCCCTTTCTCCAGCCTGTCCAGGTCCCTCTGCATGGCAGCATAATCATCCGGTGTTTCAGCCACACCTCCCAGTTTTGTATTGACTGCAAATTTGTGCAGCCTGCGCTCTGTTGTGTGGGTTGTTAATGAAGACGTTAATCAGTACTGGCCTCAGTATGAAACCCCAGGGAGCTCTAGTGTTTTGCCTCCAAGTGTACTATGTGCTGCTGATCACAACCTTCTGGGACTGACAGCTCAGCCAGTTTTCGAGCCAGTTTTCAAGTTTTCACTGCACACTTAACTAACACACACTTCCTCAGTACCGGAGGTAATGTCAAGCCTTACTAAATGATGCCAACAGTGTCTACCACTCTCACCCACCAAGCAGTTGTCTCATTGTAGAAGACCATCAGGTTCATAAAGCATGATTTCCCTTTTGTAAATCAATGCCAACTACTCCAAATCTCCTTCCTTGTCTTTAACTTTTGGAAACTATTTCCAGCACTATTTTCTCCATCAGCTTCCCAGGTTACAGTGGAAACTACAATGAAGTAAGAAACACAGTTTGATTTGGTATTTTTAAGAATGGTTTATAACCTAAGAGTATGTTACACCTCTTCAAAAGGTGTGCCATATCAGAACAAAGGGCTAGCTAATCGATGATCTGGTCTCTGAAGGTTTCCATAATGAATGCCCTTTGTGGGGCGGGGGGGGGGGGGGGGGGGGGAGGGGGGGGAAGTGTATCAACAGAGTAGAGCTTCTCCAGAAATACTCTTCCAGCCTTCAACTATTTGTAGTTCAGGAATATCTAGTGCCAGAAATGGTACTCTGGTAATTCCTCAAAGGTTTTTCTTCCATTAATTTGCATGATCTACTTTTAAGCCCATGTAAACTAATAACATCTACTCCTGTAGTACGGAATTCTTCAGCATAACTGCATACTGTGTGAAGATCCACCGTCTATAACCAAAAGAAGCTAATGTATCTCATTAAGAAAAAGCTACAGCTGTCTTAGTTGCAAAATGAACCTGAAGCATATCTGATATAATCTCTAAAACTTGTGTGGGCTGTGAGCTACAGCTTGCAGCTGGCAGCATCTGTGAAATCTGACAGTGACAGGAAACTCTTTGTCAGCTGACAGGGAATTGTAGAATAAAACAGTGATTCAAGAGAATCCAGAGTGGAAGCATAGTACAAAAATCTAAGAGCTGAATAGCATGATATGGTTCCACCAGTCATCACACTAGCGCTCTCTCATTTGGAGATGCAAGGTGTTGTTTTCGCTGATCAAATTTAGCATTGAATTTGTATTGCAGTGGTGTTTTCTTTCTGGCTGCCTTCTGGCACATACTCTGGATGCTAAACTTATAGAATCATAGAACAGCATAAGTTGGAAGGGACCTCAGAGATGATGTACTACAGCCTCCCTGCCTCTCATCTAGACTGGGTTGCTCAAAGCCTCATCCAACCTGGCCTTGAACACCTCCAGGGAGGAGGCATCCACAACCACCCTGGGCAACCTATTCCAGAGTCTCACCACCCTTTTACTGAAGAACTTCTTCCTAAGATCCAGTCTAAATCTAGTCTCCCTCAGCTTAAAACCATCTCCCCTTGTCCTATTGCTAGACACCTTGAAGTAAAGTCTTTTTCCATCCTTCACGTAGGCTCCCTTCAGGTATCAGAAGGCAGCTATAATGTCCTCCCAGGGTCTCCAAAATTTGACTTCATTCTAATTTCATTACAATTCTGTTAAATCCAAAAGTCAACTATCAAAAAAAAACCCCAACCCAACATACTGTCTCTTTGGTAGAGTTAGTAAAATTCAGGATGTTTGTGTGTGTTCCAACTGGCACTGAAAAATAGTTCTACTCACAGTAAATATAAGCAATTCACATCAAAATTCCCAAAGGTGGTTTATTTTTAATTCTCATTAAAACATCTACTTTTCTCACAAATTAAGAAATGCTCCAAACCCTTTGAACACATTACCAAAAACTCAACAAAAAGGCAAACACAAGACTGGAGCCTAACCTGTACTTGCCTTCCTCAACAAAGTATTCTGTGTCCCTTATATAACAGCTTCTTTCCAGGAAGCTCCACTTCGGAAGACCTTTACTAACCAAAGAACAATAAGCATTCTGTACCGCTAAACATACATATAATTGTTAAAATTGTACCTATTTTAGGAGTATTGTTTCTAAAGACAGTTCTCCTGTCTTCTTCAAATAAGTTTTGATTTACTTTTAAAACATATTTTCTTTTTTACCCTACTGACTGGAGAGTCCAGAAACTCTGTATCTGTAAATGGATCCCCACGTCTTAATTTGCTGTAAACCAAAGAAATAAAAGACATAAAGTATGAATATCATCAAGCACCTTTGTAACGATCATTATGTAACCATAATAGCAATTCCAAATAGTAAATCTAGTCACTGAAAGCATGACACACTAAGAAATTAAATTTAGGGAAAATAAGTATGTCTGAAAGAGCAAGGCATAGATAGCTGTTTTCAAAAATAATGATGAAAATGGTGGGCTTAAGTTATTTAAACCAAAAATTTAACTGCATCCATTCAGAATATTTGGAAAGAAAATATAAATAAGAGACAGTAATCTAAAAGCTTGAGTGCCAGCCACATGTTTTTTTATTAGTTACCATCTTACTCCAGAAATAAAAAATCTTATCATTGTGGGGTAAAAAAGGGAGAATGTGTCAGTGTCATAATATTGAACCATTTTAGCCTCCAAGTCAATTAACAAAAGAAAAATCTAACTCTAATCCCTGTGTGGTGGTGGGTTTTTTTTTTTTTTTGCAAGCTATGTAGCACTGACATTTCTGAAAAGCCAGTGCTGAGGCAAAAAGACCCTTCCTACATTACTTTTAGCTCTTATTTGTCCTCAGCCTTACTGCTTCAATTGTTTGCTTATTTACAGAGGAAAACAAAATTATTTTGAATATGTATGAGAACAGTGATCATTTTTTCCAGTTTGTGGATTTATTTTCTTCTCACAGAGCTGGCCAGAAGTGGAAAACATACCCCTTTGACATCTTTGCCATAAAGTTGCAATAATCCTTTCATTCTCAACACCAATATGGAGAAATATTGATGCTGTATTTACCTCATGAATATGCATTCCAATACATATAACATGGCATAATAAGTTACCATTATACTTTAAAAAACTCCAACAAACCAACCCAAAGAAACCCGTGTGTCAAAAAACTCTCTGAATATTTTCAGAAGGAATCAAAAGTCCATTGGGATTTAGATCTATTCACATAAGTGCAAATATATTCATTTTATTAATGGAACTTTGGCTTTAAAATTCTCTTTTAAATGGTAAGTTATTACATCATTTAAGTCTGCCTTTTAACAACCTCTGAAATCCTGGGCCACTACATTTGCTAAGAACACTGAAAAGTAAATTGCCAATTATCGAATTAATCTATTCTGAATTAAAATTTCTTATGCTTGAAACAGCTAATTACAGCAAAATTACCAAAATCTGTAATCTTTGTGCACAAATTACCTCGCCACTTGATTACATTATTATATGTCTATATTTAGCATTTCAAATGACCCACTTCTAAAGGGGTTTGTATCATGACAAATAGCAAGAATTCACTACAGTATAAAATGTTATACACAAGATCTGGCTTTTAAGACTTGAATACTGTTGGTGTCTTACTGCAGCACTTGGGAATCCTGCTGCACTAACAGAAAATGTTTTATACCAACACTGAAGTATCTATGCAAAAGAAATTTATAAGAGATTTTCCACTTACTTATTTAGAGATTATGTATTCCAAAAAACCAAACCAAAGCCCTAATTTATGTATACCTACCATTGTAGACTGGGCTCTTTGTAGCAAATAATGGCTCTTCCTCGTCTAGATGGTGCTGCTGAGTTTTCTTCTGAAGTTTTGAGGGATTTGGGTGAGGAAATGTGAGACTGTGTACCAGCGTTTGTCAGATCTTGCAAAGCCTTTCTTCCTGTGAATACAGTGGTTTATGTACTCTATTTTAAATGTTTTCTGAATTACTAAGTAAACTTTCAATGGTAATTATTTTTAATTAGTATTTCTTAATTCATAGAATTCCAAGCATTCAAATTAAGCCAAGGCAGCATTTGTTTCATAGTTTGGGGTTCAAACTTAACTTGAGCTCAGAAATGGTCTAGGTGTTAGGATATTCTTAAAAACAATTTGGTAAATAGGAACTTGTTGAGAGTAAGTATATTTACAAAATAGATCACTCATGCTACAAAACTTCCAAGACAGATATTTCAACACATATTTCAACTCAAACATATTTAACTCTCCCTGGAAGAATGCTGGCCCAGTTTTCAGTGGAAAATCACCCCAAAAGAGCAAAACTGATACTGCTTCAGATCCTCCTGATGAAGGGACTTCCAAAGTATCTTCACAGGACACAAGTGATTCCACTTCGAGGAAATGGAGAAGAGGAACAACTAGGTTTATTGGACTGGGCAGAACTAATGAGTTGACAAGTTGAACCCACAAGAGTATGAAGTTTTAGTAGACACAGGTGCACACTGCACTCTGATGCCATCAAACCACAAGGGGTGGAACCCATCTATATTTCTGGTGTGATAGGGGGATCCCAATAGCCGAATGCGTTGGCAGCAGAGCACTGGAATGCAAGCCACAGTTTGCTTTCACTTAGAGAGGTAGAAGGAGTCACTGGAATAGACTGTCCCACGGGTGAAAACACAGCCCCACCATTTGGACTGATCATGGACTGATCCAGACTTTACTGGAACAGAGCTCCAGAGCTGTTGTGTACTGCAAGGCAATGTCATTTTGAGTGAGAATGAACAGTGAATGATGAACGATGTTTGTGGTTTGATGTTAATTGCTGCTAGGCATGATGCAGATAGTATAGAATAAGGGTTGAAGAATGTCAGGGGTTGAGTTGACTGCAGATGAGTATTCAGTACCATGCTGCCATCATGCCAGCTTCAAAATCAAAGCGCTGGCTGGAGCAAAGTATCATGGGGCTTGAAGTTCATATTGTAACAGGAGAGGTTTCCTGTTCCAGCTGCCACTTCCAGTTTCTAGGTTTAGAGTGTGTCTTCTCTGCTGGGCTGGCTGCAGGTTGGGAGTGAGGGGACCATTTTATCACTGGCTTCTGATGCTGTTTCTGCTTTTGTTAAGGTAGTTGCACATCTTACCATCCCACTGAACTCCTTATTTCCACCCAGAGGATTTCTTGTGTGACTTTCCTTCCCATCTGTGTGTGTGTGTGTTGGGTGCCCATGGGAATGGGCTGTGTTAACCCAGGACAGTGATATTCTAATTCCTTTATAATAATTTCACTGTATGACAGAAGTACCTGTCTTCCAAACTACACTCAAATTTGATTATTTTCCTAATGTAGAATATCTTATTTAAAAAAGAGGTTGTCATTAACGTTTGCTCATGGGTAGATTCTAGAGAAATCCTGCTCAAAGTCCTTTTTTCAGATCTCAGAATTCCCACTGAATTGAAGTGTTTCTAAAGAAACTTGAACAAAATCAGTAAGTCCAGCTATGCTCTCCACTTATGAAAGGAACACTGTAGTTCACATTTACTTCCCTTGAATTTCATTTCCCACTTCAAGCTGGTTTATCTTTTCTATCCCAAAGTTTCTGAATACCTTCAAATTCTATGAAAAATGAATACATGGTGCAACTATAATTGCTCCTCAAGAATGCAGACTACTTATGTCTGCCCAAGTAAATATTATCCTGGAACATACTGACAAGTAAAAAGGGTATTAGTTACCACAATTTAAAAAGATATTGTGACTGATATGTAATAGAGAATATGAATAATTTTATATGTAATATAGAATAGGAATCATTTTAGTCATTTTCAGTCACTCCTGTTTTATCCACTACAAGCAAGCAACAAGACTAGGATAATATTAAAAGAAGACAGCTTACTACTATCTACAGGCACTAATTCAAAATGTTGGGGGTTTTTTACCCAGACTATAAACTTACCTGCATCTTGTGCTTTATTATGATCATTCTCCCCACAAATTTCAGAGTCTGCAAGTATAGAGAAGTTCACAGAAGCACTGTGTTTTTCACGAGCTGAGAGCTCCACACTGGAAGGACCTTCCTGGAAAAGGCTATCTATGTTTAAAGGCATACTCTTAGAACATTTAGATTTTGACTTTCGAACCACAGGTTTTAATTTGCTCCTCAAGTAATCTACCTCATGAGAGACTTCTGGGCCATCCAAAATATTCTGCTCCTCCTGGTCAATATGCCTGAAAGAATCTTTTTCTCCTTTGGTCTCAGTAATATCAGAACTAAACCTCTGGTTTTGCTTCACTAGTTTATTAGAATTACTGCTGTGAGGCATCTTATGTGCCAGTGATGAGGGATCTACTTTCTTTAACATATTGACAGTATCATTAACTTGTTCTTTAGCTTGTGGCGAATTCATAGCTGCACCATTCTCCATAACTAAAGCTATTTGCATTTGCTGAGTTCCAGTTATATTGCTACAAAGTGAGAATTGTGTAAGATTTTCTTTGGGTATTATATATGCCTTCCTGCTAGCCTTTGCCACTGTATGCTTTAATCTGCTTGGTGAGAAATGGGTCCTCTTTTGGTTTACTTTAGAAGTTTTACTTTTCTGACCACTGTCACTTGCAGTTTCTCCACTCTGCCTGCAACTACTTTTTTTGTTGTGTTTTCCAATATTCACCTTGTCTTGTTTTCTTTTGCTGTCACATTGGTGCATCTCTGTTTGAGACTTTTTTGAAATATATTCTCCTTGCTGTCCATTTTCCTCTCTACAGTATTTTCCTGTGCTCATTTTAGAAGGGCTTTTTTCCCTGTTTGTTTCTGGCCTGCTATGTTTCTCATGTGTATGCAGAAAGTCCCCTTTTAATTGCAATATATTGGAGGTATTATCTTGGAATAGTAAATTTTCAGCACAATAAACTTCTGTTGGACTCTTGTTATTAGATGAGTCTGAATCTGGTATTTGTACTTTGCTTTGCACATCTTCAGACGTTTCTGAGAAAGTTTCTCCATTTTTCTCCTGTTTTCTTAGACTCATCACATTAACCTGGCATGTCCTCCTAGTATCTTTTGATCTACTTGGAGAATTTTCTGCTGGATAATAGTTGCTGGCATTTGGCAAACTCTGTTTCTCTACAGAATTTCCTGTAGGTAGCTGTTCTGTTTGACTTTCAAATAGTTGAGTTTGTGAGTCAGCAGCTTTTGGGACTTCACCATCGTCAGTCCTAGACTGTCTTTCTTCTGCATACAAACTTGAACCAACTTCCATCTTGCTTTTAATTTTCTCTTTATCTTTCTTAGAATATTTTGCTTTTCTGAAACTTGCTAGTGTTTTATCAAAATTGGCATTACTACTTCTATTTTGGTATAATTTATCTTTGTCTTTTGCTGTAACTGTCAGTAGTTCCCCTGCATCACTGACAGTCATCTCCATATCAGCATCATAAAGGGTTTCTTCAGACTTCAACTTGATGGTACAAAGCAGCTTTTTTAAATCCATCGTACTTTCATTGCTAACTTTAAGAGGTGAAGGAATAGGATTTGAGCCATATTTTGTATCAAAATCCATTATATCAGATTGAGTTTTTGACTTACAAAGTACTGTGTGTTTCTTTCTTTCAGCCACATGCCCATAGAATGGCAATGAACAATCATTACATTGTTCTGTAAGCTCCTCAGGCTGTCTTAGCAGCTGTGCATTTTCCACACAAGTGAGGAAGGCACTATTGCAGGTTAGTTCTGTGCATAACTGGTTTTCTGCAAAGAGAAAAAAATTCAGCAGCCTGGGGACAGAGAGAATAGAGCTACTACTGGAGGCTGGATCAGAAGCATGGAAAAGAACAAACTGCGTGTTTTATTTTACTTTTTTTTCAAACTGAATGCACATATTCTGTGGTTGGGCTTTAAAAATTTAATTAACTACAAGTAATTTCATGTTTTACCAAAGCTGGACTTCAGAAATTGGGTATAAATGCAAACGTGGTTGTCTATAGCTACCTCAGTTATTATTTGGTTATCCTATCAAAGTTTTATTTTGGTCACATTAATTTTGTTGTATTTCAGCTGCATTACTTCAATGAACATATAAGCAATTGCTAGGATATCTGCACTTAGGGTGAGTATTCTATATTTTATTAGTTTAGGAATCTTACTATACTTTTGTCAGGTAATACATGAGTAAATACTAATTCTTAGATAGCTCTCCAGAATAAATCATATGTACAGAAGAACATCATACCTTTTAAAGATACATTTTCGTCCAAGGCTGTTTCCAATGGGTCTGTTTCAATTAACTTTTGAATATTGGTACCAGAAGGCAAAGATAATGCAAACTCGACCTGATCTGAATGCATTTTCTTTGTCATAATAGTGGTATAGTTATAAGAGTTTGTTATTTCACACAGAGAAGGGCTGTCTTGCTCTTTTGCACCAACTGTTGCAATTAAAGGAAGCTCTGCTGGCAAGTCTACTGGTCTGGAAAGAGGAAGTTTTAATTAAAGACTTTTGTAACATTTTACGCCATAACATTCAATTGTTTTAAACATTCCCTAATAATGCATAAATGCAGAACATAATAATTCAAGTATGAAATTTAGTTCTATCTTAATAATTTTTAAAATAATATTTATAATAATATAATTTGTATTAATCATGATAGGAAATCTTGCTTTGTGCTGGTGAGATCCCATGAAGAAAGATGCAAGTTACTCAAAACACAAATCTTGTCTACTATGCATAAATTCCAAGTTGCAAATAGGTAATTTCTGAATTAGGAAATTGTTTCTTATTATCTCAAAAGCAGCCTTTAGGTGCTTTGCTCACAACAAAGACTAGTTGTAAAAAGTCCACAGACACTTACCACCTTCTGCCACCTACCTGGCAGACTGACATGT
This sequence comes from Melanerpes formicivorus, assembly GCF_026170545.1. Lineage (NCBI taxonomy): Eukaryota > Metazoa > Chordata > Aves > Piciformes > Picidae > Melanerpes > Melanerpes formicivorus. Next base: position 4,931,519 of record NW_027142357.1, read on the forward strand.
ACTCATGAACTTTTCATCAGTAGCATTACTTGGAATAGCTGGCAGAGGAAGAGAACTCTGGAGATTCTTTCAAAAGAACAGCAGTGGGGAAGTAGAAACAGTTTAAAGATTCTCTTATGTTTAAAGTATTAGAAAAATCCATAAGAAAATAAAACCACCATAGAATGGGGGAAACTCTGAAGTACTGATGAAAGGTGTGCGTCAAACACACAATAATTTCAAAGGAAAATACTTTGTAGCAACACTTCTCAAAATCTGTAACTGACTTGCATGCCAAAGCAGTATATAGACTTTTTGATATGGTAGCTGTAACCAAAATGCAGGATGCATACAGAAGCACAGAACAACACTAAGCAATGTTAAGAACAGATAACAATGTATTTTTATAATGAACTGTAATTATGCTATGAAACAAGGACTAACAGGGACCATGTTTTCTGGGAATGTTTCCACACACAAGGCACTAAGCAAGCTCAGTGATTGGTGAAAAGCACCACAGACTATGTTTTGGGTTGGGGTTTTTTTGGTTGGTTTGTGTTGTTTCTTAACTATGTGACTTCATCAGGGCTAACTCACGTTTAGCTTTTACATACTTTGTAAGCAAGATTAAATCCTAAATTTTTAGTGTGAGCAACAGCAAAATGTAATTGATTTCAGTAGACTAGGGTTTCTTCCCAAGTTTTAAAAGAAGTGGGGCAAGTGTTTTAAAATGCATATATGATTTCAATACTGCACTCATTTAGATGCTTTGAAAATATCCTGGGAAGTGTGTTCAATATGGGATTGGACGTGGCACTTGGCGCCATGGTCTAGTCATGAGGTCTGTGGTGACAGGTTGGACTCAATGATCTTTGAGGTCTCTTCCAACTTAGTGATACTGTGATACTGTAATGGTTCAAAAAAAAAAAAAAAGAAAAAAATCTTACCTCAGAAAGACTGCTTATCTCTATCGCAGTCACAAGGTTGCTGTTCAAAAATGCTTCTATTTCTTTAAGAGTTTTATTCTGCATGCAAAATAAAACGTTTAAAGGAGTCCTTTAAATGGCTTCTTGCTGAAGAAAAGATATAAACATGAATCTACATTGTTAGGGGTTTTGGTAACACTCAGATGACACAGTCTGAGGCTGCGCCAGGGGAAGTTCAGGCTGGAGGTCAGGAGGAAGTTTTACACAGAGAGAGTGATTGCCCATTGGAATGGACTGCCTGGGGAGGTGGTGGAGTCGCCGTCACTGGAGGTGTTCAGGAGGAGACTTGACAGGGTGCTTGGTTACATGGGTTAGTTGATTAGGTGGTGTTGGGTGATAGGTTGGACGTGGTGATCTTGAAGGTCTCTTCCAACCTGGTTTATTCTATTCTATTCTATTCTATTGTATAATATAAAGGTGAAGCTGCCACTAAAACAGGTATGGATAGACACATACACCAGTGTACAAAATACTATGTACACACAAAAAAAATCCTATGAAAGAAAAATCAAATGTCAGTACTATCCTATCTGCCAGATGATAAAACTTCACAAATCTGAAAGATTTTAAATCACACTTTTAAGAAGCAAGTTTAAAAAAAAACCACCACACACACACAAGCTTGATTTAGCTGATCTAATGAAATTATTTGCAACATACCAAACAGTTTAGTTTTTGACGAAGCAAGGTATTATGAAGCTGCAGCTTTTCTACTTCCATATAAAGCAAAATCTTCTCATTCTTCAGCTTCCGAGAATTTTCTTTCTCCACACTCAAAGCCACAGCTAACGCTTTATTATTTTGTTTTAAAGATACTTTAAACATGGATGAGTTATCTGAAGGAGAAAAAAATCATATTATTTCCAACAGGTTCAGCTCCAGGCCCTCTCTGCACGAATTGCCACTATCTGAGAACATTTCTGTCTGTAAGGTGTTGTGGAATAGGAACAAAGCCTAAAATTTTCCAATATAATACTGGTTTTGTTGGCTGTCATCCTGGTGGCTACTCTGTCAGCTTCAAGTTCATTTCATGCACAGAGTCTGCTCTAGTCTGGATTTTCTAAACTGAAGTCATTCTAAGAAAGCATTAAACAATTACTACTTTCATGGCCATAAAAATGTTTCCAAATTTCTAAAAATCCCCCAACAGCTATTTTACAAATTTCAAAGCTAATTTTAAGCATAAATGTGAGTTTTGACAGCAGAAAGATAAAAGCTTTAAATTAGAAATGTGTCTTCCACTGTCCTTGTGAAAATCTGCCTACTCATATCTATAACAGAAAGTTCTTTTTTCATTCCAGTGACATTTTATGTTACCAGGGTGGGGGTTTTTTGGCCTCACATTCATAGTGTACAGTCAACTCAAACTCAAGATAAGAGACAAGTCTGACCATACTCTTCTAAAAGTGTATAAAAAAGGAGCAAGGTTAGCTTGAAATCTGCTCCAACTATGTATCTTCACTGTCTTATGTTTGGATCTATAATGCAAAATTGCAGTTCCTTGTTTCCTTGCTTTGGGAAACAGGCAACACAGTGGAATCTTGTTCATCCAAACATCATGCTTTGAAATTCAATGAAATACTGTTCATCTTGGTAAAGTACATGCATTACTGCATCTTCCAGAATATATTAGCATTAGACATCTGTACTGTTGACTTTTTCACTAAAAATTAATATTTTTCATAGAATCATGGCATGATTTGGGTTGGAAGGGACCTTAAAGATCATCTTGTTTCAAGCCCCCTGCCATGGGCAGGGACACCTCCCAATAGACCAGGTCGCTAAAGGCCTCATCCAATCTGGCCTTGAACACTTCCATGCTTGCGGCCTCCATAACATCTCTGGGCAGTTCCAGTGCCTCAGCACCCTCAAGGAGAAGAATGTCCTCCTAATCTAAGTGAAGCTTCTTCTGGTTTAAAGCCATTACTTCTCATCCTGTCACATGCCTTTGTAAAAAGTCCCTCTCCAGGTTTCCTGTAGGCTCCTTCAGGTACTGAAAAGGTGCTATATGTCTACCCGGAGCCTTCTCGTCTCCAGGTGTGCTAGGTTACACCATCTTGGGGCTGGGTTGCAAGAGCTCTGCCTCCCCCAATGGACAAAAGAAACCTGATCCAGGTGGATAAGGCTTCTCCCTCCTGGGAGGAGGGGTTGTCCTGGAGTCTAACTTGGACTATTCTGCTCCCCCTTCCTTTCCAGCAAGACTATAAAGGGCAGGGTGTGGCAGCCATCTTCTCTTTTTGCTCTGCCTCGTCTGCTGGAAAGGACCCACTGCTGCTGCCAGCTTCCTGGGTCTGCCACGTGGTCAGGCCTGATCTTCTCCCTGCCCCATTCACGTTTCTCTAAAGGACTGAAATCCACATACATCAAGGGAGATACAAGGCCATCCAAATTTGGTTTTGTATATTCTCCTATTCATCCTTATCCCTTACCCTTGTAAACCCTCCCTGTTATTGCTATATATATATATTTTGCTAAAAAAATTTACTTCTCCTACTTCCAGAATAACTCCAGATTATTTTTTGGTAAACTCTAGTTAAGGCTCAAACCACCACACCAGGCTGAAAAACCCCAACTCTCTGCCTGTTTTCACAGGAGAGGTGCTCCAGCCCTCAGATCATCTTCATGACCTCGTCTGGACCTATTCTAACAGTTCCATGTCCTTCTTGTGCTGGGGGCTCCAGAATTGGACCCAGCAGTGCAGGTAGTTTTTAATGACAGTGAAGGAGAGGATGGAAATCACCTCCCTTGACCTGCTGGCTATGCTAGTTTTGTTGAAGCCCAGGATATGGCTAGCTTTCTAGGCTGCAAACACACAGTGCTGACAATATTTTTTTGCCATAAAATTCAGATTTATAGATACAAACAATCATACTGCTTGAATTAGAGAACTCTTGAATAGCACCATTTCACCACATTTATAGTTTCCCTGCATTTTGCAAAAGATGCAAAATGTTCCAAGAGTGGTGTTTTCCTCAGAGCCAGAAACAAAACCCAATCTTCTACCATGAAAAACCTGTCTTTGAATTTACTCCTGACTTACTGAAAAAAAAAAAAATTAATAAAACAAAACAAAGTACTTTCTGGCAAGTTGTTAAGTCAGCAGAATAATATTTGTAGTTTTCTTTGATTCAGTAAATGACTCAAAGAATTTTATATAAAATTTTGCAAATGGGAATACTTTACAGATGGAATCATAGAATCAACCAGGTTGGAAAAGACCTCAGAGGTCATCAAGTCCAACCTATTACCTAATACCTAACACCTCCTGACAACTAAACCATGGCTCCATGTGTCACGTCCAATCCTTTTTTGAACGCCTCCAGGGGCAGTGACTCCATCACCTACCTGGGCAGCACATTCCAGTGGCCAATTACTCTTTCTGTGAAGAACTTAATATTAGGTATTTTACTATGACAACCATATTTTAAAAGGTCAATGAGTTTAGTCATTTTGGTACCCTGGTTTTTTGTATCCCAGATGGACATAGATGCTACAAATACACTTTGAGTACACTCTTAAAAAACACTGGCAAGCCAAAGAGCAAGCACTGAAAATACTCACGAGAAACAGATAAAGAACTTAGAATCATGTGTTTTATCTTTCAGACTATCTTACAATTCTCAACATATCACATTAATATTTTTTAATAGACAGCAAATCATGTTAAGTACAATTATTATGGCTGGAGACGTGACAATGAACTGGGGTGGTGGGTCTAGAGGAGGCCACGAAGATGATCTGAGGGCTGGAGAACCTACCCTATGTAGACAGGCTGAGAGAGTTGGGGCTGTTCAGCCTGGAGAAAAGAAGGCTCTGGGGAGTCCTTAGAGCAGCCCTTCAGTACCTGAAAAGGCCTACAAGAAAGCTGGGAAGGGACTTGCAGCCCGCAAAGCCAATCAGCTCCTGGGCTGCATCAGGAGAAGTGTGGCTAGCAGGTCGAGGGAGGTGATCCTCCCCCTCTACTCAGCTCTGGTGAGACCCCACCTGGAGTACTGTGTCCAGTTCTGGAGCCCCTATTACAAGAGGGATGTGGAGGTGCTGGAACGTGTCCAGAGAAGGGCCACAAGGCTGGAGCACCTCTCCTATGAGGACAGACTGAAGGAGTTGGGGCTGTTCAGTCTGCAGAAGAGAAGGCTCCGAGGTGACCTAATTGTGGCCTTCCAGTATCTGAAAGGGGCCTACAGGAAGGCTGGGGAAGGACTTCTCAGGATCGCAGGTAGTGATAGGACTAGGGGGAATGGAATGAAGCTAGAGGTGGGGAGATTCAGGCTGGATGTGAGGAGGAGGTTCTTCACCATGAGAGTGATGAAGCCCTGGAACGGGTTGTCCAGGGAGGTGGTCGAGGCCCCGTCCCTGAAGGTGTTTAAGACCAGGCTGGATGAGGCTCTGGCCAGGCTGATCTAGTGTGGGGTGTCCCTGCCCATGGCAGGGGGGTTGGAACTAGATGATCCTTGTGGTCCCTTCCAACCCTGAATGATACTATGATACTATGACTTTCTACAAGGGTTTGTAGTGACAGGACAAGAGAGAATGGATTGAATCTTAAGGAGGACATGTTTAGACTGGAGATTAGGAAGAAATTTTTTACAGTGAGGATGTCAAGACACTGGAACAAGTTGCCCAGGGAAGTCATGGATGCCCCCTCCCTGGAAGTGTTCAAGGCCAGGTGGGATGAAGCCTTGAGCAGCCTGGTAGTTGAAGGTGTCCCTGCCCATGGTAGATGAGTTGGAACTAGGTTATCTTTAAGGTTCCTTCCAACCCAAACCATTCTATGATTCCATGATTATTCCTTTTGAAGTCATGCATTCTAAATAAAGAGCTTCAGTTTTAACAGGACTTACTTATTAGTTTAGTTTTTATTTTTGATGCTAAAGAAGCATTCCATTTCGCAGCTCGTAATGTCTCACTCCTCTTCTTCATGTGCCCTTTCACAGCATCTGAGGTGAAGACGGCAGGTGATTCAGCAGTTGCTTGTTTATCCATCATCAGAATGAACCTGTGAGCTGTCAAGAAGAATACCCAAGTAACACATGAGCTTTCTCACACTTCAAAAAATTGTTTCATTGCTTCTCTTATCAGGATTTGTTCTCTGTGGAGCTGAGAAAACCGCTTCACTTTTTAGCTTTGTTCAGCTAAGTCAAACAGGTTAATGAATTGTTCCTCGAGACTTAGTGTCACACTATCACAGACATGGCAAAGTATTTAATCAATGTGAAAACTAAATGGATTCCACATTTTTAAATCCTGTTCATTCCTTCAAAATACCAACCCAAGTTTACTCTTACAAGGGAAAAAACGCCCTAAGGTCTTCACCATACAACCAGACCACCTTTTTCTCTGTCGGAACAAACTTTAAATTGAAGACGTAAATAAACGGCTGTATAAACACTACAAATTCCAACGACTAGCGCGAACAAAGGGAGCGGCGGGCCGGCAAACCGCTCCGAGGAGGTGGCTGCCCCCTCCCCTTCCTCCCTCGCGAGAGACCTCGCCTCAGGGCCGCCAACGGCTGCGCGGGCGCCAAGGGCCGTTGGGCGGCGGCCGCAGCCAGGGCTGCGCAGCCGGAGCCGGGCGGACGCGCGCGGCCCTGCCTCAGCGCGGCCTTAAAAGCCGCCAACCACGGCAGGACCGTTCTCTGGTCCTACCGTGACAGTTTAGTAAGGCCAACAAAGTCCCCCGGCCTGCTGCACGCGACACTGAACTTGCCTCATAATAATAGTATAACGAGTAAACCCACACCTCCTAGCTAAAGAAGCCCCCTACCCACATAAGCCCCTTACCGTCAGAGCACAATCAGTGACTTTAAAGAGTAGCAGCATCTTTAAGATGAAACAAGAAAGAAACAAAGCAATGGCGAGTTAGGGGCTGTTGACACGAGGCGTAGCTAATGTATTTTACGGTGTCAATATCCACCGTGAATTTCAACCAAGGGGCCAGCTTTGTAAACATAGCACCTAGCACCCTTTTCTGCACAGACCGGCAACAAATAAATATCTTGACTCTGTGTGCCAATTAGCTTTTGAACACCAGGTAAAGAATCTAGACAACACAATTATTAGGAGGTTAGAGAAGGAAGGAAACACTTACTATTCCAGTGCAAGATTGTGGGCTGATGGAATTATTGATCCCGTTTACACAAGATGCTTTTGGTTTGGGCCTCAAGTCTCAGAGCAGCATGGGTCATAAGTCTCAGCATCTGCAAATCGACATTATAATAACAAGAGAAGGATTCTAAGTAGTAAGGATCACTCTGAGATACACAATGTCAAAGAGAATTTGTCATTCCCCCTACTAGGACCAGACACAATAGGACTTAGATGACTTTTTGCTTTAATCACAGAATGTTAGGGGTTGGAAAGGACCTCGAAAGATCATCCAGTCCAAGCCCCTGCCAAAGCAGGATCACATAGAGTAGGTCACGCAGGAACACATCCAGGTAGGTTTTGAAAGTCTCCAAAGGAAACTCCACCACCTCTCCGGGCTGCCTGTTCCAGTGCTCTGCCATCCTCCCAAAGTTTCTCCTTATGTTCCTCTGCTCCAGCTTGCTCCCACTGCCCCTGGTCCTATCATTGGACATCACTAAGCAGAGCCTGGCTCCATTGTCCTGACATTTGCCCTTCACATCTTTATAAACATGAATAAGGTCACCCCCCAGGCTCCTCTTCTCCAAGCTAGAAAGACCCAGCCCCACTCCCTTCATCATCATTGTGGCTGTGTGCTGGACTCTTTCAAGTAGCTCCTTGAGGTCCTTCTTGAACTGAGGGGCCCAGAACTGAACACCATATTCCAGATGTGGCCTCACCAGGGCAGAGTCCTTTACTTGACTGAAGGGAATCCTGAATTATAAGCTTATGGTCCTAAATAGTAACTGAAAACACTGTAGCCTAAGAATATTCAGGCAGTTTCAAAATCAAAATGTAGTGCCAGATCAGGATACAGCGCACTGCACAGTTGGAACAATGTAATTATTTCTTACACATCTTTTGATTTGACCCTTTAGCAAGTAATCTTGGAGTTTTCAATATGCTGTATCTGTAACAAAACACCTCCAAAGGGAAATGGCTCATAAAAAAACCCAGGATAATACAAGATCAATAGGTATTGCAGATACAACTCAGTTAATTTGCTAATGTCAACAAAGAGAAACTTAGCATCCAGCTCAGGAGGCCCCAGCAAAGGACATGGATCTGCTGGATCATAAATGATGCCAAGACAGAAGGGTAATGAGAATCTGTTGTTTTCACCTCTCCATTGCTTATGCATCTATTTTGGCAAGCAATTATATGCCAGACATAAGCAATTCCTTTTAATAGGGCACTGGTTTTGTAAGCCCTTTGGGTTAAGCACTTTGCTTGAATTCATTCATGCTATTTTAATGCAGTAATAGTTTGCTCTCAAAAATACATACAAGGCTGAAGTAGGACAAACCCTCCTTATTTCACAGGCAAGCAACAGGAAAGGCAGGCAAGAATTAAACAGACTGCTGCTGGCAAACAAAGTAGTGAGTGAGTCTGCTCACGGGACAAGCAGTCGTGTCACACTAAGCTGGAAAACACTGCCTGACCTGAGGCTAATTTTTTATGCCCTTTTCCCAGTTTTGTTTGTTTGCTTTTTTGCTTTTTTTTTTTTTTTTTTTTTTTTTTTTTAAGTATTTGAATCAAACCCACTGAAACACTTGCAATTTAAAAAAAAAAAAAAAAAGATCGGAAGGGTTTTGCCTTACGGAGTGGCCGAGTTTCCGTGGCTGGGCCTTACTTCAGCGGGCGTAGACACCAAAGCCGCGCCGCCTATGGGCAGCGCGGCGGAACCAGGCGCAGCAGAACCATGGGTGGGTCCTGCAGCCAGGCGACCTGCGAGTGGGGAAGCCCGGGCGGCCAGCGGTGCCTCCGAGAAGGGAGAGGGTGCCGCGGACGCCCCACGCCTCACGGACACCTCTGCTCTCCGCTCCGCGCCCAGCTCCAGCCCAGCCTTTCCTGCCGCCCGGCCGCCATTTTGCGGAGCCGAGGCGGCCCCTCAGGCAGTCCTGCCGAGGGAAGCGGCTGCGCAGGTAACGTGGGATGGCGGCCGCTCCGCGCCGGGATCCCCTCGCTGCCAGCGGGCCTGAGCTATGCCGCCTTGTAATGGCTGGCTCCGAGGGGCTGGGGTGGGCTTCCCCCTTTCCTGGTGGAGCAGAACCCTGCTTGCTCTGGGCGTGGCTGCCCAGTGCGAGTTCGTCAGTTAATTTTGGTGAAATTAACTGCAGGTGCCCGGGCCAAAGGCAGGTGGTGGGAATTGGCACCCCTCAAAGGGCGTGCTCTAAGAAAAAAAACAACTAAAACAAACCACAACTAAAAACCAAAACAAACCCTAAGTGTTTCTGATATTTTCTTCTGCTCTTTTTGCCATTTTTAACTTTTTTTCCCTTTCTGCCCAGACAGTGCCTCCCGCCTGCAGGGAGTTTAAGGCAGGCACAAGTATTGGCAGCATGGCATTAATGATGTGACAGCTTCAACAACCAGTTAAAGCAACCCTCATTAAAAACTGGATTTTAGAGATGCCAAGGCATTACTAGTACAAAATTAGTGTATTTTTTCGTGCTGTGAACTATACTCAGAGTACAGTTCCCCAGAATGTCCTTCCAGAGCTCTGCTTGCACATCCCTTCTATTTACCCATTTGTCTCAAGAGAGTAACTTCTGTGTTTCACAGCAAAGTAAAATGCCGTTGTTTTTTATAGTAAAGCTGTAGAATAATTGGCAGTTTTCACTAGTGTGTGCCCAGAACAGTGCTGAAAGCTGATTTGCTGTACTGTTTAACAAACATGTAAGAGCTGAGTTGTATATAATAGGTTTAGCCTTACCAGGCGTGAGATTTACTTTTGTTTGTATCTGTTTCAGATTATAAGAACTTGTAATTGAGAGATGCCATTGGCAAATAAAATGGCAGAGGGCAAGACTGAAGACATGCAGGGTATTCTGCGACTTAACGTGCGAGGATGTTTCTATGTGGCCAGGCGTGAGTCTTTGTGCCGCTTTAAGGACTCGATGCTCGCCTCCATGTTTAGTGGACGCTTCCCTCTCAAAGTGGATGAATCAGGTAAATGCATTCAAGCTGTAAATGTGACATTCTGACCAGGAGCTCTGTGCCAAAACCATTCTCCTCTATATTTTTATGCATTTTATAGTATATCTCTTTTCCTAATCTGCTGAGAATCAGCTGGCTTCTGTAATTCCAGGATGTAAAATAATTATGCTTGCATGACTTTATACTTAAGAGTAATTAATCTGAATTCCACATGACTGCTCAGGTTTGCAAACATGCATGTTTGTACAGTGCTTCTGCCCTGTCCTAGTCCAAACTGTGGCTTTGGAATGTACTTCTCCAGTATGAGTATGAAAATAGATGAAATTGAAGTTGGGCTAGCATTTGGCATTTCACTTAGATGATGTTTATTAACCCCTATATTGTCCAGAGGCATCTCACTCTCTCTGTTCATTACATAAGGAGATTTGGGTCTAATCTCTTTTTCAGAATACCTAATTAGCCAGTAAAATTTGCATTTTTTAACTACCATGGCTTGATAAGAAAGCTTGAATAAGACTATTCATGAATCAAATGTCACATTTATCTCTGACTTGGAAATGCTGCCAAAGTGTGTCCAGTTTAAAGATATGCTGGTTGGAAAGTACTAATACTTTGTTACATGCTTTTAACTGTTTAAACTATCTGAAATGTTTTGCATTCTTACCAGCAGGGCTTTGATGTCATCTTTCAGTTGCAGGGAACAGCTTATTGTATACAGATATGTTTCTGTAGTTATCCTTGAGCCCTAGGGGCAAAATAGAACAAGAAATAAATAATGTAAAACTTTGGTAATGTTCAGGGAGGATCAGACTAGAGGTACACTGGAGCTGATGCTACTTTTAACTCTTTCAATTGCCTAGAATCAAAATTGAAACAGCTTTTTGCAATAGCAAGAAAAGCTGTATCTGCAGTTAGAATTAGAAACTCCTGCCCCAGGATTAGATGTTAGCATTTTAAGTGGAGTGCAGTACAGCTGAGGTTGTATATGCTGGCATGGTCCTGTGCAGATTAGTGATTTCACTGAAATTCCAAAGAAATCTTTACTATGCTTAGAATTTGATCTGCAAGTAACAAATATTCCAGGAAGACAAGAGTAGTTTGGAAATAATAAAGTACACTCAGTCCTTCTAAGTAAGTAAAACTAGAACAGAAGTTTTACATAAAGGCTTAACTTGATGATTTTGTGGAATGTGACAAGTCTGTATTCACTTGGCGAAGAATCCCAGAATCCCAGCATGTTGGGGGTTGGAAAGGGTCTCAGGAGATTACCTAAGTCCACCCCTTCTGCTAAAGCAGGGTCACCCACAGCAGGTCACTCAGGATCTCAGTGTCCAGGTTGGTTTGGAATCTCTCCAGAGGAGACTCCACAACCTCTCTGGGCAGCTTGCTCCAGGGGTTCTTGTCACCCTCACAGCAAAGATGTTTTCCCTTGAGTTTAGGTGGAACTTACTGAAGTATTTACAATACTTTCATTGATGTTTTCAGGAGCATGTTTAATAGATAGAGATGGAAGCCTGTTTAAATACCTCTTGGATTATCTTCACGGAGAAGTTCGGATTCCTGAGGATGCACAAGTTCGAACTGCACTGCAAGAGGAAGCAGATTATTTTGGCATCCCTTATCCATACAGTCTGTCTGACCACTTGGCTAATGAAATGGAGACGTATTCTTTAAGGTCAAATATAGAGCTTAAAAAGGTCTTGACATTTCTTACCTTTTTTAACTGCATCAGATAAATTGCAGTATATGCAAGTTAGCACTTTTTCAATCGCCACATGAAGTCACCAGTAAACTCAAAGGTTTAGGTTAAATCCTAGAGCTGACAGCTCAGCCATGGTGGTACAGATGTCAGCTTTTCCCATCATTTCATGTGAAACAGAGTAAAATACAAACTGTTGTTTCATTGCAAGTCTGCTGTAAAGCTTGCATGGTGGCAGTGATGTTGTTTAGTTCTCTATTTGGCTTCAAATTTCACTTGAGATTAGATTTGACTTCCTCAAGATATTTGGGGTGGTGAAGTAGTTTTTTTAATTTTTACAAATCCATTCTCCCATTTCATAGATAAAATGTACTTTATCCTTTCTTGTTCTAAAAAATGCCAAAGTGCTATTTAAAATCCTAAGCTTTGTCTGGTTTATGATACTGTAACTTAAAAGCTAATTGTAATTAACTGATAGGAAATAAACTCCATAACTTACCAGGTGTGGATGGCTGTGGTAATCCTGAGAGTCATCTATGTTGTCTTAAGCTATTGTTCCATATATTTCACATTCTCCCTCATTCATTTCTTTTCCAAAAAGAAATTTCCATGCCTTTCAGTTTCTCCTCATATTAGGAATTTGCCCTGCCCTTAGGTATTTGTGTTGCCTTTCCGTGAATTTCTCCTAGTTGTACAATGTTTTCTGTTAACATCAGATAAGAAATGGTGCACACATTACTCTAGAGAAACTACATCCTTGAATTACTAAAGAGCTCACCAGTACATGAATATGAAAGCTTATTCAACTAATAATATTGTATTCCTATTAATACTCTGTATTGGGTGGTTTATGGTGTGTTTTGTTTGTCTTCCCCAGGCTTTGTTAGACTTCTGTGATTCTTATGATTTAGTTTGTACCAAGCCTACAGTTTGGGTCCTGCACTATCTCAACACTTCTGGAGCAAGCTGTGAAAGTAAAATTATTGGTGTGTATGCCACAAGAGCTGATGGGACCGAGGCAATTAATAAGGAGCTAGGAGCAAAAATTCATAGTAAATGCATTTACAAAAGGTAAGATGACTCAGGTCAAACACAGGAAAGCACTACCAAGGGAGAATGAACACTCACATAGTATAATACCTAAATATTCACCTATGTAGCATTATACAGCACTGTTATACTGTCAGTCTTTGGAAGTAATTAGAGTCTTTCTAGCTTCAGAAACAGCTGGCTAATCCCAAGCACAAATATAGGCTGGGCAAAGAGTGGCTCAAGAACAGCCTTGCTCAGCATGAGCTGGCAATGGTCGCTGGCAGCCCAGAAAGCAACCAAGTCCTGGGCTGCATCAAAAGCAGTGTGAGCAGCAGGATGAAGGAGATGATTCTTCTCCTCTATTCTGCTCTCATGAGAGTTCACTTGCAATACTGCTTCTAGTTCTGGTGCCCCCAGCACAAGGAGGACATGATGCTGCTGGAGCAGGTCCAGAGGAAGTCATGAAGATGATCAGAGAACTGGAGAACCTCCACTGTGGGGACAGGCTAGGACAGCCCAGAGAAAAGGCAGCTCCAGAGAGACCTTATAGCAGCTTCCAGTACCTGAAGGGGGCCTACAAGAAAGCCAGGAAGAGGCTTTTTACAAAGGCTTGAAGTAGCAGGACAAGAGGGAATGGATTGAAGCTTGAGGAAGAGAGCTCCAAAGGTCATGTAGTCCAACCCTGCTGCAGTCAGCAGGGACATCCTTCACTAGATCAGGCTGCTCATAGCCTTATCAAACCTGACCATGCATATTTCCAGAGATGGGGCCCCACCTACCTCCTTGGGCAACCTATTGCAGTGTTCTACCACCCTCATGGTAAAGAGCTTGTTCCTAACATCCAATCTAAGTCTCCTCTATTTTCAAATCAATACTCCTCATCCTGTCACTGCAGGCCTTTGTAAACAGTCCCTCTGTAGCCTTCTTGCAGGCCCCCTTCAGGTACTGCAAAGCTGCTATTGGGTCCCCCAGAGCCTTCTCTTCTGCAAGTGAAATAGCCCCAGCTCCCTCAGCCTGTCCTTGTAGTAGAGGTTCTCCAGCACACTGATCAGCTTTGTGACCCTCCTCTGGACCCATTCCATCAGGTCCATGTCCATCCTATGCTGAGGGCTCCAAAGCTGGACACAATACCCCATGTCAGGTCTTACCAGAGCAGAGTGGCAGAATCTGATCTGCTGGCCATGCGTCTTTTGATGCAGCCTTAATTATTTTATGAACACCTTTTTTTTTTTTCCCAGGGATATTAATTTTTAGCTATTCAGCACCTCTTGCTTGAAAAAAATAATATATTAAATTAAGTAACATTTTCCCTTCTACTTGACAGAACATTTACTGTTAAATCCTTATAATTAGGATTTGGTAAAAAGAGTGATCCATTTAATCCCTGCTACATTTGTAAGGACTTGGCTAGATCTACCACATAACTGCTCCCTTAAAAACAATCTTTTTAGAGAAGCTGGAAATAACGTCCAGTACATCTGGAGCTATTACTCAGTGGCTGAGTTGAAAAAGATGATGGATGCTTTCGACATCTGGGAAGGGAGAGGTAGAGTATTAATTTTATTAATTCCAGTAGTACTGCTTTCTAACAGAACAATATAAGTACTTGATTAATTATAATAAAAGCTCTGTGTATTTTCACTTACTCAGTAAACAACATGCTGTAGAACATCTCATAGTAGTGGCTATTAGAAGTCTCAAGGGATGTTCCATCAGGGTGGTGGGAATGGATGTACTGGTGAGAGCCAGCACATGCAAGGGCTGATAGCCTTCTAGTGTTGGGCACGCTGGTGGAAGCCCCAGAATCATTCATTGGAAAAGACCCTTGAGATTATCAGGTCCAACCATTAACCTTACTCTACCAAGTTCACCACTAAACTATGTTGCTAAGTGCCACGTCTAAACAACCTTTAAACACATCCGGGCATGGTGACTCCACAACTTCCCTGAGCATCCTGTTCCAATGCTTGACTACTCTTGCAGTGAAAATTTTTTTCCTAATGTCTAGTCTAAACTTACCCTGTTGGATCATGAGGCTGTTCCCTCTTACTCTATCATTAATTACCTGTGAGATGAGACCAGCACCTACCTTTCTACCTTGTCATTTCAGGTGGTTGTAGATGGTGATAAGGTCTCTCCTCAGCCTCCTCTTCCTCAAACTAAACAGTCGCAGTTCCTGCAGCTGCCCTTCATCAGACTCATTCTCTAGGCCCTTCACCAGCTTAGTTGCTCTTCTTTGCATCTGCTCCAGCACCTCAATGTCCTCCTTGTACTGAGGTATGGAGTATAGGGGAACAATTGCTGCCCTACGATGGCTGTAAGCAACACCCCTGTCAGCACAGTTCCAGAACTGAAATTCTACATAATAAAATGCATGCATTCATTTAGTCAGGTGTGAAGTGTAACTTTATCATCATATTGAATATGTTATTTCAGCTTAGCAACACAATGTCCCTTTGAATTGCAGGTGTCAGCTACTGGAGAGTGCCTCAGGAGCTGATTGAATGCTGGACCCTTGAAGAACAGCCATTGAAAGGCAGTTTACACCATATGCCTCCAGTCCATAAAAGGTATGCTGATTTGTGGGGTGGCTGCAAAGAAAGCAGTTTCAATGTAGTGCAAAGTTTTAATGTAGTTATCAGTGCTGAGTGTTCTCTGGTTTGCTATTGCTCAAATGCCCCAGAATCCAAGAGCTTCATTGCAGGACTGATCTTGCTGGAGGCAAACCATCTTTCGTGAGTGGCTGTTGCAGTTTGTTCTGTAACAGTGTTATAAAAGGAGTACTTTATGAACACTGTTTGTCTCTTCAGCTGAAGTTCTTTGTTTTCCAGACGATTAATCGACTTCACTGAAGACGACCATTTACCACGTAAAGTGGGTCCCAAGCCAATCAGGTTCTCAGGTCCCTCCACAAGTACCCACATCAAAGTAAAAAACTCAGCTGCATTAAAGGTGGCTGCTTGCAGTGCTTCGCATTCTGCAGTGACTCTTAAGAGACCCAACGGTGAAAGTCTGTCAGCGCACAAAGTAGCTCCCAAAACTCTTCCCACAACCTGCACCTCAGTGCCCAGCAGTTCCTGGGCAGCCTGTGGAAGGCAGAGTGCTGACAGTGAGGCACCACGTCAGATGGTGTTGGAGACCACAGCATCCCAGAAGCCTGTAAGCAACCGTGTAGTAAAGCTGAAGCGAACTCCCCTTCTTAAGACACCATCTCAGCCATCTTTTCCTCTAGTCAGTAAATCAAATGGGCAGGACAATGCTGCTGCTGAAATTCTTACCACTTCCATGGTACTGAAGAAGGAGGAACCAGACAGTATTAACCTTAGGAATGAGAAAGCAGATGGGTGATGTTTGATGTGGCCCGACTGGATATCTTTGCATCGTCTGGTCAAAGAAGAGATCATGACCTCATGTGGTCACTTACCCAAAGATTTGGTGGAAAATGATGATGAAAAAGTTTGTGAAAAGCATAAGGACAAGTGAGGCATGAAATGTGTTTTCTGTTTTATTTCTAGTACTTTTTAGATGTTGGGTAGGAAGGAGAGTAGATCTAATACCCATCTCAAGCAGCGCATGCAGAGTCTAATGTAACAGTTACCTCACAGCTGTAGTTCTGTCAGGAGTCAAAGACAACCTCTTTATCAACTTTAAATACACTTAATGTTAACTACTAATATACTCCAGTTGTATCTTTAAAGTGGGGAAAAGTAGGTAATAAGTGGCTGTCATTAGGGTGCATGTGTGTGACATCCTGAGTACTGCAAGGATCCAAATGTTGAAAGCACTTCCTGGCACCTCCAGTGGTGTTGAGGCATCATTCTGTTAATGCAGAGCAGTGACAGGGACCACCCTTGCTTGCACATAGTGACAAAAGTCAGGAAGGCAGGAAGGGGAGAAGCCTGCTAAGGGAGCAACGAGGCCATTTCTTCCATAGACCTGAGTCTGCTGCCGTGGTGAGATCTGTCACTGGTGAGCCAGCAGCTGCAGCCTTGGCATTTTGTATTGCCCTGCTTTGGTGGGGGTGTTCCCTGCAGCTGTAGGGCACCTTACAGCTGGCCTCCCTGTGTCCTTCTGCAGGTCCTTGCAAATGAGGAAGGGACAACCTCAACTTCTGGCAGCAAAGCACTGTTAACAGAGATGCCTTGGTTTGAAGAAGTATAAAAGAACCTCTCCTTGCCCTACAGCAGGAGAGAAGAGACCTCCTTGTGCCAGGGTAAATGTTGAGTAATGATCCTGAAGCAGAGAGCTGCAGTCTATGTCTGCAAGCAGCAGAAAGCCAACATTGTCTTACAAATTTTGAAAAGCCCTTTCAGTTGTTCAGATCAGTGAACGAAACCTGACTTTATTTTGTGCTCTTCCTTGCTTACAGTTGCTTTGTTGGTTTTGCTACTGCTTTTGCTTTTCCAGCACAGGAAATCCAGCTGTTTAGAAGTCCTATCACGTTGCCAAAATACCACATTCTTAAAATTCCTGAGGCTATTAGAATTACAAAACAGTTCTTCAGATGCTTTATTTTTGAGATCATTTAGAAGTGATCACATTTCCCAGCATTTTTCTGTAACCACAAGGACTTAAAATACGATTTGCACAAGGAAAAAGCCCACATTTTCATGTGCTAACTCTATTTTAAGGAGACAGCCATGAACTGTAGTCCCTGTATAGGTGTGCTGCACTGTCATTTTCTGCTTCTGGATATTGCAAACATTCAGAATCCTTGAGCTAGGAGGCATTTCTTAAAAGATGAAGAGGACAATCCCAAGGCTTTTCCTATTTCAACAACGAAAAAGTTTCACTGAAGAAAGGACAAGGCAAAAATCAGGGAAAGATACCAAGTAAAAGGTATTTTCCTGTTCATCACTGACACTAAGGGTGGGAAGTTTGCCTTTTCACAATAATTTGTCTGAAAAGCCAGTTTTAAAACTTGCCCTTTGCATGACTTCCACTTCACTATTTACTGATGTGCCAGGTTGAAGGCAGATCCTCTCCTGCCTCCCACGGGGCAGAAAAATGACGAGACTCACACAAATGGATTGCAGAAGTGATGGAAAATTTAAATGGAAAAGCATTGAGTGTTCTACAGAGAGCTACAAGCACAGTGACAAAAGAAACCCAAAGCATATCCAGAAAGCCTCCCAAGATTGCCCTTCTCCCTACCTGAGGGTACACTCCAAACCTCCAGGGCTCTTTCTTCCCCCACCTCCACTGTTAGGCTAATCCCAGCTGGCCAGATCTGAGATTGCCCCCCCCATCTCCAGGCCCAAGAGGTCTTGAGATAACTCCCATTACCAGATAGGGAGCATCTCCCACAGGAGCAGCGAGGGAAGAAAGAGAAAGGGTGAGACCTTGCTGATGGATTTATAGGGAGCAGGACATTATGGGAATGTAATGTGCAGCTTCCTGTGTCCACCCACTGGGCTGGACACCCAGGGCACCAGAGGTGCAGCCCATGTGGCAGCAGCAAGAGGCACCCAGCCCAATCTGCCACAACTGAAAAGCTGTGAAAATACTTTACCATGTACCTTTAAATCGTTCTACAATGTGTCCTACAGCAGATTTCTTTCCTCTTCAGCTTCTGGAGGATTTAGGCGGCTTCTACAGACATAGAAACAATCTACAGTGATCCTACAATCAGAGAGTCAGGTTGGGAAAGACCCTCAAGATAGCTCAGAGTGTGGAATTTTGCCCTGCCTATACAAAAAAAGCTTTAGAACAATTCTGTAGGACTTCAAGTGTGCACTAGCTGGTAGCACAGGATTGGTTTGAGTAATCTTCATGTAGCTTGCCTTACAGTGACTTTCATCCCTGCCCCACAATGGGTTGTGGTTAAAACAAAACTCCCTTGAATTTCAGCAAATACAACAGGAAAGTGGCAGTGGCAAAGCAAGGCTAAGTGTTTTGGTTTGTTGAGCAACTTACTTTATGTTTAATTGGATAAAATGTAAACATAGCCTTGTAACTTAGCTGAGTAGGCACCTGTGGTGTCTATCCTATCTGTGCATCTTGCTAAGTTTCTCTTAGCTGATGGATTGATACTGAAGAGGTTTATGATAGCTGAATAGCACTAACCTTCACGGGGACTTCCCCTATAGCTTTGCCCTTACTTGCTCAAAGGGCTTTTAATATGTGGAAGTGCAACAGAATTTAATCTTCTCTCAGGAGACCAATAGCTGCAAGTGAATGAAACGTGCCAGCCCCAGGTTGAGTCATCCCCTTAACCAGGCTAACAGGCTATGGGTTTGCAGGCCTGGAACAAGAAATTCTGCTAGTGTGAGTATCCTGCAGGTTAAAACTTCTTCTAAGGTCTGTTCCCAAGTCTTGAAAGTCTGCACTTTTCCTTAGCATGACACTTAGACATCTAACTTCCCCAGGAAGCAGAAGCTGCTACTGCATCTGCACTGGTAAACTGGGGTATAGCCCAGTGTGGCTGGGGAAGCTACAGAAGGGGAGCTTTAGTTCTATAGATGGGATTAGATATATGGCCAAGTGGTGTGGCATTAGCTTGAGTCTTTGTGACGTTATCAAGCATTATAGGAGAGACCACGAGCAGGAAGTGACTCAAACTGAGTAATCCTAGCAATTGCTGGTATCTCACAGCTGTACTCCGAAGGCTGCCCTACATCTCACTGGTGTAGTTTGATGCATTCAGTATTTCTTACAAATCCTGTGACTTCTCCAGTTGTTCAGTTCTCACTTTGGCACTGCTACCCTTCAAAGAATAACATGGCAGCATTGTGTGAGTTAAGGAGACAAGAAAAATACAATTCCAAGTAACATTTCTGTGAGTACACAGGGGCTTGTGACGCAGAGGGCCTGTTATCACTTGTGATCCAAACAGTGCTAAGTTTATCTGTATGCTTCAGAGTATGGAGAATTCATTTGTATTGGATATAAGCAAGCAGACATTATTTTGTGTCTTAGGCATGTTACTACAGGTCCTCAGGGAGAACTTTCATCAGGCTTGTTGTAAACTAGGGACATGGAAAGAAACACCAAAGCTACCTTTTTTTTCTTTTTCTTTCAATCTGTTCCACTTATGTCCCTTCTGGCCCAGCATCAAGAAGTCCTGCACTGAGTTGATCTGGCATTTTGGGAGTCCCACCTACTTTGGGACTTCTTCAGCCCAAAGGGGCCTGAACATACAGCACACATTGTGCCATGCTCCAGGCCCACCCAGCTGGCACAAGGCATACACTTGTTACCTGTGCTGAGGAACCTGCACCAGTGTGATGGGAGCTCTGCTGGGCTCCCTTCCACCGCACTGCATTTCACTGGAGAGACAACGCTGTTGCCATCAAGGCTACAGTGTTCCCAGAGCAGCTTACCAGCTTTCACTGCAGCAGACGTTGAACAGGTGGCTGTTGCTGTAGTTGGTTCCAGTGGGGTCAATGCCATGCTTCACACTGATGACCTCCTGGATAAAAGCAGTTGCCAACCCCAGCCAGTGCCACTTACATACACCAGCACAGGCTGGCCTGTAGATGCCATAGCCCCCAGCACTCCCTGCTATGGCAGAGGAACTGCCCTGGATGGGGGGAGTGGGTCAGAGCTCCAAGGCTTCCCTGCCCACAGCAGTTGAATTCGCAGTGGGCAGGCAGGCAGCTGGAGTTCTTTTATTCTGGAGCTGTATCCACAGGGTTCTAATCCCAAGTATCTTCATTGTCACTTCTATTGTCTATCTGTGGCTCAAGCCTCTTCAGCCACCACAAGAAGATGGCAACACCTGCAGCATCCTTGGGGCAGGAGTTCCCTGTGGAGGTCTTTGGAGCCCCTCCTTGCACTGGCCTGTCCTTACTGTGTGTATACAGGCATATGTAATACATATATATTTAGTTTGGGGGTTTTGACTCATTCCACTCAACACCCATGACCAGTTTCCTTCAGTAGTTTGCCACAATAAATGGCTACATTGTCTCAAATTTCTGGCAGGTTTCTTTTGTATTTTCAGTAGTACTGGGACCTGAGCCCTAAGCTGTACTCACAAGGGTGTGACCAGGAAGGACACAACTGATATATCAAATATTGATGCAGCCCAGTCACTCCATGGAGAAACACACTGAGAGCTGCCAACCAAACCCGCTCAGAGCATGATCCAGGGAGTCACTGCAGGATCACTGCTCCCTTCCAGAATTAGTTTCTCTTTCAGGGTGACATTTTCAAACATCACAGTATCACAGCATCACTAAGGTTGGAAGAGACCTCAAAGATCATCGAGTCCAACCTGTCACCACAGACCTCATGACTAGACCATGGCACCAAGTGCCCTGTCCAATCCTCTCTTGAACACCTCCAGGGACGGTGACTCCACCACCTCCCCAGGTAGCACATTCCAATGATGAATGACTCTCAGTGAAGAACTTTCTCCTCACCTCAAGCCTAAACTTCCCCTGGTGCAGCTTGAGACTGTGTCCCCTTGTTCTGGTGCTGGTTGCTTGGGAGAAGAGACCAACCCTCTCCTGGCTACAACCACCCTTCAGGTAGTTGTAGAGAGCAGTGAGGTCACCCCTGAGCCTCCTCTTCAGGCTAAACAATCCCTCAGCCTCTCCTCATAAGGCTTGTGTTCAAGGCCTCTCCCCAGCCTTGTTGCCCTTCTCTGGACACATTCAAGAGTCTCAATGTCCTTCCTAAACTGAAGGGCCCAGAACTGGACGCAGGACTCAAGGTGTGGCCTAACCAAAGCAGAGTACAGGGGCACAATGACTTCCCTGCTCCTGCTGGCAACACTATTCCTAATGCAGGCCAGGATGCCATTGGCCTTCTTGGCCACCTGGGCACACTGCTGGTTCATGTTTAGGCGGCTGTCAATTAGGCTATTAAAAGATTTTATGGTTTTGACCTTTTTTTCCCAAACAGAGAATCAGAATTGTCAGGGTTGGAAATGACCTCAAGGATTATCTAGTTCAAACCCCTCTGCCACGGGCAGGGACACCTAGATCAGGTTGCTCAGAGCCACATCCAGCCTGGCCTCAAAAACCTCCAGGGATGGGGTTTCTACCACCTCCCTGGGCAACCTGTTCCAGTGTCTCACCATCCTCATGGTGAAGAACTTCTTCCTAATACCCAATATGAATCTACTCCTTGATTTTACTGAGTTCTGCCATCACTCAGTTTAATCTTACACAACTGACAAACAGGTCTAACCTGCTTTAAAATAATGTCCTCTAAGGTGTGTTTCCACTTTAGAAAGCGTGGACAAGGCACAGCAGCAATTCCATGTTTGTGTCTGAGTGATGCCAAACAGCTGCAAAGTCAGGGCACTTGCAACAAAAAGGTGGCTGTTCTGAAAGTTAAGACTTGTCCTGCCCTTGAATTCCCTCCCTGACCCCCATACAAATCTTTCACATGAAAAGGAGTATCAGACAGCTAGCTCTGTAATTAAAACTCTAAAAAAAAGAGTTCTGTTGAAGATGGGCCCAAGAGCACTCAGTTACTTTGTAGTATTGTGACCAGCAGAACACTGCTAGAAATTGACAGGTATCACAGATTCACAGGTTAAATTGGGTTGGAAGGGGCCCTCAAAGGTCATGTTGTCTGCCCCCCCCTGCAGTCAGCAGGGACACCTCCAACTAGAGCGGGTTGCTCAGAGCCGCAACAAGGTTGACCCTGAATGTCTCCAGAGATGTGGCCTCAACCACATCCCTGGGCAGCCTGTTCCAGTATTTCAGCACTCTCATTGTACAGAACTTCCTAAATCTGCCCTGCTCCAGTTTCAAACCATTGTCCCTCATCCTATCACCACGAGCCCTTCTAAACAGTCCTTCTCTAGCCTTCCTGTAGGTCCCCTTTCAGATACTGAAATGCAGATCTAAGGTCTCCTTGGAGCCTTCTGTTCTCCAGACTGAACAGCCCCAATTCTTTCAGCCTGTCTTCACAGGAGAGATGCTCCAGTCCTCTGATCAATTTTGTGGGAGCTGCTCTGTCAGGTCCATGTCTCTCTTGTGTTAAAGGATCCCAGAGCTGGACACAGTACTGCAGGTGAGGTCTCACCAGAGCAGAGCACAGGGGCAGAATCCTCTCTCTTGACTTTTTTCAATGCAGCCCAGCCTCTGGGCTGCAAGTACACATTGCTGGCTCTCATTCAGCTTTTCATCTATCAGTACCCCCAAGTTCTTCTCTGCAGCGCTGGTCTCAATCTCATCATCCCCCAAAGTCTGTATTCATATCAAGGGTCACCCCGACCTAGGTGCAGGACCTTGCAGTCTACCTTATTGAACCTCATGAGATTCTCCTCAGCCCACCCAGGTCCCTCTGGATACCATCCCATTCCCAGTCTTACCAACCACACTACAGCATTCCAAGCACACAGACACCCAAATGGAAGATTAAACACTTCCCTTCTGACACAGCTATCCTTCAGGGCATGGCCACACCATGCACTTCAAACACGTAATTGCGATGCTAAACCACACCTGGTGTGCTGAGACTGCAGCGCTCCCAGCACCAGCCCACTCCCCAGCCCAACCAAACCGTGCATTCATGCTTGCATCTCTCATCACAGAAAACGTACTTGAAACGTTGTCTCTCACCTGTTAGTCCTTGCTCTCTCACCAGTGAGCCTCAAGGAGGTCCTGTTGTGCTGAGTTATGACTTCTTACAGATTTTATTTCCAGGAGCCTGCTTATGAAAAGCTGACTTCCAGAGGGTAGTAACTTTCAATAGCCCTGTCAAGTGCAGAAGCTCTATAGAAGGAGTAAAAGTAATTACAGATAAGTTATAGTTCCTTTTTTTTTTGTTTTTTTGGAGGGTTCCAAAAAAAAGATACAAATAACTTTCACAAACTATGTAAGGACAAGAGCCAAGGATTCCTGTGTGATATCCAAAAGGAAATGATCTTACATCTCTACGGTGAGGTTACACATCAGACTAAAGCAGCAGGTCAAATCTGAAAAGCTACCTATCTGATGGGTGTGCACAACAGATTCTGGAATTTCATTTATCCAAAACATCCAGGTGTACCGTGACAGGACAAGAGCTAATGGCCTCGAGCTGCACCAGGGAAGGTTTAAGTTGGATATTAGGAAGAATTTCTTTACTGAAAGAGTGGTCAGGCATTGGAACAGGCTCCCTGGAAGATGGAGGAGTCACACTCCCTGGAGGTATTCAAAAAACAAGTTAGATGTGGCATTTTGGGACACAGTCCAGTGGTCATGGAGGTGTTGTGTAGAAGGTTGGATTTCATGATCTGAGAGGTCTTTCCCAACCTTAATACCCTTAATAATTCTATGATTCTATTTAATAGTCTGATAGGCAATGAAATGGGATAGAAGCAGTCCTTGCCATGCTAGGCAAGCCAGATTTACCCACCTGTGTGTGTGTTTGCACCACTAATCCAGGTGAAGAAGAGTTGCCTTTTAGAATCAGGTTTTACCAATATTCAAATATGGAACATTGTACACAGATCAAGAGAAATAAAAATCAACATCACCCACAAGTAATTCCTCTCACTCTGTGCTGAAGAGTATTTTTCAAGGGCCACAGAGGAAAAGTAAATCAGTGTAAGGAAGTGTGCTAACAGAAATCAGCACCAGCAGCAAAAAATAACCTAGGAATAACCTCATAAAGAGATTCAAGTGTCCTGCTCTTACTGACCTCAGTGGAAGTCTGTCTTACTCACCTTTTACACCTTTCCATGTCCAACACTTAGGCCACCAGTTGATGCCAGGTCTGGGTTCTGACTCCTTACTACATTAAATAATCACAGATTAAAGCATAGATTCAAAGAATGGTTTGGGTTGGAAAGGACCTTCAAGATCATCTAGTTCCAACCCCCTTGCCATGGGCAGGGACACACTCCACTAGACCAGGTTGCTCAAAGGCCTTATCCAACCTAGCCTTAAGCATGTGGAGGTGGCTCTCTGACATCAGAGCATAGCTAAAAGCAAACACCTAGTACAACACAAACTCAGCTGAAAGCCTCCCACTGATTCCACCAGCTGAAAGAAGCAAATACAGTTTGAACAAGGTCACAAAGGTTAGGCACCGCAGAAGTAGCAAACATCTGAATATTTTAAAAAGATTTTAATTCTTTGGAAGAAACAGAGTTTTCTGAAATACAGAATCAGAACATAAAGACTTTTATTTTAATAGAAAACTGGAAAGGATGTATCTGCTCAAATATGGACCTCCACATTCTGCTGCGTGTTGCTGTAACACATTTCTTAGTCATAGCTCTCATAATGGACAGATGGTTCCTACAGCAAAAATATAGAAAAATAATTTGGATTCAAGTCTAGAACACCTGCAAACTTTTCATATACAAAAAAATAAATCCAGCTAGTCATAGAAAAGTGCCTGATGAAGATGGAGACTAGGACTGTGCGTCTGCGTGGCCATGACCATACATACTCCCAACTTAAGAAACAAATGTTTTTCTTCAGCCTCATAAAAATAGTTTGTCAATGAAAAATACCAATATGTAATACATTTAATACAATTTATACAAGGTGTCAGATTATGGAACAAGAAGCTAAAATCAACTGTACTGCTTTTTTTCAACAGAGCGTACTCTCTGTGTATACAGTGTGCGTGCACGTACATGTATACACACACACACAGAGGGGGAGAGAGATGTGCTGCAAAATTCCATGAGGTGATCTGATGTCATTGCAGACCAGAGCATACAGGCTTCTTGGGATCCTTCTAACACAGGCTGCTCTAAAAAAAGAAAAAACAAACCCCAAACCAATAATGTTGACTGGTATAACCACGTATCTACAACAGGTTTTTGCTATTATGAACTTCCATTTATTTTTCCAATCTAGATTTCATTTTTCTAAGAAGCAAATGCTGCTTTGGTAAGATTCTATACTGTCATGACAAACCAACTGTGAACAGAGTGGGCAAAGCTGTGAAGGTATGAATTCACTTGGATAATTAGTAAGTAGCAAAGATACCAACGAGTTGTAAGCAGCAACAGCTTTAAAATTACTATCTTCTGACTTATTTTCTTCCTCAACAAGCATCTTCAGCAAGAAACTAAAATGAAGAGATTAAATTCCTCTGTCTGCCATCGCCGTGACATTTTAAGCCACCAAAGTCACAGCGGGCACTGAAAGAACAGTGGCATCAGCAGAGACCTCCATCCTTGCAGGGCATAAATTGCACTGTGATGCCCTCCCAACGCTGCCTTGGAAAGGCCTGTGATCTGCCACGTCTGCTGGGGGATGCTTCCGTCTGCTCTTTTCTGAGTGCGGCACGTTCTCTGCGGTCCTTGTTGCTGTGGACTGCTCTTGATTTTTCACAGCTCCTTTATTTTTAGATCTGAAGTTGTTATGCTGCTGTCTTCTGTGTTCAGACCTGGTACCACTCTTTGTAGTGTTTTGATCTGCCTCGTTACTGGCACTTTGTGATTTAAGAGATCCATTGAGCCGGACATTTTGGTGCTGTGGGTTGAATCTTCGTCTCTGGCTAGAGGGCCCATTCTACTCAGAAAGAATATTGGATTAGGTTATCTGAATCCTTCCAACAGTACAAGAAATATAGCAATCAATTAACAAATACTGCAGAACAGACTTTTCAGCATAAGCAGGAGAGGGAAAACACTGGGCAGTTATAATTGCTGCCAGAGCCGTCTAGTCCTCACGCTTCAAACCTGAATGATGGGTAAAGTGCTGCACCTCAGTAGCCTAGAAATATTGATGGCAAGCTCACCACTGACGGCAAATTAAAACCTGCTATGATTCAAGAGAATAGAGAAAAGGGAATGAAGTACTGGGCATCTCAGCAGCAGCACTTCAGAAGCACTGAACAACTCGATGCTGGCTTTTTCAAAAATCACAAACTTTCCTAGCAAAGCATTGTGTAAACACTACAAGACTACAAGAGGAACAGAAGTTCATGTGTAAATGGAAGTTAAGAATCCATGTGGTGGGAGAGATGCTCATTGTGATATCTTGCTCAGAGGAAGCCTTGAGCCTCAGTGGGAAATGGCTGAATTGCTTTGTTTGCATGACTGCCAGGACAGGTAATTCCATATATGCACTGACATTATGTAATGCTCTCAAGTTTCCTTTCAGGCACCTCCTTCAGCCCAAAATTCCTATTGGGATAAAATTCAGACCAACTTCAGTGGCAGCTTTATTAAAGAACAAGAGTACAAGGACACTCCAAGGTGCTCTTGCAATGAACTAGCAATATAGCACACTGCTATAAACTATACTATATAGTGTCTGCTTTTAAACCTGGCAGGATTCCACTTCCAGAGTCTATCTAATAATCACGCTTCAGCGGCACGTCAAGCGATCATTTCTCAAGGATCAGGAAGAAATGTTTCTCCA
Organism: Melanerpes formicivorus; assembly: GCF_026170545.1. Lineage (NCBI taxonomy): Eukaryota > Metazoa > Chordata > Aves > Piciformes > Picidae > Melanerpes > Melanerpes formicivorus. Next base: position 4,958,550 of record NW_027142357.1, read on the forward strand.
TTGCAGCACAAAGGGCAATCAGCTATTATGGAAGGGTTTACTTTTTTCAATCTATGAACTACTACTAGTCACTTCTGCCTGAACACCAGACAACGCACTTGTGGTATTTCCACCTTGTGTGTTCACACTGCCTTGAAAAGGAAGCTGGAAAAGAAGCATTTGCAGATTTTCAAACCTTATTAATTAAGTATACGGTCCGCAAAAGAGTCTTTCTGCTGGATTTTGCATTAACTCATTTCAATACTGCAGAGCTTCCTGCCATCTTTGAAATCATTTAGCCTAGTTCGTAAGTGATTTCATACCTGCTTATTTGTCACAGCTCCTTGGGAAGACGGCTCTGCAGCGTTGGAAGAAAGATGACTTTGGGCTTTGGTGTTATCGGAGTTCCTGGCATTACCAGAAGACTTACGGCTGTGCGTATTTTGCTTGCCAATTGTTCCGTGTGAGGTCATTGAAGACAACACTGAACTACATGGTGTTCTTGAGGAATAGTTGTTCTTTGGGTGAGAAACTATAGAAAGAAAAAATAATTCACTGTTATTAGTTAAACTATCAACATCTAAACATAAGGCAATATTCTTACCCTGCTTATGGCTTGGTAGCATTGTTCCAGTCCTGCTTTAGTGAAGTAAGATAGAGGACTACGGCTGTGAAACTGCCTCATTGTGAAGCACTTCTGGAGACAAAAGGCTGTGTGGTAGGACTGCTGGAAGGAGCCTGGCAGAAAGCTGGTGTGGCAGTTTTAGGCAGATGGCTAGGAAAACTTTCCACAGATTGAGCAGAAAAGTAATTGAATGTAAATAAATCACCAGTGGATGCAAGGGGGAAATAATGATAAGGTGTAAATAATCCCTTTGGTCTGATTACTGACATCAAGTTAGTTGCATAAACTGACTCTCTTTTGGCTTTCTTCACTCTGGCATATAGTAACTGGTACTTCTGCTGGCTTGCTGACCTTGGGTGCATTCTTTGTTGAAGCTAAGTACTAACAAGCTGCTCTCTGCTTTGCTCCTTTTTTCTCTTGTCCCATGTACAAGGACAAGAGAAAACATCCCATGTACAGCAGGGAAGGGAGCAGGGAGGGGGAAGCTGCTGGTAACCCTCTGGTTTTGTCCAGGGGGTTTCTTGTGTTGTTTATAAATTGTGTGTATGTATATGTACGTGTGTATGTAAATATTGTATACTTTGTACATTTTCATTGCATTCCATATTTCTAGATTGTAGTGTGCTTGTAAATACAGATTCATTTGCTTTCAACTGAGCTGGTCTGGCAATTTTACGTTAGGGAGTCATTTCAACCCACCACAGCTGGGCTTTGGTCACCCAAGAAAAGTTCTCAAAATTAGTGGCACCTGCTGGTTTGCTTGGGAGCTTTTAACCAGCTGAGCTGAACACATGTGCAGCCAGGACTGCCCTACACACTGCTGTCCTGTCACTGATGTTCCTAGGAGGACTTTGCAAGCAGCAAAGGAAGAAACATGGGAAGGAAGACAGCAGCATGCCAGCCACTATTCTGACTGCTGGAGTCAAAGGAAGTTAAGCGCTGCAAACACCACAGCCTAAATTAGATTTCAAACTATTCTTTGATCACAGAAGGCAGAAGAGGATGACATTTGCTGCCTACATAGGTACTAGCTACAACACAGGTAACAGCCAGGAAAGCATCCTTCCTAATCACAGGATCACAAGATGTTAGGGGCTGGAAGTGACCTCTGCAGATCTTCAAGTCCAACCTCCCTGACATATAATCTTAAACAGGTCACAAAGAAACACATCCAGACGGGTCTTGAAAGTTTCCAGAGGAGACTCCACAGCCTCTGTAAGGGGCCTGTTCCAGTGCTCTTTTTTACTCAGTTCTTCTTCATGTTGAGGTGAAACTTCCTGTGCTGCAGTTTACATCCACTGCCCCTTGTCCCATCACAGGGCACAAGTGAGCAGAGGCTGTCCCTTCCTTCCTGACACCCAGCCTTCAGATGTTTGTATTAAATATTAGATCTAATATTACATATTAGATCCCCTCTCAGTCTTCTCCTCTCCAGACTAAACAGCCCCAGGTCTCTCAGCCTTTCCTCATAGGGCAGTGCTTCAGTCCCTTAATCATCCTTGCAGCCCTATGTTGGTCTTTCTCAAGTAGATTCCTGTTTCTCTTGAACTGGGGAGCCCAGAACTGGATGCAGTATCCCAGGTAGGGCCTCAAGTAGGGCAAAGTAGAAGGGGAGGAGAACCTCCCTCGATATGAAGAAGAAAATTCTAGCATCCGTTGCTCATTTCTCTCTAAGGAGGTGGTTAACAAAGTTCTTCTGTACCATGGGTATCTATAAAAATTAGAACTGAATGCAAGGCACCAATCTACTTCATGTAGATCTGGGCAGTCAGCACCATCAGCATCCACTGTTGCTCATCTTAGTAGACTCTCTCTACTTCTCTGTATTTTAAAACTGCCAGATTTCTTGACCAATTCATGTCTGGATGTGAAATGCACCAAAGAAATCCTTGATTCTTACACCACCACCACCCCTCCCCACACACACACACATTTCTACAAGCTCTTCAAGCTGCCTGCTTCTCCACAGTGGCTACTAAGCAGTCTCAAAGAGGACTCTGAGGCTACTGAAATAAGGTTCTGGATCTTAAAGTATTGGTTTGGTTTTTCTGCTTACGGAATTTCCCCCTTTCCTTCTGGTACAGATGACCAAGCAGAGGCTCACTTCAGTGACACACCTGCTGTTTTATCTAAGAGGCACTTGTATTTTTTCACTTTCTGTACAGAGAAAGACAATGTGGAACAATTTTAGCAACTCACCATGATCTGTTAGTTTTTTTGAAGCACCAACATCAGCTATTTCTCCCATTAGGTGTGCTCTTCAGAAAAACAACACAATGATCTGCACAATGAACTGAACTTTCTGTCCTAAGTTCAGTGAGGCCAGCTGTCACTGAATTCTACTGCTCTCTCTTGTCTACAACAGACTGCTGCACATGGAGGCCTGTATGAAAACCCAGGTGCCATAAACATTTAACAACAGGGATGTACAAGGTAGGGGGACAACCCACCACTGTGTCAGTTCAATTATTTGTTTTTTCCTGTCCTATGAATGTAGGCTGCCTACCCTCTTCTTCTGGAACATGCCTTCCTGTGCACGAGCTCTGTGCTGCTGGTTATAGCTTTTATCAAAGCCCTAGCAGTGATTCTTCTTAGCTACAGGCTTGGTATGGTCTGTTTGAGGGGGATTTGCTCCTCATTGCCAGATGCTCCAAACAGAAACATCTTTTGCACTGAAGAGCTATTATCAAAGACATGTCAGCAGCACGAGTTGCTTATCTAAGGTCACTGAGGGCAGATCAGAGCTAAGTTCTTCAGATGGACAGTGCACTACTGGTCTTTAAGATGGTACTATTTTCCTACTAATAGCTGTTCTTTTGAGTTCTCTGACTTGAATTAACTGCAGCAGGAAGGTATCTAGGAAAGTAGTTCAATGGATTTTTAAAACACTCTCCAGCTGTCTCAGTAGCAGCTGTGGTTCTATCAGCCAGGACAAACGTTACAGAAATTTTAGTCTCAAACTCCAGGGTATGAGACAGGGCCTGTGAGGTGACTGAACAATTAGATGCATTACTGGGAAGCTCCTGCCTTCCTTTGAAACACGGTGGGTTAGCTTCAAGGAGAGACAGGACATGAGCTTAGATGGATCTTCCAAGTTTTCTGCAAAAGCAGTTCTTACGGTCTAATTAAACTGGTTACGCCTTAAAGGAGCCAGTTCAGCTGCTGTGCAGTCAGTAGCGTGCACTGGCAGACTGTCACATTTTTTAGTTTCTATTTCTAGTAGCTCCTTGAAAACTTGAATTATTTTTCTTCCTGCAGAGGGACCTCGACCGACTGGACAGATGGGCAGAGTCCAATGGGATGGCATTCAACAAGTCCAAGTGCCGAGTGCTGCACTTTGGCTAGGGCAATCCCATGCAGAGCTACAGGCTGGGGTCAGAGTGGCTGGAGAGCTCCCAAACAGAGAGGGACCTGGGGGTGCTGATCGACAGCCACCTGAATATGAGCCAGCAGTGTGCCCAGGTGGCCAGGAGGGCCAATGGCATCCTGGCCTGCATTAGGAATAGTGTGGCCAGCAGGAGCAGGGAGGTCATAGTGCCCCTGTACTCTGCTTTGGTTAGGCCGCACCTTGAGTACTGTGTCCAGTTCTGGGCCCCTCAGTTTAAGAAGGACATCGAAACACTTGAACGTGTCCAGAGAAAGGCAACAAGGCTGGTGAGAGACCTTGAACACAAGCCCTATGAGGAGAGGCTGAGGGAGCTGGGATTGTTTAGCCTGAAGAGGAGGCTCAGGGGTGACCTCATTGCCCTCTACAACTACCTGAAAGGTGGCTGTAGCCAGGAAGGGGTTGGTCTCTTCTCCCAGGCAACCAGCACCAGAACAAGGGGACACAGTCTCAAGCTGCGCCAGGGGAGGTTTAGACTCAAGGTGAGGAGAAAGTTCTTCACCGAGCGAGTCATTCGTCATTGGAACGGGTTGCCCGGGGAGGTGGTTGAGTCATCGTCCCTGGAGGCATTCAAGAGGGGATTGGATGTGGCACTTGGTGCCATGGTCTAGGCATGGGGTCTGTGTTGATAGGTTGGACTCGATGATCCTCGAGGTCCTTTCCAACCTAAGTTATACTGTGATACTGGTTTTCCTCCCACCAAGATGGCATAGATCAGTACTGCATGAACAGCGATGGTACTGATGGGCCATCACAGGACAGGGTAACACTTGGGGCAGTACCGGCTTTTTTTCTTGTTGGGGGAGTGGGGAGGGGAGGGGAGGAAAGGCATGACTAAGATGAGGAATATCCTATATGTGTATTAATACACTTGAGAAACATTAGACCTTATAAGCTTAGTATAAAAATTTTACTTTCCATTGTTACTGTTGCCTCTCTGAAAACAAGAAGGGCTATGAAGATGTTCAGGGGCTAGAACATCTCTCTTAGAAAGAAAGGCTAAGGGACTTGGGGCATTTTAGCCTATAGAAGACTGAGGGGGGGTGGGTCTGATCAGTGCTCATAAATACTTCAATGGTGAGTGTCAGGAGGATGAGTCCAAGCTTTTTTCAATGGTGGCCAGTAACAGGACAAGAGGTTATGGGCACGATCTTGAACATAGGAAGTTCCATCTAAACATGAGGAGGAACTTTTTTTCATTGAGGGTGGCAGAGTACTCAAACAGGCTACCCAGAGAGGTGGTGAAGTCTCCATCTCTGGAGTCATTACAAGTCCACCTGGATGCTGTTCTATGCAACCTACTCTTGCAGGGAGGTTGGACTAGATGATCTTCAGAGATCCTTTCCAACCCCTATCATTCTGTGATTCTGTATGTGAATAGGCTAGCTCATGTTTTGCAACAGGGACAAGATAATTGGAGCAGAATACAAACCTGACTTTCCAAGCCGAAGGGCAGGTGAGGTGATTTGGAAGCAGGAACATTCAGGACTACCTTTAAGGTTCTGAAAAACCCAGTGATCACTACTACAAAGCTGAGGAGTTATCTCCTAGCAGGAGAGAGATTGGTATCCTAACATTATTCTCACACAGAAAATCTTCCAGCTTACTAGTTATTCATAAATCTTTTGGTGGTGTACACTAATAAGACAAGGAACAGCAGGTTCAAGTTTGAACGTAGATTTCACCTCAACATGAAGAGAAACTTCTTTACAGTGAGGGTGATGGAGCACAGGAACAGGCGGACTAGAGAGATTGTGAAGTATCATTCTCTGGAGACTTTCAAAACCCACCTGGATGCATTCCTGTGTGGGCTACTCTAAGTGATCTTGCCAAATCTCTTGAGATCCCTTCCAACCTCTGAGGCACTGTGATACTGTGATAAATGTCTGAATTGGAGTGTTCCCCAGAGCTAACTTTTATTTCCACTCGGAAATCCTATTTTGATCGAAAATTCCAATTGATCTGTGCAATACCTGGAAATCTCTGCCAAAGCAAGCACTGTGCACATGCAGATGGGCCTTGCAGCGCATGCTGCATGCTGTAAAGCTGACCTGTGCTGTTCAGCAAGGCTGCTGCACCCAGCTGACACTGTTCACACCAGGCTTGCTGCATGCATGCACACTGCCAGCGCACATGCCACTACTGTTGCTGCCACTTCCTGCCCAGCTATCTGCAACACTGTGTTCCAAGACCTTTGGTGTGAGAAATCACCAGCACTTACTTTCTCCACAGAGCTGAATTTGGGTCTTCAGCTGTTCGGTATCACAGGAGAATCGAGCAGACCTGCCCAGCTCTTCGTCATACTTCCGTTCACTCACAAAATGCTGCAAAACCAGACAAGTTCACAGCGATTTGCATTCTGAGCAGAACACCCTCTATGGGTGGTACAGAAACCAAACAATGCTTATCTTAACGTCACTTTAAGGCTCAGCAAACTCTTGGCCCTGACCTGTACACAGGATCTCTATGCAGAACAAAGTATTTTCCCGTGCTTACCAAATTAGGTCACCCAGGTCAGGGATGGGTAGATCACTCCCACACTTAGGGACTGTTTCATCAGAGTACCTGAAGTTATCAGGTTTGCTTGTTAACTGAGTCTGACAAACTTAGTAAAACTCCCCACTGCTTCACCTATAAGTGGATACTAACTTCTCCAATGGCATCTGTACATTGCTCAGAGAATCCATAAGGCTTTGAGAACATATGCTTTCCCCATGGGAAGCTACTCACCCTTTGGCCCTTAGCAGGAATGATCAGCCTAGGCATGTTAACATGACAGCTCATTTATACACACAGCTAAAGTACCCAAGCAGAAGTGAATGCCTGACCTTAATTTCAGCCCTGAGTTCAGACAGTTGTGCTTCAGCCATCTGACTGGCCAGGTCTGTCAGTCTCTTCAGCTCCTCAGCTTTCTTCTGCCGAGCAGTCAGGATTTCCACTGCCAAATACCAGTAGTCAATAATTAATGCTAGGAAGGTGAATTGCTCTACTTTGTTAGTCTTTGGGCATTAACAGCACATCACATGTGAGACAAGCACACACATCGCAGCCCCCCAACTTCGGATGGACTTCCAATACTGCTTGCACAGGTTAAGTCAATCTGCACATTAAACTGAACTGCCTGATACTGTGGAAGACCTGGAAGGGGGCTGGCTGTCAGAAAATCAGTTAAAGCAAGCCTTTGCCATTTAGATAAAAAGGGGAAGCGGCATGCTGTTTGGAGTTTTCTGGGGCTTTGATTGTTAAGCACAAAATCAGGAAGCTTGCCATGGAAAGAAGAGTAACATTAACTCAACAGCATGTTTCTGAAGACATGCTCTATTCTATTTACAGCAGGGCCCCTTCAGCTTCTCTGAAAAACACTCTGTTCATATATAGTTTACATTAAAATCATCAGCATGGTGATTTGGCTTTCAAAGTATAGAAGATACAGTCACCCTTTCTGCAGTAGGGCTACAAAGGCCAACAGTCCTCATGCAAACGTACTAAACATTCACTATTGCCTGTTTTACATATTTTATGTGAGGAAAGGGATAACAGTTATGTTCTTAGAGGAAATGATCAATCGTGAACCACTGACATCAAGGATCAGTACATTGTTGGTGGAAAATTAATGATGTGCAAACTATTAGCTACATAGTGACTCCCTGTAAAAGCAACAACTGGTTAACTGGCTGGTGGGAAAGAGAGAAAAGAGAGCATCTAATTGTAAAATGAAAGCAATCATAGGCTTTTATCTAGAGCTTATGGCTACAGTCAGGGAGGCATAGTAATCAAGAAGCCATAGAAATACGAAGGAGGAAGGAAAAAAGTGATCAAGAAGCAGAAGGAATAAATAGTTTACATCTAACTTCTTATGAACTTCTGGTTTACCTCAATATCATAACAACAACATTTTGATGCACAACCTGTATAAGAGACAAACTATTCAGAAGCTATCTGGGAACACCAAAGATTATCTGATTGCATACACAGAGTATGAAAGATGCCGGAATGTTGCTAACCAAATTTATGTGCTGTACAAACGTTTCTGTGACTATTCCAAAAGTTCCCTGGGTGTTTTTATTTTTTTTTTTTTTACTTACTGGCTTCTTCTTTAACTTTATCAATTTCTGCCATTAATGACACTTCTTTGTCTACAATGCTAAAAAAGATAAAAAAAAGAAAGAAAACACCCACAAGTTATTCCATGCTAGACCTTCATAAAGATCAAAAGCTGTAACTACACAAACATTTCATATCTTAGTTATGGGAAGTTTAGAAATCAGTAACACTTAAAAAATTTGGAAGCTGAAGAAACAGCTAGGCCAACTGACTACAAAAAGAACATAATCAGTGGTAATCAGTGTGTGCTGATTGGCACAAACATCTCACTGGCCTGCCCACATGTCTGCACAGATGTGAAAGACACTTTGATTTACCTCTTTGGCACTGCCTGGGCACAGCAGTCCTCAAAGGACTGAAGTCTGTTTGCTAATTGAGCCAGACATACCACTGCAGGTACCCCTTTAATACAGCTTACCTCTTAATGCAATATTAACAGCTTCCTTGCCCCCCATTGTCTCCAGGACTGGGAAGAAGGTGTCATTCCACTTTTACCTTGCCTTCCCAAAGGTCTCATATGACTCTCCTCTCACAAATCCCTGGGATGAAATCCCTGACTGTGCTTTTAAGCTGTCCAAGCACAGACTGAGCCGGTGGGTCTACTGAATTGTTCACATGGCCAACCGAGTGGCATTGTTCAGGGACATAACAGCACTGCAGAACACTCTTCTGTGGACAGTGCTCTGATGTTCATGTTCCCCTCAGTAGATTATTCTGTCACATTCACATCAATAAACACCAAGGTTTAGGTTTGTTTGCACAAGTGAGTGACATCAAGTAGCCAGGGGTAAATCACAAAAAGTAGGACTAACACATCACATCTACAAGGGAAGAGTGGAGTTCTCAGCCCTTTCAGTGAAAGCATCCTTAAACCCAGGCTTTTGTACCCAGTGAAGACACAAAATGGTAAGTGAACTAGCTTCCATCAGAAGGAAGATGTCACAGACAACTCAAGAACAGAACTTCTGTCTAGAATGTCCAGAAAGGAAAAATCTTGCAGAGTTTAGTGGGCAGCAAACACACACAGAAGACTTGGAAGGACCACAAAAGACTTAGAAGGACAAGGGCTGTTAACTAAAGCAAGATGAGGGAGAGGGCAGTCTGGGCAACAGATGGCAGATACACACCTGACTCAACCAGAACTTCCCCAGTTAGGATAAGTGCCATGAGTTACTTCAGATCTTCCCATACATTAACCAAGGTTATACAGGTTTGCAACAGAAGCTCTTGCAGAATCCTGCCCTCGAGTTTTACCAATCAACCACGCCACCTTTAGAGGAGGAGAGGCTACTTCATTTTACACTGCCTCCCAACAGCCAACGAGAGGGACAGAAATGGGTTGGCTGATGACAAAGGTTGCAGCAAGACAGTAAAAATGCAGAGTTAACAAGTTTTTCTATTTCATATATTATATACAAGACTACAAATATTGTTTAGTCCTGCCAGATCAGTTTAGTGCAACCCACACACACGAAGAAATAGAAGAGCAAGGCTTTTTACAGGAGAATAAATCAGTTAGGAAGCTTACAATGAAAGGCCACACTTGTTCAGTTGGCCCTCAACATTCTCCAGGCATAAGCATTAAGCTTAGGCTCCAAATAGGCAGGTGACTCCAGCTTGCTACTCTAAATAGTGATAGCTTTGCAGAATTAATCTATTTGCAATTAGCTTTTACCACTATACAGCATAATAAACTTCCTCAGCTTTTCGAGCAGGTAGCTGAAATGAGTCTTAAGTCAGTTGTTTCTACTCTCCACCCAAAAATGGGATTTTACTGTTTTCTTAAAATGCACATTTTCACTTTTGCTGTCTCTGTTACCAAAGTGCCTCCCTAGTGTAGCACACAGGTTATACAAACATCAGCTCTTGGGTGGCAAAATATGCAAGCAACAAGCTCACTACAGTAGAGCTTACCAGAATTGTGTTTTGACCTAGCTCATTCCATCACTGCCATCTCCTTACTCCAACAACAGGTCTTTACTAAATTGCTTGGCCCCTAACATTGTCATTGATGCCAAACACAAACATTTTAATTTATGCTAAAAACATTTTTGACAACAGCATTGTAATTTATGCCAAATAAATTGATGATAAAAGCATTTTCGATGAAAAAAAATATATGCCAAATAAACCCCACAAATAGCTACAGAATGAGAACAAGGCCATAGCAGTCCCATATTCATCATATTTTATAGTCACATCTCATCTGTTATTAGGCAGTTTTCCACTCCTAATGTTTTAGTATAGTCTCTAATGAACACTTCAGGAAATGTCTGTATGTTGCAGCAGTAGCGGCCAGGACTGATGAATTGGATGGAAAAAGGCCACCTGAGTGCTTCCCTCATAGCTACAAATGTACATTGGGAAAACTAAGGAATAGAACAAGAGCAAAAGCATTTGGTGGCTTTGTCAATAGGAGACCAGTTGGTGTGGCAAGCCAAGCCTACTAGACTTCATGGGGCTGCACTTCTCTGAAGACAGTGCAGCTGTACTAACTCAAGCCCCTTGAAGACAGGGCTTCCCTCTCTCACCCACAAAAGGCACACACTAATTCTCATCTGGAAGTATACAGCCACATTTCACAGCTTTGACATCATGAAGTACCATATTTCATGGAATAATGGGGGAAGTTGTTTCTTTAGAATGCCACAGGCCAACCAGAGCTAGGAAACGCAGCATTGCTTCTTATTCTGCATGAGGATCAAGCAAACAGAGTAGGAATCAATTTCATTCCTTTCTAGTCAGAGAGAGCACTTCAGTGCGAAACTGATCAAGTCCTCCTCCATCAAGAACGTGACAAAGTTATAAACAAATACAACAGAAAAAAACCCTGGAAAACTGGATTGGGGAAACAAAGGATGAAAGAACAAATACAGAAATGAAAAACAAATGGTAACAGATACAAAGAGAAAAGACAAAAGCACTATGAAAGAAAACTGATAGATCAAATCTTTTCTCTTGGTCTGGCTAAGATAGCACTGTTTTCACATGAAGCTAAGAGAGCCACTTCAGTTGAACAACAACTTCACTCAAGAGAAGTTCAACAGGTTTTAATGCACGTTATGGAACAATGCCCTGTTCAGCCTCCATCAGATGATCAGGAGCAGCCCATAGTGCTAGCATTATTGACAACTTCTCAAAGCTCAGCTCAGCGATACCTCCTGGGAATGTATTTTATTCCCCCTCCCCACCATGCTTTCTTAGTGCTCACTTGATATCAAAATGTTCTATCAAGCTGGCACACCCCACTACACAGCCTGCAGCTGTTGGTGTGCTGTGGACAGCCAGATACCAAGTACCATAGGAACTTCCTGCATAGGTTGGGGCTGCAGCAGAGCAAGGACCAGAAAGCGCTTCAGATCTAAAAACACCTCAGGGAAAACATCCTGCTAATTCCTTTCTCTCTAGTTAAGCTGCTCCTCTGGAGTCTTCAATAAATGTCATGGATCAGGGTTAAAATAATAACATGCTTCTTCAGCTGAGGCTCTGGAGAGGTTATACCCTTGTCATTTTTTTTTTATTACTCCCAGCACTACCATTCCGTCGGGCTTCAGTCACCCCTTCTCCTTCCCTCCAACATCAATCAGCACTTAAATACATTCTGTCTATCATTTGAGACTCCTGTGACAAACACACAGCTCAGCACCACCATCTTTCTCTCTGAGTGTACCCATGCCCTAGCCATCAGTCCATAGCATCCCCTGCTGTGGCAATATTTGTCAGTTCTGCTGTGGTGTTCACATTTTTTTATGATACATTTATAACACTTACTGGAGCAAATACTGGGATTCACATCCCCTCTCCTGTAGACCAGGCTCAAGGACAGATCTGAATCGAGTGAGTCTTGTACTCCATGACCGATGCTGGAGTCAGAACAAGGTAATGCTACTATCTCTCATCTTGATGTCTCCCTTGCTACACGTCTCTCTGAAAGGACCAATTCTGTTCACTTTTTGAGGATCAGGACCCTGGGTACCAACTCTAGCTATCAGCATCACCAGAGGTGAACATCTGCAGCTCAGAGCATGGGATTCAGCACTGATTCAGTATCCAGACAAAATTTTGGGCTTCAGGAAGGATATGGCAAGGCAGAAGGCATGCAAATAGGGCAGGACACAGCCAGAGCTTGTGCTGTAGAGACACAGGAGAGACAGCAGCTCCCTAGGATTCATTTTGCCAAAGCAGTTCCAAGATGAGACCGGAAGGATCCTATTCCTGCTCAAATGGACAGCATGTGTGCCTTGTATTTACGCAGGCTAGCAGAATCCACACCAGTAAGCAATGGCAAAAGAGCTGCAAACACCAAACTGCAGTGAGATGCTGGCACAGTAATGACAGGGGTAAATTATGCTGACAGCTGCCTCATTTCACAGCTTCATACTCAGAACAAATTCTGAATTTGTTCTGACATTAGTGGAAACAAATTAATCTTCCTCTAGTTTACTGTATGAAATCTAGTACTTGCAGAGGGAAAAAGAAAAGACATTTTCAGTCAGCTGCAATACCTCAAAATCCCACTAAAATGATTAAAGTTATTAGGGCCTCTTCAGAAAAGCTGCTTCAGATTGCCAGGCTGGCTGATTTATAGCTTTACTGATGAGAATCACAAGGGTTCCAGATGACCAGAATCTTCTCTTTCTTTCTGTCTCTTCTAGGCATTATGATAAACCTATTGTGCCTGAATAGATGGGGAAATAAAAAGACCAAGCTGACATGGAGGCAAATATGCTGACAACTCACAAAGGTAATACACAGCTGCACAGCACAGTTACTGTTAGAGGGAGTAACTCAAATGAGTCCTTTCAAAACCCTGCTAAATGCCCCAAAATGCCAATTTTCACCTTGAGATGCTTACTAAGCTTCACTCTCCCCTGAGCCAGCTTTGTGCATAGCTGGAGAACAAATGCTGTGTTGGAGACAGAAAACAGTCATCTGTGGCATTCTGAATGACTGCAGCAGGGCTCTTCAGACTGAAGAGGGAAAGAGATGTCTTTTCATGGGTATCTTCTGCGGTCTGGTTCAGCAAATGAGACAATGGAACACTGAGGTATAACTCAAGTTCTTTTTTTTCATGAGGGAGTTGGCTGGACACTACTGGAGACTGAAGCTTAGGCTTCAAAATGGAAAAGAACCAAAACCCAACAACACACCACCAAACAAAAAAAAACCAACATACCATTCTCCAGTGACTTTGCTCAACAGGCTCTGCAAGAGACCCCAGTAGCTCCTTAAAGTTGAGCTGGTTAACAACCTAGTGAGGGATGTTGGTACTGTCACTGTCTCTGCTACGTCTGAGCTCCGATTGCATGGAAGTTCAAGGGATAGTCTTGAACTTCTCCCAAGTAACCAGCAGTAGGACAAGAGGAAATGGGCTTAAAAGTGGTGCCAGGGGAGGTTTAGGTTGGATGAGAGGAAAAAATTCTTTCCTGAAAAAGCAGTCAAGCATTGGAACAGGCTGCCCAGGGAGATGGTGGAATTGCCATCCTTGGAGGTGTTTAAGAAGTATGCAGATGTGGTACTTCTGGATATAGTTTAGTGGTCATGGTAGTTGGGTTAAGGTTACACTCAATGATCTTCAAGGTCTTTTCCAAACTTAATGATTTTTTGATTCTATGAGCTCAGCACTGCTCTTTAAATATGGCCTAGATCTGTACACATTTCTCTTCTAGGATGAGTGTATTTGACCCACAGGCAGAGAGAAAATACCACAGATAAGAACCCTTAAGCCAACTGTGTATTTCACAAAAGTGCCTCCCACCTCAATCCAAAAGCCAGAACTGTCCTTGCCAAGCTTTCAGCACAAGAGTGAAGTGATGAGAATGTGAACACGAAGCAATCACCTGTAATGGGTGATGACAAGATTTATAGGATTACTGAACAGCCACATGATTTTGTAACTGGAGAAAGATACTTCCAAGTTTTCTTTATATTAGTAATCCCTGCAGTTGTTGTTACACTACGTATTTCTCAGTGTCTCAGCAGATGACGTCCTTCCATTATTAGCTCAATAGGATTTACATGTTTGTGGTGCCTGAAGGTTGTTATTTGATCACTGTATTAGCAGATGTATGCTGGCAAACTGGATTACATGAATTTTTATCCTGACCACAGGCTGACAATGAGCAGATAAACAAGAGAGAAAGAATAAATCAATTTCACTGAAAACCTTCCCTCTGCAGCAAACCATCTGGCAGAAATGAAAATGCCCCAAGGCAAGTTGCTGGGCTGTGACCTGTAACTAGTGGTGTTCCCCCGGGGTCAGAACTGGGTGCAGTCTTTTTCAACACCTTCATGAATGACCTGGATGCAGGAATAGAGTGTACCCTCAGGCAGTTTGCTGATGATACCAAACTGAGGAGGGTGGCTGACACACCATCAGGCTGTGCTGCCAGCCAGCAAGACCTGGACAAGCTGGAGAGTTGGGCAGAGGTGAACCACATGAAGTTCAACAAGGGCAAGTGTCCTGGTGGACAAGTTCACTGTGAGCCAGCAATGTGCTCCTATGGCTAAGAAGGGCAATGCAATTCAGGGGTGTCATAAGAGTTTCGCCAGCAGGTCAAGGGAGGTTCTTCTCCTCTACGCTGCCATGGTTACACCTCATTTGGAGTACTCTGTCCAGTTGTAGGCTTCCCCGTTCAAAAGTGACAAGAAACTCCTGGAGAAAGTCCAATGGAAAGACACATGAATGACAAGGGAACTGGACCATCTCTCTTTGGAGGCTGGGAGACCTGGGGCTATTTAGCCTGGAGAAGTGCAGCCTGAGAGGGGATCTCATCAATGCACATAAATATTCAAAGGGCAGAGGCCATGAGGATGGGGATGGGCTCTTATCAGTGGTGGCCAGTGACATGACAAGGAGCAGCGGGTACAAACAAGAACACAGGAGGTTTCACTTGAACTTATTGAGGGCAAAGGAGCACTGGAGCAGGCTGCCCAGAGAGGTTGTGGAGTCTCCTCTGGACACTTCAAGACCTGCATGGATGCATTCCTGTGTGACCTGCTCTGGGTGATCCTGCGTCAGCATGGGGTTTGAACTAGATGGTCCTCAGAGATCCCTTCCAACTTTTACCATTCTATGACTCTATTTTGTGTTATTCTTCATCTGCCTTCACTAACATTGGTCTCTTTAGCAGCCAGCTAGCACAGTTGGGTCTGGTAAAGCCACCACATAATTAAAGGCTTGTTTGCATTTTTCTTTTGAGATCTCTTTGCAAACAATTAGAAATTTATTGCCTGGTCATAAAAACTTGTTTAAGCTGAAAACTGAAACGGAAAAGCTTTTCCCAAGGGAACACTTCTAAAATGTTATTTATTTAGAACTGAAGGCAGCATCTCAGAGTCTGGCAGCTTTAGCAACTGTACAAACTGTACCATGGCTTGTTAGCATTCTGCACATTTTTACATACATCTGTAGCACATGTTTTAATACATCTGTAAAGTGTTATTTCCTACTTGAGCCTCCCATCTGATCTGACTGCTCAGCTTTCTGACTATGTTTACTGATTTTACGTTTTTTTCGCCTAAACATCCTAGCAAGGTAGAAGACTGTGATCCCTGTTGTCAGGCTGATGCTACAGAAGAGAGGTAACCTCATCGAAAGCACCATGGAGAGTGTTGCTATAGGTTGAGGCCTATACCTAGTGGCCACAAAGAAAGGGGAGTCTGGCTCTCTGGTCTAGCATCTGTTCAACTTTTTTTGCAGTAATTATTTCCTGCACCTCCTTAATATAGATTTCTCCTTAGCATGACAACTGAGATCAGAAAGGATACATTCACTTCTCATCCACAAAAGCAGTAATCTACCTTGCTCCAAAAAGCATACACACCTGTGTTTTTACTGAGGCTGACAAAGACACATGAATAACTGGGAAGGGAGAGAAGAGGCTACGAAACATGAACAACAGGCCATAAGACAGTGTAATCCACTTTGGATTTCACCTCTGCAATCTGTCCTCACAAACTTAGTGAAAAATACTAAGGGATGATGCAAGTATCTGCAAAAGACAGAGGGTCAGAGGGGACATTATGTATCTTACTGAAATGCAACCCAAATTTCATGGGCTCTGTCTTGTTCTCTGCACTAATGGAAAGCAAGGTTAATAGTGGCCAGCAGGAGCAGGGAGGTCATTCTGCCCCTGTACACTGCACTGGTTAGGCCACACCTCAAGTACTGTGTCCAGTTCTGGGCCCCTCAGTTTAGGAAGGATGTTGACTTGCTGGAATAAGTCCAGAGAAGGGCAACGAAGTTGGTGAGGGGTTTGGAACACAAGCCTTATGAGGAGAGGCTGAGGGAGCTGGGGTTGCTTAGCCTGGAGAGGAAGAGACTCAGGGGTGACCTTATTGCGCTCTACAACTACCTGAAAGGAGGTTGTAGACAGGCAGATGTTGGTCGCTTCTCCCAGGCAGCCAGTACCAGAACAAGAGGACACAGTCTCAGGCTGCGCCAGGGGAGGTTTAGGTTGGATGTTAGGAAGAAGTTCTATATAGAGAGAGTGATTGCCCATTGGAATGGGCTGCCCAAGGAGGTGGTGGAATCGCCGTCATTGGAGGTGGAAAATGAAATTAAATGAAATTAGAATAAAACTGTATTAGAATTAGAATAAACCAAACCAGGTTGGAAGAGACCTTCAAGATCATCGTGTCCAACCCATCAACCAATCCAACCCACCCAAACAGCTAACCCATGGCACCAAGTACCCCATCAAGTCTCCTCCTGAACACCTGCAAGAGTGGGTTAGCTGTTTGGGTGGGTTGGGTTGGTTGATGGGTTGGACGCAATGATATTGAACTTCTCTTCCAACCTGGTTTATTCTATTCTATTCTCATCCCAAAGTGCTGGAGGTCTGGAAAACAGAGCAAGCAACAAGCCTCTCTTCCTGCTGCTGCAGCACTGCAAGCAAGTAGCCAGCCCGAAGCCAGAGCTGTTGAATCAGGTCTTCCCAGACTCCCCCGGTAGTAGGGGTAGGGCCATGAGATTCAATAAAAGCACTGGTCCCTGAAAAAGCTGCTGGGCTCAAGGAAACCTAAATGCTTACAGGGCCATTTTATACTTCTCTGTACCAGCAAGGTTATGGACTGGATAGTGTGAGTAATGGGCAAACAGCAGAAAAAACTGCACGATAATTGTAAAATCTGTACATCAGAGGCATAAAGACTACCAGAGATCAGCTGGTAGACAGACACCCACAGATGGGGACTGCTAAGAAACAAAGAGACAGCACAGGGAATCTGTTCAGTGAAAGATCAGTCCTGGCCTTTCCAGCCACCTGCCCATGGTCTAAACTACCACACAGCTACCACTAACAGGCAGCTCTTCATCAGGTGCCACAAATGCTGGGCTACGGGCAATAGGAAACCAACACCTTCACAGTTTGCCAGGTAGCGGTCCCAGAAAGGATACTGTGACTGTGTTCATTCACCCAGAAGGCACAACTGTGCTTTTTCAAGTGACTTCTTCCCACATCCACCCACTCCTCTGCTTTGATATTAGAAAACAATAGAACAAACAGCTTCATCTTTCCAAGACAAAGTATGTGTTTTCCAGCCGTTCCCTGAATCTATTTTAAATTGTTAGTATTGCCAAACTAGATTTTTCCAGCATTATGTCAATTCTTTTATCCAGCCTGTGCTGGAACTTTCAAGTGCTTATTGTTCACCAAAAAAAAGGCAAAAAAAAAATTGACTGTGTTGGTTTTCATGCTCTCAATAGAGCATTGGATACATCAATGTGCTCGAGCTACCAGGAGCAGAGGAAGCTGGTCTTTCTTTGGTCCGGTTCTGCATGCAGCGTAGCTAAACTTGGCCCTTACTATTTTCTGCAGATTAGTTTCCATTCATGACTGGAAGCAGACTGCATGGGCAAGTAGCAGATGTTTCTTTTTAGTTCTCCATATGACTGTGGGGATAATCGTTATTCGGTCTCTTGGAGGAAAAGAGAACTAAGTTATAGCACATGGCTTTTAAGCTTGGCAACAAATGTCTGAAGTACACCCTAGGGAGGGCGGGGGGTGCACCTGGCTTTCCTGACCTTCCTCTGCTACTTAAGTACTACTTGGCATTCTTCTTTTCCTTACTGTACACTACTGTGACACGTGGCTATGCTCTGACGCATTTTACATCCAAGCACTAGGTTGGGCAGCTTATGTTCACACTCACACAAAGGTATACCTGAAAACTATGCACCAAAGCCAGCTGCAATGAGGAGAAATATTGGCTCAAGCAGTACTGCTAGAAGGAGCTTCCTTGTTACAAGTGCACACAAGTCTGAGAAACAGTGCCCTCCAGCTTGCTCTGCCCAGTGCCCTCATAGCCTTGGGGAAAGCAACCTCACAGAAAGCCCTGCAAGAAGAGAGGTGACCCAAGTGCTAGATCACAGCAGTGGCACAATCTACATGAGACTGCAAGAGGCTGCTCACTGAGCAGAGCAAAATGCTCTGCCAGGTCCAGCCCATGGCATGTCCAATGCTCTGGTGCCTTCTGGCATGAAAAGCACCGTATAAAAGTTGTTACCACTTGTTCTGAGCATGCAGGGGATTACTCCAGTTAGCAAGAACACCTAGGAAGCTCTGAAAGGAAGAGAAAGTGAACCCACCATAGTGTTTTTAAAATAAGTATCTTTCTGGGATTGTGGTTTGGTTTTTGTTTGGTTTGTGGTCTTTTTCCCCTGCTTCATTAAAGAGTTCATTAGAAGCAAGCTCTGCATTTTGTTTTCCAATCATTTACAGGTTTCACAGCACACCTGCTCCACAGCATTCCTTTTGTAGATTATGGGGGGTGGTATGCAGTGTTTTGCCAGATAGGTGAGTTTCTAAATAGCAGTATGGTAGTGACAGTGTGCTCAGGAATAGCTTCCTTCCTTTGGTTGAGTCAAGTTTTGAAATACTGAGCCAGATAAAGACATAGACTTCCATTGTAATCTAACACCCAACAACTTCTGCTGCTAAAAAGAAAAGTTCTGGTGAACCTTTCTGCTGAAGTTCTCAGGACATCTCAGGCCACATGTGCTATCCATTTATCTCTGTAATAATGGTTTCCTATACATCTGGAGGTAGGAGGAAGATTTATCTCCTTAGCACTCAGATCTTTGTTCTTCATACTTTTGGTGATTGATAAAAGCATGAAAAGATTACCAAAAAACCCCCAAGAGATGACTATTAGAAAGTCCAAAAATTTACTGACTTTTGAAAGGCAGTTTTGATTCCGACCTTGACAGTAGAGAGAACACAACACAAAAAAGGTCTTTTATCCTACTGCCAAAGGAAGAAAAAGTAGAACAAACCCAAGAGAGACAACAGAAAGTGGTATGTGTACTTCAGCAGGAAGCCACAACGCAAGACAAAAGCTTCCAACTCCATTTAGCGTCATTAAAATCCCTCAGGTGGTGTTACAGCAACCAGCTAAGCTCTCATTCAGGTTACGCTATTGAACTTCTGCAAATATCCTCTGCAACTCTGACCACAGACAGCACTTGGCTGCTGTTGCACATTTTTCTCTTGTACATCCCAGCCAGGGCATATGCCACCAGCACCTGGGAGAAGGTGGCACAAAAAGCTTTGGAATCAGTGTCACACAGGAGAGCAGATATTGTCATGCCCTTGGTTTTGGTTACTCCATAGCATTCTGGGACCAATAGTTTATCTGAATTGCTTCATTTTCCCTTGACAGACAAGCTGACAGTGTCACAGCAAAATTCCTGTGCCTAGGGAGGATGATAAATATGCAAGGGGCCGAGTGCTCATTTAAGTACCTTATTTCCTTTGTTCATTTGAAGAAAAGCCTAAATATTAGGCTTATGAGCTGCCAGAAGCAGTGCAGACTTCCTGACATGATCCTGTCCTTGTTGCAATGTTATGCTACATGCACAAAACTGTTTTGGGAGGCCCAAATATTCAGAGCAGATCTCCTGTATGCTAGAGCTTCTGTCAGACTAGGCACTTTATAACACAGGGGTTTTATATGGTAACTATGCTGAACAGAAGGCCACTTTATGATGAGTGTATACAAAATACGCTAACACCACAATTATTTCTGCTACAGAATTTTTAAGGGCATGTATATATATATATATATGTGAAAAATCAAGAATAGCCAAAACTGTAATTAAATAAATTTAGATAAAAGGAAGAGACAAAAGAATGAAGAGAAAGAATAAACTAGAGATGAAAACTGGAAATGAAGTAATGGATGGGAAATCTAGTTAGAACGGTGGGACAAGAAGCAAAGATGATGGGAAATTAAGAGATGGTAAATGACTGGCTGCTGAAGAAGGGAAGATCAAAGAAGAGATTTAAAGAAGAGACTTCAGAAAAACTCCAGAGAGGATTTTGGTAGAGCTTTCATTTCCTCAGCTAGGCTGCCACTGAACTTGATAAAGAATTAGATCACTTGGGGGGGGGGGGGGGGGGGAACACACCACCAACCAAAAACCAACACCCCCCCCAAAAAAAAATCCGCAAGATTTTTCTCTAAGGACTATAGTTTTGTCTCCCTTTATGCATGTAAATGTACACTTACACATAAGTTACTTCCTGGCTGGTGAGAAGATGCTTAATGGCACCATTTATTTTTCTGATGAAACCACATGCTACAAGCAAACAAGATGTAAGTGACCAACCCCTCCCCAGCAATGCCAGTGGCCTGATTAGCCCCTCTGCTCTGGGGTGGTGCTGACGGACTTCAGGCTGATTTACTTACCAGCTGTGTAATTCAGCAAAAGCAGCTTTGATCTTCTTCACTGAATTATCCACTTCCTCTTTGATCATCATACGATACCTGCTTAGAGAAACAGTGCAGCGCTGCAAGTCTTTTACTGATTTTTCAATGTTTGGCCCTACAACAGAAAAACACAGAAGTTGCACATTAGTCAGAAAGCTGGGTTTGGCTTTTGTGAGGCAGCAGAAATAGTCCAACACATTGTCTGCCCAGATTGGGATAAATTGGTTATCCTTCTGCAATCCCTAAATCCAGCTCCTCCATAGTGCTTCTGTGGTGCTCTTCAGCTTCTGAACGTGTTTGCTCAAATTCATTCCCCAAACCAAATGTGAAAACAGCATTGTTAAGTTATTGCTTTTAAATTTCACTTCATATAATGTTGACTAGAGCATAAATTATTCTACTCATTTGATGTGACCCTGCTCTCATGTTCCAACACTTCTCACATGTGCTTTCTTTTTCCTCAGCTGTCTGATCACCTCAGCACATCCAATATACCAGCATCCAGTTTACCTCTTTTTTTGACCGAATCATCTGTCTTTGTTTCTGGTTGAGTCGTAGTGTTGGGTGATTTAACTGAGGAAGATTTTGACTTTGGCTTGCCTAGGTTACACTGGAGTTGAACTGATGACTGGAGAGACTCATGCTGTTCTACCCCATGGTCTTTGGTCTTTGGGCTTAATTCCACAGATCCTTTCTGGTGTTCTTGTTCTTTGTCTGCAAGAAAACGTTAAGGTAAAAAAATTAGGGAGTTGTAATCTTAAGACAGACAAAGCCTTTTTGTTGAGTCTGAATGACTTGATTCTTATGTTTTTTTCAGTGTATAAACATGAAGTTTGTTCACTGGCACACATTATACAGACCCTCATAAAGCAAAGGCAGAACAAAACCAAAATGGTCCTGGCTATTAAATGGCAATCTGAACATATTTAATGTTTCAACAGTCTAAAAAGAAAAACCTATTTAAAAAAATAATAATAATACTAATTAAAAAATTAACTCTTCCATGCTGATACAAAACAATATCTCAGAACACAGAAAGCATACTACCCGTTGTAATCTTGGCCCAAACACTGGACAACAGAACTAGAGAGGAAGTCTGCTATAGAAAATATGATACTTGCATGTCAGGATACATATGTGTAGATCTATCTCACACCCCAAAAGTGCTCACCATTTCAGCAGTGTTTTAAAAGCACTGATTAAATATTCCTGCCTGAAACACCTTGCCCAGTTACAGATTTTTATCAAAAGCTAAGAGGAATGAACCAAGCAGGAAGTGCAACAATGGCAAAGGCTCTGGGTTCAGCCACTTCAGAGGGACAAGGTAGCAATGCCTGAGCCTGTTTGGCTGTAACAGGAGGACATGGTTTAAACTTTCCAAGATTCCAAAGGGATTCAAGATACCAACATCATGAGAGGGACAAGCAGCTAAAGAATGGCCATGAAAACTGATGGGTAAAGTCAGCTGTTACTGCCACCGTGAATTTTAGTTAAGGAAACACGTACTGCAAATGATTGATTGTGTTAACTCACAGCTCCAATCTTTGTACTCACTTTGATGAATGAATGAATGAATGAATGACAGTTTATTCTGAAGATGCTCTTTATGCATCTTTTTTTTCAGCTGATATTGTGGGGTGTCCAGAGAACAGGAGCTTGTCAGAGTAACAACTGGATGATGGCCCACAGATTAGGGATGAACACTGCAGGGACTGAGGAAAATGACCTGGAAAGCTCCAGGATACCAGCTGATGACTTGTGTCCTGGCTCAGCACCAGGGTGTGAAGTACATCCATGGCAATCATGTAATGCCAGAGGAACAAGGAGGACCATCAGTGCCCATATTTCTGAAACAGCTTTTGCTTATGACCTTTAAAAGGTGAGTTGGCAAACAAAAGGGTTTTTAACATAAAATAGCATAGAAGAAAACAGCTGAAGAGTTAAAGGAACCTGTGTCTCTTTCAAAGCAAGAGACAGGAGGCACACAGCACTCTGAATGTATCAAAGGTTCAGCGCAGACACCAACCTTGCATCTAGCCAGGAACTCTGCTCTGAGATAACTGCCATTAAACCCATGCAACCATGGCTGCATCTCACACTAATGCAGCTAGCTTTGATTTATAAAGGATCTTCTTTCTACCGACAGTTAAGGATGGCCTTGCTAAATAACTCCAGAGAGTTAGAAACAAGCAGTGTATCAGCTAAGCTGTAAAGAGCAGGACTACTGGGGTGTCTCCAAGGTAAGATCTTTCGAAATTTGTTGCTGAAGTGCAAAATTTTTCATTACTGCATTTAACTAGCAGCATTGATATACCTGTCAAGACAAATAACAAACTGACAGCTTTTTCTCTAAAGAACAGCATCTGTAACAATGGTTATATTCTAAAAGCTTTTATTCTTTCACTCTGCAGTATACCTGGACGCAATTTCTTACAAAATGACACAAAAGCTACTTTGAAGCCCAGCAGTAAGATGACCAACACAGCCTAGCAAGCAGCACCTTAGGATACTGTGCCTGAACTTTCAAATTTGATGGAGGACAGTCAACAAAATTAAAAATAGATTAAGAAAGCCTCTGAAAGCTTGGGCCAGCTAAGAAACATGAACAACCTACTCTATTACAGGGTGTCCCTGCCCATAGTAAGAGGTGGGAACTAGATGATCTTCAAAGGTCCCCTTCTGACCTAAACCATTCTAGGAATCTATGAACCTATGTATAACAAAATTAGGGACAAAGTCTCTCTCAAATACTTGAAATAGAAGTGTAAGGTTTGGCTAATAGGGACAAGTAAAGCATTGCATGGTTCAGTACATAGTAGCTTGGAACTTCAGTACTAGTCTAATGGGTATTTACCCATCAAGTATTACCAGACCTACCAGTATGGCAGCAGCTCAGATAAAATGTCTCTGAAATCTGCTGAGCTGCCATCTTCTAAATGAATGCTTTATCTTTTTACAACAGCCTGTCATTGTTTAATATTTTTATCAATGATCTAGATGAGGAGATTGAGTACTCACTCAGTATGTTTGCAGATGACACTACATTAGGTGGGAGTGTTGATCTGCTTGAGGGTAGGGAGGATCTGCAGAAGAATCTGGCCAGGCTGGAATGATGGACTGAGGTCAGTTGTATGAGGTTTAGCAAGACCAAATGCTAGGTCCTGCACTTGGGTCACAACCCCATGCAATGCTACAGGCTTGGGGCACAGTGGCTGGGAAATAAAGTAGAATAGAACAGACCAGACCAGACCAGGTTGGAAGAGACCTTCAGGATCATCACGTCCAACCCATTATCCAACACCACCTAGTCAACTAAACCATGGCACCAAGCACCCCATCAAGTCTCCTCCTAAACACCTTCAATAATGGCAACTCCACCACCTCCCCAGGCAGCCCATTCCAATGGGCAATCACTCTCTATGAAGAATTTCTTCCTAACATCCAGTCTAAACCTCCCCTGGCACAGCTTGAGACTGTGTCCTGTTGTTCCGGTGCTGGTTGCCTGGGATGCCAAGCAGAGAAAGACCGGGGGATGATGGTTGACAGCCTGCCAAACATGAGCCAGCAACGTGCCCAGGTGGCCAAGGCCAGCAGCATCCTGCCCTGGAGCAGCAATAGTGTGGCCAGCAGGACCAGGACAGGCCACACCTCAAATATTGGGACATGGTCTAACGGCCATGATGGTCTTAGGTTAGTGGTTGGACTTGATGGTCTCAGAGGTCTTTTCCAATCAAAATGATTCTATGATTCTTTGGCTGAAACAAAAAGCAAACAAACAAAAAACAGCCAAACAAACAACAAAACCCACAAAAACCACAAACCACCTCAAGATAAACAGGAAGTTTGAAAAATGTACTAAAAATCTTCCTATGTGAAAAGCACCTTTAAAATGCTTTGTATCTGGTCTTACCTAAGTCCCTGTAAAAGCAACATCATGGCAAGGCAGCATCAAATTTTAACCTTCCAGATATCTGCTGGGACCTTAACACAGTCTAGAAGGTTTAGAGTGTAAGGCGTCCTGGCCTGCATCAGGAATAGCATGGCCAACAGGAGCAGAGAAGTAATTCTGCCCCTGTACTCAGCACTGGTTAGGCCACACCTCGAGTACTGTGTCCAGTTCTGGGCCCCTCAGTTTAGGAAAGATGTTGAGTTGCTTGAATGTGCCCAAAGAAGGGCAACAAAGCTGGGGAGAGGTTTGGAGCACAAGCCCTGTGAGGAGAGGCTGAGGGAGCTGGGGTTGCTTAGCCTGGAGAAAGAGGCAGCTCAGGGGAGACCTTATTGGCATCTACAACTATCTGAAGGGAGGTTGTAGCCAGGTGGGGGGTTATCACTTCTCCCAGACAACCTCTGACAGAACGAGAGGACACAGTCTCAAGTTGTGCCAGGGAAGGTTTAGTCTGGATGTTAGGAAGAAATTCTTCATAGAAAGAGTGATTTCCCATTGGAATGGGCTGCCCAGGGAGGTGTTTGAGTCACCACCACTGAAAGTGTTTTAAAAGAGACTGGATGAGGCACTTAGTGCCATGGTTTAGTTGATTATGTTGGATGATAGGGTGGACTTGATCTCAAAGGTCTTTTCCAACCTGGTTAATTCTGTATTCGGTAAATATCCCCTCAGTGCATTCATACCCCTTCTTTACAAGGGTATGTACAAAAAGGGTAGCTGTAAATCCTTCACATCCTGTGCTGCCAAGGCTTCCAAGAAAGAGAGTTGGAGGGTTTGTTCTTGTAATTTTTTTTTTAAGTAAACAGGTTCATTTGCAGCCTTTTCCTGTTCAAGATACTGAGAGCCCCTGAATTCACTCATAGTTAAGTGAAACATTCCTTAAGGTCCTCCATGTTGAGGCAATTTGGCTTTCCAGGACCTTGAATTTTATGTTTCATTTTCTCTAGCAAGTCTCAATTCCCTGTGGGAAACCATCACACAAAAAAAAAAACAAGAACTAAAGACTTCTGAGAGAGATGGAATAATTGCAAGAAATAAGCAGACCTGAACTAGAGGTGGTAACTACATGTTCTCCCCTATCTTTCCCTAGGGAAGGAACCGAAACAAACAAGCCAGACAAGGACAAAGGAGATTACAACACAAGAATGTGCTGCCCAGGGAGGTAGTGGAGTCACCATCCCTGGAGGTGTTCAAGAGGGGATTGGATGTGGCACTTGGTGCCATGGTCTAGTCATGAGGTCTGTGGTGACAGGTTGGACTTGATGATCTTTGAGGTCTCTTCCAACCTTAGTGATACTGTAACATATTGTAACATAAGAGGGAGCAATATCAAATGGGTGCACTTTAGACTCACTTCAGCATCTCAAACTGCTTTAGAACAGTCTGCGTGACTTGCTCAGAAACCACAAGGGTGCAGCTGCTGGCCCCTGAAGGATCCTCATCACCCCTCTCTTCTATTTAGTTCCATGGTTTGAGAGCTGTATTTGCAACCATGGATAAAGGGACTTCAAGGCAAGTTCTTTCAATATAGTTTTACATACTGCTTAAGACATAGGAAGGAAGTACTGAAAGGAACAATAATCCAGCAGATGTCACAAGTATGAAATGCAAGGAGCTGAAAAACCATTACCAGTATTGACAGCAATTAAACATGAACTTTATGAAATGATACTTGAAGGCAACAGCTTTCACAGAGTTTTTTCCTCAGAGAAGGTTTGTTTCACTGATGTTGCTGTAATTGTAACTCTGTGCTAGATCCCAGTGGGGAAGAGCTGCTTGCACTACTGTCCCCCAGAGTTCCCTAATCACTACCTAGACCCCAGCAGAAATGTGTGTACTAAGAGGCTACCAGGCTGCCTCCTTCAACACAGAGGCCCTCCCTTCCCTGGGAGGCAAAGCCAGTGGAAATCTACTGCAACTAGCCTAGTTTGGGGAAGATGAGGAAAAGAAAAAATGGACTAGTCTAGACAATAAAGAAATCTTGTAATATGCCACAAGCTCACACTGCTCACACAATTTTGCTCCAGATGTGGGACTTCATTGCTTCTGCCACCATCTTACACTCAAGCCATTTTCTAACCCTGCATTCTTATGTATTTATATCTGGAAAATTCTGCATCAGCTGGGCCTCTAGTTATATTTTACATTGTTTTTATTATATCCTGTTTCACAGCAATAAAAATACTATGATCTTTCGTAAATGAGGGGTTGGCTACTGCCAGTTATAAAGGTGTCCTGTGCCAGATGAACTGACCTGTGACTTCTGGACAGACCAGTGCTGACTCTGCACATCCTGAGCCCTTGTTCTTAAGAGAATTGGCTTCCAGTTTCTGATTGGCAGAACCACTGCAAGAGATGTCCTTAGAGCATCCATTAAGATGGCAGTCATTCTTTCCCTGGGGCTCTTCAGATGCCTTCTCAGGTCCACCATTCTTGTTTTTAGGATCTTTATTGCCTTGGTGCTGTTTAGATTTGCTTCTTTTTTTCCTGTTGTTCTAAATGAAGAAATATTGCAAGAAGAGAGATGTCACTCATTGCAACCCATATAAAATCAAAATGTAGCCAGTAAATTGTCCATGCTCTTAAAATGCCATACAAGTGACATCAGTGTAATGCCATTTACAGGCCATGCTGTGCTAGGTAACACATTGCTTCTGGTCAGCTGAACAAACCATTTTCAAATACAACCTGAAGCTGCAAACTGCTTTTCTCCTTCCTTCCACACAAAGCACTTGGATTGCAAAACAGCACCAGAGGTTCTGCTAAGGTGCTGTTCTATATGTTTGGTACCACTTGAGACAAGCAGTTGCTAGCCATCCAGGGGACATCCCTGCAGTAACACAGACAACTCCTTTAGGCATCACTCTGATCACGTAGAAAGTGATCACACAGGACATAGGTTGCCTGCTGATACTGTAGCTCTCCCAGTCATAAAAAGGATTCTCCATGACAGTGACTCACAGAGCAGCCCCTTGGTACAGCTCCAGCTTGGATCTACATAAGTATGAAGATTGCAACTCAAACAGATACTTGAAGTCTCTGACTTGGTAATGTCACTAATGCATGACTCTTATTTTCATACCTGGCAGCAAAACCTCTAGCACTATAAGCAGGTATGACTATCAAGGATACAATTGTTTATTGAAAGCAATTCTGCACACAGGCTGTTTGGGGATTCGTTCTGCCCTTGTCCAGGGGCTGGCTCCCTCGCACCTACACACACACGCTGCCCCAGAGAGACAGCAACACAAGAACAGGATTACAAATACTACATTCATTTGCTTTCACTTATTCTGATTACAGCTGTGAATGAAGTCACCTGTGTTAGCAAAGGCAAAGCACAGGCCACAATATAAGCACTACATTCAGCTACGTGCAGCTGATAAACAGGCTGAATATTGAGATCCTTGAGAGCAAGCCCTTACCTTCTTTTTCCCTGT
Organism: Melanerpes formicivorus; assembly: GCF_026170545.1. Classification (NCBI taxonomy): domain Eukaryota; kingdom Metazoa; phylum Chordata; class Aves; order Piciformes; family Picidae; genus Melanerpes; species Melanerpes formicivorus. The sequence goes on from NW_027142357.1 coordinate 4,986,743, forward strand.
CATATTCCATTCCTTTAGAACTTGAGCTGCACTGCCTAGAGAAAGGAAAGATGAAACATTTCAACATAAGTTTGGCTATGAAAAAGAACAAGTGTGTTGAACAAGGGTTTCTCATCTCCTAGCTGGGCAGCATTTCCATTTGTGGTTGGGATTTCTCTTATGTGGGCAGAGTAAAGCAGGTAGACACCTTTCTCCTTCCCAGTTACCCCTTTTGTTTGATTACACTATGTACAGTTGATAGGCTACCTCGCACTACTGCTTGTTATGGCCTTCACTCCACAAAGTGATTAAATGGGTGCCTAAATTTAAGCTCCAGCATAAGCCCCAGAAAAGTCAACACTCAAATCTCTTGCCTGAAAAGGGAAGCATCTCAGCATCCTAGTATAAACACTGGGTAACCTAGATAGTTCACCTTGACTCAAGGTTTCAAAATCTTTTGGCATTTTGATCACATACAGCCTACGTGTTATCTGGCATATTCAGAAGATGGAAGAACATAGAAGTGAAGACTTCATTAGCATCCAAAAGACTAATTTCATGAACTCCTGCAGAAATTCTGCTTGGACCTGGCAGAAAAAAAATTGGTTAAAGCTCACATTGAAAAATTTGTGTTCTTGATATTCTGCATACCAACTCTCATGAGCTGGTTGGATAAATTAGTGGAGTAAAGCGAGAACTTTGGTCCCAGAATCACAAAATGTTATGGGTTGGGAGAGAACTTCAAAAATCATCCAGTCCAATCCCCCTGTCACAGCAGGGTTACCAAGGGCAGGTTACATAGGAATGCATCTGGGTGGGTTTTGAATGTGCCCAGAGAAGGAGACTCCACAACCTCTCTGGGCAGCCTGCTCCAGGGCTCTATCACCCTCACAGTGAAAAAGCTTTCCGTTATGTTCACCTGGACCTTCCTCTGCCCCAGCTTGCAAGGTCAGACCAGTGCCACCTACCATATTACAAGAAAACTCTGTCATCTAGTTAACATCATTATTTTGTTCTCCTGGACTGTAAAGCTGAAAATAGAAGGTAAATATGCAGACTGAATCATCATCCAAACTACTATGCCAGTACCTGCCACAATAATCCCTTGCAACCAGGTTACATAGTTAACATAGACATACAGGTTAGTTACATAGAATAAACCAGGTTGGAAGAGACCTTCAAGATCATCGCGTCCAACCTATCAACCAATCCAAACCACCTAAACAACTAAACCATGGCACCAAGCACCCCATCAAGTCTCCTCCTGTTTGAATTTTATAACCACTTTACAATCACTCCATAATTCTACTAAGTATTCATTTACAATCCTTTCCTATTGGATTTCATACTCAGCCATTCCTCTCACTCATTCCAGTGAGCTCTTGATACTAGTGTACAGAAGTAATGCAATTTTCAGACCACCGTGAGTTGTGAACATGTATCCAGCCAAAGTCATGGGAGGTGTTCCACAGCACCAATGTTATTTTTCTATATCAATAATGCAGATCCAAGATTATCTACTGAGTCTGTCATACAGATCAGAAGAGATTACATGCCTTGTTTGCAGTGCTAAGCCTATTTTATTAAATGGTGAAAAAATGTGAATGGAATCCATCAAATCCAAACAACTCCCAACTGTGTTTCCTAGATGGCTAACGGTGCAGACAGAAGGCTAAGAAAACTTCTATTGTGTGTAGAACTATGTATATATTTAAAGATATATGTACTTATGCTCATCTAAATATCATCCCCTCTCCTAAAGGTATGCTATCTTTTGACAGACACCATGTTTCAGTATGAAGAAATAAACCCAGACTTTTGCTGCCTGTTTTACCCTGTGCTGCTGAAAATAGAGATTTCACTTGACAGCTTTGTTAACTGTTTTCACAGTATCATCCAACACTGTTTTTGTGTTGGCTGCTGCTGTCTCAGCGTTGCTTCCCTCAGCTTCTCTGCGAATACTATGCATGGCGAAGGTTATTTCAGTGATTCACCTAACTAACCCCAGTTTCCTTCTGCTGGAGATGCTCTAACTGTGCAAGTCCCTTAGCCCTCATGTGAGCACACCAGAATATTTTCCTGAATGCATCTACAAGCAGCTTAACAGGCTTGATTTTGCTTGACAAGGTAAGCACTAACAGTGAAACATTTGAATCTCTAATTTAACTCAAATTTCCCATGTAGAGGCATTACCTACATGCCACTCCAGACACAAAGCAAGACAGGAGCTCATCTCAGGAAACTGAATTTGAACATTTCCACATCAAGCATGCAGCACCTCTGAGAAAAGCACTGAATGGAGATGCTCAGTCTCTTCCCTCAGCATGGTCATGCCATGACTTCACTGCATGCAGCAATGTGTTCTCTGCAACTGTGGTAATCCAATGTTAGCCATTTTTGTTAGATGTGAAACGCTGGATTCATTCTGCCCACATTGGCAGCTGCATGGACGCATCATCTCTCATGCTCTTTCCTGACAGTAGCAAATATTTGCTGTTTTCAAATGCTAACTGGCAAAGACTGCTGAACTCAAACCACAATGATCATAAACTAGTAAAATTCAAAGATGATTTGAACTCAGGTTGCAATGGTCTGCTTTTCTTCAAGACTTTTTTTTCCTTCAAGACTCCTGCAAGGTTTGCTTTTGCCCTGATTCTTCCTCAGAGCAGATGACAATACCCAACTATGAAAACATTTCCCCTTTTGAAGAGCTATTGGAAACAGCTCAAGAGACCACAAGCAAGCAGTGGAAACTTAAGGTAAAATAAATCAAATGAAAGGAAGTTACTGAATAATTTTTTGTTACCTTCCCTTAACAGGAGGAATCCTGAAAACACACTTGTCGCAGACATTAAATTGTTTGTAGTTATGTTGAATTTTGAAAGGGTGGAATACAAAAAAAAAAAAAGAGTTTTGCAAGTGTAATTCATGGGCAGTAAAATATAATCAGGAAATATCTGAAGTGTTTTGGTTTTTTCCTCCCATTTTTTCTCCCCCTGAAGCATGGGGTAATAACATTTTCCACATTTTTGTGACCTTGAAGGTAGTATTTTGGTAAAATGCATCTGTGTTCATTTCAGCTGCTCTCTGAAGTGCAGACCGTAGGATTCTGAAGTGCTGCAGTCCTTTTATGGCTTCTGGCTAGATACTTGGTGGACTTCAAATGCTTAGTTTAGACCTGAAAAATTCTTAAATGGACCAGAATTTTACGAACTCAGTAGAAAATGTGAAACTTCCCATACTGGCCATGAGAGAAGAGCAATCATGGAGCAAACCTTTGCTACTTTTCCCAGGGCATATATTACAGGCAAACACAATTATTAGTTAGATTTCTCTGTGTGGGTGTACACAAACTCAGTCCAATTTCCATACATCTATTAGAATCTGACTGGCTACACAGATGCCTGAATCGAGAGGCACCATACAGATCTGATGGAAGAATTCTGATGCATTTACAAGTAATCCAGTTTGCTTTCATCTGTTTTTTGCATATTGGTAATCCCAAGTACATTAGAATGCCTTTTAGTGGATACATTTTAGTCAATGAATCCAACCCAAACCTAAAGCTACAAAACAGGGAACAAACAACTAGGTGAGATGGCAGATCAGCACCATGAGGCATTTTAAAGATACACAGGAGTTCTGAGATGATGGAATTTTTAGTATCTAGTATTTAGCAGCCCCAAACTACACAGACTTTGAGAGGATTTGCTCATGATATTCTATTATTCCTGAAATGGGTTTCTTACAGACTGTGGTGAAGTTCAAGATGCTTGCTATTATGTATTTATCAGAAAGGTGTTATTTAACTACAAGTGACCTTCGATTACAGATGGTCTCATGATGCAAAAATACAAACCAAGGTCCCAACTCAGAATGGCTCGAACTTTCAATGAAATCTTGGTTCAAGCCATTATGAATGTCATGGCTATTTGCAAAATTCAGATTGAGGTTTGAATGTCAATGTATGCATCAAGTTGAGGGGCTTAGCGGCCTGGTTATCTGCCTCAGATTCGTCTCCAATTCTCACGAGTTACTGTACCTTCAACAGATTCTGACAGGTTTAAAGAGCATTAGCTTTCAGGCAGAGTAAAGAAGAATGGCACGAAAAATGGCCAAGCCAGGCAAAACAGATAAACAGCTCTGTCAAACCCATACTGTGAAGAAGCAAAGATGCAGCCAGGAAGATCAGTTATATATATATTTAAAAAAAGAACTGTCACAACCATCTGAACTTCAGCAGAACAACAGGCTGTATTTGGAGCCCCTAGACACAGTGAACACTTTAGCAAGCAAATGAACCCCTCGTGCCTTAGTAAAAAAAAGTATCCTGTACTCACCATCCATGAAAGCTTGAACAGCCTTGTCTACATTGTTATCAAACTGCTGCAACACCAGAACTATCTCATTATTGCTTTTGTTCGGAACAATTGATCGGATTGCATTGATCTGGAAGGAAAAAGAAAACAGGAAGACAACAACTTACGAGTCTATCTTTAGACTCCTTTAGACAACAAGGTATCTCTGTGCCAATATATGTTCATATAAAATGCACATTATACATGACTTGTAAGCACAGGTATGTAGCAACATGTCTGTATGAAGCAATACCCATCTTCTCCTTACCTGCTCATGCAAATAATGAAAGCAATTCCTTCAATCATAGAACTGGTAACCAGTAAGCCTGGAAGCAAATCCTGCCCTCAGTCACACTGAGAGAACTAGTTTAATTAAACTGAGAATTGGGCCTTATACTTCCTTCACAGAATGTTAGGGGCTGAAAGGCACCTTGAAAGATCATCCAGTCCAACCTCCCTGCCAGAGCAGGATCACCTATACCAGATCACACTGAAACACATCCATGCAGGTTTTGAATATCTCCAGAGAAGGAGACTCTACAACCTCTCTGGGCAGCCAGTTCCAGTGTTCTGCCACCTTCACAGTGAAAAAAAATTATCCTTGTGTTTACATGGAACCTCCTCTGCTCCAGCTTGGACCTACTGCCCCTTATCATTGGACATCACTGAGCAGAGCCTCACTCCCTCCTCCTAACACCGCCCTTCACATCTTTATAAGCATGAATGAGGTCACCCCTCAGTCTCATCTTTTCTAAGCTAAAGAGCCCCAGCTCCCTCAGTCTCTCCCCATAAGGGAGAAGTTCCACTGCCTTAATTCCGAATGTTCTATTTGCTGCCATGCGAATTTCCAACACATCATCTATACAAACTCAGAGTACACAACTCCTTCAACAAGGCTGCTGCGCAGTCTTGCAACATCAAAGTTATGATGCCTGCTTTTTTTGACATCTGAAAAACAATTACATGCATGAAAACATGCCCAGACAGTATAGTTTTTAAAAGCTCTAGTGGCTGCTCAGCATCATTTCAGTTTCAGGTTACATATATGTGTCTAGGAAGCTTCTATAACAAAATCCTGAACAATGGACACAGGAAGCCAAATGCTTCCTTCAGGAAACTCTGCTGATGGATGAGGTGTTAACACCTACAGATGATTCTGGCACGCCATGCTTCAATTCCACAGCATTTTCTGTTGGTGTATTTATTGTCTTTAGTATCCATTTATACCAAATAGTAATCCAAACTGCTATGCTTCTTATTGGAATCATGCTGATGATCAGCCTTTCTCATACCCACATAATCTAGGTGAAGGTAAATAGTTACATGAAACTTAATTACTATCTTGTATTAATGGTAGACAAGCTTCACTAGGTAGTGTCACAATAAAAATACTTGGTTAACTGTAATTAGCAAAACTAACAAAAGCCTATGGTGGTTCTCCAAGAAAACAACAACAAAAAACAAACAAAAAAACTAAACACCAAAAAACAAACCAACCCAAACCACACACACTTATCAGTGCCAAAGTCTGGTTGTTCCAAATCAGCTTTTTGAGCTTCTGTATCACTCTATTCAGCATGTGTTTTCCATTAGAAACTTGGTTTTGCACTGCAAATGTTTACCCAGCACACTCTGCCATCTTTCTGTGGGAAACACGTCCTTGATTAGAGTGTACTTTATTTACTGCATCACGATGTCGTCATGCTAATTTCTGATTGTGAAGCACAGGTGGTCTTTTTATTGTACTGTGAAATATGACTGTGAAAAATAATCAAAGAATATAATACAAGAAGATAGATCTGTTTAGGGGAACTAGGCTGACTTACACATTGAGAGCATTCACACTACTTTGTCTTAGCTGTCTATTTGGATGATGAAGAACAATCTTTCTGGATTCTCTTTATGGAGTCTCCATTAATGGAGACACCAGAAGGTGAATCAGAAGACTTAATTGCAGATTTACAACCAAAACAAACAATAATTTTTAAAATGTTACTTTGCTGTAGTCTCTTCACTCCATTTCTCAACTTCAGCATGACTTCATTACTATGTGGTACCATTTACTCTGCACCTTATCACACATCTCTCTGCAGCTTCAGATTTGCCCACAACACATTTCAAGTAGCAAGTCCAAGAGTTTAGATAGACTAGACTGTCAGCTGGACTGCTTGAAGCAGAGTTGCCAGAAACTATGCAGAAAAACCCTGTCTGCTCAAGCTTATCTCTTCAGCTGATGTGCCTGCATAGGGAGGGAAGTGATGAGTACAGCTCTCTATGCACTGCAGGCATTCAAGTGAAAGCCATCCCAAACAAACAGGATGTGTGGAGAAAGCTCTGGAAAAAGGAGTTTTATTCACCTTCTAATTGTGGGCACAGGCATGCTATTTATTGATAAAGCTGCAACAAGTATGAACTGAGCTGGCTCCATATCAACAGAAGCTGGCAAAGACACTAGGGTGTAGCAAGCCACAAGATGCAGCCCACTTTATGTTCAAGCTGGCAGTTGCCAAACATTTCCACCATGTGGATTACATCCTCACAGTCTTGCAGACCCCTCCTCCCCTCTTACTTCCACAATCATATGGATCATTTCTCTGCCTACTCAAAATTGCATCATCTCTTTGTGGCAACTGCTTACAAGAAAAATAGTAAAAAGAAACATCTAGTGAATTGCAGCCATCTTTAAATGTCAGCATGTCCTTCTTCTATGAAAAGTCTGGAAGCCTCAAGAAGCATCTGGAAACAACAAAGTGATGGATCATCACACACTGCAGTTTGGAAACTTCTTAAAGACATTAAGAAAAAAATATGTGGGGTGGAGGACACTGACACACAAGAACTCAACCAGACAATGTTTTAGGCTACAGAATCTACTGAAGATTTTGGTTGCACTGCACAGTCATTGTTAAGAATTTTTTGACTAACAGCAAAAGAACAGAATTAAGGTGATAATTTTCACGAGAAAAATTCATCAGGAAAAGATCATCAGACTGCAAAGAAAAGCACCCAGGACATAGGAAATTCCAAAGATGGCTACAAGTGTCAAATTGTGACCAGACAGCCTGACTCAGAGGAGGACAAGGTGTGTTGAGGGAGACTAAGCCATATGACAGCCTTCACCTGGAAATGCACATTTCAAGATCCTTGAGCACAAAGATGATCAGGGGGCTGGAGCACCTCTCCTACCAGGACAGGCTGAGGGAGCTGGGGTTGTTCAGCCTGGAAAAAAGGCTGCTGTGAGGAGACCTAATAGTGGCCCTGAGAGGGGCCTACAAGAAGGCTGCAGAGGGACTGTTTCCAAAGGCCTGCAGTGATAGGATGAGAGGCAATGGTTTGAAATTGGAGAAGAGCAGATTTAGATTGGATGTTAGGAACAAGTTCTGCACTATGAGGCTGTTGTCCAGGGTGGTAGTTGAATATCTCCAGGAATGGGGCCTCAAGATCAGGCTTAACGAGCCTCTGAGCAACGTGATCTAGTGAAGGATATCCCTGCTGACTGCAGATATGCTGGCTCCTCTATCACCTGAACTAGCAGATGAACCAAACCAGACATTTTGCTAGTACAGCTATACACCTCAACAGCTTACAAGCCTCCAGCTACTTGAGAGAAGTCAGCCACTACCCAATCCTGAAAACTACAGATAGCTCATTTTTTATTAAATGTGTAATAGAATAAATCCAGGGCAGGAGATGAGTCCCAACTTTGTCCCTCTAAACTTCTAGTTCATCTTTTCAACATGTAAGCAACAGATATGAAACTAGAATAAATTAAGATTGTATGCCTTCTCATACAAATGCCTTTAAAAACCATATTTAACATCCTACAGCAGGATAAAGGTACAAGAGCCAAAGAATCTCCTAACACACAGTGACACTGCATTAATACCTAGCAGTCTGCAAGAGCAAACTCACAGCAGTCTGCTTCATTCGATTTATTTCTGTGTATGTGGGTTTGTTACCCTCTGAAACCTCATCACAGGAAGAACAACATTACCAGACACTGCAGAGAAGTCAGCTATTCTAACCATTTTGTGAATCATCATGTCATTACTCAGTGCAGATTCCCAGTGAACTTCTGTCATCATCTGGATTCTAGACAAACATTCCAGGACACAGAGAGAATTCAGTAACATACCTTCTGAACCACAGATAACTGTGCTGTTCGTGTCAGCATTAGTTGAGAAGCTGTCACTGACAAGCAGTTAAATTCCTGGGCTTTCCCTCCTGTAGCCTGACCAGAACACACATTTTCTTAGTGTACTAAGACAACTTGCACAGAAAACCCACTTTACAGAAATTCCAGATCTAAAATATAAACAGTGACCTTGAAAACAACTGTGCACGATCATGGACACAGAAAGCAGAGCCTGAAACCACCTCTATTTAAATCCACAATCCAGAGACCTACCTTGCAAGCTTGCATTTAGCTCTTGGGGACATAGCTACCCTTCCAGATAAGGCTGAAGTTAGCTCAAAGTTTACAAGGCTTTTAATTAATTTTTTGAGCTGAAGTCCTAAACACACACTTAGCTGAAATGCTTGTTCAAGCCCTGTTAAAGCTGCTGCAATCTGTGTCAGGTTGCATCTCATCAAGACCAGAATTTCACAGTCATGAGGTTGTTTTTAACAGTCTCTTATACAAATTGCTGAGGACTGCCTAGAAATTGCAGCAAAATTGCAAAAGGGTCCATGTCCCCTCAGATAAGCTGGTTTTATCCCAGAAAAAAAAAATGCAAGTTCTAATCTGATATACTTGACTATTTTTCTGACAACTACTGTTAAACTATAGACAATTTCACTTGGGGCAAATTTTTGGCTCACCTATTAAAAACACAACAACAAACAAAAAACCCCAACCAACCAACCCCCACAAACTTCAGTAACAGATTACTTTTGAGCAGCATGAAACAGGAGAGAACAAGTCTAAAATTCCAAATTCTCACAGTACCTTGCTCAAAGTCCTCATGAACATCCATCTCATGAGACTTTCCTAATAACTCATGCTCACAAAGAACTGCAGCCTGCCTCAAAGTTGTGCCAGCAGATTACCTACTCCACATCCAGAACCAAGCTGACATTGCTGTACACTCCTCTGAGTCCTTTAGGTTCTCTGTCAAGTTTCAGATGGTTCCCAAGCAACTGTAACAACATGGAATCAATCGCTGCCTGTTTGTTGCTTTAGTCCATCTGCTCCCCCTTGGCATCACCTCAAAGAGCCTGTTTCTGGTGAATAAGTAACATATCCGGGGACCAGGGAATGTGTTTATATATTTCTGACATAGTGACAAATTAAACTTCTTTGCTGAAAGCTCACGGCTGTTGTGAAATCCCTGAACACAGCTGGTCTAATCCCCTTGAAGTAAGCTACTATTATGGTCACTTACTCAAAAATAGTCTTACTTATGCTTGTTTAGGAGCATTGATGCTGATGCACCTTCACTTCGTACTAAACACCAAGTTCAAAAGATTTTAAGTCAGGAGCTAAATTAATTTAGAAGTATGCTTCTCAACAAACCCACTGCCATTTTCCTACTGTGTGTCAGTGACAAATCTTTCTGCTTGTGCACACACTATATATATCCACAAGTAGCAGTGCAGGCCAAGCTCAACTAGATTAAACCTCCAGTTGGGGTTAACCCCAATCCTGCAAGAGAATCAGAGAAGGCTGTCTGCAGAACTCTGATGGCTTCTATAACCAGGAATTCAGCATTAGCATCCTGGTACATAAAGCAGGAAAAAGCATTTCCTGGAAAAACCCCTTCATGACAGAATTTAAGGTTTTGAAAACTCCTACACAAACATATTTCATCAATACAACTGACTGGTGCATTAAGGGCCCATTCCATACAGCAGAGACATTTGTCTGAGAGTTTACTAACAGAGTTCGTTATAAGACACTGAACAAGTGTTAACATCCCTTTGAGCAAAAAAGAAACAGCTTTCAGCAGGTCTGCAAATCTTTCTACTATATGACCTGTTTATCATACTGTGGTGGGTTTGGAAGGATAAGGCCGAGAAGCCTCCTCCCTTCCCCCTTGTAAAGTAAAAGGGAAAAAAAAATTGAAGGGAAAGGAAAAAAAAACTCGCAAGCTGAATTAGCAAAGCAGTGGAGCTATATTTACAAAGCGATGTAGGGTTTGCAGGGGATTATTTACAAATTTACAATATCTACAATATATACAAAGATATACAACAGAGTAACACAGAAATGAGAGTGACCCCCCTCTGGACAGAGGGGGTTCCCCACCTCCGCTCTCCCCTCTCTCCCCCCTTTCCCCAGAGTGGGATAGGAAGAGAGAGAAAAGAGAGGAGAAAAAAAAAATGTTAGAAGCGGTTTGTGTTAATTGGAAAGGAGTTAGTATACAGGCCTGTTATCTGGTTTTCAAGGCCGAGGCCTTGGCAGAAAGCCCAGCACAGAAAGCTGCTGCACGGAGCAAAGACGGAAGCAAGACTGACTGAGAAGTGCTGGAAATGTCCAGTATAGTCCCAACTCAGAAGTGCTTCCTCCCACTCGTCCAATGAAATTAGTTTAGACTATTCCTTCCGTTTACCAACTTCCGTCCACCATATTCCCTTTCTTAAGGGGGCAACGTCAACCGGCCACAATCCACCCCTTCTAAACAATTTCATTGGCTGTTCATACTGTCCATCTAATCCAAAACAATATTTACAGTTCGTGAGTAAAGTTCATAGTCCATTCCGGCTATGCTCAGATGTAGATGATTCAAAAGTCCAAGAAAATCAGAAAATGAGAAAAATGGAAAACAGTTCATTTCTTCACCGATGAAGCGAAGAAAAGGGAAACAGGGAATCTCAGGGTCTCTTAGTTGACTCAGGGCTCTCAGGGATCTCAGGGTTCGTGCACCGTAGACTCCTCGTTGATTCTTCCTTTGGACGCGATGTAGCTATACAACAGTTTGAAATTAACCTCTTTCAGCTAAAGTTAAATTTCTTTGTGGAATACACTGAATTTCACCATTCTCTTGCATTACCCAATAAGTGTGACCCGGACCTTCAGCTGAAACCACCCCTCGGACAGGTTTAGCCTCTCCTGAGGGTGAAAATACCCAAACAGTTTTACCTAACAGATTCTTTTCTCTAACAACAGGAACTCTATCACCTTCTACTTTCCGTAGCAAATCTGAATGTGCAGGTCCGGCTCGGTTCACTGAACCTCTACTATTTACCAGCCAGGTTGCTTGTGCTAAATGTTTTTCCCAGTTTTTCAAAGATCCACCTCCCATGGCTTTGAGAGTGGTCTTCAACAAACCGTTGTAGCGTTCAATCTTCCCTGAAGCTGGTGCATAGTAGGGAATGTGGAATATCCACTCAATACCGTGCTCTTTTGCCCAGTTCTTTACAAGGTTGTTCTTGAAATGAGTTCCGTTGTCTGACTCAATCCTCTCTGGAGTTCCGTGTCTCCACAGGATTTGTCTCTCCAGACCAAGAATGGTGTTGCGTGCAGTTGCATGTGGAACTGGATAAGTTTCCAACCATCCAGTGTTTGCCTCTACCATAGTAAGCACGTATTGCTTACCAGAACGAGAACGTGGTAGAGTGATGTAGTCAATCTGCCAAGCTTCACCATACTTGTACTTGGACCATCTGTCACCATACCACAAGGGCTTAAGTCGTTTTGCCTGCTTAATAGCAGCACAAATGTCACAGTCATGGATGACTTGCGTGATAGCATCCATGGAAATGTCTATGGATCTGTCACGAGCCCATTGGTATGTTGCATCTCTGCCTTGATGTCCTGACGAATCGTGAGCCCACCGAGCTAAGAATATCTCACCTCGGTGTTTCCAGTCGAGATCAAGATTAGAGTCCATGTCTACTTGAGAAACTCTTGCAGCTAGATCTGCCTGATGGTTGTGTTGCTGTTCCTCAGTAGCTTTGCTCTTAGGAATGTGAGCATCAATGTGTCTCACTTTCACTGGAATTCTCTCGATTCGATCAGCAATGTCCTGCCATAGGTTGGCTGCCCAAATGGGTTTTCCTTTCCTCTGCCAACCACTCTTCTTCCAGTTCTTTAGCCAACCCCATAGAGCATTGGCTACCATCCATGAGTCGGTGTAGAGATAAAGCTTTGGCCATCTCTCACGTTCAGCTACGTCGAGAGCTAGCTGGACAGCTTTTACCTCTGCGAACTGACTGGATTCTCCTTCTCCATCTTTCGCCTCTGCAACTCGGCGTATTGGACTCCACACTGCAGACTTCCACCTTCGCTTGTTTCCAACAAGACGACAGGAACCGTCTGTGAACAAAGCATATTTCTTTTCATCATCAGAAAGGTCATTGTAAGGAGGAGCTTCCTCAGCACGAGTTACTTTCTCCTCTGGAGGTTTAGCACAGTTGATGCCTTCAGGCCAACTTGAGATCACCTCCACTAGACCAGGTCTTTCAAGATTTCCCATTCGAGCTCTCTGTGTTATCAGAGCCATCCACTTAGACCACGTTGAGTCTGTGGCATGATGTGGTGTGGATCCTTTGCCTTTGAACATCCAATTCAAAACTGGTAATCTGGGAGCTAAGAGAAGTTGTGATTCAGTTCCAATCACTTCAGAAGATGCTTTTACTCCTTCATAGGCAGCTAAAATTTCTTTCTCTGTTGGAGTATAGTTAGCCTCTGAACCTCTGTAACCTCGACTCCAGAAACCAAGAGGTCGTCCACGTGTCTCACCTGGAGCTTTTTGCCACAAGCACCAGGTTGGACCATTGTCACTTGCAGCCGTGTACAAAATGTTCTTAATGTCTGGACCATCTCGGACCGGTCCCAGACCCATTGCTTGAACTACCTCTTGCTTTATCTGGTCAAAGGCTGCTTGTTGTTCAGGTCCCCAGTGGAAATGGTTTCTCTTTCGAGTTACATCATACAGAGGTTTCACAATCTGACTGTATCCAGGAATGTGCAGTCTCCAAAATCCCACTATCCCCAAGAAACGTAGGGTCTCTTGCTTGTTTGTGGGACTTGCCATGGTAGAGACTCTATTTACCACATCCACTGGAATGTGTCGGCGTCCATCTTGCCACCGCACTCCCAGAAATTGAATCTCTGTGGTAGGTCCTTTCACCTTGTCTCGCTTGATGGCAAAACCTGCATTCAGAAGAATGTCAATGATTTTGTTACCTTTCTTGAAGACTTCCTCAGCAGTTTTACCCCAGACGATGATATCATCGATGAACTGGATGTGTTCTGGAGCACCTCCTTTCTCCAGAGCATCGTGGATCACTGCATGACAGATGCTTGAGCTGTGGATCCAGCCCATTGGCAATCTGTTGAAAGTGTACTGGATTCCTCTCCAGGTGAAAGCAAACTGAGGCCTGCATTCCTCTGCTATGGGAATAGAGAAAAATGCATTAGCAATGTCTATGGTAGCATACCATTTGGCCTCTTTGGATTCCAGCTCATACTGTAGTTCCATCATGTCTGGTACTGCTGCACTCATAGGTGGTGTCACTTCATTTAGGGCTCGGTAGTCTACCGTCAGACGCCAGTCTCCATTCTGCTTCCGCACAGGCCACACTGGACTGTTGAAAGGTGAATGAGTTTTGCTGACGACTTTCTGACTCTCCAACTGACGAATCAGATTCTGAATGGGCAACAAAGAGTCACGGTTGGTTCTGTATTGTCTGTGATGCACAGTCTGAGAAGCAACCGGCAATTTAATGTCCTGTATCTTATGTTGTCCCACAACTGCAGATTCATCAGAAAGCTCAGGTCTGGCAGACAGCTTCAATTTTTGTCCATCAATTTCTATTGAAGCTACTCCAAAAGCCCATTTGTAACCTCTAGGGTCTTTGAAACGCCCTTCTCTCAGAAAATCAATTCCCAAAATACAAGGTGCGTCAGGTCCGGTCACAACTGTATGCTTCCTCCATTGTTTACCAGTTAAACTTATATTAACCTCTACCTTACTTAACTCTTGAGATCCACCAGTGACTCCCAGAATAGTTATAGACTCTGATCCCTGATAATTTGATGGTATTATGGTGCACTGAGCTCCTGTGTCAACCAAGGCCCTGTACTTCCGAAATTGTGAAGTGCCAGGCCACTGGATGTACACATCCCAATAGATTCTATTATCTCTGTTATCCCTCTCCTCCCCCTGGCGGGAGGCAGGGCACCCCTAGTTATGGGGAACATGCGCACATGTGCATTGCACGTAGTTTGCAGGGTTATAACTTTGCATGTTATAACTGGAGCCACTGTTGGAGCCATAAGAGTCGTTCTGGGGAACTGTGGAAGTAACAGCTACCCTTCTGGTATTGCTACCTCGGGTTCTGCCACTTTGCAATTCCCTCAGTCTCCTGAAAAGATTAGAAGTTGGTTGGCCATCCCAGCGGTTCATGTTCTCACCAAACTGATCACGCAGAGTTATCCAAATAGTTCTACGTGATTGTCTTGGTGGTCTGTTTTGGAATGACCTGTTTTGGAATGTCCTGTTTTGGAATGACCTCCTTGGAGGACGTGTATTCCTCACAGATGAGACTTGTACCCACCTGGAGGAAGAATTGAAATTATCCCTTTGTGCCAATTGGGATATGGAATTTCTAAATTCATCTTTTAACTCTCTTATGCAATTCTGAATATCACCAGACATCGTTTTAATGGCCGAAACTAAAGAACCACGTGTCATGCTATCCTCCAATTGTCTCATTTGATCACTGAATTGGCCAACCGTAGGAGAAGCTCCACCATAACTTCTTGACACAATTCTGCTTGCCAAAATGTTTGCATAATTAGAAGGAGCAAGTTTAATGATCTTCTTAGCGAGACCAATACCTACAGGAATGTCATCAGGATTCAGAGTTTCATGTTCACCATAGAGTAGCTCTCTAACAGCAAATTCTCTCAAGCGCTTAATTCCCTCATCTATGGTAGTCCAGGGTTTAGGATTCCAGGGAAGATCATCTCGGGAAGGGTATCTCAGGGCAACCGCTATTAAAAGGCGTATCCACAGATTAACCTTACCGAGAGCTTCGCCTAGATGTCTATCTATTCCATTGTCCCTTGAGAGAGTTCCTAACTGAGCTGCTGACTTGTCTCCAACTGTTAGAGCTGAAGCACCTGTATCATAACACCTACTAAGCCAAGCTAGAACTGGCTCCTTATCTGCCCTGGTGAAATCTTTACGGACATTTCTCAATTCCTCCCGTGGTGACGAACAGTCTGTAATATCATCTTCATCTTCATCTCCCTGAATTCTTTGCCCGTAAAATCCTGCTGTCATTCTCCTAAGGATCTCTTTAAGCTGAGAACCACCTTTGCCAGCTGCTTTCCTAGCTTCATCTCTATCCTGCTTTGATCTCACTAGGTTAGCTAGATCTTTAAAACAAACTTTCTCTTCCTCCTGAGCAGGATCTTTTACAGTAGAGGGCCCCTCACCAGGATCAGTCTCCACCTCTTCTTCTCCATCTTGGGCCTTTCCACTTCTAGTCTTTAAAGGAGCCACCTTAACTGGAGCTGTGTTTGAATTTACAGCCATCTTAATGGAAGCTGACAGGTCCTGAGATAAATCAGCTGCTGGGGCAGTGACTTCCGGTCCCACTGAGGGAGTGGGTGGAAGTGACGTTGCTCCATTACTGGCCGATGGAGAAGAAGAAGGAGGAGTGGGAGAAGGAGTAGGTGCCATGTTGATACCAGCCGATGCCCTTGGCTGCTTGCTAGAATCAGCAGAAAAGTCATTTAGAGCTGCTTTACCAATTAACTTTTTAGCCTTCTTTGTAACTGACACGGGTTCTCCACAGTCCTCGTCACTAGATGACTCTGGGACTGATCGAGAGCCACGGCGTTTTCTTTTTGATCTAGTTTTAATAACAAAACAAGCTCTGGACACCTTTCTCTCTCGCCGCAGAGAGACCAGCAGATACACGTTAATTATCACCATCAGCAGAATTATAGACATGAAATAAATCACCTTTGGATCCCAGGCATCACCTAAAGTTACTGTCTCCTCAGGCGGAATCTTAAAACTCTTTATCTCAATTGGGAGAGTGGTGGAGGTAACATTCCTGTATCTCACTGGCCATAATAAATTAATACATTTTCCATACCATAATTTAACTTTATACATAACCCACATATAAATTGTCCGCACCAAATATTTACCCAGGTAATCCAAAATCAAACCCAAACAATACCTGTAAATCAGAGCCCCAAAAATTGAAAAGAACAATCGCTCCACAAACCACAATACCTTCATGTTTGCTAATTCAGCTAGAAAACACTAAATCAATCAAGTAATAAATTGAACTAATTATCTGCCGCACGTTGGGCGCCAATAAAAAAAATGTGGTGGGTTTGGAAGGATAAGGCCGAGAAGCCTCCTCCCTTCCCCCTTGTAAAGTAAAAGGGAAAAAAAAATTGAAGGGAAAGGAAAAAAAAACTCGCAAGCTGAATTAGCAAAGCAGTGGAGCTATATTTACAAAGCGATGTAGGGTTTGCAGGGGATTATTTACAAATTTACAATATCTACAATATATACAAAGATATACAACAGAGTAACACAGAAATGAGAGTGACCCCCCTCTGGACAGAGGGGGTTCCCCACCTCCGCTCTCCCCTCTCTCCCCCCTTTCCCCAGAGTGGGATAGGAAGAGAGAGAAAAGAGAGGAGAAAAAAAAAATGTTAGAAGCGGTTTGTGTTAATTGGAAAGGAGTTAGTATACAGGCCTGTTATCTGGTTTTCAAGGCCGAGGCCTTGGCAGAAAGCCCAGCACAGAAAGCTGCTGCACGGAGCAAAGACGGAAGCAAGACTGACTGAGAAGTGCTGGAAATGTCCAGTATAGTCCCAACTCAGAAGTGCTTCCTCCCACTCGTCCAATGAAATTAGTTTAGACTATTCCTTCCGTTTACCAACTTCCGTCCACCATATTCCCTTTCTTAAGGGGGCAACGTCAACCGGCCACACATACTGACACCTTTGGATCATTTATCCCCAACAAGCACAAAACAAGTTCTACTTGCTGCAGAAAACTACTTCAGGCAATTACCATGGATTTATTATATCACCCTTGTCTGCCAAATTTGCAAACTAATCTACTCTGCTCTCGTGAGACCCCACCTGGAGCACTGCATCCAGTTCCAGCACCCTGAGCATAAAGAAGACAGGGAACAGGATCCAGAGGAGGCCACAAAAAATGATCAGAGGCCTGGAACCCCTCCCCTCTTGGGACAGGTTGAGAAAGTTGGGGCTGTTCAGCCTGAAGAAAAGAAAGCTCTAGGGAGACCTTCTATCAGCCTTCCAGTACCTGAAAGAGGACCTACAAGAAAGCTGGGGAGGGACTTTTTATAAAGGCTTGTAGTGATAGGATGAGAGGGAATGGATTGAAGCTTGAGGAGGGCACATTTAGACTGGAGATTAGGAAGAAATTATTTACAGTGACGATGGGGATGCCCCCTCCCTGGAGATGTTCAAGGCCAGATTGGATGAGGCATTGAGCAACCTGGTCTAGTGCAAGGTGTCCCTGCCCATGGCAGTGGGGTTGAAACTAGATGATCTTTAAGGTTCCTTCCAACCCAAAACTTCTATGTATGCATCTTTGATTTTACAAAATGGAGAAAGAAAAGGAAAAAAAAATTAACAATCAGGAATCCTGAAAGAATGTACTCTTAGTAAGAGCAGCTTAGTAAGAACTCTGCTTGAAGAATGGCAGCACTACTTAAAGACCTTAATCTATAACACCCTTAACCCAGGTCAAATGGTTCATCAAATGACACAAGCGTATTTTGATCAGCTTTGCTGGTCTTCGGGGCAAATCTGTATGCTTCAACACATGGGCACAGAACAGCTGCAAAGGTCACCTTTAAGGAGCCTTAGTGAAACCATCGCTGGGGAAACTGCTTTGTAATATACAATTTTAAATGTATATATTATTTTCATTCCTTCCACTACAAATCCTCTCCTTTCCTTGCATGCTGGCAATCATTTATGAAGACCACACTTATGGCGTAATGTAAGCAAAACTGAAACTCTCCAAAACACATCTGAATAAAATTTCCTTCTTGCAGTTTATGGAACAAACCTCTCCATCTGCTCCTGCAGTTCTGCCACTAGAAAAGACAAATGAAAAAGCAAGCCTTTCAGGAGAGCTCCAGCAAAATTTCACTCCTTACAGAATCCCCAGAGGAGCGTTTTTAGCTGAACGAGTATTTTGCCAGTTCCCACTGACACCAGATCTCATTTGTTCAAACATGTTTAGAGACATAATAATAATAAAATAAGTGTTAAAAAAATAACAAAAATAGGCCCAACAGTGGGTCTGAGTGTTTGAACGACTCCCAGTATTCCTTTGGATCCAACTCAGAATTTTGTGCCAAAAATGAATGGCTACCCTGGCCCAATATTCACTCTCCTCTTGCTAAACTACGAGGGTCTAACTGTTGCAGGAGACAACACATCACTTGTATTCCTCACTCCAATCGCTGCTTCTTTGGAGGCCCTGTCATTCAGAATCTCAGCACCTCTTCTGGTAATCTACAAGCTTAATGCTTGAATACCTCCATTAATGTTATGGAATTACTTTGGATTTAAACCAATGAGTTTGGTCCATTTTATCCCTTAATCTAGTGAACTTGTGTGCACATGACCTGAACTATGTATAACTCTCAAACTCTGAAAATCCCAATGCTAGGAAACAAGCCCTTAGCTACACTGTGTTTGCAGGCACAGAGATGAGTACAGTCAAGAGCCCAGAGGGAGAGCAACATAGTGAAGAAAGACTACAGCAGGGGTCAGGGCAGAGAAAATTAATCTGAGAGGGATCCTGATGGTAAACTTCTCCTTATGCTAGCTATATAGGCATGCTAGCTGCTAAAATGCAGAACTTGAGTTACTCCAGAAAATCCATGGGTTGTATGCATGAAAACATGGTAATTGGAACAGTCCTGGCTCCTCACAAGAGCATCACAGCTGCAGGAGTCTCTGCCAGCTATGGAAACTTCCATTAGCCTTCCTGACATCACAGGCCAGCATTTTCATAAATCTCTTGGAGTGGGTGGGGGAATAAAATAAAGTATATAGAACAGAATGTTTAATGTACTGACCGCATGAACCATTTCAGCTGAAATGCCAAAAATGAGTTACAGGGATCAGTATTACGGCAGTGTTCTCTCAGGGATAGGGTCTCACAGAGCCTGTGTGTGAGCATAATGCCCAAAATGTCTGACTCAGCCTCACATCACTTTTAAAACAGTGACAGAGATCTTATTTCCTTGAATAACTAGAAGTTAATCATGGAGATAACATGAGGAAAGGCCATCATTTAAAAAAATAAAACTAAAAACCAAACCACCACCACCACAGAAAACTAAACCAAAGCAAACCCCCACTACCAAACAACAAAGCAAAACAAACATGCTAAAGCTTCATGGGCTGGCAAAAATGTTCTCACCTGGTATTTTTGTTACAGAGAAACAAGCTTAGTTTTAAGGAGAAATTTGTGATCTGCTTTTGCAGAAACTTACAAGAAGTAAGTGTGGCCAGCAGGTCGAGGGAGGTGATCCTCCCCCTCTACTCAGCCCTGGTGAGACCCCACCTGGAGTACTGTGTCCAGTTCTGGAGCCCCTATTACAAGAGGGATGTGGAGGTGCTGGAACGTGTCCAGAGAAGGGCCACAAGGATGATCAGAGGGCTGGAGCACCTCTCCTATGAGGACAGACTGAAGGAGTTGGGGCTGTTCAGTCTGCAGAAGAGAAGGCTCCAAGGTGACCTAATTGTCGCCTTCCAGTATCTGAAGGGGCCTACAGGAAGGCTGGGGAAGGACTTCTCAGGATCTCAGGTAGTGATAGGACTAGGGGGAATGGAATGAAGCTGGAGGTGGGGAGATTCAGGCTAGATGTGAGGAGGAGGTTCTTCACCATGAGAGTGGTGAGACCCTGGAATGGGTTGTCCAGGGAGGTGGTCGAGGCCCCGTCCCTGGAGGTGTTTAAGCCCAGGCTGGATGAGGCTCTGTCCAGCCTAATCTAGTGTGGGGTGTCCCTGCCCATGGCAGGGGGGTTGGAACTAGATGATCTTTGCGGTCCCTTCCAACCCTGAATGATACTATGATACAGCAGGATCAAAGTCTTAAATATGTTATGAACTGCAAGCACTGAGGCAGAAGAATGGGAGAACTTGGAAAGAACTACATTGCATTCTGTTCTTTTCAGCAAGGCCTGATATTTGTGTTCATGGCAATGGATTTGTGGAGCTCAGCAAAAATAATTAAATTTATAAATCTGGATTTTGTTTCCCCAGAAACACTTCCTCTCTCCCCCAGACGTGGATAACAGTAAACACTAAACTCACTGCTTTGATGTTGTGTAGCCTGGCCACGTCTTGGGCTAAGTTTCTAAGCAAGACAGAGATTTGATTTTGACTTTCATGAGGACATTACAAATATGTCTGCATTCCAAACTTGCAAATGAAGTCCTTACGTTTTAGCAGTCTGTGTGCAAATATAGTTAAAGCCATCTCAGCAGGACATATCTGCTCGACCCTTTCTTTGTACTAGTGAATTACTCAGAGGATCCTAAAACTACAGTTGCCTTAGAATTACTCAGTTTGTTGCTGCCAGAGTCGACATACTGTAAACCAAATATGAGATGTCAGATGGAGATTCTGGGCATAATGACCTCATTTTAAAACAAGACAGGCTGTCCAAGTGAAATGGCAAACTGAGAATGCTGGCTTTTTCTGGAAGATACAGACTAATAACCTACTAAATAAAGGCTTAGCCTAAACCTGATGAACTCCTCATACATCGGTGTTTATCAGCGAGTTTGCAATAAAATGTTAATTATCGGCAAACTAAGTTTTCATTTTGGCATAGTGATTTAGGGGCACTGAAAACTGATGGGAAATGCAAGAATAATAAGAGAAACTATTTATAATGGAGTGTATTGATCCAATTGTTTTCTTGCCTTAAAATGTATAAGCTCATGAACACCTGATTTCAGAGTCCCAGTAGATGTCAGACCTAGAAGAGCAGATCTCTAGCATAAATAAGTCTTGCTGTAGCTCTTCACTCAAACCAGTAAAAGACAAACAGCTGATCTGTAAACTTCTGAACTTGTAAAACTGACTAAATCAATAAAATTTAAAAAAATTAAAAAATCAAGCTACACAGTAAACAGGCAGAACTTCAATTGATTTACTGAGTTGCATTTTGAGATTTCCTGTAATTTACCTGCCAGCATTCTGGCACTAAGGGATAGGATTTGATGACATTACTTTCTATTGCAAAATCCATCATGCTACTCAATATTTAAACCAAAGCTTGTGCTGTTACTAAGGGCTAAGGAAGACACTCATCATCAAAATACAGATTTGTGTTCACACACAAATCCTTGAGCACAATGAACAATTCAGTCTGCTCAGAGCCCCATTCAACCTGACCTGGAACAGTTTCAGGAACAGGGCATCCACCACCTCTCTGGACAACCTGGGCCAGTGTCTCACCTCCCTCATTCTAAAAAATGTCTTCCTTATAGCTAGTCTAAGTTTTGCACACACTCCTCAGAGGAGATGATTTTTTAACTTATATCACTCCACCTAACTGCAAAATTGAAGTGTTTCTTTTCTCTGAACTTCCTAAATGCAAACATGGAAAAAAACCAAACTCTGATTTTATAGAAGACCATGCTTCAGGAGAATTCTCAAAATGTTGGCTGCTTTTAAAATACAACCTATCATGTTATACTCATCCTACAGTCTGTCTTCCCATCTCTCTTTTTCCTATTCTGCTTTCCTATTTATGTTGGTGGGAAATATCTAAGGGTTGGATTGTCTCTTCACACTCTGCCTGCTGGGAGTCACAAAAGAGTTCCTGACCTACCTCCTATTTGTATACTAATTAGCTTTAGATCCCTTATTGCTCCTGAAAGGGTGGTGAGGCTCTCGCAACAGCCAGGATATGGAGAGGACATACTCAAGCATACACAATATGGTTAAAAACAGAGCTACTTACATAGGAAAAAAACTCCAAAACTACCCTTTTCAGGCCCTATAATTTTAGGAATTGCCTTTAAGTAGTACAGGTATGACATTCTTGTTCAGAAAAAAAGTATTTTCTAAAGGGTGGGTTACTTCAAAGGTTATATTTTGCACAGCAGCAATCATCACAAAGTGCCATTCTCCACAGCATCATGGTGCACAGGAATCACAGAAGAATAAAAGAAGTCTATCTGACAAAACATTGCCTCTTCACAGAAAAGCAAAAATGCTTCTCATCAACCACAATTTATTATTAGTCTGCCAGTGTATTTAACTTTATGCACAGAGTCAAGGCATATAAAAGTTAAGTATGTGAACAGTGTTTGAAGAAGCAGGGATGACCTATGTATGCAAATATCACTTTGGTTTGCATTGTACTGTTACTTGAACCTACCTTTTCCTTGATATTTACAGGAGAATTGATTTCTGCCATGTCTCTTCAGGTGAGAATACTGTCTGTGAAAGGAGAGAAAAAAGAAGAGATTGGTTTGAAGATTTTTAACCCCAATCTGTCAAAGCTACACCTATAAAGACTAAATGCATGTGCTTACCTATAGGCATTAAAGAAACATGAGAATACTTAAATATCCTGCATGGCAGTGCACAATCTTCCCAAAAGGCAAACAATTCAGATTTCAAACTTCATCCAGATTAGTTCTGCAAACACATTTTCTAAATGCCTTGTAGTTATGAATCTGGATAGAAAGGGTATTGTGCTTCTCCCAGCCACCTCTCTTGGACCCTATTCACTATTACTTGATACCTCTGAGGCCTTCAAGGGAATAATACCTTAGATGAACTCTGCAGCTCCTCTTTCCTCATTCATCAGCAACCCCAATTTTTGTCAGAAAATTTGTCTGAAGATCTTGTCTTAAAAAGCAATGAAATGTGCTAGGAGGCTGACAACCACTGTGTGGCTGGTTGCTTGGTTTGTTTTTCAAAATGAATTCAGAGGATTTAGCCACACAGCTCCTATTGAAACCAGCAGGATCTGTACAGTTAAACCTCCAAGTCTGCTCTGAAAACTTGGGCACATGAATGGAATTTGCATGTGATTAAGAAACCCTGCAGTATGCTATCTATTTCCAGTTCTGTGGCTAGGTAAGTGTGAGACACTGTACCACATGACAGAGTTCACACAGGGATGGGAATCCAGCTGCTTAATCATGCTTCCATCAGAACCTTAGACCTCAGCAAGGAACAGGCTTGAATCTTCACACACTAAAATTAACTCACAAAAAACAATTACAGCAAAGAGTCAAATGGAATGAAAGCTTGGTCTGGTCACCAAATTCAACTCTGATGCACAGCAATAAGAAGGTAAAGATGTATAAAAATGAGAAAGAATTCTTTGTTCTTTCCAAGTTGAAACATTTCCTCCTTTTCCCTCTTTGAACCCTTAGCTTTATGGTCTGATACAACAGTTCCTATAATTCTTCTAGATCTCTTTTAATGAACTTAAAACAATCCCTCCCTTAACTCCTGCTTTGAAACACAGCACTTCAGGGGAATTACAACTCCAGAAATTGTTTCTATTACAGTATCCGCTGTACTAAATCCTCTCATAAATTTGTGTATTCGGCCACAGGGAGAATGGGAGAGTTTGGGCTCTTCAGCCTGGAGAAGAGAATGATGCAGAGAGACCTGAAGGGGACCTACAGAAAGGCTGGAGGAGGACTGTTTGGAAGGGTTTGTGGTGATAGGATCAGGGACAATGGTTTGGAACTGGAGCATGGTGGATTTAGGTTAGACATTAGGAAGAAACTGTTTAAAATGAGTGGCAAAATACTGGCACAGGCTGCCCAGGGATGTGGTTGAGGCCCCATGCCTGGAAGTATTCAAGATCAGACTTGATGTGGCCCTGGGCAGCCTACTCTAGTTGGAGATGTCCCTGCTGCCTGTAGTGGGGTTGGACAAGATGACCTTTGAGGGTCCCTTCAAACCAGATGCAACCTGCTAATTTCCTAATTAAAGGGATGAGATTCAAGAAAGCACACTTTCAAAAATAATGTGGTTTTGTTTGGGGTAAATGGGGGAGAGAAAAATAAGGAATGAAATCTTGAGTTGTGATCTGATAATGAACAGACATGGAACTATGGAGACCCTCAAAACTGAGGTGCCAGAAGAAAAAAGAAACCTTTTGGAAAAACACAAAAAAACCAACCCTCCCCCCAACAAGTATGTTTGCTATCAGTAAGGTTCCTCATGCCATTTCTATTTTGCCATACCATGAACAGATATTCCCTGTTAAAACTCACAAGTCTTCTATTCGTCTGTAATCAGTGGCTCAGACACTTAGCTGGAGTCTCACTCCATCCATTAGGACTCGTTCCTGGCACCTGGGCCACTCTGAACACCTTCCTGTCTGCCAGTACCTCAGATCTGAAGACTTCTCTCCCTGTCCCTCCTTAAATCAAGGATGAAAAGAGATTAAGTCTTTTGTCAACCCCACCCAATGTCTAAAAGCACAGTTACAAAATGTCTGGAGGGAACCGGCAGAGAGATTACACAGAATGATGAGCTCAGGGCAACTCCACTTCCACTATTCAGTGTTGCTCCAACAACTGAAATGGAAGTGTTAGAAAAAATATTGCAGTTGTTAGTCCCCGTATAATATTTTTTACATGTACTTCTCATCTTTTGCTGCCAGCTATTCCTCAAACTAAGTGGGCATAGAATGTAAGATATATGCCATCAAATTTTCCATTTGGACAGGAAAACTTAGCTCCAAATCCCTCCATAAGTCTTCATCTCTCTTAGTGCTTTCCAGAAAAGCATGCCCTCTATCTAGTGCCATCAGAACCATGCTGGACTGATTATTTTCTGTTTAATAGGTAACAGTATGGTAAGGAATAGGGGTGGACCACATCTACTACCTCCCACCTTTTATAATGTTACAGACAGCTGCCCTCTTCCATATTACTTTAAATAAACTAATTGTGATTCAACATCTTATTACAACATTAACAAAAAACAACCAAACAAAAAAACTCAAAAACAACAACAACAAAAAACTAGGAACCAACACACCAGCACAGACACCACTAACAAACTCACTCTTCAGGCCTTAAAAGTACATTGATCAATAAAAACCAATAAAGGATGGTAAAATACCTTTATCACCTGTCAGGTTCTGTTTTCTCAGCATGTAGTTTGCTAATTTTGTATCAAAATTGCAAATTTAAGAACTGTATTCATAGTATCATAGTTTCATTCAGGGTTGGAAGGGACCACAAAGATCATCTAGTTCCAACCCCCCTGCCATGGGCAGGGACACCCCACACTAGATCAGGCTGGACAGAGCCTCATCCAGCCTGCTCTTAAACACCTCCAGGGACGGGGCCCCGACCACCTCCCTGGACAACCCATTCCAGGGTCTCACCACTCTCATGGTGAAGAACCTCCTCCTCACATCTAGCCTGAATCACCCCACCTCCAGCTTCATTCCATTCCCCCTAGTCCTATCACTCCCTGAGATCCTGAGAAGTCCTTCCCCAGCCTTCCTGTAGGCCCCTTTCAGATACTGGAAGGCCACAATTAGGTCACCTCAGAGCCTTCTCTTCTGCAGACATAACAGCCCCAACTCCTTCAGTCTGTCCTCATAGGAGAGGTGCTCCAGCCCTCTGATCATCCTTGTGGCCCTTCTCTGGACACGTTCCAGCACCTCCACATCCCTCTTGTAATAGGGGCTCCAGAACTGGACACAGTACTCCAGGTGGGGTCTCACCAGGGCTGAGTAGAGGGGGAGGATCACCTCCCTCGACCTGCTGGCCACACTTCTCCTGATGCAGCCCAGGATGTGATTAGCTTTGCAGGCTACAAGTACACACTGAGAGCTCATGTTGAACTTCTTGTCCACCAGCACCCCCAAGTCTCTCTCCTCAGGGCTACTTTCCAGCCAGTCCCTGCCCAGCCTGGATTTGTGCCTGGGATTGCCTCGACCCAGATGCAGGACCCTGCACTTGCTCTTATTGAACTTCATGAGGTTGGCCTGTGCCCACCTCTCCAGCCTGTCAAGGTCCCTCTGGATGGCCTCCCTTCCCTCCACCGTGTCTGCTGCACCACACAGCTTGGTGTCATCAGCAATCTTGCTGAGGGTGCACTCAATGCCACTGTCCATGTCACCCACAAGGATGTTGAACAAGACAAGCCCCAGGACTGATCCCTGAGGGATTCTGCTTGTCACTGGCCTCCACTGGGACATGGAGCCATTGACAGCCACTCTTTGGGTGCGGCCATCAAGCCAGTTCCTTATCCATCTAGTGGTCCACCCATCAAACCCATATGTCACCAGTTTGGAGACCAGGATGTGGTGCGGGACAGTGTCGAAGGCCTTGCCCAGGACCAGATAAACGACGTATAAAGCATGTTTTTACCATGTATGATCACTGGGATTAATTTGAGACCTCTCAATCTAGGTTGCCTCAAAGATACTAATCAAATAATTCAAATTTCCAGTGAATTTGCTGATTAAACTCTCTTATAGAATCACAGAATTGTCAGGGCTGGAAGGGACCTCAGGGATAATCTAGTTCCAACCCCACTGCCATGGGCTGGGACACCTCACTCTAGATCAGGTTGCCCAGAGCCACATCCAGCCTGGCCTTAAAGACTCCAGGGATACAGCTTCTACCACCTTCCTGTGCAACCTGTTCCAGTGTCTCACCACCCTTATGCTGAAAAATTTCTTCCTAACATCCTATCTGAATCCCCTCACTTCTAGTTCTGTTCCATTCCTCCTAGTTCTATCACTACCTGACACCCTAAAAAGTCACAAACCAGCTTCCTTGTAGGCCCCCTTAAGATACTGGAAGGCCACAATAAGGTCTCCTCGGAGCTGTCTCTTCTCCTGGCTGAGGAGCCCCAACTCTCTCAGTCTGTCTCCATGCCATCCCTTAGAGCATCTACACCCACTTAGTCTTTGTAGCAACGGTCTGACTCAGTTTAAACTGTTGGTTTAATCTCAGTTTAACACATCAAAACTCCACACAATGCCATGCCAGATCTGACTTGCCTCATCTTTGCTGCATGCTCCAGGTATTGTCATGATTACAGTTTTCCACTGATGAATGTGATGCTGATTCAGCAACTACAGGCTGCTTCAAGAAAACTTGGCAAGCCACAAAAAACATACCCTTGGTTTCTCTCTCCACTCCCCATCCCCCCTTTAAAGATCAAAAACCATGAGATTCCCAGCTTTTACAAATAGACTTGCTCCTCTACACTTCAGATTCTTCATTAATATGCATATTGCAGCTGTCAAAATGAAGATGCTAAAACTGAGCTGGAGCTATTTTTCATTCACCTTCTCCAAGGACAGATAATTGAAATAACCTGCATAAAACACTTGCTCATTTATATAACACAGTCCAGCACTACTTGTTACATAAAACATAAAGGATGCACACAAAAGGAAAAGGTCAGCATTGCACTAATTTATAAAAATATCTTTTGTAGCTGCACTCAGTTAATAGCTGATCAGTTTAGTTTTCCTCATTGCAGCACAAATTGATTTATTGAATTAACTGCTATTTTCATCTTGTACTGAACAATTACTTCACTTCCAACCCCGTAACAACAGATTAATGTTATGAACGAATAATTCTATCAACAGAATAGTCCTGCTGAAGTTTAGAAGCTCTATCTGCTGACCTGAATCTAAATTTGAGCTACTGCATTCTCATCCTGTATTCTGCAGAGAATCTTCTTTCTGCCTGAGTTACAGAGCATCATAGTATGACCCTCGACCGAGCAACTTAAGTTCACAATTTTGTCACCCAAATATGTTAATGAAGCAGATCAGTGTTAGAATGTGTCATTTTTATTGTTGATGTTAATTAAGGACCATTTACTCATTCCCAAACAGTTCAGTCAAAACCCGCAGCTCCAAAAAGCCACCATGCAAGGTAAAGGCAGAAAACAAGCAATAACAAGAAGGCTGGGGAGGGACTTCTCAGGATCTCAGGTAGTGATAGGACTAGGGGGAATGGAATGAAGCTGGAGATGATGAGATTCAGGCTGGATGTGAGGAGGAAGTTCTTCACCATGAGAGTGGTGAAGCCCTGGAATGGGTTGTCCAGGGAGGTGGCTGGGGCCCATCCCTGGAGGTGTTTAAGATCAGGCTGGATGAGGCTCTGTCCAGCCTGATCTAGTGAGGGGTGTCCCTGCCCACGGCAGGAGGGTTGGAACTAGATGATCCTTGTGGTCCCTTCCAACCTTGACTGATACTATGAATAATAATTTTAGAGCCTACTTTAAGAAAGGAGATGGAGATGTTAAGTATCTAAGCAGGTTGTGGCAGCCTGCACTATGTTTTCATCTTCTGCATTCGTCTACAGAATTTAATCTTTTAAATGTGATTCTTATCTATCCATATGTATCATACTACATGGTCTTTCTTATCTGCAGACTTCCACATGTGCTAGGTAAAGACAAACCAGGAGAAATGCAACACATGTGGCCTCCATTCCATATCTGACTTTGACTTTCATTGTAAAAGAGATGCTACCACAGAGTTGCATATGAAGGGTGGGATGAACACCTTTTCTGATGCAGTTTTAAGCTAGTATTATTGTATTAGAAAGAGTGACAAAACTGCAAGAGTGGGATTCCAAAATTCAAGTATTTAAGAAACAAATTCTTCTGGTTTTCAGTCAGATTTTACTTAGATGGCAGAAGAAAAAATCACCTCATTGGGTAAAATTCCCCCTCTACTCAGCCCTGGTGAGACCCCACCTGGAGTACTGTGTCCAGTTCTGGAGCCCCTATTACAAGAGGGATGTGGAGGTGCTGGAACGAGTCCAGAGAAGGGCCACAAGGATGATCAGAGGGCTGGAGCACCTCTCCTATGAGGACAGACTGAAGGAGTTGGGGCTGTTCAGTCTGCAGAAGAGAAGGCTCCGAGATGACCTAATTGTGGCCTTCCAGTATCTGAAGGGGGCCTACAGGAAGGCTGGGGAAGGACTTCTCAGGATCTCAGGTAGTGATAGGACTAGGGGGAATGGAATGAAGCTGGAGGTGAGGAGATTCAGGCTGGATGTGAGGAGGAGGTTCTTCACCATGAGAGTGGTGAGACCCTGGAATGGGTTGTCCAGGGAGGTGGTCGGGGCCCTGTCCCTGGGGGTGTTTAAGAGCAGGCTGGATGAGGCTCTGTCCAGCCTGATCTAGTGTGGGGTGTCCCTGCCCATGGCAGGGGGGTTGGAACTGGATGATCTTTGTGGTCCCTTCCAACCCTGAATGAAACTATGAAACTATGAAAATGCCAAACAGTAGTGTACATAAGAGGGACATGGAAATGCTGGAGGGCCACAAACATGATCAGAGGTCTGGAGCACCTCCTCTATGGGGACAGGCTGAAGAAGTTGGGGCTGTTCAGCCTGAAGAAGAGAAGGCTTTGGGGAGATATTAGAGCAGCCTCCCAGTACCCGAAAGGGGCCTACAAGAAAGCTGAGGTGGGACCGTTTACAAAAGCTTGTAGTGACAGGACAAGAGGGAATGAATTAAAGCTTGAGGAGGGCAGATTTAGACTGGAGATCAGGAAGAAATTCTTTCCAGTGAGGGTGGTAAGACACCAAATAGGTTGCCCAGGGAGACCCTTGACCAACCTGGTCTAAGTAGAAGGTGCCCTTGCCCATGGCAGGGGGGTTGGAACTAGGTGATCTTTAAGGTCTCTTCCAACCTAAACCATTTTATCAATCTATGAATCTATATGATTGTTAGCTACAATAATTAGTGTCCTTAGTCGTGCACAGAGCCCTGCCACTGTAGTTGCAAAACTACTACAGATAACACGAGAACTTGACACTTGCCTTTCCCGTCTTGAGATTAGCAATGGCTACAATTCTTTATTTGCTGAACTCTAGCATCTAAATTTTAAAATACATGCATAAACATAATCAGTGTCAAAGGCATCTAGGACATATTAGCAAGTGTCCTCCCAGCTGCCCTTTTAGCCTTCTGTGTCATTATAAACACCAGCTAGTAAAAGCAAGGTAATGTGCACTTAACACAGAACTGCTATTTTGCCAGTGCTGCTTTCTGCCTTTCCAAAGGCTGCAGCCAGAAATGGTGCATGCCATCCCTTTTGTGTTTCCTGATCTTCAGAAGTCTGAGAATAGCCACTTCAGGCTAGTTAAGTGCCTCTGGGTAAGTCTGATGGCATCTGAAGCCTTCAGTGTCCTTTTCAGTATTCTTTCCTCCTGCTCTGGCAGATGGGTTGGACTAGAGGATCTTTCAAGATCCCTTACAACCCCTGACACTCTGTGATTCTTTAAATGCCTGCATAAACATATGTACAGGAGTGCAAACACATTCCAGAGTACTCCACATCTGCATCTGCAGAGCCCAGACCCACAAAACTCCCCTGGTCAAGCTCATCTCAACCACAGAAAGCAGCTGTTGCTTCTACACTCTCCCTTCTGCTCTCAATCTAATGCAGGCTCATTCCCTGATGGTCACCACACTGCCTGAAAGCTACTGGCTGCAGAGCCAACAACAGGATGCAGGAAATAAAATGCCTCACTGATTCCACATGTAGGTCTGGATTCCTACAGAAAAGAGGCTTCTGCTCCCCTCATTGTTTATCACTTCCTCCTTGAGGATCTGTGAAAACAGTGACAGTACGCACTGAGAAAGAAGCAGATGTCTCAGACCTACAGCCTTGCAGTCTCCTTGCTTGAAAATAAACAGGAGAAGTCTGGTAAATATATAGTGGTGCATCAGGAACTCACATTATTTAATACTAACAAAATCCACACCCGTGAGACCATGGGACCTATGCACTATAAAGACAAAAGGGAAAGACATCAGAGTGGGACATGAGAGGAGTAACAGCCCTGTTACTGTTTCTGCACCTGGGTCAGTGTCCTTTGAAGCCTGTCTTTTATCCTTCTCAGATTTCTGTC
Organism: Melanerpes formicivorus; assembly: GCF_026170545.1. Taxonomy (NCBI): domain Eukaryota; kingdom Metazoa; phylum Chordata; class Aves; order Piciformes; family Picidae; genus Melanerpes; species Melanerpes formicivorus. The sequence continues at coordinate 5,017,960 of NW_027142357.1, forward strand.
AAGAGCATAAATGGTTCTAAGCAGACATCATAGTGATGCTGTGATGTCCAGTGTCACAAGATAGTTAAGGAGCAGTAAGTTCCATGCCTCATTCTGATATAGCACATTGCTCTTGGATCTTGCTGCCTTTGGTCAGGCATTGGAACAGGCTGCCCAGGGAAGTGGCAGAGTCACTGTCCCTGGAGATACTAAAAAAAAGCCAAAAACATGTAGACATGGCACTTCAGGACACGGTTTAGTGGCCAGGGTGGCATTAGGTCAAAGGTTGGTCGCAATCTCAGAAATCTTTTCAAACTGAAACAATTCTATGATTCTGTGGTTATGCTCTCTTCCTCCTAAGCAGAGACAACAGGGTCAGTAAAACCCAGGGAGTATGTGTGCTTCTCTCCTGCCAGCTAGCTCACTTTCCTCTTCCAATCCCAGGGCATGAACAAAGCTCCAGGCCGATGTGGGCTCCATGTGACAACTGCCACCAGGGTTAGCATCCTAGAGATATGCAAGTGTAAGAATCTGCTAATTTTTATAGAATGTACCTTCTGTTGGGAAGGATCCAACTGTATTTCCATGATTAACATAACTGGCATCTAAACAATGCAGACTAAAAAACCAACAGACAAAAAAAAAAAAAATCAAGAAAGTATAGATTTTGGTACCTTCAGATTCAGCCCTTCCACAGCAAATACTGTTCAAAGCTCAAACACAGTGTAAGTGGCATCACACTGCAGTAGAATAAATCAAAGTGATTCTTAGAGTCTCCAGCTCACAAGGACAGAAAATTCAGAACAGCCGCCAAACCCAGACAGCTGCAAATCTGACACCTGCACTTGCAATAATGACTAAAAAGGCAGTGAGTGGTAACATCTCCCTGATCTTTTTTCCTGTGCACTCCTTCCAAGAATTTTAGCCTAAGGTTCAACAACACCAAACTACTTTTCTTTCTACTAAAGCTTCAGACTGAATTCTAAAGCCATCTTTGCAACCTCCTTGTGTTTTCCCATCGTAAAATGCAGTCCCTACTCTTACTGTACGTGTAACAAAACAAGGAGGAACTCTGCCATATGAGACACCTGTACACAACATGGACAAAAGGCCAGCTCTGCATTAATTACAGCCAATTACTGGAATGAAGAATTGGGTCATAGAAGGGCACACACAAGTCCAGTGTAGAGCAACCTATCGATGTCACAACAGGTGGGTACCAGCACAAAGCAGATACTCTTAACTGCTGGTTGTATCTACTGAACTACAAAAATACACTATGACACTGAAATATGATCAGCCAGGAAGTCTCCAAACCATTTTTGGTTTCAGAGTAGGAAATTAGCAGTTCATTAAAATGAGGAGTCCTGTTCTGTAAATCAATTCAAACAATATGAAACAGCTTAAAAGGAAGTGACTGAAAAAAACTCATCCTAAAAGCCCAGTGATGAGGAAAATGTCTCTACCCTACAGATACTGAAGATCCAGTGTCTGTTACAAACCAGCCTCCTGCTACACTACAAGTGTGCTTTAAGCCCTTGGCTATCCTTAAGAGCAGAAGGGAATTTCTCTAAATATTTTTCATCTTCCCCTCAAACCCATCTATTAGTTCCCTAGAATCAGTCACTCTGACTCAGCAGAAACTGAAGATGCCCAGCATTTCCAAGTTTACTCCATATATCTCACCAGCAGGTCTGAGCCAAATTCAGAATAGCTGGATTCAGCCACGTGGCCAAGTAAAAAGGTCCTCTCTGCAATGCATGAGGGAGAGGTGGGGAATCCGGAAAGAAAATTTCAGACTGAGAAAACTTGCTTTCCATAGCAATGCTTGCCAAAATAACATCAGCATCTTGCTGTTCCTCAAGTGCTTGAAAGAACCTTGCTAAACATAAAGAGGAATGAAATAGCAGAACACAATCCATTCAAATTTTGCACTCTCATGAACCTCCTGCGAAACAAAGCCAGAAAGTTAAATACCTCGTTTGTAAAAACAGAAAGTATCTCCCAAGTCATTCTTGTCAGCAGTTTGAGTTATTAAAATTCATTTACATTGCCTCATATTTCACCTCAGAACTGCATGCAAGAGACAGTGTCAGTTCATTTGCTTCTGTAATTGCCTAAATGGGGAGCTCTAGGAGTATGGCATGGGAATGCTAACACCAAAAGGTGCAGAATAGTAGTACACCTAGCAGTACATCTTGCTTCAACCACAGTGGTTTCTCTAAAGAATAAGAGCAGAAGGAGAAAAGTGACTACCAGGAAGTGTTCCAATTCACACTGGTGTGGCAATGCCAGCAACGAGCAGTGTGAGCAATCTGGCAGTGCAGGCCTAGAGCCTGACAGGGTGCTAGGCCATGCTCAGCATAAGTGCAGAGCCAGCTAGCAGTGTAGCAAAACAGTGCTGTGCCTGCAGCATGTAACTAAAACAAGATACTGGTAGCTATAAACATAGAAAGTTATCTTGGGACAACAGGACATGCACCTGCATCAACAAACCTTGCGTATCGTTAGCAGTTGGACCAATAATCTATAATAGTGCGATGTGTGGTCACTCAGAGGGAACCAATGGAGCTATGCCAATGAGGCTCTCCGAGTTTATATAAGGTGTAGAAGTTCCCTTGCTATGCACTTCTGCCTTTCCTTTCTCTTCTTCTTCTACACTTTTCTTTACTGTGCTATACTTGCACCATAGGCCTGCACCACAGGCCTGCAACACTGGAACAATAAAGGAACAATACTCAATCATATTGGTCAGCTGTATTGACTCCAATCTCCATCCATATACTGGTTTAGATGTTAAGAAACAAAATTCTCACAAGGAATCAAACTTCTACCAGCAGACTAGTATGGTGTAATTGTGAATAATAAATTCTCAAAACCTAGGAGTAAATCTCAAGTTCAAAGTCCTGGAAATATTCACATTTCAGCCTTCTTTTACTAGGAGTTCCAACACCACATCAGTTTTCCTTTTCACTCAGGCATCACTGTTGAGGTGGAACTTCCAGCATTCCAGATTGTACACATTGTTCCTTGTCCTATTACTGGGCACAACCAAAAGGAGGCTGGCACCCACATCCTGAAACCCATCTCTCAGATATTTATAGATGTTGATAAGATCTCCTCTCAGCTTTCTCTTCTCTAGACTAAACAGCCTCAGTTCTCTCAGTCTTTCCTCATAGGAGAGATGAATGTTCAAGTTCCCCAATCATCCTCATAGATCTCTGTTGGACTCTCTCCAGTAGATCCCTGTCTCTTGTGCACTGAGAAGCCCAAAACTGGACACAGTATTCCAGGCGTGGTCTCACCAGGGCAGAGTTGGCAAGTTTATGGTGAGCTTGAGGAAGGAAAGAACTATACCAAAGCTCTGAAAGAGCTCCCTAAAAGTGCTTTTGATGAAAACTGATAAAGCCAGACACTCAACTGGAGGCAAGACAGACCTAAAGAAGCACTAATGCAGCTAGGCCTCAGGTGACTAACGTATGTTCAAAGCATCTGTAAGTATACTTTGAGTCAGGAAGCTTATGCAAATGCTTGAAGGCGAAGATTTGATTTAAATTTGCCAGAGAAATTGGAACCTTTTGAAACTGAACACTGAAACTGAAATGCAGCCATTCACTTTCTAGGGCCAAGACACCTCACATAGGTCCTTGGAAAAGATGCAAGTTCTTCCCTGAATGGCATTTTAAATGTTTTACTAAATTATTTTCTCAGCCTGGAGAAGAGAAGGCTCTGGGGAGACCTAATAGCAGCCTTCCAGTACCTGAAGGGGTCCTACAAGAAAGCTGCAAAGGGATTGTTTCCTAAGGCCTGCAGTGATAGGACAACGGGCAATGGTTTGAAATTAGAGCAGGTTTAAATGGGATGTGAGGAACAAGTTCTTCACCATTAGGGTGGTGAAACTCTGCAACAGGTTGCGCAGGGAGCATTGAAGCTCCATGCCCTGAGATATTCAAGGTCAGGCTTGACAAGACTCTGAGCAACCTGATCTAGTGAAGGATGTCCCTGCTGACTGCAGCAGGGTTGGACTACTTCACCTTCGGAGGTCCCTTCCAACCCAAACCATTCTATGGTTCATTCTAGGTATGTGTGTGTGTACACAAAATGCGCATATACAAAACCTCTAAGAAATGCTGATGTACACCCACAATAGACAGACACTGCCCCGGCACTACTCCTCTGCTAACAGTACCCGGGGTCACACATTACAGAGGCAGCAACACCACCAGCTTCCTGGTATGCTCAATTTTACAACTGCTAGCTTCCCCTTTTCCCCCATTTTCCTACCCTCCAGGAAAACATTGCTTTTCCCTGTTAAAAAATGGTATTCCTGGAAACAACAACAGCAGCATATCAATAAGTTAATCTATAATTACTTATTGTTCATACAGTCCTTCAACCTAATTGCTATTAGACATTGAAATAAATGCTTAATACTGTATTTACTGTACCTTGAACTGCACTTTTTCAGACAGAAAAAAAGAGAACAAAAAACTCCAAAATACAAATAAAAACCAAACAAACTACACCAAAAAAACCCAAACAACAAACAAACAAGAAACCAACTATTGTTTTCAGGTGAAACACTACTAGTGTTTCATACTAGTAGTGACAGACTTGGTGGAGTAGGCAAATGGCTGGACTTGATGATCTCAGAGGTGCTTTCCAGCCTGGATGGTCCTATGATACTCAGGTACATCACAATTAAGTGCAGAAATTCAGTCAATCAACACAAACTGTGTACTGTCAAAAAGATGCAAAGGTCTTAACCGGTCTCCCCACAGTCAGGAGAAAATGCCAGAAAACTCTTCAGCTTCTGAATGTCAAGAACATTTGCAATGTTGCCTGATATGCATGAACTGGGGCCTTTGTTTAGCCAGGAACATAAGAAACTTTAAAAAACCAACAAGCAAAACTCCAACCCCCCTAACACTTCTTAACTTGGCAAGGGCAATCCAGACAAAGAAAGCTGTTTGACTAGCCAAGGAAATGAACACAGCAAATGGAATGGTTTTATCAGTGGAATAAGAAGAAAGTAGTTTGCTCATCTCCTGAGGAACATTCTGAAGAAAATCTGTGTATGCTTTATTTTGAAGGTACTTTTCTAGGAGACAGTTAAGATCCCTGCAAACAAGCATTTAACATCACTTTGTAACATACTCTCTGCTCCACTAAACCTTGTGTTCAGCAGTATCAAGTAAAGCTCTCATTTCCAGTTGCCAGCAATGCCCTACCTGTTGAGAATGCCAGAATGCTGAAGGATGTCATACCCACTGCTCCTGGCCAAATGTGGGAGACCAGCAGGTGCCAGGTAAGTGGCAGGCTTTGTCCAGGAACTTCAAAACTGTCCTAACTGCTAAATTGCTCTTCCCACTGCTCTTAATTAGCAACACAACAATAGTATTTACAAGCTCCTATATATTGCATGTAGGCATTATCAAAGAAACTGTGCCAGTTAACAGAATTACCACACTTAAGCAAATCAAATTCTCAGTATCTCAACTTATTATAACCATCCCGGGCTGGCCAGGAATTTTTCAACAGGGGTTTTGTTGGGGTAGGTGGAGTTACTTCATAACTAGAACATTTCTAAACATCTGCTGAACAAGGCTTCTCCAAAAACCTAATGGAATTTTCTGAGAGCCAGTTGTTCTCCAGCAGAGAGCCCAGATTACAGCAAACCTCGGGAGAAAGCAAAGTTCAGCCTATCAAATCAGGAAGTTACTGTGGGTGTGCAGTCACAGAAGAGCTGACCACAGCATCAAGTATGGCTTTTTATCAGTTGTGCCCTTCCCTCACTCCCTGAGAGCCACCCCAAGTAAGGGTGAAGGTGACTACTAACTTTAAGTGCCTGCCTATATTTTCATAAAACCATGCACAAAGTCATTGTTCTCATTCACAGAAAGCAGCTCTGGCAGTCACACATACAGCTTTCTAACTGCAGACTGAACACACAGTTGAACTGCCACAAAGTCCTGTCTCCAATTTAGCCACACGCCAAAGTGTTGCAGGGCTGGCTCGGCAGGCAGCAGGTGTGAGCTGCCAGCAGATCCTGTGGTTAACAGAGCTCTGTCGCTGGCATCCACAGAAGCAACAATCTTGGCTGAATAATTGCTCAACATTTGGATTTTTCTCTCATGAATGAAAAGGGGAGGAAAAAACAAAACAAAACAAAACAAGACCCACATCTAAGAAGCAATTTACACAGGAGATGGTTTGGGTTGGAAGGCACCTCAAACATCATCTAGTTCCCAGCAATACTGGCATGGGTAAAGCTGTTCCAAAAGCTGACCTTCATCCATCATTATGTTTCCAGGGGTTCTGCTTATTATCTGAGACTACGAAGTCTAGCCACCTTGCTCCCAATCAGAGCACAGCAAACAGAGGATGATTTGGCTCTGTTTAAACTTTCTGAACTGAGCAGTTGGAGGGAAAACAGAGTTATTTCACCATTTTAATCCCACATACTCCTTGCTTTTGGACAGGACACAAATTACTGCCTTGGTCCTCCATTATAGCAGAAAACCATCCTATTGCCTCAGAGAAGGTGAGCACTCCTCTGCTGCTGAGGAAAAAGCTACCCACAATTCTTCCCATCTACTTTGACTACTTGCTCCATAGAGAACACAAAAATCCAGTCACTGGTGAAGAAAGCTCCTTGCAGTGATCATGAACCTGTACAGCATGCACCCTTTCAAAACATACTGGAAGAAGGCAGTTCTGTCTGGCCTTCACTGTAGGCTGTTTTTTAGTTACCATATTGACTTTCCCCTGTCTTTCACAGAATGATAGGGCTTAAAAGGGACCTGTGGAGATGATCTAGACTAACTCCCCTGCCAGAGCAGGCTGAGCAGGACAGTGCCCAGGGAGGTTTTGAATGACTCTAGAGATGGAGACTCCACCACCCCTCTGGGCAGCCTGTTTCAGTGTTCTACCACCCTCAACTTAAAGAAGTGCCTCCTCATGTTTAGATGGAACTTTCTGTGCTCAAGTTTGTGCCTGTTAACTCTTGTCACTGGGCACCACTGGAAACAGACTGGCCCCATCCTTGAAGCATTTATAAGCATTGATTAGATCCCCTCTCAGTCTTCTCTTCTCCAAGATAAAAAGATCCAAGATTCTCAGCATTTCTTCATAAAAGAGACTTCTAGTCCCCTAATTATCTTTGTAGCCCTTTGCTGTACCCTCTCAAGCAGTTCCCTCAGGTCCTTTCTTGATCTGGGGAGCCCAGAACTGGATACAATACTCCAGATGAGGCCTCACCAGGGCAGAGTAGAGGGGGAGAAGAACCTTCCTCAACCTGCTGGACACACAGTTCTTCATGTACCCCAGGAATCATTGGCCTCCTTGGCCACAGGGACACATTTCTGGCTCATGGTCAACCTGCTATCCACCAGTACTCCCAGGGCTTTTTCCATATGGCTGCTTTCCAGCAGGTTAGCCCCTAACCTGGTGCAAGGGGTTATTCCTCCTCTATGCTTGTTCTTGTTGAATTTCATGAGGTTACTCTTTGCTCAACTCTCCAGCCTGTCTAGGTCGTGCTGGGTGGCAGCACAGCCTGATGGTGTGTCAGCCACCCCTCCCAGTTTTGTGTCATCAGCAAACTTATTGAGGGTCCTCTCTGTCCCTTCATCCAGGTCATTGATGAATATGTAGAACAGGTCTGGACCCAGTACTGACCCCAGGGGAGCACTTGTTACAACCCTGAGGCTCGGTGCTTCCATTTTCAATCCATCCCAATCTAACCCACATTTCCTAAGCTTGCCTGTGAGGATGCTCTGGAAAGCATTCAAGGAAATCTTCATTAAAAACAGGGCTTCAGTATTGCAAAGCCATGAGAAACTGCCTGACACTTTTATGAAGACACTGAAGTTCCAGTTTTACTGTGCTTACTGCATGACCCACCTAGAAATGGATAGCACTGACTCATAAATTCACTATGAGGTTTGAAGAGGGCCATCTCAAACCCTTACAGTCAGACTGGTCACACTGCTATACATTCTCCAAAGCCTCTGTAATGCTTTTCACCACCACAAACAAACGTTTATCCACCTTAACATGAACAGAAGTGGAACAACACACTCCAAACATCCTAAAAAGAAAGAATCTCTTCAAGAACTCAAGATTGTGCTTCAACCTCAATGATTTCCTCAGAAGATTCTGTGAAAGCACAACCTGCTTTCAGTTTCAGGCTTTAATATTGATCTAAGTGATCAGTGATATCTAATCTGAACTATTTGCATCACAGCTGTCAGTTACTTTTTTGTTGACATCAGCACACAATGAAAAGAGTTGCAGGGAAGGACAGGGACACTGACAATAAAGCAACTCACTGACTTTTTTGTTCAGGCACGAACTAAAGTTTGGTTCCTACTTCAGATCTCTTTTGTTTTTCAACAGCCTAAGATAACCACATAGTTCTGATTCTTAATGTTTTAATTTTTAAAGCATTCTAGCTGTACAGATTAACAATAAACTATGATAAATGCAGAAATGCCATCTCAGGAGACTTGTAGAGTGGATTGTTCTCAAGCATAAATGTACATAAGCATACAGACAGTAACAAGATGCACCCATAGAGAATTATAGGACCAGCCATTTTTGATATAATTTTCCCAGTGTCAACATCTGACATTCCTTTAGAACTGCTCTTGCAGAAAAGTCAGCTTGAACACACAGCCCCTATTTGGAAAAGCACTGAAGTGTTACTGCATCTGTGAAACTTCAATGTTTTCAGACATTTTCAGAGAAAAACAAACTTCAGCATGTACTTGGGGTCTTTCTGAATCGTTTCAGAAGTGCCTGTGACACTAACGAAAACATCACATTGGCATGTGCAAGAAAGCGTTTTTAAAACAAGAAGCATATTTGTTCTTCTGATAATTCATTTAGTTCTACATTACAAAGCAAGAAAGCAAATCAGGTCTGAGTGGGATGGAGTTAGTATTCTTCACAGCAGCCCAGATGGTGCTGTTTTGGATGTGTGGCTACCACAGTGCTGATAATACATCAGTGTTTTGGCTACTGCTGAGCTCTGTTTGTACCCTGCCAAGGCCTTCTCTCTCTTTCCCACTACACCCCCACAGCCAGAAGGCACCATGAGGGTGGGCAGGAGGCTGGCCCGGGACACAGGTAGACAGCTGGTTCAGACTGGCCAGAGGGATTGTTCAGACATGCTTAGACACTGGTTGGGTATTGGTCTGCTTTACTTGTTTTTCCCCCTCCCTCTTTTCTTCACCCATTAAATTATATTTTAATCAAAACTCAAGAGTTCTCTGGATTTTGCTCTTCCTTTTTTCTCCCTGTGTCCCACTGTGGAGAGCTGGTGAGAGAGTTATAAAGCAGCTGTGTGGGTGCTTGGATGCTGGCCAGGGTAAACCCAGCACAGCAAGTCATACGGAAAGCCCATTCCAGATTGGTGCACAATACCCTTGTCAGATGTTCTGATGTAGAACTTGCCCCAACATTCACTCTCTACAGTATTCTTTCTGTGGATATTAGTATGGCACTTTACATCCAAATAACTGAGCTGTGTATAATCCTCAGCACAGCTCTACTGTCTTGGGAAGCATTTATTATTATCATCTTACTGATGTGTGAGAGATGGAGAGAGACTACATGAAAAGACTTTCACAGCTGATTAAAAGCTGAATAAAACTTTTGGCCTCATTTCCAGGGAGAACTTTTACACACACTACCCATCTCTTAATACCAACCTAACCATTTTGTGGAGCTGAAAAATCAGCCCTTTAACAAACCTGAGGGCTCTATTGACCTCCCTGCTACTGCACCTCTAAGCACATGATTTGGTTCACAAATCCGGTCCTTCACTAACAAGCCAGCAAAGAGACATTATTCTGATGTGGAAGACCAAGTACAGCTGAAAAACTACCATTTTTTCACTGAATTCACTAAATGGTAGCACTTCTCTTCTGAGAAATCCTTGTGCTATGTAACATTGCTGGCAAGGGTGAAGATGCTTCCAAGATATCTTGCTCTCTAGGCAGGCCATCTGTTTGAGAGCTCAAGGTCTGGTCAGGAACTGACCTGATGATTCACTTGGTTGTAGTAAATAGAGCTCATAGCCAGACAAGTAATATTTCATCACGTACTTGGCCATGCTTGGGATCAGCAGATGTGCAAGAGCCACTTTGGGCACCCATATCTTCCCCCCCCCCCCCTTCTTTCCTCTGAGACACAACTCACTGCTATTGACTATAGTGTGCTAAACTGTTAACTAGCAGATTCCATTCAGCCACTCCCTGAAAAATTTCAAAGCCACAAGTTTTGGAATTTTGCCATGTAGCACTCTGTGTGGAGGAGGAAAAAAAAAAAAGACAAAATGAAATCCTTAAGAAACAGTGTAACTGCCCTCCATCAAAAAAACAGGGTGCCTGCAGAGAATAACAGCTTCAAATGTGCCCTGCTTCTCCTGCCCGGTTAGTACAATGTCTGGGCATTTCATGAGCCTCCATACCCAGTCTATTACTATCCTGAGAGCCATGGTCATGTGCAGGAGTACTGTTCTCTCATTTTACAAATGTAAAATTGAGGAATGAAGTGACTCACTGAAGATTTCTCAGGAAATACAGATGTCCTAAGCTGCCAGCAAATGGGAGAATCTTAAAGATACTTGAAAAGGTGGTCATCTCCATAAGAATTACACAGAACAATGAGATAATTATCCCACTCGGTAGACTGAGGCTTGGACCAGACTTAGCTTATGCTTTCGTAACATGCTGGACAGAAAGAAACTGCCTACTTTCATACACAACAGCAAATGTTAAACAATTTTCTTTTTTAAAGTGACCCAAAAATTGGGTTCAGACCACCTCTAAACTGAGGCAGCAATCCCATTTCTCAGTTTTGCAGTCTATAGGTTTGCCTCATTTCTTTTTTTCTTATTCTGAAGCTGCCCTTTCCTACCACTCTCTGAATATCACCTTGAACTACACTTAGTGCAAGACAATTTCAAAACACTAGTTCAGCAGATCTTTCAGTTGCAAACCACGATACAGCTTTACAGTAGTTCAAACCAAAACATGAGCAGAAGCAGAAGGACAGTGCTAGTGTGAGCTGATAAACTTTAGGACCCAGAGAAAGATGATAAAGGAATGAAATGTGTCTGGTATGGTGAAAGATAGACTCTACAGACAAAACAGGAACCAAAGCAGCTTCTGAGATCTGGAAGAAGGCTGCACTGCTATGGCAAAGGAAGCCCCCGAAGTTCTTGCCTTGTTCTCACACTGATAGACTTACAAATAAAGCACCTTCCTGTTTGTTATCTATCACACAGAGGTGTGATGTGACAGCAGGCACAATTAGCCACTAATCTGCGTTCTTGGGAGAAGTCAAAGCTACAAAGTAAAGAATTTCTAAAGCACTATTTTACTAGCTGTTGCATTTGTATTATCTTTTTTCCCCCCAGGGATCACTGTGGCATGTGGCTCTATGATCAGTTTTAGCAGGACAGCTCAAAAAGCCTGTTACATGAAGTACAGGTTGAAAGTGTGAGTTACAAGTTTCTGAATGTTGCCAAGACAGACATAAAAGTGATCCTACCACTGTGAATAGCTCCAGTTTCTGTTCTGATTTTTCTGTCTTCTCCAATACTGTGTCTCCTGAAAAACTGGCTGGAAGGTAAAAAGAAAGCAAAAAGTTAATTTGCTTGATTTAGTTTACTGCTTTCTTCTTACAGGAGATATTTGTGAAATAACATCCCTCACCCCCTTCATGTTCTGGTCAACACGTGGGCGTGCTGATAGATGCCCTACGCAGTTTTTACAGGGCTTATCTTCACGGCCATGAAAGCACAAGCAATTACCTAAGCCTTGTTCTCAACCACCTTCCTGACCACATACAATTCTCTCAGCTAAAACAAACTTGTTTTTAAGACTAACATGTATTTTAAACTCAAACCAGCCAGCACACATTGGGATGTGCAGAAAGGTAAACCACAGAGATGCAAACTGCTCTATCCATTAATGCAAGAGAGCTGTAGGTGAAGTGCTGATAACTCACCAGTTACTAATCAAATCCCTCTGAGCAGCACCAGTGCAGTTTCAGTGTGGTCATTTACCAATAATCAATATTATTCTCTCAAGAACATTAACTCAGCTAAAACAAAGGCAAGCCCAGAGAGTGAAACCGGTGCTTTGCCCATAGTACAAGACCTTTGCCTATGTACATGCAAACTGCAGGAGATTCTCCCCAAAATTAAAGACCTGTAACCACAAGGGCAGCTGAGTGCCTGTTCATGTCCATACACTGATGAATGAAAACCTGATTTCCTCATTTCATTGAGCAACAGAAGAGTTTCGTACTCTCTTCCACAGCTGTAAGGAAAAGGCAGCCATCAACTGGCCTACAATTTAACCACGCATGCCAGAAAGTAATTACTTCTTCCTAGTTACTAGTTCAGCGAGTTGCACACTGGTCCTTGTTTGCTTTGAACTAAGATTTGTTCAGCAGTCTCACACCTAACTCTAGGAGTAAGACATCATTTCTGATCATACTGACTGCCAAAATTAGCTCTTAATTGCATGTGAAACAGCCAGGTGCTCCCTGAACTTCACCTAGCAAAAGCTCCCACAACAAAAGCTCATAGATTAGGTCCTGAAGTCCACTGCAGTCTGAACATACATTTCTGCATGGCTTGGTGAGTCACAGTTACATTCAAAATCAAAGGAATGAATGGAGGAGTTTAAAATGTGATGCTTCAGTGAAGAAATACAAGTACTTACACATGTCATAGTGTTAAAGAGCACTTTGGGGTGTTGGGCATATCGGGCACAAATCCATGAGATCAACAGAGGGGCTGGAAACCTCAGGAGGGAAGCATAGTCCCAGTGCCATGCCTTTGGCCAGAATACCGTAACCAAGAGCTCAAGAAGGGGCTGTACTGTGGCCCTGCCAGCACTTTGTTCTTCAGGGTGAACAAGGGCAAGACTTGGCTCTTTATTCCCTCCAAAAGGACACACAGGAGGGCTGAGAATAAAGCCGACACTGTGCACCCCTTTTTAGTCCAGTGAGCACATGAACTGAGACCAAGACAGCACCATTCCTGACAGTAACTGCACTTCTTATACCAAGATGTGGACACTTAACTCATTCCGGTAATGTCCCCAGTCTACGGATGGCACTGTCAGGGTTCAAACAGGGTGGGGGAAATCAGATCATGGACATCAGTGTATTAAGCCACCTTACTTTAGGTACAGTGATTCTACTTTTTGCTGCACAATACAACACCTGCTAAACCCCATTTTTTAAATCATCTTCAATTCAAATTGGGAGAGATTCCTCCCTAATTTCAGCAGAAAAGTAAAATCTGAAAAAATCAAATGGAAACAGTTCTTACAGGGTATCTCTCCATAATTTGATCACCATCCTAACTCACCATTTATCCTTACTCACTGTTCCACAGCATATTATCAAAAAGCTCTGACATATTTATGCAGGAAAACACAACTCAAGGGAGGAGAAATAAAATCAAGTCTAAGGGCATAACACTTAAAAAGAAGTTCATTTGACTTATGTATTATCAGGGAAAATACTCTTGCTTAATGTCTGCAAACATTTAAGGACCTTTCATCATGAAGGGAAATTCCAATTCTTAATTGTCAAACAAAAAAAGACCCTGAAATAGAAAAGCATGATGTGACTCTACAGAAAAGAATATTGACTCCCAAAACAGTGTCCCATATGGATCTGTAGCAAACCTCTAGCTGATGAAGGCCACGTGCATGGAGACAACATGAAACACCCAAATTTCAGCAGAAGCCACAAGATCCTGCCTACAGTCACCTGCATACAAGCATAAAGATCTTGCAGGGCTAAATACCCACCTGGAATACTGAGTCCACTTCTGGTGTCCCCATCATAAGGAGGACACAGAGCTGCTGGAGAAAGTCCAGAGGAGGACCAGAAAGATGATCCAAGGACTGGAGCACCTCTGTTATGGGGATTGACTGAGGGAGCTGGGGTTGAGAGGAGAGAACTCTGGGGGAACTTTCTAGCTGCTTTCCAATACCTGAAGGTAACCTGCAGGAAGGCTGCAGAGGGACTTTTCTTAAGGGTGTCTAGAGACAGGATAGTGGGGAATGGTTTTAAGCTGAGAGAGAGTAGGTTTAGACTAGATCTGAGGAAGGAGATCTTCAGTATGAGGGTGATAAGACTTTGGAATAGGTTGCCCAGAGTGGTTGTGGATGCCCCTTCTCTTGGGATGCTCAAAGCCAGAAGACATGAGGCCTTGAGCAGCCAAGTCTAGTTGAGAGGCATCCCTGCCCATGGCAACAAGGTTGGAGTAGATGATCTCTGAAGACACTTCCAACCTGAGCCATTCTATGATTCTGCTGACAAGCTCTACAAAAGACTACCATAAGAAGAGTGGAAGACTTCAGTCCTGCTAACTTGCAGGGTCCAATGCTCTCTTTGAACTCTAACGTTTCCACCTGTCATTTCTACATTTAATGTTAAGAACAGTTTGAGTTTTGCTTTGCAGGGAGGGATTTTATTTTTTCCTCATGGAAATTAAAAGCTAGGTTTATTGCTGGAATCAGAAGCATGTCAAGCTGGGATGAATGCTGGTAACACAAGGATACAGTGGACTGTGGCTAGTTTTCACTCCAGGATATTTCTCTGGTGAAGCCACTCATTTAGAGAAGCAAGTTGACAGAAGGCATGAAATCTTCTATCACACAACTGAGTGCAAAGGCCATTTAGAAACTGGTACACACACAAAAAAGTAAGATTTTGGTGAGGTTTTTGGCACTTTGGTTTTTTGGACCTTTTTTGATGTTTTTATTTTGGCCTACCTAGTGAACCAACCATATTATCCTAATTTCCAATGCAGTTATTTAACACGTGGAAAGCAAGCCTCCACATCTTTGACACTTGGCCAAAGCTAAAAACATTTAGTCTCAGCCTTATACTCAAAGCAGACTGCAAGCTCTGAGGCAAAGTTAATAACAGGTGTTCCTTGCCTGTCACTGCTACACTTCAGAACAGTTGCAAGATCCCTGTTTTGCATCTCAGTATCCAGACAATTTAAACACCATCCTCCAAGGCTAAACTCCACCTGCCTTCACAACACTGCAGTCACCGACTCCAGCCAGGGAACAGAGCATTAAGGATACTTAGCAGGATCCAGCCTTTAGAGGACAGTACATGTTGATATTTACAATGTGCCTTTCTTAGTACAACAAAAGACTCAATTATAGAGCAGCATAAGCTCCTTGACTAAAACCATCCTCATCTGATATTTGCTAAAGATTTTATAGGAGAAAAAAAATCATAAAAAAAAAAAAAATGTGTTGAGTCCAGGACTGGGAAACAACCAAATAAAGCCTCCAGGACTGGACCAGCATTCATTCTGTGCCAGAATTCTGTCCAGAAACACAAGTAGAGTAATAGTATCTCAGCAGGGCAAAGGAGAGGATCTATGTTCAACACTGGTCCAGAAGGGAATTACAGTAAATGAAGAACAGCTGCAGCAGGGAAGAAAACCTGCAAATGTTGTATGGTCTTGTCAAAGAGAAAAATCATCTGTGAAGGCTCTCATAGCAGAGAGTGAGCAATGCAACCAGACATACAACTGGCACCACTTCAGTTTCAGCCAGCACAAAATAGCATGGTTTAAAAAACAAACCAGCTCTGAAGTTTACTATGATCTGTGTGTCTTAAAGACTAGAATATCCAGTCCTGCTAGCCTACCAAGCTCTTCCTGCTTCTGTGGGAACTTTGGTGTGAGCTAGAGCACCAACAAACGCCTCAGACTGTTTATAGGTAAACTTTGTAAAACAAGTCCACATGCAGACTCTAAGCACCTTCATTCTCCTAGCAGTGATCTGTCATTATTTCAGTCTAATACTCTTCCTAACAAAGCCTGTCAACATCCTCCTCCCAAAGCATAAAGTACTTAATCAAATTCCTACTGACAGAACTGGAGCTGGAATGGACCTGTGACAGATGTGCATGAGCCATACAACACTGGGAACACAACACCACACAGTGAAAACACCTAGAATCTCACCAGATGAGAAATCTTCTGGAAGTCCACTGTTAGAAGAACTGGACCTACTGGAAACCCAAAACAGTTAGAAGACTAATGTGGTTAATCAAGAGAAACCAGGAGTTAATGCCTCCAAAGAAAAGTCCTCCAAAGTCTAGAGAGAGTCCCAGGGGGCTGGGCAGTTCACCCCAATAGATGGTAATCTGTTATTCTATTCCATTTCCTTGTATTCCTCTATTTAAGGGAATGCACAGATAGATACCTTTTCCCTTCTCTCTCTGGCTTGGGAAGAGCACACACCTTATGGTTCATGGGGCAGATGGCTTTCTGGCTGGCAGGGAATTTCCAGCTACACCACTGGGCCTGGTGAAGCAGTGGTAGGTCTGAGTTCAGGGGCCAGGGGGGCAGTTTTGGCATGCTCCTGGGGCTGCTGAGGCTGAGGGGGGTGGAGGTTTCTGGAAGGTTTTGTCCTGGTAGGACCAGGTGAAGAACCGAGCCTAGGTTGTGAACATATTCCTTCTACCTGTGTGTGGCACTTTAATGCTGGGTGCCTCCTGTTGCTGCCAGATGTGTCCTGAGTGTCCAGCCTAGTGGGTGGACACAGGAAATGGCATATTTCATACCCATTCATCCTGCACCCTATAGATCTATCTACAAAGTCATTCAGTTCCTCCTTCTTCCCTCTCTGCTCCCATGGGAGATGCTCCCTATCAGGAAACAGTGGGGGAGTATCTCAAGGCCTCTTAGGCCTGGCTAGGCCTAATGCCAGGAGGAGAAGGTGGGGGCAGTCTCAGACCTAGCCAGCCTGACACTAGCCTAGAAGTAGGGGGGGAAGAAAGAGCCCTAGGGAGTTTGGGTGCGGAGAAGAGAAGAATTGGGAGGCTTTTTTAGGTGTGCTGTAAGCAACTCTGTATGCTTTGGGTCTATTTTGTCACTATGCTTGTAGTTTTCTGTAAAGCACTGATTGCTTTTCCATTCAAACTTTCCATCACTTCCGCAATCCATTTGTGTGAGTGTCATTCTTTTGCCCCAGTCAGGGGCAAGAAAGGATCTGCCTGGCCTCAAACCAGGACACTGTGGCATGTATTTGCAAATAGAATTTCAATTTAAACATCCAATCAATGTGGAGCATTTTTATCTTACTCTTTGGGACAGGGTAAAAGTCTTTTCTGTCATAGAATCATAGAATTGTTAGGGTTGGAAGGGACCCCAAGGATGATCTAGTTCCAACCCGCTGCCATGGGCAGAGACACCTCACGCTACATCAGGTTGCTCAGAGCCACATCCACCCTGGCCTTAAAAACTTCCAGGTAGCTTCCACCACCTCCCTGGGCAACCTGTTCCAGTGTCTCACCACCCTCATGGCTTTTTGCCCTGGGCAGCTCATGGCTCGAAACCAGGACAACTGGGTTGCAGGTCCCACTAAAGCACTAACTCTCTGACAATGACCTTAAGGCAACACTTAGAAGCTCTACTTCCTACAAGAATTGCTATCTACTTCCTACACTTTCCACACTTCTGACAGATGGGGATAGTGTTTTTTGTTTTTCCACAGCTGGAAATGTTTTACTCAGATGTGTTTATTTATCCTCCATCTCCATTTATTTTATTTTTCTCCATTTTCACAGACAGTAAAAAGGTTTCTATAACTAACTCTAGGTACATTGTTAACGATTTAAGAGAGTTCTCTATTCACCAAGAAACTCATCCTCAATATGAGGGTGGTGGAACACTGGAACAGGTTGCCCGGGGAGGTAGTTGAGGCCCCTTCCCTGGAGATATTCAAAGTGAGGCTCAAGGAGACCCTGGGCAGCCTGATCTAGTTGGGGATGTCCCTGCTGACTGCAGGAAGGTTGGACTAGATGACCTTTGGAGATCCCTTCCAGCCTGGACCATTCTGCGATTCTATGTTTCAAACCAAGCCTTGTTTTATCAATTAACTTCATGAAAGGAAACTTACACTCATTTCTAACCTATCAATAGAAGGGCTGTTTTAGAGTTCTCTCTTTCACCCTGAAGATGCTAAAAAACAAAAAAAATTAAAAAAATTCTTCCATGGACCAAGTTTGACAACAGAACATCTAGACAGGCACCTCAGTGTCTGTATACTTTGTCAAGATTAGCTAACCAGATTTAAGATGAGAATTTTAACGTAAGCCCCCATGCCACAATTACTCCACTAAAAGGCAGGAAAGGAATTCTGAAGCGACATGTCAAAAAAAATTACATGAGACCCTGAGCCAAATGATTATGACAGCTCTTCATTATCTTCATGACTAAAGCAAATATTCTCTAACACATTCCAAGCTACTCTTTGTGCTCTTTTCCCTGCCCTGAACTGAGGATGAACATAAAGTGTATCTGAAAAGTCAGTATCCCAGCTGGAATTAGCAAGACTGCCTGACAACCCAAGCCATTATTTTTCACTCCTTGCTTCTAGTCAGGGTTCCAGCTTCTGACCTTAATAAGTTTGTGCAGAATCCTAGAGGTAGTCCAGTATACTGAAAAAAACATACTTAAAATACAAAGCCTTTGTGAGTAGCCAAGTGGAGTACTTAATGCAGAAAATGATCAGTGAAGCAGCTGCAGAAGATTTACCATTCTGTTTTGTTTGGATCTGTACAGCAGCCTAACCCATAAAGAGAAACCAGGTTAAGGGGGTTTCTTGTACATTTGCTTTATTTGAGAGTTGTGGGAAACCTGGTAACCAAGCAACACCACAAAGTTGGAAAGAGCCAGTTAAGACAATTGCTGATACCCTGAAGAGCCAGGATACAATAAGTGTCTAGAGGAGCTGCAGAATCTCCAGATTTGGTGATTCATTAGGATCTTCCCTATGAAGACAGGCTGCAAAAGCTAGGGCTGTTCAGCCTGGAGAACAGAAAGCTCTGGGGAGACCTTATAGCAGCCTTTCAGTACCTGAAGGGGGCCTACAAGAAAGATGGAGAGGGACTGTTTACAAGGGTTTGTAGTGATAGGATGAGGGGAAATGGATTGAAGCTTGAAGAAGGCAGATTTAGACCGGAGATTAGGAAGAAATTCTTTACACTGAGGGTGGTGAGACACAGGAACAGGTTGCCCAGGGAGATCATGGATGTTCCCTCCCTGGAGGTGTTCAAGGCCAGGTTGGATGAAGCCTTGAGCACCCTTGTCTAGTGGAAGCTGTCCCTGCCCATGGCAGAGGGGTTGGAACTAGATGATCAAAGTCCCTTCCAACCCAAACTAATTTGTGAATCTTCAGGGGCCACAAGATCCTAAAACTAAAAAGGTTCTGCACATTGGCACTCCATACCTCTGTATGAAAACTGCCTCCCTCTAAATTGAATTCTGCTGCCACTTAGGAGTCCACTGTGAGTTTTACTCATCATTTTTCCACACTGAAAGGTCAAGTTTGTCATGAAAACTTCCTCTTAATGAGGCTGAGGTACTCATAAATACCATGTCTCAAACAGTGTAAGTGTTAGAAAGTCAAAAGTAGCCTCCAGAGATTTACTAGAAAATTCACTGCGGACCCATGTAAATTTGACTGTTAGTTCACACAGAACATAACTTAATAATTAATTCTAAAAAGATGATCACAGAAGCATAACTAAAATTAGGAAAAAAATTATCACAGTGTCATTTTGTGGGCAAAAACTACCCTGCCACTCGTCCCTGGCACATCAGAACAATTAAGCATTTTACAGCTGCTAGGATTAATGACAGCTGAAATACCTCATTTTAAATTCAAGTGCAATCACTATTTTCAATCTGGCACACCCTCCATGAGGTATCTACAGCCTCTCAACAGGGCAAATGCTTCTGAAGGGAGTGATACTTCATGTTTTGGACACGTAAGTGAAAGAAATAGTGTCTTCACTCTGTTAAATATTTTTATTCAGCACTTTAAAAAACAATTTTTAAAACTGCTTCACTGGAAACTGGCCAAGGTAATCCCCACACACAAGAAGGGTGAGATGGAGGAACCTGGAAACTCCAGGCCTGTCAGACTGACCTCAGTGCCAGGCAAGATTATGGAGCAGATCATCTTGGGGGCAATCACAACGCACCTGAAGGATGGCCAAGGGATCAGGCCCAGCCAGCATGGATTTAGGAAGGGCAGGTCCTGTCTGACCAACCTGATCTCCTTCTATGATCAGGTGACCCGTCTGGTGGATGTGGGGAAGACTATGGATGTAGTCTACCTGGACTTCAGCAAGGCCTTTGACACTGTGCCCCACAGCAAACTCCTGGCCAAGCTGTCAGCCCATGGCTTGGACAGCAGCACTCTGTGCTGGGTTAGGAACTGGCTGGAGGGCCGAGCCCAGAGACGAGCTCAGAGAGTGGTGGTGAATGGTGACACTGCCAGCTGGCAGCCAGTCACTAGTGGTGTCCCCCAGGGATCAGTGCTGGGCCCCATCCTGTTTAATATCTTCACTGATGATCTGGATGAGGGGATTGAGACAGTCATCAGTAAATTTGCAGATGACACCAAGTTGGGAGCAGGTGTTGATCTGTTGAGAGGGTAGAAGGGCTCTCCAGAAAGACCTTGACCATCTGGACAGATGAGCAGACTCCAACATGATGGCATTCAACAAGTCCAAGGGCCAGGTGCTGCACTTTGGCCACAATAACCCCATGCAGAGCTACAGGCTGGGGTCAGAGCGGCTGGAGAGCTCCCAAACAGAAAGGGACCTGGGGGTACCAATTGACAGCTGGCTGAACATGAGCCAGCAGTGTGCCCAGGTGGCCAAGAAGGCCAATGGCATCCTGGCCTGCATCAGGAACAGTGTGGCCAGCAGGAGCAGGGAAGTCATTGTGCCTCTGTACTCAGCACTGGTTAGGTCACACCTTGAATACCGTGTCCAGCTCTGGGCCCCTCAATTCAAGAAGGACATTGAGACTCTTGAACGTGTCCAGTGAAGGGCAACGAGGCTGGTGAGAGGCCTCGAGCACAAGCCCTATGAGGAGAGGCTGAGGAAGCTGGGGTTGTTTAGCCTGGAGAAGAGGAGGCTCAGGGGTGACCTCATTGCCCTCTACAACTACCTGAAGGGTGATTGTAGCCTAGAGGGGGTTGGTCTCTTCTCCCAGGCAACCAGCACCAGAACAAGAGGACACAGTCTCAAGCTGTGCCAGGGGAAGTTTAGGCTCATGGTGAAGAGAAAGTTCTTCACTGAGAGAGTTGTTAGCCATTGGAATGTGCTGCCCAGGGAGGTGGTGGAGTCACCATCACTGGAGGGATTCAAGAGGGGATTAGACGTGGCACCTGGTGACATGGTCTAGTTGTCATGAGGTGTTGGGTGACAAGTTGGAGTTGATGGTCATTGAGGTATTTTCCAACCTTGTTGATTCTATGATTCTATTCAAACTGAAAACCAGATCTTTTCTTCATAACAAAGCAAATGTATATATTTTTGTATACACATTTCAAGATAATCATAATCTGAGAAACAATAGTATGGAAATAATGCTTTTCTTAAAAACTAACATTTTTTGTGTATCCAAATAAACAGTAGGCAGAGAAAATACGTCTCAGTGCACAGGCTATTAACTGAGTAAGGGATTAGCCATATCCTGGGCTGCATCAAAAGAAGCCTGGCAGGCTGGTCAAGGGAGGCAATTCCACCCCTCTACTCTGCTCTTGGAAGACCCCACCTGGAGTATTGCATCCAGCTCTGATGCCCTCAAGACAAGACAGACATCAATCTGTTGGAGAGAGTGCAGAGGAGGGCCACAAAGATGGTCAGAAGGCTGGGGGACCTCTCCTATGAGGACAGGTTGAGAGATGGGGCTGTTCAGCCCAGAAAAGAGAAGGCTCATGGGAGTCTTTTCAGCAGCCTTTCAGTACCTGAAAACAGCCTAAAGCTAGGGAAGAACGTTTTATGAAAGCCTGTGGTGATGGGACATGGGACAATGGTTTTAAATTAGAGCTATGATTTTAAGCTAGGGTAGATTGGTCTAGGGAAGTGTCCCTGCACATGGCAGGGGAGTTGGAACTAGATGATCTCTAAGGTTCATCCAACTCAAGCCATTCTGTGATTATTTCAGGGGACAAGGGTATCTGCTGAATCTATTTGTGTGATAGATAATGCATCAGGACTGCAAATGCTGAGTTTACGCTGCAGTTCAGCAGATAGCATTACAGTGGCTTAACTTCAGAGGTGAGGCAGCAACATCAGTACCCAAAGCAACACAGCATGGCTATAGCAGACGTGCTTAACACACTAGGTATACAAATGCTGTGAGCTCTAGCTCCTACATTAAAAAGCTCAATCCTGAGGAAAAAAGTTTACAACTTTTCCTGATACTGATACCCAGTTGACTACTATTACAGTCTGATACTGGGTAACGCACCCATACTGGGTTTTACAGTGCATTACCCGGTATCAGAGACTACAATAATTGACACTTAAAATCACCAAAAAGCCTCAACTAGGGATCACATCTAAAGATGTCCCCTTCCAGTTACACTGGGACACAGACAAAGGAGCTTCTGGGAACTTGGTCTACTGCCACCCTAGCCGTGGTTGTGAAAAAAGGCCACCCCATGAAAGTGAAAAGCAGAACTTTTCATCAACACCAAGTCATGCCATAATGACAGCCTTGAGTCTGCCTTTGTAATAACCTATGTAGAGAGGAAGCCCAGGGAAGATGACAGCATCTCCTGGGAACCTGTACTGGAAAGTAGCCCAGCAGAAGGATGTACACTCGGCATGACCTATTGGAGCAAGTCCTGCATCCTGCTCAGAGCAACCACTCTGCCCTGGGTCCAGTACTGCCATGGCAATAGGATCCTCAAATCTAATTCCTTCTCTCTTCATCCTAGTTGGCCTGATCTCTGGAAAGGAGCAGGACTAAGAACACCCAGCCAGCTATCATCTAAGCAGTGTCAGATTATTCTTTCTGGTGTTCCTACAGGAGCTGGACATGACCATGAAGCATGTTTTATAGTTTAGATCTCCTGGGGTGACACATATTCCTTCTCATATGGAGCTCCAACTCTTATTTCTCTCAATTTAGAATGGAATTATTGTACATAAACCAAGAATGGGATAATACTGAAATAAATAAATATTTACCAATGTAAACAGCTAGCCTCTTGTGAAGTTTTAATAGGAAGGAGGAGCAAAATGACCCAGGGAATCTTAGAATCCATCATGAGTATAAATGAGATCTCATTTCCATGTGGTATTTCACATCAAAAGAAAGCAGGCAAAGCTCTCAAGAGCCCTGAGAGAGAAGGTTCCAGAAACACCAACTTGTATGTCAAAGCAGCCTTTTCATGGGAATGACATACAAATAACACAACAATGCCCTAACTTGTGAAGCAACTTTCTCACACTGGAGTTTACTTTTAAATGATGTAAAATACTTTAGCCTGGGCTTCAGCTGAAATTCTTGTGTCAGCTTTTCACTTACAAAGAAATTTGTCTAGAATAAAGAAAAACCAGAGCAAGGTTTACTTCTAATGAGTTTGTATAAAAGTGAGTGCTGGTGCCAATCAGGAATGCCTTTGGTGAACTCAAGATGCAAACTCTGCAGCTGTGCTAAATGAAATCAGTCAGCCTCAGTTCATTGGTGTAGCACCTTCTGTATGGAGCATTAATTCCCAATTTCTGTCTGTATTCACTGCTGACACCAAGCCTTAGCAACTGACCTAGGACTTGACACCTCTGCTCCAAGCGCCTTTGAGACATCAAGAGTAAAGTTTGTTCCAGTAATATCCACTCACCCACAAGATTCTGTATTCTGTGGTTCCCTAAAAGTTGTAACAGGTTGCATTTAATGACAAAGTTGCACTGAAAACATTATGTGCCCGCAAGGCAGCCAAGATACCATCTCTACCCAACCTTTGCTTTGTGACCTATCAGACTTCTGTGTGGCTCAGCTTTGCAAATTCACAGTACATTGATCTTATTTAACCTTCCATTTTATTTCCTAAGATTTTTGCTGAAGTACAATAGCAGAACATAAATATGGCTACAAATAAACTTTTCTTGCTTTCAGAGTCTCCTGGCCTTCACGGTATACACTCTGCGCACATCACTGAAGAAAATTCAACTCAGCATCGTCCTTTTAACTCTCATCCTCATTATGAGCAACTGAAGCTTTCAGGTGCCAGCAGATACCCCACCTGCAGATTTCAAACATGCAAACTGCCTGACCATCTCGATTCACTTTCATCACTAATATGCACAACATGAAAATTTATCTCAGGCACATCTCTTCTCTAGTGAGTTACTGAAGTCCATGAACATGAGCAGCCACAGGAGCGATACTTGGTGCATGTTCAGAACTGTAAGAGCCAGCCATTAAGAGCAGAATTACAGAGTTAAAAAATAAAGCGTGAAATACTTACACCTTTTCACATCTTGTATACAATGAAATGCCTCATTTAATACCAATCATACTAACAGTGAGCTATCAGTACTCAAGCCAGCCCTGAAAATCCACTGCTGTCTTTCCTCAGTTATTCCCTGCCAGCAGTATCTGATTAGGGAGCTGACATAACTAAAGAGCTATGAGATCCATTGGATTGGAAATGGTACGTTAGGTGCATGCTGCTATGCACAAAGAACTGACTGGAGGCATGACATGATTTCCAGGAATGAGCTTAGAAGGAAAAGGGAAAGGAAAAAAGCAGACTCTTAAAATCTTTATTGCGGTTCCTATTTGAGCAGGAAATTCTCTGAGTATTGTATGCTTTAATTATATCTTCTGTAGTGAGAAAATAAAGTTAGGTTAAAAGAAATACAGTTTTTAAAACAAATTTTAAGGCACTACATATACTTTCTGTAAGTCTCTTTCCTCCTGCCAGGTTGGTCTTGACACAGGATCAAGCTGTGGGAAGGTAAATCTGGCAGAATCTTTCAAGAAGCAAGGAGCAATGTTTTGAAACTGGAGCAGGGCAGATTTACATTGGACATTAGGAGGAAGTTCTTCACAATGAGAGTGGTGGAATACTGGAACAGATTGTCCATGGATGTGGTTGAGGCCCCATCCCTGAAGACATTCAAGATCAGACTCAATACAGCCCTGAGCAGCCTGATCTAATTAGAGGTGTCCCTGCTGAGTGTAGGGGGATTGGACAGGATGACCTTTGAGGGTCCCTTCCAACACAGTGCAATCCGTGAATCTGTCAAAAAGGTAAATCTGTCATGTAAGAAAGGATACAGACTCAGAGCAAAGTAACTCAAGCTATCTTCACTTCTGTATGTATGGCATAAACATCTTATTGGCTTCCTTGCATTGTGCATACTGAAACTCTTACACAGCAGAGTTCAGATCATGCTGAGTAAGAACGGCTGATAGATTTCCATCCCATCACTGCCATTTGGCTGCTTTTAGATGTTCCTTTTAACTACTCACAGTTTGTGTATTGTGTGTGTGTGGTTTTGTGTTGGGTTTTTTAGGAGGGTAAGCAGGGTGATTCGTGTTTGTTGGGTTGTTTTGGTTTTGAAACTTTTATCTATGGAGAGGAACCTTTCTAGATTAGGATTAACACAGAGAGTTAATAATTTACAGAATTCATCTACTGTTCAAGGGCCTGTGTAGCCTTACATTTTCCATTTCAATTAACAGAAGATTCCTTCCCAAAGCTCTTTTCCATAACCAGTACTGTCATCTGAAAATGACCAGAAATGTAGTGCACATCATCCCCTGAGCTCCCTCCCAGAAAAATCCTGAACTAGCAAAAGGCAAAAGCCTTTTGTGGACTCTGGTACCAAATTTGTTTAAAGACAAAGTCCAAAAAACCAGCACACTCAGCAGGAGCCATCCCACACCCGCCTAGCTGCCTTCCAGCACCAGTTCCAGCAGCTCCCCAAGCCTACTAGGACTGCAGGAGGAATGCTGCTCTGTTAGAGCCCAGCTCCCAAACCCACCTGTCTGAGCACCTTCACCACACTCCCAGCTCACAGTCCAAGATTCCAAAAAGAGGTGTCCTTGGCCCTTGCTATCATGCTGGTGGACCATTTTCCTCTCCTAAACCACTTCTGGAGACCTGGACTCTGACTTCCCAGGCAGCTCAGTGCAGCTGCAGAATCTGGCAGGCTGAGTTCGGCCCAGGACAAGGAATGTTTAATACCAGGCTGAGCAGCTCTCCAGAAGGAAGATGATTATCTTATTCACTGAAAATAGTAAATGATAGTTCAAAGGTGTGATATTCAGTTTAATTAATGATTGCATTTACATTGCTTCACCCCTTCAATATGATGCAACAATAGTTGCCATTTCATTGCAGTTTAATAGACCTTGCAATTGCACGAAGATCCCTCTGCCATTTAACAAGCCCCTTGCTAAACTTAATAAATCTGGTTTTGCTCTTTGGCAGTTCTCATTAAAATGCCCTGGAAGGTACCACCACTTGCCTATGCTCCGATGTTCACAGGACATGGCTGTACACAATTCCAATTAAAACTTTCTTCACTCGGCAGCTCTGAAAATCCAACACCCAGAAGCCAATAACAAGTTTCTGACCCTTCCTCACCTATAGGATAACGTGAAGAGCAATCAGGGTTGTGTACAGTGTCACTTCAGGGAATCACATGTCAAAATGCTAACATAAGAACCCCAGCTCATCCCATCAGTGCGGAGAAGGACAACCCATCATTCTCTGACAAGTGATGGGAGTGCAGTGGGTCAATCTACACACGCAACCATCTGTTGCCAGCCTAGGCAACAGCAGAGTGACTTTCCAGACTGTCAAATGCCTGCCCTTGTTCAGAACATCCTTGGTTTCCAACACTTGCTCTCTTTACTACAAAACAAAACACAACACTTCACATCATGGAGTATCATTCATCCAAAATCCCTCTGTAGACTGTGAGCCCTCTCACAGAACTGCCACAAGATTCAGCATTAAGCACTACAGAAGCACAGGACTTTGAGTAAAAGGCATCATGCTACTGCAGCTCAAGCCATATTCTTGGGTAAGGACAGAGAACCAAACTCCAACTTGCATCAAAAGTACTGCAAGACACATGTAGAGCTCCAAGAGGACTTTAGTTGGAAATATCCCTTCTCCAGAAACTAAGCTGCAGAGGATGCATGAAAGACTTGTGGCCCTCATAACAGGAAAAAATTGTGAGGATACAGGCCATGCTGTGATGCAGACCCAAGAATATACAGGTTCACAGATTGCATTAGGTTGGAAGAGACCCTCAAAGGTCCCTTTGTCCAACCTCCCTGCAGTCAACAGGGACACCCTTAGAAGTATCTTGTATCAAAAAGCCCAGTAACCTTAACATAATAAAACAACTGCACAACTATGCAAAAAGGAGAATACAAATATTAGGAAGATCATAAGGCAAGCCAGTGATTTTACACCCATATCACAGAAGTGATGTTGAGGATTTCCTGTCTTTAGCATGTGCCAGAAAAATGATGACATTTTCCACAGCCTCCTTTGACACAAAGATAAACATTAGAGCGTCAGGGTTCTTCCAATGTAAAGCTGACTGTAAAGCTCAAGGTTCCTCCAACACATCACTGTCTGGATATTTATTTTACTTCTTTTAGGCTAAAGTAATAATTCCTACATTAAAAAAAAAAGGCAGCATGGCTAGCACAATCAATTCTACACCAACCACATTCTCCAGCCTTCTGCAAAACCTTCCCATCCACCAGCAATTCAGTAAGGGATCAGCATAGGTAGATCAATGAGGCACAAGAGCATGGATATTAAAGACAGGTGTGTAGACTTAGCAGCAAATAATAAAGGGGAACTGTTGTACTGAGTCACAAGGAAGCAATGGTAATGTGCCAAACTGTACTTGTGGATTTCAGTGAGCATAAGCCCCAAGAGAAGCTGGCTCTACATTGGTAACATGAACTGTTGCAAGCTCACAATTTCCATCAGATCTTTAAACAAATGGCCAAACCCAAGGAAAACCGTAGGGGCCAGTGAAGGCCAGAACTTGCATTACCATCAGACAGAAAAGATGTTCCCTGTAATGATCCCCTCCCCGCCTCATTTCACAGGCTTCCATCCCCACTTGATTATCTAAACAGGCACAGTCAAACACTTGGTGCTTTCTGGCTGCCAGAGCTCCTTCTAGACCCCAAGATTGTCCTCAACCTTCTCCCCCCACCAAGGCTCCTTCCAATCACCATCTCCTGCTCTCTTCTACAAGCCTCTACACATTCTTCTTGCACACCAGCTGCTCTGCTTCATCTGTATTTGCCTCACACTGCAGGCCTCTTCTGGGCACTGTTGACAGATACACCTCTTGTCCTACCCATGCTACAGCTCTGTGCTTCGAGAAGTGATTCTGCCACTCCGTTCTGGTGAGGCCTCACCTGGAGTACTGTGTTCATCTATGGGGCCCCCAGCACAAGAGAGACACAGACAGGCTGGAGCAGGTCCACAGAAGGGCCGCTAACATAATTACAGGGCTGGAACACCTCTCCTATGGGAACAGGCTGAAAGAATTGGGGCTGTTCAGCCTGGAGAAGAGAAAGCTCCAGGAAGACCTTAGAGCTCCATTTCAATATTTGAAGGAGACCTACAGGAAGGCTGGGGAGGGACTGTTGCTTGCAGCGATAGGACGTGTGGCAATAATTTGGAACTGGAGGAGGGCAGATTTAGGCAGAACATAAGGAAGTTCTTTACAATGAGGATGGTGAAATACTGGAACAGGTTGCCCAGAGATGTGGTGAGGCCCCATCCCATTGACATTCAAGATCAGACTCAATGCAGCCCTGGGCAGCCTGATGTAGTTAAAGGTGTTCCTTCTGACTGCAGGGAAATTGGACAAGGTGACCTTTGAGGATTCCTTCCAACCCAATGCAATCTGCGAATACTTTCTGTTCCTCTTTTGTTGTTTCAGGCCTGGCTGCCCCTCTGTTAGCCAGATGATCCAATCCTTTCTGGCTTCCACTGTGTTTGTACACAATGTAATTTGGCTGTTGCAACGGAAGAAACCCTCAAGTTTTTGGAGAATATTAATGAGAAATAGGTTTCCTTCCTTCACTCTAGTAACAAAGCAGCTGTAGTACATGGGAAACTTCTGGAGCTGCAGGAACAGATGGGGAAGCCTCTTTTCATGTGATGAGTGCAGTACAAGCAGTCTCTCTCAACACCATCCCTCTCAAACTCCAGAACAAGGAGCACAAGCTCTGATCCTAAAACCAAAGAACTTCAAGCCAGCAGCTTAAATCAGCCACTCAAAACAATTTCTAGCCAGTACTAACATTTCATTCAGACTGAGTTCTAAAGTCCACTAAACCAAACTCAGCACAGTATTACTGTGCAGGAATTCCCTCCATCAACACAGAAAGGAGAAGTCCCATGGTGATGATATTTTGGCACTTGTAGGCTTTTCCACTGATAGTATAAGCCACAGACTCTGAAGATATTCCCACTCAGAAGTACCACCACACCCAAACTGCACATGAAAGGTTTTCACTGCATTTATTTCTACACACAGAAGTTTACACACTACTGTAATTTAAAAGTGGATAGTTAAAATGCAGTGCAGAAGTGGAAGCCAAACCCTGGATATGTGTAGGACAGGACATACTGAAAGTTAGTTTTCCAGAGAGATAAGAATGTAATTCACTCTGAAAAATAACATTTGAGTTAGTGCTTGAGCTTAGCCATCCAAAGCCCAAATACTCCTTCTTGGCAGCTGTACCTAAACCAGCAAGAAAGCCTCAAGTCCCAGTCTGGCATCCCATTAGCTGTCAGCATGCATCAGTCAGTAGCAGGAATAAAATCCATGTGCCATGGACAGCTTCAGCATTGAACCTTCAGGGCAAGCTCTGCCCAGGTTTCTAATAAAAATCAGGCAGGACCCTGAAAAGCTCCATCATTCAGCAATGGCTCAGAGCACAAACACTATCTTTTGGTGCTGTTCCATGCAACATTCAGTTAAACACCATAAATCCTGATGTGGATTTTGCATAAGCTTGGGACAACAAACCTGCCCTGAACATGAGGTGTTTGTTTTGAAATGCTGCCAGGCAGGTTGGCCATACCAGCTCATAAGGATGACTGCACAATCCAGTGAGACTGTGCAGCCAACAATTGTGGTAGCAGATTCTTTAATGCTAACCCAAAACACTCAACTTTTGAGAACAGTCACCTCCAGAGAAATCATTGCCACAGCCCACTTGGCCCCACACAGCACCAACAGGTAACCCTGCTCAACACCACTCAAAACATAAGACAGAATCAGCCCTCTTAGAAGCACAGTCCATGGAAACACCAGGGTTAAGTTACCACCCAAAACCAAACAAACAGAAATAGAACAGACCTTCCATCAATGAACATCACATAAAACTGCTGCCATTTACACAGGCCAAAATCTGTCCCCACCTCTGGAGATCAGCATTCACAAGTATTGGTATTCACAAGCAGGTGTTGAGACTTCTTTGCCCTTTGAACACTCTACTTTTTCAGCACTTGGGAGATTAGATTCACCAGTAATTTAAACACTGGACACAGTACACAGCCATAGGCATTTTTTTTCAGCCAGCAAACCACTAGAAAGAACACTGAAAGGCTATTTTGAAGGCAAATCACCTTCCTTTTCTTGATTGGCCACTTGGAAAATTGGTGTCTGTTCCACAAAAGATAGAAAGAACCTTTTGACTGAGGAACAGAACTCAGAGCATTGCAGATTCATTTATACCTCATGGTTTTTGAGGCAACTGTATAGCTTCAATTAAGAGCAAAGCGAAAAAAGACTAGGCTTGGAAAAGGTTATGCCACAGCCTTTGCCTACTATGTATAAGCACAGCATATTTTTAGATGAGTCTCTTTTGCATTACAAAAAGATGGGCAGCTATTCCATGTTGGTTTTGTTTTATGAGAGAAGCATAAAACACATGCAGAATTTTGACTTTTTTCCCAACCCCCTAATTAGGTAGGGTCTGCAGCACTATATTTGCCTTGTCTGAACAGAAAATCATCAGAAGCCTTTCCGGTACAAGATCTATCAAGAGAAATTGCACTGGGATAATAAATTGAAAGCATTATCACTTCAGCAACTGAGTAAATTTGCCATCACCCATGAAAGCTATGGTGGCCCATTCAGCAGAAAGATATTTTTCTGTATTCAGAAAACAGCATGCAACTCTCTAATTTTGAGGTCTGGTTTTGAAGTCTGTCTCTGAAGTCCCACACAGAAAAGGGTTGACAATGTCTGCTGACAGCTTCTCAGAAGTAAGAAATGTTTTACTTTTCCACCTGCCCCAGACACATTTTCAGTTCTTAGGTCTCACACATAAATGCACACACCCCCAAAACAGGATTTACTTTCATTACAGATTTCTGAACAAGCTTCACGTGGACACACTTTCAGCAAGAAAAACAGGGGGTGGCTACTGAAAAAAACAGATTTCTTTTAATCCATACCCAGAACTAGGGAGTTACTTCACTTCCATTCAGAAAAAAAAAGAGTCCCAGCGGTCAGGCTTGCCCTCTTCACCCCAAGGACTGTGAAAGTCAACAGTCAAATATATCAGTTTTCACTCTCCAACTTCTTGCTGCATCCTAGAATTTATATAACTTGTACTCCCACAACCTCTCCTGAAGTCAAGCCATGTATTTT
Organism: Melanerpes formicivorus; assembly: GCF_026170545.1. Taxonomy (NCBI): domain Eukaryota; kingdom Metazoa; phylum Chordata; class Aves; order Piciformes; family Picidae; genus Melanerpes; species Melanerpes formicivorus. The sequence goes on from NW_027142357.1 coordinate 5,049,481, forward strand.
GCATACATTGATTAAGGTGCCAGCTGGATTTAGCTCTTCTGACTGCACTATCAAATTACATCAGGCAAGGAGCTGGTCTTTGTCCTGTTACAAGACAGCACTACTGAGGCCATAGTTGTTGCTGCAGGCATCATCTGCAATGATGCTTTCAGATATGCATCAGAAGTAAAAGTCCTGCCATGCCAAATAGTGCCCCAAGGTTGCTGCACACCCCACCATCCCATGCTCTGCAAAACACAAGCTTGGAGTCCTCCGGGCTGCAATGAGAATCTTGCAAATGCAGAGGAGAGGCAAAACAATGCTGCACCACTCAGAAACAAACAAGGCAGAGACATGAACTGCACAGCCCTCTGCTTATCTCAGTAAAGTTCAGTACCAAATTCTTTGATATAATGCTGCTATGGAAAGTTGATTTCAAACAGCTATTAGCAGGTAAAGGTTCTCTGTCTGGAAAAAAAAAAAAGGCACTTTGCTACCACAGTTAACTATTTCTTCACTGTTCATTTTTGTACACGAAGGAAAAAACGGTGAGAAAGCTGGTAAAGCATCTGAGCAGGGAAGAAAAGGCAGGAGGAAGAAGAGAGAAACTGAAACCAGAAAAATGTGGAGGATGAAGGACACAGCACAAGCCCTAAGTAGAGTCACATTTCCCCAGAGTAACACAGACAGTAAAATCCTTAATATTAACTACAAGTTAAACTACAAGTAACAGTTAACTGCAAGGTGTTTTTCCTCCCTTGAACTTTGTGCAAAACTTCACTGCCCTTGGGTCTTCTGCCCCATAACTGTTATATAGATTTATTTTTATCCTCTGATGCATAGCAAAAAGTGGATTTTGACCTTTCTATGTTGTAAAGTGTCACACCAGACAGGCCTGAGAAAATGGTTGAGAACTTTTTTTTTGTAGCCTGCATCACCAGAATTATTCAACAGTGCTCAAAGATCTCAAAGACATGGGCCCTGAAAATACAAGAGGCACTACGTGTGGCTGTAAAGGAACACAAATGCAACAGCCCAGGTTAATTAATACCAAATACAGGTTGCCTACAACTGCTGAGAGGCACAGCTTTTGGTATGTCCATTATTCAGAGTAAAACTCAAAGAAAGCATAAAACATATCACAGGCCATTGGAATCTGGTTGTGCTTTGCCTTAAGAAGAAGCCAGAAGCAACAGGAGTTCTGGTGTTTCCTCACAACTTGGGAAATGGGGGAAAAGTGTCCTGACATAGTCTTGCTTCCACTTGTTTGAGCAAGACAAACTAGATAAGAAAAGCTGATCTAGATTCAGAATCAAACCTCACTCAACACTGAATGTACTTAGAGATGTTTGTGTTCAATTTTCAGGCTCATTACTCTATGCCAGAACAAACCAATAACTCTTCAGCACATGTTCCTCCTCAGACATCCACCTGGGCATGAAGAGTATGAAAATAAGACCCTTCACTTAAGGATAAGTCTGAGAACATTTTTAAGAGTACTTACTTTACTTCATTCTTAACAACACCACTTCCTTACACAGTAGATTTCCCAGAGTGGTGACCTTACCTCCTCACATGTTTATACAGCACCTGACACAGTACAAGCCTTATCTCAACTGGTGTCTCCTTACATTTAACAGATCCTGCTGTTCCCGTAAGGGGCCAAACTCCGATAACACAATTAGTGAGAGAACACCCACAGCTCAGCAGCAGCATTCAGCTCTAGCAGGTCCTGATGGTACCTGACAAAATCCATCAGCCTGTTCTGACCTGGAAATCACTCTGCATTTGCACGGTTTGACCGAGTTCATGGAAACAATTGTGGCAAGGGCACAGTGTCCTGCTCACAGCAGCCGAAAGACTCTAGTTAGTGGCATTCAACAGGTTCCCACCTAGGATTTCTTTCATGTCCAGAGCAAATAAGGTCCTAGTTAACCTCAGCATTTCTCCCCCTTCTGTTCAGAAAGCTTTGAGCTCACCTTCCTCAGATAACACATTTTGGAAAATATGACTACATCAGGGCCTCAAAGAAAGAAAGATGTTTTACATATATACTGGCAATTCAAAAGTTAACAGAAAAGAATTCCCATGGGAGCTCATCAGTTGCCTTGAAGCACATTTTCAAGCTGTAATCAACCAAACCAATCCAGGGGAATGTGACCCGGAATGAAACAGAGGTATTTTCTGGGGTGCCTCTTAGCTCTCCCGAAGAAAACAAATCTGGCAAAACAAGTGATTCACATCTCGGGATGATGAGGCTGAGGGTAGGGAGCAGCTCACACTACTCGTTTACAGCTCAACAAAGGAAGCACTGCATTCTGAGAGAGAATAAAGAAATATTGCCAGCTGCTTATCAACGAATTCCACACCTAATGAGCACATTTTTCACGCACAGTAAAGAAGACTACGCACATTAAAACCAGGAAATCAAAAGCCAAGCGCCAAACCCCTGACACCTCAGAGGTCTGTTGCGGATAACACCACCTCTCCCACGGGTGGGTTTGCGCAGGGCCAGCAGTTGGGCACGGCTCCTTCCTGCATGGCCCGCGGGATGGCAGCGCTGGCCGCAGCAGTCCCCAGCCCGTCCGGGCGTCAGGCCGCGTTTCGGGAGCCAACGAACCGCGGGCTCCCCTCGGGGCCGGTTAATCATTGACGGCTAAGGCTGCTACCCAACGGCCCTCCGCCACGCAGCGCAGCCCGCTCTCGGCTCCGCTGGTGCCCTAGGGCTGGCCGAGCGGTGGCAGGGGAGGAGTCGCTGCCAGAGCCGGTCCCGGAGCACGCCGGGTGCGGCTCGAGGGGCCGGGGCCGGTCCCAACTGCAGTCCCCGCTCCGCCAGAAGGGGCCCGCTGGTCTCCAGGTCTCGGCGCCGAGACCCAAAGCGTTTGAGCAGCGGGCGGGGTACCGCGGGCTCCGCGGCAACCGGCCCCTCTCAACAGTAAACTCCTGGTCCAGCCTGGGACAGAGCGGTGCCTTACCTGGTGGGACGCTGCGAGGCCGGGACGCCGCGGCGGCGGCCGGGCAAAAGCTGCGTGCGGCGGGACGCGGCAGAGGCCGGGGGTAGGCGGCGGCGGCCCGGGACGCGGCAGCGGCCGGGCGGCGGCTGGGAGGAGGAGACTGGAGCTGCGTCGCGGCTGTGGCACCGCCGCCCCGCGCGGGACACGCCTCGCGCCCCGCCCCAGACCCGCCCCCGGCAACGGGCGCCGCGCGCCCCGGCCCGCGGCGGACGCGGAGCTGTCGGCAGCGGGGCGAGGAAGCCGCCCGAGGTAGAGCCCCGGCAGCACCACGGGTGTGGTGCGCTTCCCGCTGCCGGAGGAGAAGGGCTCGGTGAGTCGGCGAGCGGTATCGTGGTCCCACAGCGGGTCTCTGTTTCGTGCCTGCCCTTCTGGCCGCGTACAAATGAACCCTGTGAGGCGAGAAGACGCCAGGAGCCTGGTGTAGAGACCTTCCATAACTTATTACTGAGCAACAGGAAACTGGCTCCATAAACTACTGAAGCTCTCCATCTGTGAATGCTCGTTCCAGCTAAACTACCAAGACATGGAAGCTTTCCTCAAGCTTTTCAGTAATCAGTGTTTTCAAATCCCTCCTAGGAGCTGCAAAGAAAATAGATTGTCAGGGCTGTTGCAGGAGACTGGGCAAGATGATCTTTGAGGGTCCCTGGCAACCTGATGCATTCTGTGATTCTGTGTTAACACAAAGCTAAAGGAGCAGTAAATAGCTATCCACTTAATTTCAGACACTGGAAGTGCGATGGCACACATGGAGCTATCAAAAACAGACCAAATTTTTCATAAACAACTGTAATAGGGATTTACTGTCAGTGCTGGTGTCTTACACCACCAGCAGCACTTCCTTTAACACAAACACATATCAGTTCCCATGCTTATTAGCAACCTAAGCTAGAAGTACTGGAAAACCAGCATTTCCTCTCAAAAACATCACGTACCTCTTCCTGCCAACACAAAGGAGACTTCTTGGTCATAATGCACCGCTACTCAAACTCCTTACCTCAGCCAGAAAACTAACTTAGTATACCTTCAAACACAGCTCAGAGGCAGAACTCAGTCCTTATTACTTTCTGCCAAGAATTCCCAAACTGCAAAATAGAAAATAATTCAGGGTGAGATTTACAACAAGGATGTATCCACCCTCCAAACCAGGCAGAGCTGGCAGACAGGTGGGCTGGCAGAGAACTACCTTGCTGTGAGACCATGCTGTTCTCTGGGGTGGTGGTGTCCAAGCAAACCTGAGTGGGTAGCTTCTATTCTCTTCAGTTGCAGTGTCCTCACAGAGTGAGTATCTGTGAATGGATTCAGCCACTTGCTGCAGAAAGCTGGGCAAGGATTAGATACTCAAGAGTTATGGTGAGGCCACAGGTTCAGAATCAACATTTCATTTGGAATGATGTTTTCAGAACTACTCACGTCTTCAGTAAATGTTGGTTTATTTTAAACAGCATAACTTGGAACAACCTGGCTTGCAACTGTGTTTCTAGAGTGCTTTTTAAAACATTGCTGACATGTCTCTGCACCCTGAGCTGTATGCATTTTGCCTGGGAGTTTTGGGAATGATTCTGAAGCTCAAGGGAAGGGTGCATTATATTCATAAAAGAAGGGTGCCGCTGACCTTTCAGCACAAGAGAATAGATGTGAATCACAGACCCAAGACTCATCTAAAGGAACACTGTGGAAACACAGGGGATGAAAGGCTCCAAATGCTTTACAAATTGTATCTGGATGGGAGAGAGCAGAGAGAAAGAGAATGTGGGAAAAAGAAGAATGAAAAAGGATCCTGCTGTTTAGCTCATGCATAAACTGTATGTGCTCAGCCAAAGGTCACTCCTTTTATTTACTCATTAATTTCAATGGCAGTAGATGGTATATGAAGAGCAATCTAAAAATAAGAACCACCAGAAATAGCTTAGGTTTTTGTCTGACAGTGTAGCAGGAGGAAAAACCTGAGCTGCAGCTTTACTCCCTAGCTTTAGACTTTCATAAAAGCAGTTAATTAACATGACCTGTAAGTCTGTTTAGAAAAGTTAAACAAAAAATAAGTGCTCTACTTTTTATGTATTTCCCAATAAAGTTTTTCCTGTGTACTCTGAAATTAATTCCTGAGTTGTTTTCTCTTGCATCACTGTTGGTGAGAAATGGTGCATATGGACATTTTTTGAGGCTGTGCTGTCTGGGTACTAAACACAAGTGAGGGAAATACTAAGTATGAGTTGTAAACAGATAGAGAAGGAATAACAGCTTTGGGAAGCCTGCAGGTGCATGCAGAAGCTGGCACAAGGAAATTGCCATCCACAGCAACTGAAAGTAGAGGCCAGAATGGGAACACAGAGGGGATGATGAATATTCTGCATGAGAATCATGAATGGCTGCCTTAAACCTTCAGGAAACAGAAGCTCTTCATACAGAGACTGGTGCAACACCTGCCTGTTTTCTTCTAGGGAATAAAGGACCAACATTTAGAAGCTGACCTCCAGATAAGGTGCCACAGATTCTACATCCGTGTTGGAGGAGTTTTAGCACTACTCCACCAGCTTTCAATTTCTGTGTCAAATGTGGAACTCTGCATTGATATGCAGTATATTTGGCTGTTGGCTGAGCCTACCTCTTCAAAAAGAGGACACCAGCTGCCCTGAGCTTAGTTCTCATTTGTTTATGCCAAATAGCACTATGAGCTTTACTGTCAACACATGCTGCAGTGTTCGGTTCTTCTGTCAAAGTTATTCATTGATAAAGGTGAAATGTTAATCAACAATAATTAAACATCCCAGCTAGAACCTTCGGGCTACATTGGAAATCCTGGTCAGAGCACTCCCTTTGGATTTTGCATTAGATCCTCAGTTCATGGTATTTCCATGAACTCTGTGGAATTTCCATACAACTGTGGTCATATTTCTGATGTGGCCACAGAAAATTTGTCTAGGCCTCACTTTCCCATCTGCAAAAGGAAGGAATTTCCAGGCTTCAGTGTACATGACAATGATTGTAAGAAGCTCCAGGTGTAACTGTACAACATAGTAACTTTGTCAGTAAAACTGTCATAATGATTTCTTTCTCTCTTGCAGCCTCTCTGGCTCCATCCTGGCACTGTAATCTATTATTCTGCTCAGTGTGTGAAACTTCCCTGCAGACCAAAGCACTGAAATGACCTGGACTAAAGACACCACCACTGCTCCCTCTTTCCTTTAAAGATTTTCTAACTGAGGGCTAGTTGATACTGAAGCTCTGGCAGCTGCTGACCTATCATGAAAAGGACCTTGAAAACTGACATGTCATGCTCTAACATCAGATAATGACCTGCAGTAATCCAGAGGGGGTGTCACAACACAACCTTTGTGAGTTCATTGTTTCTGAAGGGGAAAAACACACTGCCACACACAATACGGGTTGGTATCTTATGCCACTTGATTACCAGCAGTGCTAGGGAAGGTACACAAAGGTAATCAAATATATCCCTACATAGTTGTTTTATTTCCTTGCTTCTTCAAACACCTACTGCTCCACAAGATGGACAGATTCCAAAGCTTCATTATATTAGCAATATCACCATTCCAGTTCCTCTTGGAATGCTTCTTGGTAATCAGCTCCAACTCCGTGAAGCAGGTCCCTTCCATTTTTCCTGGCTGACAGAAAAGAGACAGCATCACAGATAGATATGGTGCAGAGAACTTCCCAGCTGCAGAAATGAGACACAGGTCTTCTGAGTCCTGTCCCATGCACTAGCTACAAAGCTTCACATCCTGCTATCTGGTGAGGCCCCTTGCCTCATCAAAGGGACCAGGAGCCATGCGGAGACCTAAGTCTCCAGGAGGAGAAGGCATCTGGAAGGGAGCTGAAGTGTCTCTCTTTTAAGCATGCATTTGTTTGTCTCTAAGTCTGTGTTTGTTTGTTGGTTTCAACACCAGAACCAGTGAACAAAAGTTTGTTAATTGGCAACAAATTAAATCAGCTGAAATTCCCCTGGCACAAAACTGTTTCTGGCTTTCAACAGAGGGAAATTGATTCAACACAGAAATCTGGAGATAAACTGGTACAGTCACAGTGGTCTGGCAACAGATCTGAGGGTGAAGATATGGAAAACAGCAAATTACGTAGTTCATGTTGCATAGCAGTTGCTAATCTGGGGCATAAATGTAACACAGCTCTTTTAAGCCAGAATAAGGGCTGATAATAACATTTTATCCAGACTTCTGTTAACTGCAGTTAAAACCTGCAATGCTAATGAAAAGAAGTTCAAAGAGAGGCACCAGAAGTGATTAGCAGGGATATGTCTTCAGGTGATAGATGTTTACGTGCTTGGAGTAGGAGAGAGCTGCCAAGCAAAGACGAGAGAAAGGCCTTTCAAGGGAACTGTGTAGTCATAAAGAACATTATACAGAGTATCAACACGGAAAGAGAAGCTTCACAATAACTGCAAAAAATTCTGACAGTAAGTCACAGTGGGCTAAAAAAACCTAGAGAGGCTGGGTTTCTGGGGGTGATCAGCAGAAAGCGGTTTTTAACATTCAGAATTTTTTTCCCTAAATGGAAACCCCCTTCATTTGCATGTGTGACCCCAAGCAAAAAAACCCAGCCAAACAAACTGAAGGAAGACAGTGTCTTTGGCTGTGAGACCACACCTGGAATACTGTGTCCAATTCTGGGCTCCCCAGTTCAAGAGAGACAGGGATCTGCTGGAGCGAGTCCAATGGAGAGCCACAAGGATGATTAGGGCATTTGAGTATCTCCCCTGTAAAGAGAGACTGAGAAACATGGAGCTGTTTATTCTGGATAAGAGAAGACTTGAGAGGGGATCTGATCAATGTCTATAAATATCTGAGGGGTGGGTGTCAAGTGGAAAGGGGCCAATCTTTTTTTGGTGGTGTGCAGTAATAAGACAAGGAACAAGGGATACAAACTTCAACAGAGAAGATTTCACCTCAACATGAGGAGAAACTTCTTTACAGTGAGGGTGATGGAGCGCTTGAACAGGCTGCCCAGACAGGTTGTGGAGTCTCCTTCTCTGGAGACATTCAAAACCCACCTGGATGCATTCTTGTGCAGACTACCCTAAGTGATCCTGCATTTGGCAGGGTGGTTGGACTCAATGAGCTCTGGAGGTTTCTTCCAACCCCTAATGTTCTGTGATTCTGGCTCTCAGAGCTACAGGTCACATTCAGAAAGGATAACTCATAACACACACAGAAGTTAATGGCCTTTATATTTGCTCAGACAAGGCCTGAATTGGATTAAATGGCCATAAGCTTGCAGACTATATACTACAGAAACAAAAATCTGCTTTGTGATAAGCTTGTTTATGTCAACAACCATTTCAACTGCTGCTCTGAGAATTCACATTTCATTTTAAATACTGTGTCCTCAAATATCTGGGACAGGCAAAGCACAATATTCTAAGAATGATTTGATTATATATGTTTTTTTCCTTTAAGGCTGAAAAACATGCTGGTTAAAACCCCCACAGAAACACACAGCTGAAAAAAGAACCTGAGTGTTTTCTGATTCCAGAAGCAATGCAACAGTGTCTGGTGATGCTTTAAGTTTCAGAGTGAGGGGTCTTGAGCAGGGTGGTAAACACTTAAGAATGAAGTTTGAAAACAAACAAAAAGAAGCTTTGAGCTTCTTCTAGTAAATGGGAAAGAAGTGAGGGAAAGCCTGGCAAAAATCAGCATAATAGTAGGCTTATTGTTGAATCTGAAAGCTCTGTTTTCCGACAGTGTCCCTTTTCTGGGAAACTGCACAACTACTCTGAAAGCACTTTCTATAGAGATGATAAATCTATGCTGGAGATTTATGCACATTCAGATTAAGTCAGGAAATCAGTAATGTAAAGGATAATTAAACAGAGAGACAAAAACCTAGAAGAAAAATTACCTAAGGCCCCAGAAACAAACACAGCTAACAATACACCATGATATATCGGGTCCTGGGATTCTGACTCTGACTTTGGCACCTATTCTTGTTCAAGCCACATGCAGAGTGAGCAGTCTCGTCCCCTTCCTCATTTCAGCTCCCAGGACTCCAAAGAGAGGCACTCTGCGTAGCAGCAAATTCTTGGCTCTAGTAGTATATGAATAGATGTGACGTGATATCTTGGGTCCTCCCATCTTAAGTCTGTTTTGCACAAGTTCTTGATTCAATAAGTAGAAAAATTATTCTACAAAAATTATTCTACACACATACATGGGATTGCTTCAGACCACAGCCTCCCTGCTCCTAGAGGGGCAGCCAAAACAGTGGGGAAAGGTACAAAGAGAGTGCTCAGTGACACCAGCCAACCCCCCAAAAGGGCCATGGTTGGATAGAAGAGGTTCTGATAATGGCTTGCTCCAGGATTTTGAAGTGTGTTAATGATCACCTTGATGAACAACAGCCGAAGAGGCACTTCCTTTAGTTAGCAGCTTTCTTTTAGGCCCCCTTCATGTCTTGGAAGGCTGCTCTAATCTCTCCCTGAACAGCCCCAACTCTTGCAGCCTGTCCCCATACGGGAGGTTCTCCAGCCCTCTGATCATCTTTGTGGCCTCCTCTGGACCTGATCCAGCAGTTCCAAGCTGGGGACACCAGAACTGGAGACATTATTTAAGGTGGGGTCTCAGAAGAGCAGAATAAAGCATCAGATTCACCTCTTGACCTGCTAGCCTCACTGTTCTTGATGCAGCCCAGGATGCTGCAGCTCTGTGAGAATCTTTAATTTGTGCTCCATTTTGTGACTTTTTATCTCTTAAATCTTGTCCCACTTCTCTTGAGTGGATTCAGTCCTTGTGTCTGATTAATCTCATGTGGGAGCTAAGGACAGATGCAGATGAAAAAACTTGACATCTGAAAGATGTAGATCTGCTTCCAAGTTTTGCAGTGCAAGATGGTTTATAGCAGAAACTATTTACAATCCTTTCTGCCCTCTCCCCACCCCCTCTCCCCCCCCAAAAAAAAAGGAAAATAATAATAAAAAGTAGTTCCACAACAAAAGTGGCAATTCCGGTTTCTACATAAGAGCTCTGTCTTAGGCAGCATACAAAGCAGTACTTCAGCCCTTGTCCTCTTCTCCTTTCTGCTAACAGGAATAATTTCACATATTTTAAAGTGTTTTTTCCACAGGGGCCGAGTGAGTTTATAGATGGCAATTTACTTTCTGCTACTAGTAATCCAGGCTCAATTCCAACAATATTGTTGAGGTAAAAAGCATTGTATCATTTCCTAAGCACACAAATCAAGAGAATTTCCCTTAAACACTGAATCTGGTAGAACATCCCACTGCCATTTCAAGCTATACAGGCGTTTAACTGACACTTACTTTGGCATCATGTGTAACAGGGACAACACTCAAGGGTTGGCTCTGCACATGGAAGTTACTATGGTCTCCTCCACATCAAAAGAAGTCATCTGCACAGAGTAATCCTAGCTGGAAGGAAACAAGAGAAGAGCAAAGATATTCAGTGCTTTGAAATGTGGTTCCAAAATTTGGAATTCAACATGAAACTTGTCTGGAAACTATTGTAAAGAATGGAAGTGGCACATTAAAACTGTGATTTAACTGCTGGAGTCAGGAGTTTGGCAGTTGAGGTTACTGTTGCTGATACAGTGATGTGTCTGGCAGTATTTGAAGGCAGGGCTGTCCAACAGGCAGGAACACAGAATCAAGTTGGAAAAAACCCAAGCAATAAATGCAAAGATTTCAGCTTTATTGTTGTTACACAGCATGCTACATGTTACAGAGAGTTAGAGTGAAAACAAAAACAAAACAGTTAAGGACAGAAGAAACTAAAAGGCATCAGAAAACCAAAGGGTAATGAGGTTTGATCAATCAGCAATGTGCTTTAAAAGTACAATGATCATAACAGAAAACATGCTGGCAGTGTGATTCAGAAAGCACCAAGGTAACTTAAGGTCGAATTTGGAAAGATGCCAAACACAGATTCAGTTTCTCTGAAAAGACTCAAGTGAAGCTCAATGTGGTTGAGCCCAAATTCCTCAAAAGCAAAAGGGAAATGTCCCTACGCCTCTGTGCACCAGGAAAGCAGTACCTCAGTGTAATGGAGAGTCCCAGCTCAAAAAGTGCCTCACATTTGGCTGTGCAGGAAGACTGTGTGAGAACCAAGGACTAGATGCAGACCCTCAGAAGGACCCTACCTTTTAGGAGTTGTTGAAAGGGTCCCTTAAAATTAAATCTGCTTAACACAGCTCTCTGGCTAAAACAAGACCAAAATCTGTCTAGGTGCAGTTACTTGATGTAAAACACAAACACTGCTTGCTACATTCAAAGACCAGAAAGGACTTCTAGCTCATGGGCTAGAAGTCAGAGTTGACATTAAAAGAACAGAAGACAAAACAGAAAGAGGAATATATATACAGACACTACAAAAACCCCAATGAGTTTGGGGTGATCCTTTCTACAAGAGCCCTGCAATAGTTCTGTTGGTGTGGTCCCAAAATCTTTTAGAACGTAATGAACAGGTCTCAATTATGACTCATTTTATGACTATAATACTTTATTAATTAAAATACTTAGGCTGGCTTCAAAATGTGGTGAATAACAAAATTTTCTTTAATTCCATACCACAGCATTTCTCCCTAAAGGATGTGTAAGGAGTTAACTCACACAGATGCATACTGTTACTTATCAGTGCTTCACTGCCATTACCATGACAGCAAGGCAAAGCCCATTTTGTTCTGCCTCACTCTCCCTCAGCAGAACTGCCAGTTGACTTCCAAATTCAGAATCTTAACAGAAGCTAATGTTTGAGGACAGATTTTGCATTGTTTCCTAAAAGCTCAATCTGATAAGAAATTTAATGAAAAGGAAAGGTGGAACAAAAGCCTGACCTTTCCTGAGGCAAACTGAACATTAAGAGGCTGATTCTGCTGTTTGAATTGCAACATGCATAAAAAGAATCAAACAAAACTCAGATAAAGCATTTGCTGGGGGAAAATGTGCCAAATAACTACCCACATCTTCTTTTGTTGCTCACAGACAAGCACAGGGATCAGCAGCGTGTTGCTGTTGCCCGCAGGACACCTATGTCTGACAAGAAAGAGCATGGTACAATGAAATGACAGCAGGTTCATCAGGAAAGTGCATGAAACAGTAAGTGGAGTGCACCAAGGAAGTAGTCAGGACCATGGAACTTGCCAGCCATCATTATACTTCTAATCTGCATACCCAGCAGATTAATATGCCACTAATGTGTTCTGCATCTGGGTCAGGGCAATCCCAAGCACTGATATAGGCTGGGCACCAACTGGCTTCAGAGCAGCCCTGAAGAAAAGGACCTGGGGGTGATGGTGGATGAGAAGCTCAACATAAGTACACCACTGTGCACTTGCAGCCCAGAAAGCCAATCACATCCTGGGCTGCATCAAGAGAAGCAGAGCCAGCAGGTCAAGGGAGGTGATTCTCCCACTCTACTCCGCTCTGGTAAGACCCCACCTGGAATACTGAATCCAGTTCTGGAGCCCCTATTACAGGAAGGATCTGGATGTGCTGGAATGTGTCCAGAGAAGGGCCACAAGGGTGTTCAGAGGGCTGGAACTCCTCTCCTATGGAGACAGACTGAGAGAGGTGGTGGTGTTCATTTTGGAGAGAAGGCTCTGAGGAGACCTTATTGTGACCTTTCAATATCTGAAGGAGGCCTACAAGAAAGCTGGTGAGGGACTTTTTAGGATGTCAGGCATTGATAGGACTAGGGGGAATGGAGCAAAACTAGAAGTGGGGAGATTCAGATTGGATGAGGAAATAGTTCTTCACCATGAGGGTAGTAGGACACTGGAACAGGTTGCCCAGGGAGGTGGTAGAAGCTCCATCCCTGGATATTTTTAAGGCCAGGCTGGATGTGGCTCTGAGCAATCTGGTCTAGTGTGACATGTCCCAGATCATGGCAGAGGAGTTGGAACTAGATGATCCTTGAGGTTCCTTACAAGCCTGACAATTCTATGATTCTATGAACATGACAGCTGGCGCAGGAGGTGGCTGCTAGGACATCAGGGTTACATCTTCTGATTTACCCTGATGCTTTGTGCACAGTTCATGCCTAAGTGGGAGAGAATGTTACAGACCAATAACAGAAGGAGTATGACCGCTACCTAGCTCCCTCAGGCTCTATATCTGGCTCTGCACAGGTCAGATAAGGAGTCCTTCTCACATTAAACAATTCCTATGCCTATCTCAGTCACCAAAGCTGCATGAGTAAAACTACTGTTACAAGTTCACTCACCATTCTTGGGTGTAAACAACTAGGAGGAGGTAAAGAAGGCAGGTGAGCAAGGCTCAGTGAAACAACTCTGGCACAAATAGGCTGGAAACAGCTGGGAGGGAGGGATGAGAAAACAGGATGCAGAGGAAGCAAAATGCAGCAGGTCTTACTCTTCCAGAGAAGAGGTTCAGCATGAGTGAACACCATGAAACAGCAGAGGATTTTCTCCACACAATAGTGTAGTTTGTTTATGTAGGCCTTGGAGGACACAGTTCCCTGAACAACCTGTACCCTCTTGTAAACCTTGTCAAATCACTGAGTTCATAGATTTATAGATTAATAGAATGGTTTGGGTTGGAAGGGGCCTTGAAGATCATCTAATTCCAACCCCCTTGCCATGGGCAGGGACAACCTTCACTAGACCAGGTTGCTCAAGGCCTCATCCAACCTAGCCTTGAACACCTGGAAGGAGTGGACATCCAATGTTTACCCTGTTGAGCTGACCACAAAAAACCAAAATACTTAGTTGTTCCTCCCATTATGTGACAAACATGATATAAGCTCTGTTTGGTCTACAGCAAAGCAAGAGTTAATTTCCACACATGAACAGAGGCACAGAAAGCAGAAAGGTGATAGCGGTAAGCTGCAGATTGCAACAGTTATGCCATTTGATTCCCAGCTTTAAATAAACCCTTTGAAGTAGAACAACAGGGTTTATGTTTAAAAAAAAAAAAAAACCAAAAAGAAGCTGCTTTTCAGTCTGCATCATTGTTTATTATTGAAAACATTACTCCACTTGAACTCCAACCTGAAAAAATAGTGAAAAATTTATGTGCAACCCACACACACATAGTCTCTCATCTCTCCCACATCACACCCAACACTCAGTAGCTGCAGCAGTGGTGCTAAAGTCACAACTGATACTGCCTTGCAGGCCCAGTTCAGATCACCTGGATCCCTACAAACCATGAGCTGAATGGTAGAGCTCCACAATTGAAAAGTCTGAATTAACGATGAAAAAATAATAACTCATGTACCATCTGTGTGAGCTAGTCACAAAGATCTTCAAGCGCCACAGAAGAGAATGTACCATGTGAACAAATAAATGCTGTAGCTGCTGGGCTGAGTTTCAAAGCACTCTCCTCTCCTCTGTCTCCTACACCTTGTGAAATTAGACTGTACAGATCAAGCAGAAGGGGAAGTCACTTTCCTAAGGGAGAGGAAGTTTGTACATACCTGAGAAAGTTTGTCAACTTTGCCAATCACATCCACACCATCTCATTTTGTTAAAAATGGCAGGTTGAAGAAGAGGAGGCATGCCTAAATGAGCTCCCAAAATGGTGTGTAATGCCCACAGAGAAAATGGGAGAGCCTCATTGTGATTTTCTGCTGTATATGTAATACTTCAGTATTTAAAGCATTAACCCTTGCCACCTATGAGATTTCCAGAACTTTGTAGATTTGATAGCACTTCAATATGCATCAGAATTCTCAACATTTTGCCTTACCCATGAGAAATAAAAGGTAAATGTCTGCTGCAGACATCAGTGGATGATGAAGTGAACCTCACCAAATGTCTGGTGGGTATTTGTGTTTCTGTAAGTAACATCTGTAAACTCAAGATTGTGAAGTGGACTATGTGCAATATCAAACCTCAGGTCCCAGAAGTATTGAGCTGTAATGAAACAGGCTAGGAAGCAGCAGTTAATTTCAGCTAAATGATGTAAAGGAACAGCTGCATTTCCAGAAGCAAAGCTCCAAACAACAAAAGGTGATGGACAAAAAGACAAGGCTAGACATATTTCTTCTAAAATGGCTACATGAAGGGAGCAAACACCAGACTCAGAGTAAAATCCAAGGTACAGTAATAAAAAAGAAAATCTCAAGGTACAGCAAAAGGCAGCTCTGGTACTTGTTCCAGGGATACCAAAAACTGACTACAATCCCCTTATCAAAGCATTCTGATTAACAAGATAGAAAGCTACACTGGTCAGGTAAGGTGAAATGCTGGCATTAGTCAAATGTGGGTTCAGGGAGATATCGTTCGTCATGCTCAGCATTCATTGCTGTTGCAAAGCTGCTCTGAGATCAAAATACTGATTGTAATCCATCAAACTAACAACCACAGCAAGTCAAACGGCTGCACCACTGTGATGACACAGCTGGCTGTGGGGATGATGCTAGGAATTCATACATGGCTCTGCCATCAACACGTGGAAAGCTTTGGATGAAGGGGAAAGCAGCTTGGTAATTGCTATTAACCACAACACAGGAATGAGATCAAAAGGGTTATTAAAAACAAACCAATTCATGCCACACTGAGTTTTGATGGAGAAATATTTAAGCCTGCTGCTCACAATTTAAACAAAGGGTGTGTCTACACCATCTCTACACCTGGTGTGGGAAGAAACCTCGGTCAGCATCACTCCAGCTCCATACTGAGTAATGTAAGTGATCTGCCAAAGCAGTCTGGCACTCTTGCCTCCATGAAAGCAGGATCAGCCTGACATTGAGCAAGACTCTGACCAAACCCTGCTCAGCTTACTCTGGTAAGCCACCTCAGAGAAGCCTTCAGTGTAAATGAAATCCAGCAATAGCATCCCTGCCTCTGATTTCTGCTTCCTATTGCCTTTGTCACTTTGACCCTTCATCTCCCATCTGTGGGATTCTTGGCTTTAGTGTACTCCTTTATTTTTGTCATCTGAATATAACAGCTTTTCAGCCTTTTTGTCTCCCCACTGCAATCTTGGCTGCCTTTAATGGGTCCTGCATGAAATTAGTCCTAGTTTGCATTCTAATCAACTTTGGTGACTTACGCCTTTAATTAGGCCTCAACATTGCTCCAATCTGCAGGAATGGTGCATTATAAAAGGAGCCCTTGATGTGTCATTGTGGTTTCAACTTGAGGGGAAAAAGTCTTTCACAAACGGTATGGATACAAGAAATATATGTGATCTATCATAAACCATTATGATTCTGTTCCCTCCAGCTGGCACAGCAGACGTGTTAATACGTTTTTCCAATTGAAAAAGTACAATGTGAGCTATTATTCCATGAGGAGCAGGAGTCTGAGAAGGCCCCTACTTGGATACAGCTTCTGTGGGATTCTCAACATATTGTAGACTGCTGGATTTGAGTATCCCCTCTCCAAAGCCACAGTGGGCCTCCGACTGCCTTGCACGCAAAGATTTAACAGGTTAATTGACCAAATCATGCTCACTTCAATAGCTCCTTTGTGTTCAAGATTTGACCCACGGAAGAGCTCTGAAAGTTTAGAGCACAACATAAGTGGTAAGAATTACTGGGTCACATTCTGAGGTTCAGAATCAGTTGTTACTTGATGTTTATTCAGGCAAACTTCCATTAAAGCAGAGTACTGAATCAGAAACCCAGCAAGGACCTCCTAATTTCACCCATTATTAATCATTTGATGTCTCAATTAAATGTAATGTTCTCTGACATCTTTTTCCTCTTGCCCGATTAAATACCATCCCAAATAAAAGATATCAAACTGTCACTCAAAAAGTGTGTGATTTACTGCTCACCAACCTGTTCATCTGATAGTTGAATGAACTGAAAAGTTTCTATAAGGGTTCTGGGAACAATCTTTCATTACACTTGTATTTGTTGCCAGTTTCTGTTTGTGTTTAACAATAACTGGAATGGTCACATCAGAAATGAGGCCTTGAAATAAAAACAACAACCAAACCAACATATCCTAAAGATGTTAACTGGTCACACACCAACAATGGGTTTTTTTAAGACACCAAGATCATTTCCCATCGTGTCAGACACATGGCCCTTATACTAAATATGGTGTTTCAGAGCAGTGAGAGACTTCATACTGCTAGGAGTAATTCTCTTAGTATTTCACATCTCCTACAAAATACTTTTTTAAATTTGTGTCCCACTTAAAGAACTAAAAGAGCTAAGAGATAAGCAGAGCTGTAAGCTTTTGAACTTGTAACGTAAAACCCATGGTCTGATGCAAAAAAAAATTATAGAAACACTAATAAGCCCATTGCCTGAAGGAGCTGGTCCAGAGGAGGGCTATGAAGATGACTGGGGGGCTGGAGCACCTCTCCTACCAGGACAGGCTGAGGGAGCTGGGGGTGTTCAGCCTGAAAAAGAGAAGGCTCCAGGGAGACCTTCCAGTACCTGACAGGGGCCTACAAGAAGGATGCAGAGGGACTCTTCCAAAGGCTTGTAGTGATAGGATGAAGGGCAATGGTTTGAAATTTGAGAAGAGCATATTTAGATTGGATGTTAGAAACAAGTTCTTCACAATGAGGGTGGTGGAACACAGCAACAAGTTGCCCAGGGAGATAGATGAGGACGCAAACCTGGACATATTTGAGGTAAGGCTCAACAAGACTCTGAGCAACCTGATCTAGTGGAAGATGAACCAGCTGACTGTAGTGGGGTTGGACTAGATGACCTTTGGAGGTCACTGCCAACCCAAACCATTCTATGGTTCTGTGATTCTATTAATTCTAGCAAAAAGGATATTCTGACCATTACATGCTCAAATTCCAGGGAGAGTGACAAATGTATCGGTTTTGGCTTTTCCTCACATGCAGGGCAGAAATTTCTCACTACAGCTTACAATACCTACAAAAATTATACTACTTAAAAAGCCAAACTACATAAATCAAATACAGAGCTGCTGTTACCCAGAGATCTTAGTGAAAGCAGCTTCTATCAGCACGAAGTTCTTTCCATTTACAAAATCCTTCTCCTGACAGTCTTCTGCTGCTGTAACAAAAGCTGGCACATTTGCTGTTGGCTGCACAGGAGATCAGGAAAGTGCAGTCAGCTCTCCTGCCTGAAACACTGGGAAAATACCTGACAGTAACTTAGCACAGTCTAGACAGGCTCAGCACTAACACAAAGACTGGGAGTCAGGCACACCCAAAAGCATGAGATTGTCTTTGAACCTTTTAAAATAATTTGTACTTTTAAACTTTGTGCTTTTAAAAATAATTTGTTTACCTTTTAGTTTTGCTTGGGGTTTTGCTTGCTTGTTTGTTTTCTGTGATTCAAATACTCCCATAGTGAATAATTTCAGTTTTTCCTTAGTGGTTTGGAAAAAATCTGAAGCAATGTTTCACATGACTGTGTGCTGCCAAGGAGCTGAAACTTGAAGGGAAAACAAAAAAATTGAGTTGGAAGAGGGGCCTTCCAGTACCTGCAAGAGGAATAAAAAAACCTTTATTAGAATAAACCAAACCAGGTTGGAAGAGACCTTCAAGATCATCGTGTCCAACCCACCAACCAATCCAACCCACCCAAACAGCTAACCCATGGCACCAAGCACCCCATCAAGTCTCCTTCTGAACACCTTCAATGACGGCGACTCCACCACCTCCCCGGGCAACCCATTCCATAGCACAATCACTCTCTCTGTATAGAACTTCTTCCTAACATCCAACCTGAACCTCCCCTGGCGCAGCCTGAGACTGTGTCCTCTTGTTCTGGTACTGGGTGCCTGGGAGAAGAAACCATCATCCGCCTGTCTACAACCTCCCTTCAGGTAGTTGTAGAGAGTGATAAGGTCACCCCTGAGTCTCCTCTTCTCCAGGCTGAGCAACCCCAGGACCTACATGAAAGCTGGGGATGGACTTTTTGCAAAGGCTTGCAGGGATGGGATGAGAGGGAATGGACTGAAGCTAGAGGAGGGCAGATTTAGACTGAAGATTAGGAAGGAATTCTTTACAGTGAGGGTAGTGAAACACTGGAACAGGTTGGCTAGGGAAGCTGTGGATGCCCCCTCTCTGGAGGTATTCAAGGCCAGGTTGGATGAGGCCTTGAGCAACCTGGTCTAGTGGAAGGTGTTCCAGCCCATGGCAGGGGGATTTGAACTAGATGATCTTTAAGATCCCTTCCGACTCAAACCATTCTATGATTCTATTAAAATATATAGTATTGCAAAAATCAAAATATTTGAAAGTCACATTCGTAGGAGAAAAGAGACGGGAGGCTGAAGGAACATCCAAAACAGACCTTAGTCACTCCTGCTAGGTATCTGTTCAACATTGCTGAGGGCAGTTCCTCAGCCTTTTTATATACTCCAGCATTTCAAAGCCTGTACAGTCAGAAAAATGTTTCCTCACATCAAACTTCTGTTCTGCTTGCTGTAAATTAATTTCCCTGTATCTGGTGGAAGGACAACGTATCACTGTTCTTCTTAGAACATTTTTTGTATTTTAATCTTCACTTGTCTTCTTTATTTTTTTTTCCCCAGACTAAAAAGCCCCTTTTCCTCACTTTATCTCCTAAGCTGTATTTTCTCTAGCTTTCACTATTGTCACAGCTTGCTCAGGTTCTTTAGACAGTTCTCACAAAAACAGGTGACCTACTTCTATATACCCAAAAAGAGCACTTGTAGAAACAGCATCACAACATTCCATCAATCAAAAAAGAGTAAGTTTCAGTTTAATATATTTGTCAGTCAAGAGTCTCATCATGATTATTCATGATCCCTCCACCATGATCTCTGTCTTGTCTGTCCTGTGGTACTTTTCTGGTGTAGGAACTTTATTGATGTCTCTTCTGTAGCACACCTTCCACATTAAGACAACATAGAAACCCCTTGTACAGTATCACCGGTGGGTTTGAATTTTAAACATTTTAAAGTTGCTGGAATGTTTTGCTTTCTTATAAAGGTGATGCAGTTTGGAGTAAATGCAAATGTTTTCTCCTGGGAGAGTAGTCTAGGGAGTAGCTCAGAAGTCATTAGCCATGGAAGGAAACATAGATCAAGGATTCCCTTTTCACAGATCCAACAGGTATTTGCAATATCTTTCAGCTAACCCAGGCAAAGGGGGAAAACTGTGTAGATGATTTCAGTCCACTCAAAAACAGAACACAGCAAATATTTTTAACCTAAAGATATTAAATGAAAGGCAGAAAAGCTGTAGGGGAGGTGGTAACTGACCCGAGAAGAAGGAATCGGACATCTATTCCAGCACCACGAGGAACACCTGAAGCTGGGCAAGGAGGCTTTGGCAGAGTAATAGATTTATACGAGTCAGTGTAAGGTTGAGGCTGTTCCCATAGGCAAATTAGGGTTAGAAACGTTCCTTTATACTATGAATTAGGGACAAAAGTCAGAATCCAGCTGTCCAAACCAGTAACCTGAAAGAATTGCTGTGCTAAGGTGACAATCACAGAATGTTAGGGGTTGGAGGGAACCTTGAAAAATCATCTCCTAAGATCATCTGGTCCAACCTCCTTGCCAGGCCAGAATCACTTAGAGTAGGTCACACATCCAGGTGGATTTGGAATGTCTCCAGAGAAGGAGACTCTACAACATCCCTGGGCAGTGTGCTCCAGGGCTCTGTCACCCTTGCAGTGTAAAAGTTTTTCTTATGTTCACGGTGAGTCTTCTCTGCTCCAGCTTGCACCCATTGCCCCTTGTCCTGTCATTGGACATCACTGAGCAGAGCCTGGCTCTGTCCTCCTGACACTGCCCTTCACATCTTCATAAACATGAATGTGGTCACCCCTCAGTCTCCTCCAAGCTGAGCCCCAGCTCCCTCAGCCTTTCCTTACAAGGGAGATGCTCCACTCTCTTAGTCTTCTCTGTGGCTCTGGTGGACGTGCATTGTCCATTTAAAAATATATTGAAAAGATGAAGGAATTAAGTGGGTTCCAGTCATGGGGAAATACAACAGTAAAGGCAAAAGGAAGTTGCTCATAAATGCCCCAAGAAAAATACAGAGGATATGCAAACCTGCAGTGACAGAGAGTCTAGAGCCAGACATTATACAGGGCAATTTGATTAAAAATCAGACACACCTTGTCTGGTAGTAAACTGTGAAGAGGAGACAGTTTTGTTCCAGAATCTCATCACAATGATTTTGACAACTTGTGCAGAGTCAGCACGCTCTCTGTGCTGCAAGTCCATGAACTGCCAAGATGGATAGATGTCTCTCTTAGCAGAGATTATTTGGAGATATTGCAACTAAAAAGGAGGTATTTAAAAGACATTTGGGGACTGAATAAATAAAGAGGGCTATTAACATTTTCTACTGTTCCTAAATGAATGGTTCTAAAGAACCTGTGAAGAGCTACCACGTATACTAAGAAGAAAGCCAAGCTAAGCAAGACAGACATTGCTAGCAACACAAGGAAATAGGGCCAAGGTATGCGAGTAGAAAACAGTCCTGGTAAAATAACAAGTGAACAGGTCAAGCAGTCACAGCAGCAATGAAATAAGGTAATCATCTGAGGAAAACTGAGTACTTGATGTCTCTACAAAGAAAATAATGTCCCAAGGAAAATGGGAAATTGGAATTTGCAAACTAGCATACACAAAGATACACTAAAAAAACCCAAAGGTATGATTTGGAATTGCACTTTGACTGACTAGGATGGAGATAGCATTCTTCACAGCAGCCCAGATGGTGCTGTTTTGGATGTGTGGCTACCACAGTGCTGATAACACAGCAGTGTTTTGGCTGCTGCTGAGCTCTGCACTATGCCAAGGCCTTCTCTCTTTCTCACTACACCCACACAGCCAGAAGGCACCATGAGAGTGTGTGAGAGACTGGCGGGGGACACAGGTGGGGCAGCTGGCCCAGACTGGCCAGAGGGATAGTCTAGACCATGCATCCCTAAACTCAGCAAGAACTGGGGTAGAGGAAGAAAAATATGCATTATGCATTTTGAGAGAACAGTCTGTCTTTTCACTTGAATGCATGTGTGATGCATAGAAACCCAGGATAGGTATATTTAATAGTAAGATTGTCTAAGAAAGAAAAGATGGCTTCTCTCTCTCTTTTATTTTTCCCTTGGCTGCTGTCTGGGTTGACATACCACAGGGGTATGTGTGATTATTTTTCCACCATCCCCAAAACATGGGCCACAGGCAAGAGATTTAACCACTTCTCCCAGAGACTCTCCATTTAATGGTGATTATCACTTCATGAGTTCACCATAAGCCTCTTTTCGCCCAATCTGATTTCTTCTCCTCCTTGTTTAGAAGTTGAATTAAAGCACAATTACTTTAATTATTCCACTTGTGACGGTATGAGCTGATTAGCTTGCAAAGCACTGATTAGTTTGGGGCTATCTTAGAAGAAACTATGAATTATAATGAAATATGCAAATAAGCAGATATGAACCAAGTTAATTTTATATATAAATATGTATTTATACACAATTCAAAATGAGCATGTTTCAGAATGACAATCTATTCACAGGATCACAGGATGCTAGGGGTTGGAAGGGACCTCCAGACATCAAGTCCAATGTCCCTGCCAGAGCAGGATCATAGAATCTAGCACAGGTCACACAGGAATGCATCCAGCTGGGTCTTGAAAGACTCCACAGGAGGAGACTCCACAACCATTCTGGGGAGCTTGTTCCAGCGCTCTGACACCCCCACAGGGAAGTTCCTCCTCATGTTGAAGTGGAACCTTCTGTAGTTTATATCCATTACCCCTTGTCCTATCACAAGTGCAACTCAGTAGAGCCTGTCCCCTCTCTTGACACCCAGCCCTCAGATATTTATAAACATTTATGAATCCTCTTTCAGTCTTCTCCAGACTAAAAAGCCCCAGGGCTCTCAGCGTCTCCTCATAGGGCAGTGCTCCAGTCCCTTAATCATTCTCATAGTCCTCCATTGGACTCTCGAGTAGATCCCTGTCCCCATTTTTAGCCCAGATGCTAAAAATTACATTCTGAATGCTTTTGCTAATCTCATAGCCAAACAACTGACATCATTTCCTAGCCAGTGTACCTTTCAATTTCCTGGGACAGCAACTTGATGTCACAAAGGGTCCTTCCCTCTTCCTGCGTGCTCCAGCTCCTAGTGATGGACTCACTACAAACCTGGCTGAAAAGAGAACACCACCAGATTTGTAAACATTTTCCAGTAGGTTACTTCATGGCAAACACATCCTGCATGTCAACACAGATCAGACTCAAACCCAGAAAATTTTGCACTTCATAGCTGACTCCTTTGCTCACTGAACCGCTGGAGCTCTCAGGCCAGGGCACAATGGGTGGGCTAACGAGAGTTCAGTGGGGTATTTTCTTCAAGTCCTATTGTGTAAGGAGGTTTTGGAACAGACAACAGAGTCGTGGCAAATGTGTTAGTGCCTCCACAGCAAGGTTTTTACTGTATTGCAGGAATTAAATTTGCATTTGTGGAATGTTGATTCTCTCTTTGCTGCAGCATGGCATGTAAGGTGCAGGTGGAAAAAGAGCTCCAACTTACTTTCAGCCTAAAACCATGAAGTCACTCTGGATTATGTCTAAGTCACTAAGCAAAAATTAGTAATTCAAAATATTCCTTGGGCAATAGCATCTGAACTCCAGTGAAATGTCTCCATGGACAATTGCAAGGAAGGGAATCTGATCTGGCTGAGGTCTGCTCTTAGAAGCCTCAATGTTGCTGCTGCTCCACTGCAGTGAAGAATGCAGAATCCCATTTAAAAGGACTCAGGGCTGCTTGTGTAGACAAAGCTTCTTCCTTTGATGAAAGTGCTTTTCTATGACTGTTGAATAAGCTATTCCCAAACTTCCACTCAACTCTTGCTTCAGATGTCAGACTCAGGCTCCCAGGCTGCGATGCATACAATGTAAAACACTTGGTATTTCTTGTAGAATTACATGTTATTTTATGTGAATGTTAAACACAGTAGTTGCTACACCATGAATAATGCTACCCAAGAACACACACAAGGAAAAAGCAGAGTCTCTTCAATTAGTAAGATGCATTTCTTATTATTCTTGAAATGAGTAGAGGCTTGTGTCACACCACAGTCAGAATGGCTATGCAACACATCACCAGAACATAGCTCTGATGCTACTGGTCAGATACTACACTACATCAATGATTTCCATCAGCATGGGAAAGCACATAGGGAAGCATATGACCTCTTTACAGCATAAAAACTGCAGCAGTGTAGGATACCTACCCAGGAAATGTACCATCAGTCTGCAGCTTACAAATTGAGGCCAGTGCAGGGAAGGACTGCTGGCAAACACCATCACTCATAGCATCGGGTATGTTCTGGACAATCCAACTCTGTTTCCATGGACTCAGTCCTATGCAAATTCTTTATTTTTGTCCCCCCTTTTCTATAAGCCTCAAACCTGAGCCAATGGAAATGTTACAGAGTTGTCCTCTAATGTAAATACAGTGAACTGAACTCGACTGTAGGAGTTACATTAAGAGGGCCCAGCTCTTGTTTTCTCGTAAGTTAAGCACTCTTTTATTCTGCATGGCCTGGCAGATTAGTATGCTAAGTATGTAGAAATCCCACTAATATGAGCAGGAGAAGTCAGTTCTCAGCACCTTCCTTTGCAAAGTTGCCCAGCTATGAATAGCATCATCTATTGATAAGCATCCAACTTAGAAAAAAATGATCTATTTTTTTTTCCAGTTAAGCTGAAGCTGATTTTACAGGATGTGATCCAACAGGTTTTTTCATGAGTCAGCTCCCCTTATTAAATTGATTTACATGCTTCTGGTATCAGCATTAGGATAAGAGAATACAGCATCCTCTGAGAGAGCGGCATCTTATGCAAGAGATTGCAGATGCACTGGCGGGTGTGGAATGTGGTAGATTTACAGCAGCTGAACAATTCACTGTCCTGCAGCAAAACTGTTGCAAATGTCACAGATACACATTTCCAAAGCAGATTCAAACAATGCTTGCACTTCTATTTTCAGCTAGATTCCTTGGAGCTGCTAAGCTCGCAATAATCCACATTGTATTGTGTAGCACAGATTGCTATCAGTCTAGTGACTACATAGACACATACGGTGTCACCTTGGTTACATTACTACTTAATCAGACTTTCAACGGGGCCTAAGATTAGAATACAAACTGCAGCTGAAAAAATGTACTATGGGGTGGCTGGTATATGTTTACAGGAAGCAGATTTGTTCTAACAGCCTTTTCCAACTACAGCTCACGATGTGGAATAGGAAGGTTATACTTCTGAAGTGTTCTCCATCCGCTATTCATTCTTTTTGACTAACAGCATTTGTGGATTTCTCCTTGAAATTTGGAAGCAGGCAAAATATCTTTAAAACTGTCTTCCTTTCTGAGCATGTGAATGGCACTTTTCCTATGGAAAATGCTCAGGAATTTCAGATAAATGTGTAGCATTATGCACACAGAAATCAATGTGTAACCTGAGGTTTTTCTTTCCTCTGCAGCTTTCAGCTTTACTGGAAAGATCTACTATTGCATTAAAAAGTCAGTGAGAAAATTAACAAGTTGATCACCTAGGCATTTAGGTTGCTTTTTTTGGCCCTAATACAAAATCATGCTATTGAATTCAGTGGAGTTTGGGTGGCACCACATTCTTTGTTTACTTTTCTACTGACTTGAAGTTACTCTCTAGTTCACAGAAAAATATTTTGCATTGTTTAAATGCCATTAAGTACACCGCATACAGAAACCAAAGGGCTGACTTTGCAGCATCACAGAATCACAGAACGGGAGAGGCTGGAAGGGTCTTCCAGACATCATCCAGTCCAATCCTGCTGCCAAATGCAGGATCACCTAGCGTAGCCCACACAGAAATGCACCCAGGTGGGTTTTGAATGTCTCCAGAGAAGATTCCACAACCTCTCTGGGAAGCCTGCTCCAGGGGTCCATCACCCTCACTGTAAAGAAGTTTCTCCTCATGTTGAGGTGAAATCTTCTCTGTTCAAGTTTGTATCCCTTGTTCCTTCTCTTATTACTGCACACCACCAAAACAAGATTGGCCCCTTTCCACTTGACACCCACCCCTCAGATGTAGACATTGATCAGATCCCCTCTCACGTCTTCTCCAGACTATCAGCCTCAGGTCTCTCAGTCTCTCTTTGTAGGGATGATGCTCAAGTCCCCTAATCATCCTCATGGCTCTCCATTGGACTCTCTCCAGCAGATCCCTGTCTCTCTCTTGAACTGGGGAGCCCAAAACTGGAAACAGTATTCCAGGTGTGGTCTCACCAGGGCAGAGTAGACAGGGACAAGAACCTCCCTAGACCTGCTGGGCACAATTTTCTTGATACATATTCCATGAAATTATGAATATTTTGTGGAGTAATTTAATCAAATAGTAGCTAGTTGGGCATAAAAAGTCAGCCACCCTCTCAGCACAATTACTCCTGTTTCAGAGCAGTAATTCTTTCTATATCCTTATAAGCTCAAATGGATCCTTTTTTACTTCCCTAAATGGGCACATAGTTTTCTTGCTACACTCACTGTCATAACAGCACAGTGAGGAAAGTGTTATGCACATGTGTAAATTTTACTATTTTTTAGTATTTGGGTTGAAATTCTCCTTGAAATCCCTTAAATGGTAAAGGAACACTTTTCCCAAGCACAGCATCCAGAGGAAAAGAAAACTCTTGGGGTCAAAGAAAGAATGGTTCAGGCTTGGGTCTGACATTCAATGAATTCCCTTATAGCCAGAAAGCAAGCCCAGAGCTCTGAAGGAGCTTCAATTTATTTTATGTAGTCATAAGGATTTTGGTGTGATGGATAACTTAAAATAAACACACCAGACAACAGCACCATGCCTACATCAGAAGGACAAAATAATCAAGTACCTTACAGAGTCCTACAGCAGCAGCTATGGTAGAGTCTATTCTCCTCGGAATTCAATATTTTGGGCTTTGATATGTAAAAGAGCCCTTTGTCCTCCAGCAAGTTTTGAGGGTTATCTGAAGGACACACATTTCTCTGCTGTTTTTAGGAATCCTATGCTAGTTATACATCCTGTTCTCAGATCTTCAGAAGAAGCAAAGATAGTCATCTTCCAGCCTGTCCACAGCTACCCCACAGAGGAAAGACAGGGCCCATGGGCTAGCAATCTTCTTTGTATAGCTTTCAGTCCAACAATGAACTCCTCTGTGCTCACTGAATGACACTGTCAATCAACTCCAGCATTCTTAAGCCTTATCTGTTACTCCAATGGCATTGTAACTCATCATCCCCTGTTCTTATGCCTTGTTTCACAACAGCAGCACACAACCCTTCAGAGGAAGACAAGCACTCAGAGGACATCAATCTCTTCATTTCTCTTTAGTGCATTTTATTAATGACCTATTTTTGTACTTGCTCAGGGAAACAATCACCCATGCAGTCCCATAGCTTCAAAGCACATGTAAAGCTAGTTAAATACAAACATCATGAGATAAGCATGCATGAGGAAATGTACCTTAGTGCCAGGGTCCATGGTCCTAGTGAGGTGCCTTCTCAACTGTGTATGGGCAGGTTTTGGCATGCTTCTATGGCCATTGATATGGTCACATCAATGAGGAGGCTGAGGGGTGCTCTCCACGACCACCCAAAAGAAGGCTGGAGTGAGTTGGTGGTCGGTCTCTTCTCACGAGCATTGAGTGATATAATGAGAGGAAATGACCTGAAATTGTGCCAGGAGAGGTTTAGGTTAGACAATAGGAAAAAATCTTTACTGAAGGAATGGTCAGGCATTGGAACAGGCTGCCCAGAGAAGTGGTGCAGTCACTGTTCCTGGAGGTGCCTATGAAATGTGTGGACATAGTACCCTGGGGACATGGTTTAATGGCCATGGTGGTCTTAGGCTGATGGTTGACTCAATGATCTTAGAGGACTTTTCCAATCAAAACAATTACATGATTCTATATGCTGTATATACACTTGCAACAACATCCTTGTACTTAACATATCTCAACACATGTAACTTTTATAAGCCATGGAAAAACAGATATAGAAGATTAATTACTGACCTGTACTATGTCTCCTGTTTGCTCCTGTAAGCCTCCTACCTTACCCATAAAGATGAAATAATGTGCTTATGGTTGCAACCCCAGGAGATTACACAACAATGCTGTGATGTAAGCAGCAAGGTCTGCACATGGGGACCATTTGTTAAATACCAGGAGACTTAGCAGACATTTCAGCTTTCCTAAGAACTGTGTGGATGCTGCATGTTCTCTGGCCCTCAAGCATTACATAACACATGGAGTAAACTACAACTGGGATGCAGATCAGGCTCTGATGTATCAACAGCAACTTTCTGTCAAGTGTAGGCAATTTTCTTCCCATGTTCAGTCTGTGTAATTAATTGACAACATTTCATGGCGAATTTTCCTCCACCTCCCTGTTCAGTGTATTATCCATTCCCTGATGTTTAGTCTTCGTAGTCCTTCTCATGTTCTGCAATTTAAACCAAAAAGTGCAGCAATCACTGTAGCAATTTTTTACAGGAAAGAAGCTTCTGCCAGGTCCTTGGAATCATACAAGTCACATTATTTGACAGTCATGGAGTGAGAGCTAGATAGATGGAAATGCCATGTGCTCCTCAGCCTTTGAAACAGAGCTGTCATAACTAGACCTGAGAAATCACTTACTGGTGTGATTCACTCTAATTTGAAAGTCATACCTCCTTTGGCAGGAAGATATAAAGCCCATTCAGCTAAATATTGAAGTTATCTCAAGGCACTACAGACTCCTTCTTAAGAAAACTTTGAAGAGTCTCTGACCTATTTTCTTCAAGAAATCACCACTAAGCAGGACTTTACAGAGCCACTCCTGCCCTTTTCAGGAACACTGGTGTTAGATGCAGTTCAATTGCACTGCAGCAGGGGATCTCATGGCAGTGTAACTGTCCTTCCAAATGTTTATAACAGGACTTCAGTTTTATCAGTTAGCCATGTCCTGGCTGGGCAAAAATTTCAAACAAGTTACCCATTTATTTGCTTCACAGCGCCAACAATACTTGGTTAAACCAAACAAAAACCCAAACAACTCAGCTTTCTCCTCCTTTTTCCTTGTAGACTCAGCTCTCAGTGTCCACCAGCTCACTGCTCTGCTTTCAGTTATTTTTCTAAAAGGCACAGTAAAAAGCCTAGTATTAGCCCAGTTATGGTTTCTATATGTGACCATGTGTGGCTACATTCTTCCTCTTTAAGTAAACAGCAAACAGCGCTCTAGTCCATAACCTTTTTGGGAAAAAGAAAAAGCCACCAGTGGAAAAAATTAGTTAGTCGATGGCTTTATGCAATTCTGGCTATAATTCCTCATGTCAAAGATAGAAAGTGAAGAGCACAGCAGGCCATCAGACCCAGCTGAGCCAAACACATGAGAATTATCCCACATACATATATTCTCCTAAAATAATCTCTGTGTCTAGCTCCTGGGAGTGGAGGTGGGACATTTGAAGTAAGGCTGAATCCCTGGTCAAAGGCCATCTCTCCTTTAAGTCACTGGAGGCCCCTGGAGCCATCAGGGCCAACAAAGTAGGGCAGTTTGACAACATGGATGGAAGATGCTGTCCTGTGAGCAGGTGCAGACAGTGCTGGGCAATGGCATCTCTGCCTGTGGCTGAGAGGCTGCCAGCACTGAAATGGAGACAGGCACACTGAAAGTATGTAACTCTCTTCCAGGCTCTGCAAGACATTAGAGCACCAAGCAAGGAGAATAAGCAAGAGCTGCAGAGAATGGCTTGCAGGCCTGGGATCCAAATTTCTTTTTTTAAACAAGATTTAAATCAGAAGGTAACCTCTTTTCTTCATTATGTCTGTTATGGTCTTCCGCTGTCTTGCTTGCAGTTATGATTTCACCCATCAAGATGAAAGAAGCCTTAGTTTACATATTAGTTCCACATTTTGTCTCAAGGCCCACCAAAAAAGAAATTTACAAAGAGCATTATGAAGTACTTCACTAGTTTTTCATAAAGAGGCTTCAGGAAGTTTACACATCTCCTGCCATACTTTGCCACACTTTTGATCCAGCAGAGAACCAAGATGTCAAAATGCACATGAATAACATAAGCCTGAGGACAGTTTAACCAGCAGGGGCTGGATAAGCAGAGTTACCTTATGTCCAGCATGCTGGCCAAAGTATTCCTTGTGGCAGAACATTCCAGATCATTAAAATTTACTTCTTTGATCAGACAATACGTGTAAGAAAATTCAAGCTGCCATAGCCAAACAGTAATGGGTAAGGAATGGCAGATGTTACACAGCTGCAACACTGCAGAGACGCTGTCATCATGACTACCAATATCAGCAGCCCCATCCAGACCTCCAGTTTCCACTCGGACTTTCAAAGGCTCAATACACAGGGAGAAAAAGAGCAAGAAGAAAACAAGAGCTAAACAAGACCCAAAGGGATTTGCCTTCAGTTAGGCATCAACTGACATACATGGGGCTTACATCTCTGGCCTCCCAGAATACTATCCTCTCCAGTCTGTCCTTCTGTGTTTTTAGGCCATTGAAGATTCCACCCCACCCCTTCCATATGTTTCTAAAATGGAAGGAGATCAGTGAGTCAACAAGTAAATTTATCCAGACTCCCAAAGTGAAGAGGGACACTAAGTGCTTGCCAAGGGTCTTGCTACCTACACAAGGATAATGTGCATAACTTGAGAACAAATTTTCACATTTCTTTTGAAATTGCAGAGGGGTAAACTTGTGTTTCCTGCTGTCCCATCCCATCCCATTTCCCTCCTGCTCAGCACACCAAGTATATGCCCTTCTGGGGAAGAATCACATTGAAAGTCCACCATTCAGCTTGCACTTTTTCATTTCCTTGTACAGAAAAGTTAGGAGGTTTAAATTAAGCTGGCAGCCATGAAAAACAAAAAAGCAAAGCTGCTGGAAATTTCAGCAGGATGTTTAAGTAAGCCAGGTAATACCACATCCAAAGCTTCTCATATGTGGAAAGTCAAATGGTTGGAGACAGTTTTTTAGCCAGCTGACACTCTTGTCCCTCTCCTCCAAGGAAAATACTTTGATAGGGAAAACAGCTGCTAACATGGATTTCTGCAGTGTTCACTGCACCAAGGACAGTGAGTGAAAGGACTGTCTCGGAAGCAAAATTATACAGCTCTTCCTTTCCCCTTCATGCTTTCCCTGCAAGTGTGGAGGATCAGTAACGACAGCACAGCCACCAGCACAGAGGATGGCCCCAGAGCACTAAGCTGATGAGTTGAGAGTCCTTGCTCTTCTCTTCCATGGGAGAGAAGAGCCACTGACACTGCCTTGACAGGCCCCAAACTTGTCTGACAGCTACTTTGTATTTGGAGGGATGTTAATTTTATTAGCAGGCTCTTCAAAGAAGCTAGGTGGGTGATAATGGTCAGCATTAGCCCAGAGAGGGTGGAGTGGTTTTATTCTGCTTATTACCAGAGCTGGTTAATAACCTTTCACTCTGTAAACAAACAAGATGTACAGCAGCAATAACCACACAGAGAATTTTGTTTGTCATAACCGATCTCACCCAGATGCCTCAACGTTGTTGTTTTAAAGAGCTGGAATACAAATTCTCTGTACCTCACATGAAAAGATTTGAAAGGCTAACATACAAATAAAGATGAAAGTGAAACCTATAAACATTCCTGAAAACAAGGAAATAAGTAGAAGCCTGACATCTGCTAGCAATTGCCACTCACAGTTGCTAATTTTGAATTTGGCAGAAATGCCATTTCCAGCACTACTTTTCTGTACTCATACAGGCTTACTCATCTCTGAAGCCAAGTAACTCTTGTTTTGCTCAGTGGTGCTGCATGTTCTGTGGCTCTGCCACACTTCTAAGTTTTATCTCCAGACACTCTCCAGCCTCTGGTTCTGCTTTCTGGCTTGCCTACAGCAGGAGTTCCCACAGGCTCCTGCCATCTCAAGTACCACTGACTTGCTTCTGGTCCAGTGCCACCTGTAAACCTGTGGGCAGGGCAGCTCTGTGTGCCCACAGTTCTCACTGCACCCCCTGGCAGGCATTGGAACAGGCTGCCCAGGGGGGTGGTGGAGTCACCCTTCCTGGAGGTGTTCAAGAAACATGGACGTGGCACTTCAGGACACAGTTTAATGGCCATGGAGGCCTGAGGTTGATTGTTGGACTCTGATCTTCAAGATCTTTTACAGCTGTGATCAGCCTTTGCTTTAGGGGCAGCACCCACCAACAGTTCTGATCTTTGGCAGTCTCTGATGGACACTTGGCACAATTCATCTTCAAGCTTGCTCCTGTCAGCCTCTAAATGCCAGCCATGTCTGCACATTGCAGCTCAGCAATCCACTGAAGTACAGAGAGAAAGTCAGCAAAAGACATTGATCTTAATCACCACACCTAGCCCTACCTTCTCAAAGAGATGAAGAGTCTGTTAAGATGGCTTATAGATTCCATTGAGAGCTTACCACAAGGATAATACCAACAGTTTAGGAAACCCCTGAGCTGCAAACTGCTGGAGGGTGGGAGAGTACAGTGAGAAGCAGCATTTATCCTGCCTTGTTCTCCTACTGTACTCTAATGCGATGGGTCACTGAGGGGTTTTGGTGCAGGGGAAGGACAGAGAAAGCCCACAGGCCATAGCCCAGTTCCACAAAGCTATTAAATAGCAAGTCCTCACAGAAAATATGTATCAGATATTAAATGGACAAGAACAGACATGACAATCCTAGTCAAAAGGCCAAGAAGAATAATAGACTGAATGGACATGTGGTAAGACCCAGCAACTCTTCTGTTTTGCTCCAAGACCTTTGAACCTCCCCTGTTAGAAAAGCTAGAAGAAGATCAGGTGATGTCTTCCTCTCTGTTTGCAGTGCTTGTTACTTCCTGTTTCTTCTTGAAGCTTTGCTGTCTCAAGGCACTTCTGGGGCTGGAACTGCAATAAACAAACTTTATCCAGAGGACTACAGCTCATTGGAGCTCTCTTGCCAAGCATCCCATGTCAGCTTCAGTTGTCCATCCTGTCTTGGCTGCCTGTTCTTGATACACTGCAGCAAGATAAAGAGCCATGTCTGCTGCTCCTTCCCAGCAAGGGAAGAACAGATTGAACCATAATTCTCATCAGTTATTCAAATCCAACTTACTTTTCCTGGGTGACTTTCATGATCTGTCTGTTTCCTCACAACCAACACTTCATAAGGAAAATTCTCCCTATGTTTGTAGTTATTTACTTGACCTTCAGAAGAGAGACACTTTTCATGTGTTCATGCTGGGCAATAACTCTTCCTAAAAGGCACTAAGCTCTCAGCTTCTTCAGGCAGATATCAAACAGCCCCACTCACAGAGGTTTGCAAGGAGCATTGAGAGACAGGGGGGAGCCCATTGATACTACATCTCCTTTTCCCCTACAATGTGGATTGCTTTTGGCATAATCCCTTAGTAATGAGAACGTGCTATAGAATTGTCATATAAA
Source organism: Melanerpes formicivorus (assembly GCF_026170545.1). NCBI lineage: Eukaryota > Metazoa > Chordata > Aves > Piciformes > Picidae > Melanerpes > Melanerpes formicivorus. The sequence continues at coordinate 5,082,791 of NW_027142357.1, forward strand.
CACAGAATGGCTCAGCTTGGAAGGGAACTCAGACATCATCTGCTCCAACCTCCCTGCCTTGGGCAGGGACTCCTCTCAACTAGACTCAGCTGCTCAAGGCCTCATCCAGCCTGGCCTTGAACAGCTCCAGAGAAGGGGCAGCCACAACCTCCCTGGGCAACCTATTCCAGAGGCTCACCACCCTTGTACTGAAGTACTTCTTCCTAAGATCCAGCCTAAACCTATTCTCCCTCAGCTTCAAACCTTTTCCCCTTGTCCTATCACTAGACACCCTTATGAAAAGTCCCTCTTCAGCCTTCCTGTAGGATCCATTCAGGTACTGGAAAGTAGCTATAAGGTCCCTCTGGAGTCTTTTCTTCTCCAGCCTGAACAAGTCCATCTCCCTCACCCTAGCCTCATAGCAGAGGCATTCCAGCTCTCTGCTGTCAAAAATTAAAAGCAAGGAAAAAATGATCGGTGAAGCCTTCAAGCAACTTAGAAGCACATTAAATGCAGTGCTGTCAGCTATAAAGGTCAGCCTTTGGGGTTGTGAAAATCAGCTCAACACAATGGGACCTACCTACATAAACACCATTTTCTGTTGTCTCTGACATTAAGGTGCAAAAATCCTTTCTGTCTTGTGTAGCTGACAACATAAAGGACTGTGGAAAAAATATCATAAATGCAAATCCATCAGTTAGCATTTTCCAGAAGGTGTTCTTTATGCCAAACAAAATAATGAGTTACACCCTGTAGACTGGAGCATGTTAGCAATGGCAGGATAGGAACACATCAGCTCTCCACGTTGCTAGCCATCAGATGATACTTCCAAAGCTGTTGACTGCCAGAATTATAAGCAGATCAAGTACCCATGGGACTTTTCAAATATACAAACAAGCTCAATTCCCATGGAAGTCAATAAGGAAGAAGCACCAGATAGGGTTTTCAAAAGGCAGTGAGGGATTTACCTGCCATTTCCAAGTGCCTGAATATCTTTCAAACTGAAGTAAACTCCCTTGTGTTTTTCAGCAGTGGCTTTGGGTTAACTGAACTGCACTTCAGCTAAGCATGCTGTGAATATTGCACTACACTACGGGAACTAATGTGTGATTTGCACAAGTCAGGATGCCGATGCAGCCCCTGAACCAGATCCTTAGCTACTGCAAATCAGCAGCCATCAGACCTTTCCAAGGGCTGCCTTTATATGCTTAAATCTACAAGAATAAAACCCAAAAGGCACACAGTTTGGAATCCACATCCTAGTAACAATTTTATTAATTTCAGACTTGAGAGATCCATGTTCCTCTTAGTACCCGTTGAAAGAGAAGGTAGAGACTAATGTACAAAATAAGCATGGCAACAGGCGAGAGAAGTGATTCTGACACTCTGCTCTAGTGAACCTCACCTGGAGTACTGTGTCCAGCTGTGGGGCCCTGAACAAAAGGGAGACATGGACCTGCTGGAGAGGGTCCAGAGGAGGACCACCAAGATGATCCGAGAGCTGGAGCACCTCTCCTATGAGCACAGTCTGAAAGAATTGGGGCTGTTCAGCCTGGAGAAGAGAAGGCTGCAGGGAGACTTTGGAGCTGCATTTCAGTATGTGAAGGGGACCTACAAGAAGGCTAGGGAGGGACTGTTTAGAAGGGCTTGTGGTGATAGGATGAGGAACAATGGTTTGAAACTTGAGCAGGGTAGGTTTAGGTTGGACATCAGGAGGAAGTTCTTTACAATAAGAGTGGTGAAATACTGAATCAGGCCTCCAAGGGATGTGCTTGAGGCCCTGTCCCTGGAGACAATATCAAGACTCAATGCAGCCCTGAGCAGCCAAATGTAGTTGGAGGTGTCCCTGCTGACTGTAAGGGGGTTGGACAAGGTGACCTTTGAGGATCCCTTCCAACCCAGTACAATCTGTGACTCTGTGTGCCTTTCAGTGTTCAGCTAGAAGCAGCTTCTGCTGAAAGTTTATCTTCAAGCCTGATACCTCCTAAGCACTTAGGTTTGAATTGGATTGTTAGCTGGTGTGTGTTGTCCACATGGTTAAAACAGCCTGTGAGCTCATGTATTCCTGTACATGAAGAACATGAACACATATTAAAATAAAACCTGCAAGGAGAAAACAGCAGACCACTATTCTCTGATGGATTTGACAGCTCCTTATAAACATACTGCCATGCATTTCTTAGCAGAGAGAGAGCTTCTCAGCATCAGCACATACACAAGTATTCCCTGTGTAGGAAATGCCAGTGGCTGGCAGGCACCTATGTAGAAAAAGAGAAGAATTTTTCAGCAGATGTATTCCTTCCTCTTCCACTCTAAACTGAAGTCCCTTAAACCCTCATTCTACAGCTACTACACGTGACACAAATAAAACATTCTAGGTGCCTGATCTAAACACAAGATTTAAAGCTCATCCTGAGTAGAATCAGGGACCTCCAGAGATCAAGTCCAATCCCCCTGCAAAGCAGGACCACTTAGGGCATGCCACACAGGAATGCGTCCAGATGGGTTTTGAACATCTCCAGAAAAGACTCCACAACCTCTCTTAGCAGCCTGTTCCAGGGCTCTGGCACCCTCACAGTAAAAATGTTTTTTCTCATATTGATATGGAATATCCTGTGATTGAGTTTATGTCTATTGCCCTTCATCCTACCACTGAGTATCTCTGAGAAGAGACTGGCTCCATCCTCTTGACAGCCACTCTTCAGATATTTGTAAACATTGAGGTCTCCTCTCAGGCTTCTCCAGACTAAACAGCCCCAAGCCTCTCAGTCTTTGCTTGTAAGAGAGATGCCACAGTCCCTTATCCATCCCCATTGCACTCCATTGAACTCTCTCCAGTAGCAACCTGTCCCTCGTGAACTGGGGAGCCCAGAACTGTATCCAATAGTCCAGATGTGAACTAATGCTGAGTAGAAAACTAGGGCTGAGTATGAAAAGCCTGCCCTAGAGGCTTATACAGTGCTCAGCACTGCTTCATGATGCACTTGCTGTCCCTGTGGTTAGCACTGGCATGAGGCTCACACAATCTCCACCTCATCCAATCAAGACCATCCCTAGTTTTACTGAGGCTCTGTCCCTGCCCACAGAAATGGGAAATCTATAGAACTAATAAATGGAGTGAGCTCTGTTACACTAGCACCTATGAGGAACATGCTGTGCCAGTTGCTAGACACATAATGATATGAAACAAGACAGGCTTCCCTAGAAGAACACGTGATTCTTACAGAGCAACTAAACCAACATATCTAGGAAATGCTCAGCCTTCTGAACAGGAAGATGAAGTAGAAGTTGACCAAAATCCCACAGGAAGGCTCATCAAATCCAGAAACAGATTCCTTGCCAAGAACACTCTCAACTGCACAAGCCGAGCAATTCTGGTGCTTGATGGAACTGAAAATGCCCAAATATATTCACCTCAGGTGCAGTCCCAAAAAGTACTGTTCTCTTTGCTCAGAGTCTTTCACTCATTAAGGTTAGATAAAGCTTCAGTGCCAGTCTACAAATTAAAGCAACTGTAGAACTAAGTTAATCAGTGAAATCACCAGCATCACCCTGTTATCACCTTGAAAAATATTTGTACAGAGAGGATGATTTACCAAATATAGTAATTTAGCTTCCCCAGATTCAGCAACTGCTCCAAGACCTCTTCAGTTGTACACAACAGGGGCCTCCTCCTTCACTCACAAACATCCCAGCTCCTAGACTTTGGCTGAGCCATAGGGCAGCCAAGTGTCCTGGAGAAGCTGAGATGGCCATGTGTTCAGTCAGAATCCAGGACCTTTTTCAGCAACATTTCATTTCTAAGATCACACAGTTAACTACAACTTGTCTTTTCTTGTGAGCCTGCTGCTACTGCAAGGTTTTGAGTCAATAAGAACATGTGTGCATATTTTTTCCAGTGACTTAATGTCTGAATGAATCCATCATGAGACATGGAAGAGTCATTAACCTTCACCCCAAGCAAGAGAGCGGCTTTGAGAGTGCCCACACACATTTGCGTCACTCCAGCCACGGTTCACAACCTTGAACGCTCTTTCCGCCAGGCTCTTTGGTTCTGGCAAACACAGGACAAGTCTTCCAAGGCTCCTCTACTTATTAAACCAAAGGAACATTTTGCAGACAAGTGTGTCACTGGTGTATTTCAGAACCCCAAAAAGCACTCACAGGTTGTCTTTGGAAAAATGTCTTTCACACCAGACCACAAATCAGGACAGCATAGTAAGTAATCACAGAATTTTAGGGGTTGGAAGGGACCTCCAAAGACCATCTAGTCCAACCCCCCTGCCAGAGCAGGGTCACCTAGAGTAGGTCACACAGGAATGTCTCCAGAGAAGGAGACTCCACAACCTCTCTGGGCAGCCTGCTCCAGGGCTCTGCCACCCTCACAGTGAAAAAGTCTTTCCTTATGTTCACATGCAACCTGCTCTGCTCCAGCTTGCACCCATTGCCCCTTGTCCTGTCACTGGACATCACTGAGCAGAGCCTGGCTGTGTCTCCCAACACTCACCCTTCACATATTTATAAACATGAATGAGGTCACCCCTCAGTCTCCTCTTCTCCAAGCTAAAGAGCCCCTTCTCCCTCAGCCTTTCCTCACAAGGGAGATGTTCCACTGCCTTCAGCATCTTTGTGGCTGTGTGCTGGACTCATTCTAGCAGTTCCCTAAGGTCTCTTTTGAAATGAGGGGCCCAGAACTGGACACAAAATTCCAGATGTGGCTTCACCTGGGCAGAGTAGAGGGGGAGGAGAACCTCTCTCAACCTACTAACCACAAATAACCAAACTCTGGACTCTACAGAGCTTTAAAAAAAAAATCAGAAAAGTGTTTTGAAGATGGCAAAGTGATTCCCAAAGAACTCCCTGAAGACAGAAAGTAACTATACAGCCCAGAAGGTGATTTGCAACGAAAGTCTCCTTCTAACCAATACCTAACATCTGTGCCCCTTATCCACATGGCACTGCTGCATCTTTCCAAACAAAAATGTACGACTGGGAGACATTTTCATAAAGCCAAGTTGAATTTGTCAATTTCACCCACAGGCCAAGCTAGTTTTGTTCCTATCCAACTGCAGCCAGAGATCTGTTCTGCATGGAGTGCAGATCCACCCAGACGCTTCCCAGTGCTCTCCCTCAAATGTCAATAGCATGCAAATGAATTCCACATGCAAATGAGCAGCTTGGTGAATAGTGACAAAAATGTCCTGTTATTCCAGTTCTGTGACTCAAGAGAAACACAGCAGGCTCACTACATATATGTTTCTTTTTATCTAAAACCTCGGTTAAACACTTAGTGGCCTGATTCAGAACAGTGCATACATCTTAGATCATGTTCTGGTCTATGAGCTGGGCCCAAGCCAACCTCATGAAGTTCAAAAAGACCAAGTGCAAGGTCCTGCATCTGGGTCAGGGCAATCCCAAGCACTGATATAGGCTGGGCAGTAACTGGCTTCAGAGCAGCCCTGAAGAAAAGGACTTGGGGGTGCAGGTGCACAAGAAGCTCAATATGAGCCACCAGTGTGCACTTGCAGCCCAGAAAGACAACCACATCCTGGGCTGCATCAAGAGAAGCATAACCAGCAGGTCAAGGGAGGTGATTCTCCCACTCTACTCCGCTCTGATGAGACCCCACCTGGAATACTGCATCCAGTTCTGGAGTCCCTATTACAGGAAAGATCTGGCCATGCTGGAATGTGTCCAGAGAAAGGTCATGAGGATGATCAGAGGGTTGGAGCTCCTCTGTTATGGAGACCGACTGAGAAAGTTGGGGCTGTTCAGTTTGGAGAAGAGAAGGCTCTCAGGAGCCCTAATTGTGGCCTTCCAGTATCTGAAGGGGGCCTACAAGAAAGATGGTGAGGGACTTTTTAGGGTGTCAGGCAGTGATAGGACTAGGGGGAATGGAGCAAAACTAGAAGTGGGGAGATTCAGATTGGATGTTAGGAAGTTCTTCACCATGAGGGTGGTAAAACACTGGAACAGATTGCCCAGAGAGGTGGTGGAAGCTCCATGCCTGAAAGTTTTTGAGGCCAGGCTGGATGGGACTCTGAGCAATCTGATCTAATGTGAGGTGTCCCTGTTGGAACTAGATGATCCTGACGATTCTGTGGTTCTATGATTCTAAAATCTGGGATTGTTTACTTTGTTTGGTGGCAGGCAAATGTAGCAAAAATCCAGCCCCTAAGGGCAGTCTGATGTTGTTGCAAGGGTACTGAAGAGTCAGTTTCTTCTGTGTTAAAAACCTGAATAAGCTTTGCATGAGCTTGTATCAGGGCATTAAAATGAGGAAACATCCTCTCCCTTACTTGCTAAGCAGTTGAATATTCATAATTCCAGTAATCTCCACAGCCTTCCCTTGCAGACCCACACTCAGAAGCCTGGGAAGACATATCTCATACCCTACACCTCTTTCCTTGTCAGAGACGTGCACCATGAAAGATGAGTCCACACATAAAGAAATTCATGCCAAAGCTTTAAATACTTTGTGATGTATCACATTATAAACACTTGACTGGTTAGCGGCACTTAAAACCGAACCACTTTAGCCATGATAAAAATCATTCACTTCTGGTGTTGTCTTTTGACTACCTGATTAAGTCCATCAATTGCTTATTGTATCATTCATTTCAAAGAGCAATTTGCCAGGGTAAAATCTTGGGTTTCCATCTGAATCTACAAGAGTTACTACAAGTGTAGTGATTCTAAAATGCCATTGTTACCTGTTTAAGACAATCAACAGTTGCTAGGTTAGAGAGACTTCATTGTGTTGCTGCAGAAGCAGGGGCACAGACATAATATTAAGGTGATCTCAGACAGTTCCAGCTATCATAAACTCCAAGAACAATTCTACCTTGTATTTTAAGACATCTGTATGCAAAAGTCACGCTGAAGCCTTGCAAACCTCTGGACTCCAGCCTACCCTTCTCATGAAAATTAATGAAAGTCACACTGTGTACACAATGGGAACATAAAGATGAAAATGCTGATTCAAAATGCAGCAGCTTGCTTTAATTTTTTCATTAAGATGTCATAGTCCCAGCACATACCTATGCAATACTCTTCCACCAAAGGCAAATATTGAAGCTGAGGAGATGCAATTACAAGGAATCCCCAAACAATATAGCCAGGCAGTTCCAGGAAATGTAGGTATTTGATTTCAGAGTTTATGGATCTAGATGCTTTTGCTTCCTTTACCCAATTCTTTTGTAACAAGTAAAGGTTAATTTCAACCCAAGCACAAATCCACTGCATCCACAGTACCTAGCCAGAGTTCTGTATGAGGGCAGGCTTACTAAAAAAGGTTTTGTAAAGGCTGTCCCTTCCCTCTCAGCTGCTGTCACACCAGGCACATACTCCTAGGGCATTTGGTGGACATGCTACAGTGACAGTCCAGAGCTTTTTTGCACCTGCATCTGCATCAACCAATGTAGTTATAATAAGGGGGAAGCCTTCTGCTAGAAAGACCCCTGAGCTTGTGCCCCTGACAGAGCTACACAGGCAGCCAGTTCCTTTCCTCCCCAAAGAGAGTGCCTGTGTGTACACATCACCAACAGATTCATCTGTCTCAAGTCCACTGAGCGGCTGAGCACCCACCTCTCCAAAAAAAACAACCCCCAACTGCCTAGCTGATATTCACAGCTGTTTGATTTTTCATTTAAGAGTGAGACATCAACCATAACAGTCTCAGAGATAGTCAGAATTATGCCAACATGCCAGTGAGCATTAAAGCATTCAAGCCCATACGGCGCAGCGCAGAAGCAAAGCCCCTCCCTCGGGTGTACATAGACCCTGCTGTGGACACAGTGCTGACACTGCACGTCTGTGAGGAAAACACTGCAGAGCAGGGCTGAAAGCACTGCATGACCTTGGAAGAGCCTGGCATCCCTAGAGAGCTGCACAGCAGAAGCACATCTCCCACAGAGCCCACAGCAGGATATATTTGAAACTCTAAAGACAACTTAATGTGAAGCCACTATTATACCACGACAAGGGAGGCTGGAACTGGATGATCTTTAATGTCCCTTCCTACTGAAACCTTTCTACGATTCTGTGATTTCTTATTTACAGCTATGAGGAACTTGCTTGTATCTCTGAAATCTCATGGATCTGTACTCCAGTCAGCCTTGCAGTACAGCCAGGAGCTCTTTTCTCAACTACTCAAATAAACAGTAGGACAAAGCCAAACTAAAAGATTTTTGATGCAGACTGCTGCCTAATAATTTTCCCACTAAATAAAATATGTAAACAAAGCTTCATACCGGAGATGTTTGTTAGGGAATATTCATCATCTCTTTAATGCTTGTCATCTGAACAGTAATTTTATGCTTTCAAATCATATCTTGATGATAACTTTGTAACATTCATCTCTTTAAGTGGAGTCAAAGGCAGACGTCCTGGCCTGGATCAGCAATTGTGTAGCCATCAGGAGTAAGGAAGCGATCATGCCCCTGGACTTAGCACTGGTGAGGCCATACCTTGAATACTGGGTTCAGTTCACGGCCTCTCACTACAAGAAGTACATTGAAGTACAAGAAGGACATTGAGATGCTGGAGCAGGTCCAGAGTAGGGCAATAAAGCTGGGGAAGGGTCTGGAGAGCTGGTCTGGTGAGGAGGAACTGAAGGAGCTGTGTTTGTTTAGTCTGTATAAGAGAAGGCTGAGGGGAACCTCATTGCTCTCCACAACTCCCTGAAACAAGGTTGGGATGAGGTGGGGCTGGTCTCTTCTCTCTAGGATCAGGTGATAGAACAAGAGGAAGTGGTCTGAAATGATGCCAGGGGAGATCTAGGTTGGAGATTAGGAAAAATTTCTTTCCTGAAAAAGCGGTCAGAGTGTCCAGGGAGCTGGTGGAGTTCCTGCAGGTGTTCAAGAAATGAGTGGACATGGCACCTGGGGACATGGCTTAAAGACCATTGTGGTATTAGGTTGATGATTGGACTCAATGACCTCAGAGGGCTTTTCCAATTGAAACCATTCTACCATTCTATGTCTGTATGTCTGTTACAAGCTTTGTCCTGAGAGGTGCTGTGACTTGAGTGGCAATCACACCCTGAGCTGAGACAATCACTCAGAAAGCCTGTGTAAAAGTGATCTGGTGATCCCACCTGCACATGAGCTTAACAAGCAGGTTCCTTTCTATTATGGTCAAGCAGAATGGAACTGCTGATGGACTTGGACTCACTGTGATTACTGTGCTTCAGTGTATCTCTATAAATTTAGTACCTTTCAGCAGCAGTTCTGGTTTTTCTGTCACTTGGATACCACATTGCTTCACTGCAGGAATACTGCATTTAAAGAGAGATAAATGTTTAGATATAATGGTCATGACTACAGATTAATTAATTTCTATTCAACTTAGTGGCTGAACCACAAATGTGTGTGTGAATGAGCAAGACATTTAGTAGTGGCTTCTTATTGAGAAAATAGTTGAAAAAACAAACAGAACAAAAACACCATCAAAAAACCCCAAACCAATCAACCAACCAAAGCAACCTTCCACCCCCACCCCCTCCCCAAAAAAATCCCCAACCAACAACCCAAACCAACCAAAAAAACCCACCACAAAACCCACAAAAATATTCAGGATCTACTAAGTTCTAGTTCAGAGATAAGCCAATAATGACACATGGTTGTCATTGGTGCAGAGAATTAGAATGTGCTCTTTAAGGTGTTAGCTATATGATTCAACTTAAAGTTCTTCAGCCTGCTGTAGCAAAAACTGCAAGGTGAGGTCCTTTTTGGTCACAGTGCTGACTGTGCCAGCATGCCAGATGTTTCCTGTTCTATTATGTCTGTCAGGGCTTCACTTAATTTCTGTTTCCAGCAAGTGTTGGCTGACTGACAGATTTCAGTTCTTTTCATTCATGTTATTGTCTCTGTATCAGACCAGCATGGATACTTCCAAATTAACACAAGAGTGTTGCCATTCCAGGTTCTTCACCTTTTGTATAAAACTTAAAACAGAATCCTATTTTATTCTGCAAGTTTGCACAGGGAGTTTGAAGAGGTTCTTTCTGTTTCACATATCGTGCTTGAGTCAGGACATCCACACTTGCTTCAATTTTTCCGATTTTCTGCTTCCATTTTCCAGATATGCTCTTGGAATTGTCACCAGAAAAGAGGATTGAGAGAAAAAAGCATAACTAAGTGCTGAGTTCACTTCACCATATGTGAAATTGCAACTAGAAGCCAAAGCATTTTTTTGTATCATCTTATCTATGGCAGAAGATGCCAGAAAATGGAGGAACCAAGGACTGAGCAGGTAGTGGGCCAATATGTGAGCACTGAAGGCCTACTCCAGCTGTCAGCAAAAGCCTTGGAAAGCCTGGATCAAGGCCTAAGCATTTTAAATCTGAAGCTAGAAGGGCCTCACCATAAGAAGAAAAATCTGGTTCATGCTGCAACATAATCAACTCTCTTTCAACACTAGCAGTAGCCTTTTTTAGTTATTTCCAATGCAAACTGCTTCCTGAGACAATGATGTTTAGTGCCCATGGAGAAAGGTGGGAATAAACTAGGAATGTTTAAAATCATGGAGATACACAGCTTGGTCTGTGTGTTTATCCATCAGATCACACAATAGACTTGGGCATTTCTAGATGGCTTGGATGGGTTCTTTAATTTTGAAGGAAATAGAGTTTGGACACACCTTCCAATGTGGATTTTTACAGCTCTTTACCCAGGAATGCTTCTGGTAATGTTATTCTGTTTGAATAAGGGGGTAGACAACCACAGAGCGGTGGCACCAACCAGCAAGCACATGTACATGTTGACAGGAGCCAGGCCTTACAGCACACCTAGGAAAAGAGCTCACAGGATCCCATACAATGGACTACATCCTCACATGTCAAAAACTGGGGCAGTTCTTCATCAGAAGAGCTCATGAGGTCTTCCTTCATGCTGTCAACTCTCTCTCTAGGTGATGTTGCTGCCATTTCAAACGAGTTAAAAGGAGACCAAAAGAGTCAGTCAGTTTTTATTTTATGTGTGTGCTGGTCTGAGGTTTTCAGTGTCTCAATGCCTTTTATTTTCTCACTCTCTCCCCAAAATTTCAGAGACCTCATTTCAACCTGCCTCACCCAGTGGCTTTTTTGCTTCTTGCTAAAGAAGCTGTGCATCATAAGCAGGCCAACACAAGATCTGTGGACGTAACACAACTCACGCTTCATGCCAGCAGTCACTCCCCTTTTTGCCTTTCTGTTGGTGCTAGTGAGGACAGATGAGCTCTCAAGGTTTACACAGGGAACTGGCAGGAAAGCAGGAGCCTCCATCCCTTTCCAGGGGCTGAGGAGCCTGGACCAGCCAGAAGCAGTCCCACCATCACACTACCTATGTGCTGCTAACAAAAGTAAAAGGGCAGAAGCTTTCCAGATGGAAAAATGCGAGCTGGGATTCACTTAAAAGAAAGATTTAACTGCAAACAGTAGGAGCAAACCCAGATACTGCCTGTTGCTAACACCTGTCAGCACCAAGGATGGCACTTGTTTCACACGTCCTGGCTTGGCAGGCAGCTGATTTATGCTTTCACACTTTGTATCAGCTTTCTGCACACTTGTTCTTCAGAAGGTTGTTCATACTTCACAGAGCACCACCACTGCTAAGTGACAGAACTAGGTTACTGTGCAGGACAAAGCTCTTGATCTCAAGTACCCCTGTGTCAAAACATGCTACCCTTGAAGCAAAACATGAGTTAATGACATGGCAATTTTTATTTTCAAAAGCTATTAACTTGTTAACTATGAGCCTATGTAATTTCCAGACTTCTCACTACTGCACTATAATAATGAACACTGCCTGCTTAATTAAAAATAGAAACAAGTAACTATGACTCCACTTGTCTCAACAGAATTAATTGTACTTATTTCTAGCAGTCCTAGATTTGGCCTAGAAGCCACTGAACTCACTTGTCCCATTTTATGAGGTGCCAAGGTAGGACAGATCTGTCTCAGAACTCTCTAATAAATAACTTCACAGTGAGCTGACCTCCAATTAAAGTGGCCAAAACTATTCTTCCAAGGTAGGTGCTTACTCACCCTGAATGATGCAGTGGTAGGAAGAGTGCATTTGCAGCTGTGTGAGTAAAAATGATGAACTAATGAGCAGGCAATGATACTCCTGCCTACTCTTGTAACTGATATTAACTTTGCTTTTCTGTGACCACTACAGATTTAGTGCTGAAGAAGTCCTGCTAAACATGTATGGACCTGGGCTTATTTGCAGACACTAAAAAGTATTATTTAAATCATAAAATCATAAACTGTTTTGGTTGGAAAAGACCTCTGTAATCATAGAGTCCAACCACCAACCTAACACCACCATGGCCATTAAACCATGTCCTTAAGTACCATGTCCACACATTTCTTGAACACCTCCAAGAATGGTGACTCCACCACCTCCCTGGGCAGCCTGACCACTCTTTCAGGAAAGAAATTTTTCCTAATCTCCAACCTAAACCTCCCCTGGCACAATTTCAGGCCATTTCACCTGGTACTTGCGAGAAAAGACCAACCCCCACCTCACTACAACCTCTTTACTTCAGAAAAGCTATATAATATGGGACTACACTCCTCATAGAAATGAAGACAAAGACAACTTTCAACTGAGTTGTGATGACACAGTTAGCACTTCTTAATTACCATGTCAAGAAGGTGAGAGAAAAATACAGTCCTAGTTTCCAGAATACACTTGAAACACTTTTGTCTCTAGAGAGATGAAAAGATGTGGAAGACAAACAACCTGTGAACAGCAACAACATGGTAATAGAATTAGCTGGTTTGAGATGCAGCTGTTTTCCATGTTTATGATTACAATCAAGAGGAAGGCAAGTAACTGACAGAATTGTCCCTTTCACACCAGTGGTGGGCACAGTGCAGTAAACCAAGATTCTGAAAGAAGCTCCCATGGGTGTACTGAAGCAGCTACTTGACACTACCATTTTTCAGTCTTCCTGAAGAAGCACAGAGGTGAATTTCAAAGCATAAAGAACAATATTCCTGAAAGCCCAAAGAGCTTGAATTTTAAGGATTTTGAGAACAGTATACACAGTCCTTGCCAGTACAAAGCAATTCAAAACATTCAATGGAAAAGACCACCTGGGATAAATGCTACTGCCCCTTTCACACAAAGCAATAGAAGAGCAGCAGGATTTGTTTCCACTGGAGTGGGATTGTGATGGAAAGGGAAACTTCAACAAGAAAGTATTAATGGTGGAAAGAAAGTCTTTTGGGGGAGATGGAAGCCAGTCAGGAGTGAAACACACTGACAAGTTATTGAAGGTTCAGCCACATGCACTAAGCGAGGTCACATCTTTATGAAACTAGCAGGCCTTTCATCAACGCTTCTGACTTCTTCAGCCAGCTTAGGGATATTTTGTAAACTTTTTTCCATGTTTTCCACTACTCTCCAGCACCATTATGGCCCCAAGAGATGAGTCTACCAAGGGGATGAAATCTTTGCTTGCTCATTACCCCCGTCATCACTGCAACTTGTAATCAGACTTTCACACAATAAAGGGCTTTCTTCATCACCATTTGCCTTCTCTCCACCCTCTTTGGCTTCTGGCTTGCCTGCCAGTCTGAAACTCATGTCATATCAGTGCACAGAAAGTACAGTTTGTGTTGATTAATAACCAAAAGCAGATGAGTAATTTTTCATAGAATCATAGAATGGTTTGGATTGGAAGGGACCTTAAAGATTATCTAATTTCAATCCCCCAGCCATGCACAGGGACACCTTCCACTAGACCAGCTTGCTCAACCTCCCTGGGCAACCTGTTCCAGTGTCTCACCATCCCCACTGTAAAGAATTTCTTCCTAATCTCCACTTTAAATCTGCTCTCCTCAAGCTTCAATCCATTCCCTCTCATCCTGTCACAACAGGCCTTTGTAAAAAGTCCCTCCCCAGCTCTCCTGCACGTCCTCTTCAAGTACCAGAAGGTTGCTCTAAGGTCTACTTGGAGTATTCTCTTCTCCAGGCTCAACAGCCCAAATTTCTCAAGCCTGTCCCCGTAAGGGAGGTTCTCCAGCCCTCTGATCATCTTCATGGCCTCCTCTGGACCACTTTCTTATGCCAGTTTACCTGTCAATAAATGATCAATGAAGTTTTTCACCATTTGTCCAGAGTCAAATTGGCCACAGCACTTTTAAGTCCTTTACATTACAATATTGCCATTTTCTGAAGTACTTCTACAAGATAAAAGGTAGATATATGCTCCAAACATACCACTAACCTAAAGAACCTCTTGTGTGGAGATTTATAAAATTAATAACACATTGTCCCTGTTCTTTTACTTCAGTAAAACACAGCGCTGTTGCCAATGCATAAAGCAGTTTCAAGTTCTGTTCACACTGCAGGACATTAAGGCATAAGGGCAAGAAAATAATCATTTAAGTTTAAGGTCAAGAATATGCCACATAAAATATATCCTGAAATGCATGAACTGTAAGTGTACCACATGAAATATTCCAGGAAGCTTCACTGGTTATGCTTGTTTAACTTACAGAAGTTATTTTACAGATATTTATACACATGTACTCACACACATTTCCCCAAAGTCACAGCTTCATATCCCTGGCAGCATTATCATCAAACCATTTGGATCCTGCCTGAGCCTCTTTCTTTGGCCCGATTGCTATCGCATGAACTGTGCAAGAATCGGGGTCCTGTTTCTAATTAGTAAGGACATAAAAGTGTTTATGTAGAAGGAGAGTTTGTTATGCTGAGTCCTGTTCGGAGCCGATGTGGCTTTGCCATGCGTATGTTAAAACTGACACAGCCAAGCCTGGCTGCAGCCCGGTGGAGCATCTGCAAGTCATTTACCTACTTTGAAATGCTACAACGCTAAGTACATCCGGTTCTGCCACATTTTGATGGCTACATCTGAAAATGAACATCAAGAAAGCATTCAGAAAGGAGTGAGACTATTTATGAAGGAAGCCATCATGGAATTGCTTGGAATGAATTTGGGGAGGGGCAGCAATGGAGAGAAAAGGATGAAGTCTAAAATGTACCTCTAAGGACTTGACCGCAGCTTATTTTTTGCTCCCTTTATACTAAGGAAAATTTACTCCTGCCATGTGCTTACCAGTGATACATTTCATTTAAATGGTACAGGCAGAACTGCCTGCCCATGCTAATTCATTCAGACAGATGGGAAGTGGAAATAAGTCTGTTGATCACACAGCTGCCATCAGTCTTCATTGTAACTACCCAAGGGAAAGCTCATTTTGGGTAGAGATTCATCCCAGCACAGTTCTTGTCTACTTGCGACCAAACTTCTGACTTGATTCTGAGCTAAGGGATTATTCCCTCTCACATACTGCACAGGACTCCTCAAATGTTGATTTTAATCACATGTATTAGCCTAATAGCAATCCCAAATCAATTCCTTCAGAGCAGGCATTATTTAGACTTACCCAAGGGAGTCCTTTTTGTCTGTTTTGCTTTGAAGTTAAGAATCTGTCACTCTTGGTTTGGATCTCCTCTAAGGAGTAATAAAAATGTCTAAAGCTTGATCTGCATTCACACTCTTGCAGCACCCAACTCCAATGTATAGTCCTGGTGGTAGAATTGCAACGTAAGGTAAAGACCTTACACTTGGAACTTGGAAGAAGTTTAACCTCTAACCTGCCTTGTCCCTAGGAAGGGACTAAAAGGAGGTTGGTCTAAGTTAGGAGAAATGTGTTTGGAGAAGTAGTCTGCATTACACACTTGGCTATTGCTGTCAGACTTTATATTTCTTTTTATGAGCAGAAAAATAACTCTAAACCTTCAGTGCATATAAAAGCCAGTAACAAGCCCCTTTGAAACAGAAAACTGGGTATACTTGGAAGGAAAAATGTTAATTTGGCAAGTTACAAGTTATGTGGGTAATCGTAACTTGCACAACAACTACTACAAGCTGACTCTTGACAAGAGGTTTCACCAGCAAGGAGAGTCAGATGATCTCTGTATAGTTTCTACTTAGTCAGGAGTTATCAATATATATTTAGAGCTGGATTTACACTGCCTGCCCTGTTCAGCTCAAAGCATTGCTCATAAAGCCCAGAGGAAAAATGTTCTTGTCAACCATAGTCAGACACACAGCCCGTAGGTGGGCAGCAAATGTACCTTCACACCAGCCTCAGGCCTGCTCTCGTTTGCAGTGGAAGAAGCAGGGATGAGAGGAAGCTAGTTAAAAACCCTGAGTGGCTTGAGGATTATGTGAGCAAAAATAGCTGGGACTTCTGGCTACAAAATCTGCAGCAATTACAGCCTGGAGGCTTGGCTATAAAGTCCCAGGACAGCCATGATGGATGAGCTGTACTGCCTTCATATGTTTACCAAGGGACTGGAAAATAGAAGGCATCTTTTCTGTTTTGTCTGCTCTCTCATCTTATTAGTGGTCATATTTTACTAGGCACTGAATGCCACAGGTGAATGTGAACATAGGTTTAGCTTTTTTCTCATTCCTTAGAAGAGATCTAAGTCTTTCTGGGCACTCAAATGCTGCTGGGGGAAAAAAAATTACATGAAAGGAAAAATTAAAAAAGCAAAATTAATGGCAATAAAGAAGGTTGAAGCAACTCAGATGAACAAGGATATGTGATCCGAGTTATGTCCTCCTCCCTGTTCTGCATATTCAAAAACCTGATTAATAACAAGCAGCAAAATCCAGCTATGCAGGCTCAAGTCACATCCAGATAGAAGCTGGATTTTTCTGATCTACTCTTTGGTGCTGCAGTGGGTTGAAGTTTCCCCTCAGCATTAACTTCTAGCCAGAACAATTCAATTAGAAGCAACTGAAGCTGTATTTACAAGCAAAAACTACACTCTACAATGGAATGCAATGAATATGTACAAAATAGACAGTATTTGCAGTACTATACAGATATTTACAATTAGCAAAAAGACCAGGAAAGCCATTCCTCTGCCCCCACCCCCACTCCCTGTCCTGAGAGAGAGAGGGGTGGAGAGAGAAGCAGTGGGTTAGACTTATCTAAGGCCAGCCAGAAGCATGTTATCTCTCCTGAGCGAAGCAAAACAGCCAGAGATCAGAAGAGAGAAATCGTTATGGTACAGCTCCTCTTATTCCAGATATTTACCCCATGAATTTGTTTAGAATAACCTTTTGTTTTCCTTTTACACCCAATAGTGATTTATTTATATTTTTCTGCTTGAAACCAGTAGCTAAATGTTAATGGCATAGCCTAAAACCACCACAGGTGCACATCAAAGAATATCCCAATTATACCATGACCCACAAACATCTGTGCTTCCATGAAGGTGCACAAATATGTCTCACTCTTGTGCTACTGTCAAGATGCAGTAAGCAGTGAGAAGGTGATGCCAGCAAAGCAGTGTTTATGCTCTGATTAGGTACCTCCTAAGATCGAGAACAATCTCCTGTTAGTATTATTGGGGGGGGAAAAGAAAAGCACAACTATATTAGTAAGAGACTCCTCTGAGGCCAGATGGAGCCTAAGGCAGTGCCAGGGACCACAAGTGATTATGCAGATCAGATGACAACTTCCAGCTCAATACTCTAAAGCCATCCTCTCAGGATCCTGAATGGCTCTGTGACCAAGATGATTAGTCATGGAAGTTACCTTCAGAGCCCAAGTCCAACCCCCCTGGAAAGTAGGGCCACTTAGGGCAGGCCACATAGGAACACATCCAGGTGGGTTTGGAATGTCTCCAAAAGAGATTCCATAACCTCCCTGGGCAGCCTGCTCTAGGGCTTTAGCACCCTCACAGTATAAAAATTTTTTCTCACATTGAAATGCAATTTCCTGTGATTGAGTTGATGTGTATCACCCTTCATCCTATCCCTGAGTATCACTGAAAAGAGAATGGCTCCATCCTCCTGACAGCCACTCTTCGGATATTTGTAGACATTGAGGTCCCCTCTCAGCCTTCTCTCCTCCAGATTAAACAGCCCCAGGTCTCTCAGTCTTTCCTTGTAAGAGAGCTGTTGCAGTCCATTAATCATCCTCCACAAAGCTCTCCCAGTTCCGGGAGCGCATTTGCTAAATCATTCTGCACAATCTTAGCACCAACAGTCTCCAGTGCTCTACAGCGTGACTGGAACAGTCAGGCTTCCTGCAGCTGACACAACCGTGCCAGCCCGCCTGCCTAACTTGCACCTATGTTTAGAGTACAGGTACTGCAAAGAGGATGGTTGGAACTGTATCCAGAACTTGGACTTTCTCCTTTACAGTTCACCTCCATAATGTGGTTCCACCATCAGCCTTGAGCTCCTGTTTCTGCCCCTGTTTTAAGTGCTTATAACAGAGATCAGAAAGGAAAAATTCCCTGTAGGGAGAATGACTATTTTAGGGACTAGAAGAAATCTGCAATAAAATACAGCATGCCCTGGAGTTTTGAAAAAAACCTCTCAGGATTTGAAAGAAAACAGGTACTCCCCAGCAGCTATCACTGCTCTGCTGGGCAGCAACTCTCTGTGGAAAAACTCAGCACTCTGACTTGAGAGTCTGATTCAATGTTAGCTGGGCTGCTGTCCAAAAACATGCATTAAAGAACTTCCTTGATTCAAATTATTTGGAAGTAGACTCTCTCCACTGACCAAATTTGTTATTTTGGTTATTCACCATTTCCAAAAGTAATGAATGTTATTCATAGGAGTGGCAGAGAGGTAGCTTTGAAGCATGCACAAGAGTGAATTTACTTTTTCAGCTGCAGCTGATCACATTTTGTTACCAGAGCATGGAACTGCATTCAGTTCCCAGTTCTCTGTTATACAGTCAGGACTAAATCAATCAGTCACTAGTGTGAACCTGAAAACCTCAGAAAATGACTTTGAAAGTGCTGCTGCAGCTGCAGTTTTTAGTGAGTTACAGGACGTGGCATCAGAAGTACAGCAGAGTTCAGCTGGAAGCTCTGAGTACTCTGCTTCAGACAGAGCCTCTCACCTCCCTCTCCCTCTCTTGGCTTCGGTGTATTTCCTGGATGATTATTCAGCACATACAACTGATCTCAGTCACCATCTACCAAGAACTGAAAGAATCAAGCTAGTTGGTATTCATAGATCACTACATAAATGAGAGCAGACTCAAAGGTACTGCTTGCTGAACAGTTACAGAAAATATATCCTGAAGAGTTACTCATGGCATTTACATGCATAGATGTGTACAGGCCAGGTGAGAATTGGCTTGAGAGCAGTCTGAAGCACCAGGACATGGGGGTATCAGTTGCTGAAAAACTCAGCATGAGCCAGCAATAGTTGCTGACAGCCCAGAAGACAGTTATGCGCTGAGCTACATCAAAAGAAGCGTGACAAGCAGGACAGGGAGTGGATTCTGCCCCTCTACTCTGCTCTCATGAGACCCCACTGCAGTACTGCATCTGGGCTCACTAACACAAGAAGGATATCAAACTGCTGGCGCAGGTCCATAGGAGGTCACAAGGATGATCAAAGGGCTGGAGAACTTCCCCTGGGGGGACAGGCCAAGAGATTCGGAGCCTGGGGAAAAGAAGGCTCAGGGCAGACCTTATAGCAGCCTTCCTGTACCTGAAGGGGACCTACAAGAAAGCTGGGGAGGGATGTTTACAAGGGTTTGTAATGATAGGACGAGGGAATGCATTGAAGCATGAGGAGGGCAGATTTAGACTGGATGTTAGGAAGAAATTCTTTAGAGTGAGGGTAGTGAGTCACTGGAATAGTTTGCTAAGGAAGGTTGTGAATGCCCCCTCCCTGGAGGTGTTAAAGGCCAGGCTGGATGAGGTCTTGAGCAACCTGGTCTAGTGGAAGATGTTCCTTCCAACCATTCTGTGATTCTATGATTTTAAAGCCAATGCAGCATTTACAAAAATGAATAATAGAATAGAATAGAATAGAATAGAATAATAGAATAGAATAATAAACCAGGTTGGAAGAGACCTTCAAGATCATCGCATCCAACCCATCGACCAATCCAACCCACCTAAACAACTAAACCAAGGCACCAAGCACCCCATCAAGTCTCCTCCTGAACACCTCCAGTGATGGTGACTCCACCACCTCCCTGGGCAGCCCATTCCAATGGGCAATCACTCTCTCTGTATAGAACTTCTTCCTAACATCCAACCTAAACGTCCCCTGGTGCATCCTGAGACTGTCCCCTCTTGTTCTGGTACTGGCTGCCTGGGAGAAGAGACCAACATCCACCTGTCTACAACCTCCCTTCAGGTAGTTGTAGAGTGCAATAAGGTCACCCCTGAATCTCCTCTTCTCCAAGCTAAGCAACCAATGAACCAATGAAACCAACACCTTCACTCAGTTACCAACCAAACACAGCACCTGAGTGCTGAAATCTGGCACTCAATAAATCTGGAAATCTCAATATATCAACATTTCACCAATAATAAAAGAAAAGGTCTCAAGCCATTAATCACTCACAGAAGCTACACAGGGAAGTCCTAGATGACATAATTTCAAGACAAAGCCCAGGATCCTTGAACACAAGTCCTTACTGTCTCTATCTAAAGATCAGGGGCTAGGATATACAAAGCTGTTCATATATCTACTGAGATTTCCAATAGCACCTAGCCAGGTTTGGTACTTAAAGTTAGGTGGAAAAAAAAAAGGATTTTAGGTGCCTCCCCTATTCAAGCACAGCTGAAAATTTTGCTAAGCAAGTATCAGCTTCATTCATTGATCAAGTACAGTGTAAGGTCCAATTTCAGGTCTCAGAGCAAGAATTGAGCAGGCAACCCACGCTGTTGAGAGAAGCTTCCTAAAGGCCCTAATGACCCCAGGGGGGGTGGAAAAAGCAATAAAACAGTTATTAATCCACAAAATTCAGTGCAATATGGTATTTATCCTAGAAAATAATGTATTTTTCCTAAAAAACTACTCTTAGGCAGCTCAAAGATGTGATCAGAGCATGCTCTCAGGAAGTGGTCTTGCCAAGCAGACAGCTCCCGGTGACATAGAATAGAATAGAATAGAATAGAATAGAATAGAATAGAATAGAATAGAATAGAATAGAATAGAATAGAATAGACCAGGTTGGAAGAGACCTTCAAGATCATCGCGTCCAGCCTATCATCCAACACCACCTAATCAACTAACCCATGTAACCAAGAACCCTGTCAAGTCTCCTCCTGAACACCTCCAGTGACGGCGATTCCACCACCTCCCCGGGCAGTCCATTCCAATGGGCAATCACTCTCTCTGTGTAAAACTTCCTCCTGACCTCCAGCCTGAACTTCCCCTGGTGCAGCCTGAGACTGTGTCCCCTTGTTCTGGTGCTGGCTGCCTGGGAGAAAAGACCAACCTCTGCCTGTTTACAACCCCCCTTCAGGTAGTTGTAGAGAGCAATAAGGTCACCCCTGAGTCTCCTCTTCTCCAGGCTAAGCAGCCCCAGCTCCCTCAGTCTCTCCTCATAGGGCTTGTGTTCCAAGCCCCTCACTAACTTCGTTGCCCTTCTCTGGATTCTTTCCAGCAAGTCAACATCCTTCCTAAACTGAGTGGCCCAGAACTGGACACAGTACTCGAGGTGTGGCCTAACCAGTGCAGTGTACAGGGGCAGAATGACCTCCCTGCTCCTGCTGGCCACGCTGTTCTTAATGCAGGCCAGGATGCCATTGGCCCTCCTGGCCGCCTGGGCACACTGCAGGCTCATGTTCATCCTACCATCAACCAGCACCCCCAGGTCCCTCTCTGCCTGGCTGCTCTCCAGCCACTCTGACCCCAGCCTGTAGCACTGCATGGGGTTGTTGTGGCCAATGTGCAGAACCCGGCACTTGGATGTGTTAAATCTCATGCCGTTGGACTCTGCCCATCTGTCCAGCCTGTCGAGGTCTCTCTGCAGAGCCTCTCTACCCTCCAGCAGATCAACTCCTGTCCCCAGCTTGGTGTCATCAGCAAATTTACTGATGATAGACTCAATGCCCTCATCCAGATCATCAATAAAGATGTTAAAGAGGATGGGGCCCAGCACTGGGGGACTCCACTACTGACTGGCTGCCAGCTGGATGTGGCACCATTCACCATTCACGAGGTTTACCTTGTGTGAGCTCTGCCCCGTAAGAATGAGCTACGTGTTTGTGGCAGACCAAGTGAGAATGAGCTGTGTGTTTGTAGCAACACAACTTTAAAAGACACTAATTTAATGCATCAAAGACCAGGACTTGAAGCAAAAGAAGGAATGCTGCTCTGAAATACTTATTTTCCCCTGCCCTGAAGTATAGACCTGCAACTCAGCTAACATTTCACCAAGTAGGGTACTAGTAAGTTTGCACCTCAAGGTTTTTCAAGAAGAGAGAAGTTACAGTTATGCAATGCAGTGAGAGACTCTTCTAATCTGCCTGATACCTTTAATACTGCTTCCTCTGCATCAACCTCCAAGGTAGAGATAAAGACTTATGACAACCATGAAGAGAAAACACATAAGCAGTAGTGAGAGCAGTTTGAAGATCTCTTTGAAGGTCCCAAACTCCTCATGATGCAGGTGGCATCACACCTGCCATTAAGTAGCTCTGCCCCGTGCCCAGAACTGCTTGCTAAGCCAGAACTGCTCTTCAGACTCTGAATGGTGGTGGCCATAAGAGAATTTAGCTTCTCTGTGATGCTTACACTGTGCAGAGAAGTAGTGCCCAGCAAGAGAATTAGAGCTTCATAAACTATCTGCTTTCATATTGAACAGGTGAAGGAAGAGCTTCCTTTGTGCTTGAAGAAACAGGAAAGTGTTGATGTTATTAAGGTACTGGAGTGAATTATACCTTCAATAACAAGACACTGTATAGCTTCTTATAAGACACAGAAGAAAACAGAACAAACAAAATCAACAACAAACCAAAACAACAAAACAGAGCCCCATTCTTGAGGATAACATCACATGATTTTCTAGTTTTACAGAAGCACATTGATAGAGATATAAAATACATACATACAGGCACAAGAGACTTGCTTGTTTGCACCTCTAAATCTCGGCTTGCAAAATGAAGGATTCCTTCCTTGTTCTGAGCACATTTCCTCTGCATTGCATGAGGTGGGGCTCTCTGCTGCTTAAAGAGGTTCCCTTTATAGAATGCTGAACAATGACTTTGGAAAAGTTTGGATTGATAGTAGCTTACGTATGGCATCACAGAAAAGGAGTCTATTTTAAGCATCATTTTTCTCTGAGAAGGGATTTTAAAGAGGCACCTTGTGCTCCAAACGTGCTGGCATGATGCTGAGCCTCCTCTCAAATCCTGCCTCTGGAACTGCTCCCTGACTTGTGATGGGAACATTCTAGTTTACCACCAACCTCCCCCCCAAACCTTGAGTGGTGGAAGCACATTGTATTGCCTACATTGTGAGGGTTTGAGAACTGGGCAGGGCTGCTGTGTAACATGCAAATGTTGTCAGGCATATAGACCCAGCAGAATGAATGTTTTTCTTACACAGAAACCTAGAGAAAGTGAAAAGACACTGGGGGCACCATTTGAGCCCAC
This sequence comes from Melanerpes formicivorus, assembly GCF_026170545.1. Classification (NCBI taxonomy): domain Eukaryota; kingdom Metazoa; phylum Chordata; class Aves; order Piciformes; family Picidae; genus Melanerpes; species Melanerpes formicivorus. The sequence continues at coordinate 5,106,178 of NW_027142357.1, forward strand.
TCTCCACCCTAGCATGTGAGGTTTTACACTTTGCCTATAATACATCACAAGGAAACATGACTTTTACATTTCCAAATGTCTCTAAGTATTGAACCAAATGTTAGAGAAAGTGCAAGAAACCTTCTTATTAAGATGAGTCTTTAAGTCTTTCCCACTTTTCATCAAATTCTAATCCTAAAGCACAATGTTAAAGGAATCGTCATACTGACACATGCTGGCTTTCAGATAAGAAGTTCATGTTTCTGACCACAATCAAGGATTCCAGGAATCATTCTTTCAGCAAATAATAGGCAGGAAGGACATAGTGACCTTGCAACATTTCAACCTGCATCGAGAGCTGTCTGCCAACTTAAATTTTGCCCACAATTTCTACAATTACACAGCATTTCCTTGTCTACACAGCTTCAGTGATTACAAACATTTCCAAGATCAAAGCAAGATAATCCCTATCAAACTTTGCAAACAAAAAAATGGTATTGGTCTGCAGCCAGTTATCAGCTGTGACAAGCAACTTGGAGCAAAACAAACAACACACAAAAGGTTTTCTTTCTGCTCATGAATTCTCCCTGAATTAAATATGTTTTTAATAAACTCATTATCAGCACAATTCATGGGCAAACCTCTCGGCTCATGGTAGCAAGGTGGCTAAAAATTATCTGTCATATGTGACGGGTCGCTTGATAAAGCAGACGACAGTGTTTCTGTTTTCTGGTCATCTACAACTTTGTGTAATGGAAGCAACATAAAGGATTTTCAAGTGGCTGGTGTAGGAAGGGAACAATAAAACAGCTAAACTTTCTTCAAACATAGGCAGGTTCTTAATTTTCACAACCTGACAGGCAGGGATACATGCACAAGACAGTAAAACTTCACTCTATTATTCAAGTTACATTTTTCCTGTGTGTGCTGATGACTGAGAAAATACTGCAAAAACAGTTGAGTCAGAGGAGGGCCATAAGGATGACCCAAGGGCTGGAGCACCTCTGCCATGAGGATAGGATAGGATAGGATAGGATAGGATAGGATAGGATAGGATAGGATAGGATAGGATAGGATAGGATAGGATAGGATAGGATAGGATAGGATAGGATAGGATAGGATAGGATAGAATAGAACAGAACTAACCAGGTTGGAAGAGACCGTCGAGTCCAACCCATCATCCAACACCATCTAATCAACTAAACCATAGCACCAAGCACCCCATTCAGTCTTTTCCTAAACACCTCCAGTGATGGTGACTCCACCACCTCCCCAGGCAGCCCATTTCAATGGCCAATTACTCTTTTCTATGAAGAACTTCTTCCTAACATCCAGCCTAAACCTCCCCTGGCACAGCTTGAGATTGTGTCCTCTTGTTCTGGTGCTGGTTGCCTGGGAGAAGAGACCAACCCCCACCTGGCTACAACCTCCCTTCAGCTAGTTGTAGACAGCAATAGGCTGAGGGAGCTGTTGTTGTTCAGCATGAAGAGAAGACCCTGGGAGGACCTTATAACCACCTTCCAGTACCTGAAGAGAGCCCACAGGAAGGCTGGAGAGAGACTTTTCATAAGGATGTCTAGTGACAGGACAGGGGGGAACGGTTTTAAGCTAAGGTAAAACAGGTTTAGATTGGATCTTAGGAAGAGGTTCTTCTGTACAAGGGTGGTGAGACTGTAGAATAGTTGCCCAGAGAGGTTATGGATGCCCTCTCCCTGGAGGTGTTTAAGGCCAGACTGGATGAGGCCTTGGGCAACCAAGTCCAGTTGAGAGGTAACCCTGCCCATGGCAGGGAGGTTGGGGTACCTGATTTTGAGGTCCTTTCCAACCTAAGCTATGATTCATCTCCTTCTCTTTCCTCACAAAGCTTTTGATGTTGCAGTCATCAATTATCAGAGGTTCATAAGATGATTTCCTCACTGTGATGGAAAGAGATGGTACCTATCAAAACAGCAAACTATGTCACCTATTTTTTGGTTAAACTACTTCAGTGCTTGCACACTTTTTCCTAGCATCACCATGAATTAACTACAGGCTAATTACATAAATATACAAGGCCAGTGTTATCTCTAAGGTACAGCAAAGTAAATAAACAGAGCACCTTTGTCTTGGGTAGTTCATTATGTTAAGCATAACTGTTCACATCTAGAACTAGAGATACTTGTGCTCCTCAGTCTTACAAGTGATGGGTAACTGCACAGCATTCATAGCAATAGCTGGTACCAGGAACATCAAAAGCATGTTTAGAGAGAAAGTGTGGCAGGATAGACTTCACCTTTACATCATAACCCTGTGCTATTAATTACAACATTACAAAGAGCAATCACCTCAGTGTCTCACTGTCAGGTTTTGTCAATTCACAGATCCACAGATTGCATTGGGTTGGGAGGGACCCTCAAAGGTCATCATGTACAACCCCCTTGCAATCAGCAGGGACATCTCTAACTAGATCAGGATGCCCAGGGCCACATTGAGTCTTGATCTTGGAATGTCTGCAGGGATGGGGCCTCAGCCACATCCCTAGGCAGTCTGTTCCAGTATTTCACCGCTCTCATTGAGTAAAGAACTTCCTCCTTATGTCCAGCCTAAATCTCCCCTGCTCTTCTTTCAAACCATTGCTCCTCATCCTGTCACCACAAGCCCTTCTAAACAGTCCTTCCCAAGCCTTCCTGTAGGTCCCCTTCAGATATTGAAATGTAGCTGTAAGGTCTGCCTGGAGCATTCTCTTCTCCATGCTGAACAGCCCCAATTCTTTCAGCCTTTCAGAGGCATTTTGCATTGTGATATTTTTCTCACCCTTGTGAGGACTCATCCTTGCCCCTCAGTAAAACTGTCCTGTTCCCTTCTGAGCAAGAATGCAAGTAGAGTCTTTCAGATATGTGACACAAAGGTGTTTTGTAGATTCAGGGAATATCAAAGAGCCCACCCACAAACTCCTTTTCCCTGATTCTCAGAGCTCTGAAAGCAATGTTTACTAGAAAGACAATTCATTTCCCTGGAAGAAAACGGAGAGTGGATAAATGCTACTGCCAGTAAGTATTTCATGCTCTTCATAAACAGTCCGTTCAACTTAGTGCATGCAGACTAGCAGAATGTAACTGCAGTCTTAAGAAAAAACACGTGCTTTCCATACAGAAACAAGCAAAAACTTGCCAAATCTGCCTCCTAAGATTGCCTTTCTTCCTCAGCCTGAGCCAATGCAGCCTAATTACAGGGGGTCATTTGGGAGAACCATGTGAAAATGCCTGCCTCAACTGACGCTGCATTGTTCCTTGCAGCATTTGGAAGCACCACCCTTTACAGTGAGCTATGTTCATCGCATCCAGTCCTTCATTTCTTTGTCCAGGAAAGGTTCCCTAACTCAAGCCTGTTTGTCTGAAACAGTTGTTCCATTCCTTGTCTCTGCTGCCTCACTATATGAAATACAATCGCTTCAGCGAGGAGTGATACACCATGCCTGTTCTGACCTCCTTTACTACACACTAGAGAAGCCCAGCTGTTTAAAGTCAGATGAGAGGGTGGGCCTTGCATAGCCTGAAACTTTTTATCTTAAAACCTAGAACTGCAACTGACTGATAGCTTCAAACCATCACATCTGTCCACTGTTCCTCTGCAACATCCTTCCCATAAGCATCTTAAATAGATAATGATAAAATTAGAATCCAGAAAATAACCCTGTGGCTGCCTTGTAGAAAACAAACAAACAATACAAAAACACAAATAAGAATTTTTGGGGTGTTTTGGGATTTGTTTTGTTTTAAAGGATCAGTAAGATGGTGAGGTTGGATGGGGCCCTGAGCAACTGGGTCCAGTGGAAGGTGTCCCTGGCCACGGCAGGGGCTTGGAAATAGATTCTGTCTAAGGTCCCTTCCAACCCAAACCATTCTGCGATTCTGCTTTCCTTCTCTAGTGTTTCAGGAGCCATGAATGAGAAGCCTGAGTCAGAGCTTATAAATAAGATGCAGCTTTAAGGTAAGCTAAAAACCAGATTAGACAACTTGCAAGAGAATGAGAGTAATTTCTTCTGTTTTGGCAAGTAGTACAGCACAGGACTTGATTGCCGAACCAAAATCCTCTATGTGCTGTACTGTAATTCAAGTTCTGCCTCTCCACATCAATGTCCTCCACATGCTTCCCCCAACCTCATCCTGACCGCCAGGAGGTTTGACTTTGTCCCTCTGCATATCCCAGAGGACTGCTACATAGGAAAGAGCATTATAGTGTAGAAAAATAACCCATGGATACTTAAGTCTTAAAATCAAGATTAGAACAGGAAGCTTTTGTCTGGTGTATAGGTCAGGGAAGTATATGAAGCACAAACACTGGGCAGCTTGATTCACAGAGAGGGCTGGCTCAGAGAGCTCTGTTGCTCTGAAGAGAGAAGCACACAGCTGCTCTGGGCATCCAGCCCCACCCCACATAACATCACTGAGGTTATTTTATTGCTCCAAGACTGTGCTAGGGTAGAATAGGTCTGGTCTCATGGAAAGCTGGGCTGTGGACTACACTCAAGGACAGGAAAGTCATTGCCCCTGATAGATGATGAAGGAACATGTACCTTAAGGTTCAACAATGTGTTCCAAGCATCTCTTAGTTAAACATATCAAACCAGGTCACTGAGGCTCAGACTTACACACAAGGAAACTAGAGCTGGAATTATGAAGTCAGCCATGTGACAGGCACATAGTTATCATGGATTCACAGAACCATTTTGATTGGAAAAGACCTCTAAGATCATCAAGTCCAACCACTGACCTAACACTTGCACATGCCTACTGACCCCTCTGAAGTGTTTATGGCACGTGAGAACTTCCTTTGGTGCCTTGCATTTAAAAAGTTGCCTAAGGATGCCCGCACATAGTTCTGCAGTGCGTGGGTCAACAATCCTGCCGGAATCACACCAGGGTAATGTTAGTTACACAGTAGCTTGGACAGTCTGCTCTTGCCTGGGAAGACAAAACAAAACAGTGAGAACTACAAATCCACAGGTCTCCTCAGTTCTCTTCCCAGGGACAGTGCTCCTCCAGTCACAAAGTGACTTTTCTTCCACATTTACTTGGTGTTGCTCTTGTCTGCATTGGTGGAAGTCACCACTAAGTGTATCAGCTATTTAAACAACTGATCTTAACTATGCTGCATTTAAAGCCCCTAAACAAATACAGAGTTTCCTATTTAGGGACTTTGATCTGCATTTAGGGTCAGATACATATCCATTGAAAATACATTCTGGAAAATTTCTAGAAAGAAGAATAATACAGAAGTAGAGAAAGTGTGGAAAATACAAAAGCCAAAACTCCAAACCAGAGCTGTTTCACAGTCTGAGGGGCATAAGAAATTAATGTAAGTTAATCTGCTACAGCAGACTGCAGGACTGCATGCATTTCATGTGTACCAGAGACCCTGAATAAGAAAAGAAATGTGAATAAAATATGACTCAACAAAATAATTCATGCTGAAAGGACAGGATTTTAATTATGTACAACTTCAGCCCTGTGAATATGAAGCAGGAAGCACCTCAGGCATTAAGAGTCTGGATAGCAAAAGTGATTTATTTCATGAAACATTATGCTGGATGTGGCACTTGGGGGGAAAAAAACAAACAAAAAATGCCATCTCACAAAGCCCAACAATAAGCCAAACAAACCCCACAACGACTACAGCACTAGATGGGACCTTTGTCAATAATCAGGACTACCAGCTTAAAAACAGCTGAAGTGACAATGTCACGTCACCTCCTTCAGAGATCTGCACGTACAGATTGCTGTGGAGTCAGTGAAGGCACACTGCAATGGTGCTGTCAAGACTTCACAAAGAAATATAACAAAAATGTGGGCAAGGAGAAGGGAAATATGTGAAAGTGTATTGTTCAAGACTAACTTGGGAACTTGGAGAGCTGACACACTTGGGAGAGGGATGTATATCTGGATAAAAGCTCTTGTTCCCAAATCATGCAGGAAGAAAGCAAGAATGGTAAAACAATCACATATGGTGCTGTTCACAACGAAAACAGGAAGTAGAGTCCACTTGGGAGAAATAGAGAAGACTACTAAAACAGGCAGCCTGTTATGAATGGAAACAAGAAATCAAAAGAGATGAGAAAGCAATTCAAAACCCCACAACAGCTCTTACAAATCACCAAGTCCAGCAAACCATCTAAGCAGCAAGCAAACAACACTCTGTATCTCACTGAATCCTTTTGAAATCCTCTTTGCTTTGTCGCTTGTTCTACACCCAAACAAAACAGGGAGGATTCTGTAAGTAGAATGTCTGTGAAAGGTCAAGAAAATTTCTAGCAGTAAGGAGAGAGTTTGCAGGGCAGTGTCTTAATAAGCAGCACAGTTAGGTCTTTTGTGCTCAAACAGTTGGCTGGATTAGTGCTTGAATGGACACAAAACTTTTCCCTGTCAAATAAACCCCGCTGAGAGGTAGGCTTTACTTAACACAACTAGAGACCTGTGCAGAAGGGGCAGGCACTCTGGTCAGTTGTCAGAATCACTTGCATCCAGACAGGCCTTGACTCCAAATGACACAGCTATGCCTGTCCCAGAAGAAACATACAGACAAACAAGAGCTGAAGAAAATCTGAGAACAAAAACAAATGCTGGCCTTCCCCTGGCATTTTCTGAATGTCTGAATCAGCAAACCTTTTTTTTTTTTTTTAATTAAGCAGCTTTGGACATAATCTTTGAAACACAGAGTTATTTGGATTTTTTTCCTGGGCACAGGATGAAAGAAATCATCACTTAATGCACCAGAAAGAAAGCAAAAGGAACAAGAAAGAAGGGAAGTGCATACCAAGTGAAGTAGAAAGACTAGGAACACACAGGGTTAAAAGCTAAGTGAAAAGAGACTGTGATGGCATTGCATCATAAGACACAAGAACCCCAAAGAAACAAGGAAAGAAATCCTTGCAGGCCACACAAATAATGCTAAGGAGAAATGTCAAGGACTGTGTGCTGCTCGGCCTGGCAAGAGAAATGAGAGCCTGAAAACCAAGCTGGAGAACACAGAGACAGAATTATGAAATCATAGGAAATGATTGCAACACCAGATCAACAGAGCAGGTTTATCTGCTACACTGTGTTCAGCTCTGGTTAGGCTATAAAAGCAGGAAGGCTGTTTGGCTTCAGGCTGAAGGTAACAGACAGTCTCACCAGAAGCCACTGACTGCTGCTAACAAGAACTAACTAGAGGGCTCGCATGTGAGGGCTCCAGCAGAAGACTCTTTACATTTTAGCTTTCTGAAGACATTCCTCACAAATGAGGCAAGTCACTGTAAATCTTCTAAATTTAGTTTCCTGCTGATAACACAGACATTATCCTACATTTTAATCATAGAATGGTCTGGGTTGGAAGGGACCTTAAAGATCATCTAGTTCCAATTCCCCTGCCATGGGCAGGGACACCTTCCACTAGACCAGCTTGCTCAAGGCCTCATCCAACCTGGCCTTGAACACTTCCAGGGAGGGGACATCCATGACCTCCATGGGCAACCTGTTCCAGCATCTCACTACCCTCACCATAAAGATTTTTTTTCCTAATCTCCAGTCTAAATCTGCCTTCTTCAAACTTCAATCCATTCCCTCTTATCCTTTCACCATAAGCCCTTGTAAAAAGTCCCTGGCTTTCTTGTAGGTCCCCTTCAGATACTGGAAAGATGCTCTAAGGTCTCCCCAGATCCTTCTCTTCTCCAGGCTGAACAGCCCCTAATCCCTCAGCTTGTCCTCACAGAGGAGGCGCTCCAGCCCACTGCTCACCTCTGTGTCCTCCTCCAGACCCGCTCCAACTGTTTGATGTCCTTCTTTGGGGGCCCCAGAACTGGATGCAGTACTCCACTTCTTATTTAATATATTAACTGTATGATTAATTATACAATCTAGCCAAATTCTGTTGCCTGTTTTGTTTGTCAATATGCTTGCCATCCACCTTCAATCCTCTTCCACTCTCTACTTCTGTTATTATAATTTCATAGATTTTGCCAGGAGCCATTCAATCACTTCAGCAGATTTCCAGCAGGCACTTTAGCCCAGCTAGCCCTGCTCAAACCTACATACTTCAGTGAAAGGAAAGCAAGAGATTAAAGCATACACCGCAGGAGACCCTGGAGCACCAGCTGCACCCAGGGACACTGAACTGGCAGAGAACTGGGTAAAATACACATGGATGATTCCATCAGGCAACAACGGCCTATGATGCACAGAAAGAAAGTGAACCTTACCAATCTGGCTTTCAAACCCAACTCTTTCCAACCCAGAATCAGAAAGCAAGAGATAAAACACGGCAGAATGATTGGCCATATAAGGGATCTGCCTTTCCCTTAGATTTTTTATGCTGTCTCAGCAATGGAGCACTTTCTTCAGCCCTGACTAACAGCTGGTGTTTAGGAGAGAATAAAAAACCCCAAAATATAAACAGAACACTCCAGAGTTATTTGAATGATAACAGGAAAAAACCTCCCTTGACAGTAGAAATCAAGCTACCCAAGGTTTTATTCTAATGACTGTTTTAATGCAGCTGAAGGCTAATAAAAATTCAGACCCAAAATGGGATCTTATTTGCTTCTGAGACTTTTAGGTAGATACACAATCTAATAGTTTATGACACAAGCCACCACGAGCCTACCATCTTTACAAGTATTTCTGCAAACATTTTAGTAAACTCTCAGAGGGCTGGCTAGAACATTATGGCAAGAGTGAAATGACAACTGAAATGTCTCACCACTGGGTTGCACCATTCTTTCACAGCAGGAGCGATGTCTTCTGAAAGCACTTCTCAGCAAAAGTCTATGCAGAATTCTGAGGGTTAGCAATGGAAATCCTACCCTATGGCAATGAGCAGGATCATCCATTTCTCTGCTGTTCTACCTTAGGCAACATCTCTCTTATCTCAGAGGAAAAATGACATCTTAATAACACTAATGACAAAAACATAGGGAGCAGGCTAATTGCTCAAAAAGGTTTGCTACAGCAACTGAGCCTGAGGTAGACCTAAGCTGCAATCACCCCACAGGCAATTAAAAAGGACAGCATGCCTAATTAAATCACAGATTTTAATAATCTATGTACTTTAAATGTAGGAAATGAGAGTGACCTCGTTAATGCTCATAAATACATGAAGGTGAGTGTCAGGAGGACAGAGCCAGGCTCTTCTCAGTGATGTCTAATGATAGGACAAGGGGCAACAGGTGCAAGCTGGAGCAGAGGAGGTTCCACCTCAACATACGAAACTTTTTCACTGTAAAGATGATAGAGCCTTGGATAAGGCTGCCCTGAGAGGTTGTGGAGTTTCCTGCTCTGGAGACATTAAAAACCCCTCCAGACATGTTCCTGTGTGACCTGTTCTAGGTGACCCTGCTCTGGCAGTGGGGGGGTTGCACTGGACCTTCCAACCCCTAACATTCTTTGATTCTGTGAGAGATTTCAGGCAGCTATCAATCCAAGGTAAATCTCTTAAAGACTTAATTTCCACCCCAGTCAAGCCAGCATTGTTGACCTGTTTAATAGCCAATGACTTGCATAAATTAATTTCCATTAGCGTGCTCTTAATTATATATCGCAGTCCATCAACCCTGTTCCTTGAGAAAGTATAACAAAAATCCCCCCAATCATTATTTACATCCACCAGTCCTCAGTGTATTACAAAAAAAAAAGAAAAACAGCCAAAAAAATAATGGCCTTGTTTTGGCTGTACTGCAGATAAGAAGCTTGAAGGTCCTGAAACAGTGCAACACCACCAGCAAGCACAGCAACTGATGTTCTGGCAGACCCCCAGGCTTTCACAAGGCCACACACTTATCTTATCTCACCACTGAAACTTTAGTTTCCAGACTTGGCAGCTGGTGCTTAAGTCATGGATGCTGCACTTGCCAAGTGGTTCCAGAAAGTTCAGAAGAGAGGGATTATCAAGGCATTTCCTTTCCTCCCCTTTTTCATTCCTGATTTCGAGGGATGTGCCAGCTGCTAATCAGTATAAAGCAGAGACAGCCTGTGGCTGCCTTTCTCTCTCATGCCTCCCCAATTAGACTGTGAAATCTTTGCAAAACCTAAGGTTGGACTTCAGCTCTAATCTTGGAAACGTGGATTTTTCCTTCATACACAAAGCAGAGTAGAAGTGTAGCCTATGTAAAAGATTATTGTCAGCTGCCAAATACAACTTAGAAGAATGTTCGAGTCATGACTTGTTTCCCTACACATGCCAAATCTCCCACGTCCTTAAGGCAAGGGGCTGCACCCTTGGTGAAATGCCATCTCCTCCACTAAGTGCAACGGCAGCAAACCAAGCATAGATTTCCAATATCAGAAAGGCAGGTTTGTCCACAGGGACAGTCTTGTCTTGACAGTCTGACACTACTGTGATCTGATCTTGCTTACAGGCTTTGCATTGCTAGTCCTTCTCCTTTCCTTAAACCCTGAGCACTACAGTACCAAGCTCACTCTGTGACAGCAGAGGGGGGAAGGAAATGGCACACAAAAGAAACTACAGCATGTCTAATTTTAGCTTATCTCTATTTCTGATAGGGTAGCTTCAAAGGCAGCACAAAAGTTGTAGTCTGCTCCCATTAGAAGGCATGAATGATTCCCCATCAGCTTCACCAGGACGACTTCCTATGAGGAAAAGCACACAGCACTGGATTCTGACAAAACACACATAAGGGACAGAGAGTGATGAACAGGGTGCTCTCAACAGTGCTGTAGATGTACAGCGACTCACCCAGCCTCTGTCCTCTTTGGCAGGACAGTAACACCACAAGAGAACAGCACACCAGCAATGGGGGGAAAAAAAAGGTGGAAGGCGGGAAACCCCTATGACTCACTGTAGTCAGTACTCAGTGTGCACAGCATTTGGCACACCTACCTCTCCCTTAGAAGAACAAGAGCACAGCTGGGGAGACAACACCAGTGTTTTATAATGGCCACCTACCTCTTCCTGTACCCACAAACAGGCCAGTGCTTAGACATCAACAGTGACAATCATGTACAAGGGAAGAATGAAGCTGGAAGCAGTTCTCACTACATGCACTTGCACCTCATTGCAATTAAGCTGGGAGCCATCTTGTGACTACCACCTGTTTTGAATCGCAAAGGTCCCACCTGCAGCCCATGAGGCACACAGGGCAGAAAACAAGTTTAACCACTCCACTGGAAAGAGAATCACAGCACTTGTGAAGGTTTGGAGTATGATCACTATTGTGACAAACATGGCTTTTACTTCTAAACAGATTTCCAGCCATAGGACCTGAAAAATCATTAACTAAATGTAACCTGAAGTGAAGATAAGGTCAAGCTTGAACATGCCTCAAGAGCAGAAGGCTGAACACAGCCCATGAATTAATGAGACAATGCTGGGACAGGAACCAAAATCAACATGATAAAAATGAAAATATGAATGTCAAACTAAGGTTTGCTAGTGACAGTCACCAAGGTGTCTGTGTAAATTCAACATGTACAACTCATCTTCCCCCTATTAAGAATGCTGTTAAATTGGCACTTTAAAAGGGGCAGGAACTGCAGAGACACCAAAAGTCTTTGACTCAGGATAAAGGTCAGTGAGAGTGAGAACATCAAAGCTTTTTAACAAGACAAGTCTAAATGATTTAAATAGCACTTCAGTGAGAATCAATGCCCCTGCATTACATTTTATTCCTCTTACTCTCTCATCAATGCCAGTCACTTCCCAGCCCCATAGCTGTGTGACCAAGGCCATCTACTGGTGAGTGGGGTGTGCAAATTAACAAGGCTTTTCTTGGCCAGATTTAATTAGTGACTGTCAAGATTTAGACACATGCATTGAAATTGTGCCAAGGTGTCAGCAAACACAACCAGTTTGGGCTGAACAACTAAATAAAGGCTTCCCAAACTCCACACGAACCCAAAGAAACATTATTTCACTGGGGGGAACAAAGGGGCCTACAAGAAAGCTGGGAAGGGACTTTTTACAAGGGTTTGTAGTGACAGGATGAGAGGGAATGGATTGAAGCTTGAGGAAGGCAGATTTATACTGGAGATTAGGAAGAAATTCCTTACTTTGTAGGCAGTGAGGCACTGGAACAAGTTGCCCAGGGGGATCACAGATGACCCCTCCCTGGAGGTGCTGAAGGCCTGGAGGAGGCCTTGAGCCACCTGGTCTAGTGGGAGGTGTCCCTGCCCATGGCAGGGGGGCTGGAACTAGACGAACTTTGCATCTCCATCCTCATGTGTAGTCTAGATGTTTTGTGTTGTGACTTCACTGTTGCATGCAAAATGAATCAGAAACGTCAGTGTTGCTGACAGAGATACATATTTCACTCTAATAATCCTTACCAAGCCTGTAACATAGTTTTCAAGAAGCCTGCAGGCTAAAACTGCACACATTGCAGATGGGTCTGTATAGAGGAGTTACAAGCTGTACACCATAATTACTTATACCTGTCCCCCCGACTTAAAGCCACAAAAATGAAAGCCAGGCAAGGAGGTGGAAGGGAAACAAAGCCGATCCTAATCCTTCCACACTGTGATTTCTAAGGTGATGCCTCAGACAAATCAGCAAGCAAATCTGGGAGCACTAAAATGCTGTGACTGCAAAATATCCACACTGCTCTACCGCTCCCTGTTCACAGACCACAACAACGTTTCTAACACTCCCTTTAACTCTCTCTTGATATCCTGTGACACTTACTCTAGCATTGATTTTCAGAGTACAGTGTTTGAAGGGTACCACTGGAAATCCCTAATTACAAGACAATGTTCTCCTCCATGTTTATCTCAGATCAAAATGAAAGAAATTTAACCCTTTGCTCATCCCTTTGCCATGAGACTAACTTGAAGTCACTTAATACATTTCTTATCTTAGATAATAGGAGGTTTGGGGTAGATGCATCTGTCTGGCAACTTAGCAATCACGAGTTCCTGTTTTGCCTGAACAAGCTACATGGAAACAAAGTACTTCCACCAGAGGAAATAGGGATGCTGTAAGATGACAAACACTCTTCAATGACATTCATTTCACTGCTGGGATGATCAGATGTAGGACAGAGAATTTATGAATGGCAGGTAAAAAGGAGTCAAAGCCATGATTTGACACAAAAGATGCGTTGCCAAGCTTTAAAGATTCTTCTCATTAAATCACTGCATCAACAGAGGTGAACTACAGTTTAGTTTATACATTTCAATCACAACAACTGTGAATCACAGTAATTACACCGCATAGTTTCGAAACACTGCATGAAGCCCTACGACATGTCTGGGTAGAAAGCAGTGATAGGATGAGAGGGAATGGACTGAAGCTTGAGGAGGGCAGGTTTACACTGGAATCAGGATGAAATTCCTGACACCCAGTGAGGGTGGTGAGACACTGGAACAGGTTGCCCAGGAAGGTTGTGGATGATGCCCCCTCCCTGGAGGTGTTCAAGGCCATGCTGGATGAGATCTTGAGCACCCTGGTCTAGCGCAAGGTGTCCCAGCCCACAGCAGATGGTTTGGAACTAGATGGTCTTTAAGGTCCCTTCTAATTCAAACCATTCTATGAACCTATGAAAAGTCAGGTTTTAAAGTTGAGATAGGGGATTAAACCAAACCTGTTATGATGATCTCCTGTGGATCTGTAAACAAAAACTTCAGGTTACTTACACCAGGAATCTCATGTTCCAGACACAGAGATAAAATGAGAATTTGAAAGTTGTTCAGTTGCAACATCAAATTTTAATGATTTGCTAATTGCAAAAAGCAGTTCAGAGGGGTTCTTTGAACTTCACTGTCATCTCCACTTTTAAAGTCATGTTTTTGACTGATTTTTCTTTCATTAACCTCTAAACTTGGAACTGCCTGAATGTTACCAAATTGAAAGGAATGTTGGGTTCATTTTTCAAAAAATACATATCTGTATCTCAGATCCTTTCTCCCAGTGCAATGCTAGAAGTTTTTTGGGTTTTCCAGTCCTATACCAAATACTGACAATGGGTCTTAATTTTAAACATCTTCAAAAGCAAGCTAAACTCATCATGAACTGGTGAGGCTAGACAATCTCAGAAGTCCATCACTAGACAATCTAAAAAGTCCATCACTAGACAATCTAAAGTCCATCACTAGACAATCTAAAAACTCCATCACTAGACAATCTAAAAACTCCATCACTAGACAATCTAAAAAGTCCATCTAGCTGTTTCATCTTGCATATTATTCAGTTATATATTGTACAGTCTCTACAGGAAAAAGAAATACAGGAAAATAACTGCGAAGGACCACCAGCCAAGAAAGTGTTGTTCATTCAAGCAGTACCATTTCTTCTCAGGGTGTAAGCAGCTGACACACTCGTAGTACCATGTGGAACTGTGCTGTGTGAATGTCCTGGGCAAGCATTAGCACCAACTACACTTGCCTTCTCCAGGGAAAAGGCTTTATTGTAAAGCTGCAGTCCAGTGCAAGTCTCAGAAACAATTCTGAAAAGTCAAACATACAAAATTCATCCCTCTTTTGGAGGAGAAGGCAGGAAGAGGAAAAAAAGAGACCAAAAAGAGCCTGGTATTTGTTAAATTAGAACGTTCACAATGGTACATAAAGAGATTGTAGAAGGCATTTATTCTAATAGCCTTGGATGTTCAATCCGTGTAATTGTCCAGTCTGGTTTTGCTCCTTCTGTAAATTCCCTTTGGAACCTGGAAAAGGAAACACAGTAAGTAAAAAGTTGTTAAAATTTACCTGATCCCTAGAGAGTTACTAATACCAACAAGAAATCAAGAAGGAACAGTTTGCTTCACAGTTATTCCTGTAAAAGCTCCTTCCTTATGCCTCAAATCAGAAAATCAAAATTAATCCTATAGGAAGAAACAACATACACTGACTTCAGAGAGTTTTGGTTCAGATCCCACAGACAGGATCAGGCAGCAACAGTAAGATCCCACTATTAAGAAAGCACTCAGTTTTCATAACAGTAACTATGAACACAGCTTTGTGGCAGATGCTCACCTCTAAATAAAGGGTTTCATTTAATGAGATGATAACTGCAAGGTAAAAGGAAATCACATGCTGGGCATCCTACCTGACAATTCTCATTTTTACTGAGCTATCCTTGAAAAAAGTAATATATTTTCAGACACATGTCAAAGCTCAAGCTAACAGTAATGCTTAATCTTCCTGAAACAAAGTTCTGTAGTTGTTAATAGGAAAATTATAATGCCCACCCCTATTTTCAGAGTCTTCCTTCTGTAGTCATCAATGCCTTCCTCCCTGAACATGTCACTTTTGACTGCTTGTCATGTAAAGAGAAGTCTGAGCTTCAGGCAGTCATGCTCCCAAGCAACCTGTAGAGTGTGGACAAGAGCAGTATAACCTCCCTGATCTGCAACCACATTCAAATCCATTCCTGAAAGCTGTCTTCTCCAGGCACTAAAATACTAAACACCAAGCCTTCAAGGTCTGTAGTACCTCTGTCCATCGAGTTTAGGCTAGCTCTGTAAATAGCAGCAGGAACATGCGCTTGCAAAGATCTCTCTGCTGGGGATTAGGGAGCTATTTAGGTCTCTAAGGTTAAAGAAACCTCAGAAGCCTCCAATCCCAAGGAAGATGCTGAATTAATTTGAGGAATGGATCCACAGAAACCTATCCAGGCAAACAGCACTGGTACCTTCAGTCTGTGTCCACTGTTTCACAGTTCCTCACCAATTAGACCACACCTCCTCTCCATTTCAAATGTGGCTGCAGAAGTCCTTGATTGTGTTGCACTTCCCACACAAAAATCCACATTTTTCCCAGCTTTTCAAAAGGTTACATCTAGTACATTTTGCCAACTGTGCAAACACTTCTGCACTGCTCTGGCATCAGTACACCAACATAGATGCTGCTTACAAAGCATTCCCATGAAAAATCACCTACCTAATGTGTGCTTTGATCAGAGTGGCATGAAGTATCTGAACACCAGGTGATGCTTGTTTTGTTCTGCCTTTCTGCAGAAAGCATCTGGCTAAATAATTCGTAAGCTGCTTTGCAGCTAATTCCAGCTCTGACTGTGGTGCAGTAAGTGATAAATCAACAGCATCACACTTGACTGCTTGGTTTAAGTGCATTGCTGCAAGCTGTGCTACAAGAAATGGGAAACAAGAACTGATATTGGGCTATATCCTGAAAGCTGCAGGAACAGTACAAGAAAGGATCACACACTTCGTTCAATGCTCCAGCTACTGCTCTTCCTGCTAGAGAGAGTTCTCATGAATGTCAACTCAGAAGCAAAGTAATACCATAATGACTTTAAGGGGTATTTAAAAGACTTGGCCCTAGAATCAGGATTGGAAAGCTCAAGGAGAAGTAACTCAATTAGAATCAAAGTAAATTAAAACATACCAAGTTCTACACTGGCACAGTGTGAATGCTTTCATTTCCCAAACTGCTTTTAACACAGCTAACCCATGTACATGGAGAACAAAGGGACAAGTGAACTTACTCATAGTTTGCTGTTAAAAGATGCTTTTTTTCCTTTTTGCTTTCATCTCCAAACATGATCTGGAATACTTTGGCTTCACCTGGTACTTCATCAGGTAGGTTGGCACCATTCAGGTACCAGAAACGCATCAGGATGCTAACAAACTTTCTTCCTGTTGGAAATAAATCAAAGCATAAGCTAGATCTCATGTCTCTCATTGGTCAAATATTCCATTCGCCACATCCCATATATTCTAGTGAGACCTTGGAAGGGCAGCTGAAACAAACAATAAAGCTATTTAAAACCATATTCATACTGTTCAGCAACAATTACAATACACTCTGTAGCCATATGTATTTTGTATCATAAGTGCAGCGTGATATTGGAGCTGGGGTTGTTTAGCCTGGAGAAGAGAAGACTCCAGGGGACCCTGGGGCTGCCTTCCAGTACCTAAAGGGAACCTACAGGTGGCTGGAGAGGGACTTTTCATAAGGGTGTCTAGCAGCAGGACCAAGGGGAATGGTTTGAAGCTGAGGGAGAGTAGGTTTAGAGTGGATTTTAGGAAGAAGTTCTTCAGTACAATGGTGGTGAGACTCTGGAATAGGCTGCCCATTGAATATGTGATGCCTCCTCCCTGGAGGGTGTTTAAGGCCAGGTTGGATGAGGCCTTGAGCAACCAAGTCTAGTTGAGAAGCCTCTCTGCCTGTGGCAGGGGGCTGGAGTAGATGATCTCTGAGGTCCCTTCCAATCTCAGTAACTCTGTGATTCTATGATAATCAAAACACCTGAAGAAAAGCTGGTTACCAAAAGCTGGCTGCCACAAGGTCCAAAACCAAGTACTCAAACTATGTAAGTACACAGAGTTGCTGAAACTCAGGAGCAGTGTCAAAGGGAAAAAAACCAAACCAAAACACCAAAAAAACCCCTCTCTCCCAAAACAGAAAAGCAGGTCCCTGGGTCTGACAATCTGAAATGTTCAGTAGAAGACTGGTGGTTAGACTACAAACCATCTCAGCTGTGTCTGACAGTGAATAGGGCACAAAATGCTGGTGTTCAACCAAAATAAAAACTTGTCTGGGCTCACCCTCAGCTTAAAAAAACAAAACAAAACAACTTGGAAAACAAAATAAGAACAAAATCATTAAGAAGTGCTAGAACAAAATATGTTCCACAAAAATAGAAGTGCAAACAGTAACATTTACTTCACTATCCAGGCTTCACTATTCTTCTTGGAAGGTGCATTTTCATTGCTGAAGCAAACAGCTTTCTGCATATAGCAGAATAATTGTTTTTGAGTGGTTTGAGATTGCTGAGGGCTAATAATGTAAAACTCTGAAAATTACAAAACAATTGGAATGAGCAAAACCTAACCAGAAATCAAACCAGTACCATGCCCTGTTAGCAATAATTTCTGGTTTTGGTTTAAAAGGAAATCAAGGAATGATACAGAGATTAGTTACAAACAAAAACCCAAGGACTGTGAAGCAGCACTCAAAACCATATCAGGAAGGAGAATTCCTGCTTAGTAGCAAACCCAGAAAATAAGGCTGCCCATGGCTGAAACGGTTTAGAATTCTAAACATACCATCATCATCATAGTAAATGCGAACATCTCCTTCTGTTGTATACATGATTGCATCAATGTCAGCTGCTAAAGCATCCCTGTAGTTGTCAGGGAGCACAGAAATCTTTTCCTTCAGCACCTGAAGTACCTAAATTCAGAAAAACTGTTACTTAGCTTTTCATTAGGAAATTGAAGTGAAAATCTTTTCTGCAGCAGTTAATGAAACGAGCTGTACCACTAAAACATTTGTGTAACACACAGAACAGTAGGAATGAAAAGGCAGTGGGAAGTTTGGGCACTCCTAGACTCCAGATCAGCAAGACAAAAGAAGATCCATTTGCTGCTCAAACCAATGAAGACAAAGCACATTTAAAATGTTTAGAAAATATACTGTCAAAAATGGGGTTGCAAAGTAAGGCCAGAAAATACCAGCTAAGCTTGCTTCCACAACCATACTTACACTCTGCCTTCTCACTGCTCATTTCTCTCTCTCTGTATACTACTCATCTTTGGCTTGAATCATTTCCTAGCTATAGTTTCTCTCTTTCTGGAGAATTGGGTGGGGAGAAACTGAATGAAATCCAACAATGCCAAGTCTTGCATCTGGGAAAGGACAATCCCAAGGACTGGTAGAGGTTGCGGACTGACCTGTTGGACAGTAGCACAGAGAGGGACCTGGGGGTCCTGGTGGATAGAAGGATGACCATGAGCCAGCAATGTGCCTGGTGGATTAGGAGGTGTGTAGTCAGTAGGTTGAGATTGGTTCTCCTGCCCCTCTGCCCTGGTGAGACCACATCTGGAATATTGTGTCCAATTCTGGGCCCTTCAGTTCAAGAAGGATCTCAGGGAACTGCCTGAATGAGTCCAGCACAGAGCCACAATGATGCTTAAGGCAGTATAACATCTCCGTTATGAGGAAAGGCTGAGGGAGCTGGGGCTCTTTTGCCTGGAGAAGAGGAGACTGAGGGGTGATCTCATTCATGTTTATAAACATGCTAAGGGTGAGTGTCAGGAGGACAGAGCCAGGCTCTGCGCAGTGATGTCCAATGATAGGACAAGGGGCAACAGGTGCAAGCTGGAGCAGAGGAGGTTCCACGTGAACATAAGGAGAAAGTTTTTCACTGTGAGGGTGGCAAAACACTGGGACAGGCTGCCCAGAGAGGTTGTGGAGTCTCCTTTTATGAAGACATTCAAAACCCACCTGGATGCATTCCCATGTGACCTGCTCTAGGTGATTCTGCTCTGGCAGGGGTGTTGGACTGGATTACCTTTCAAGGTCACTTTCAATCCCTAACATTCTATGATTCTGTGAGATTTTTTCTTAGTTATTAGTTTACTTCTTTCACAGACTTCTTTGAAAATCAGTTCTATCACCACCCAAGTTTATCCTTGCCATTTTGTGATCCATGTCCCCATCAGGAAAGGTTTACACTGTGGCAAACCAGAAAAGACTGAAAAATCACTGCTCCGGGACTTCAGCTCCACACTGCACTGACACTGAGGCAGCTGAGCATCCCACAAACTCCACAGCTGTGTTAAACAGAAAGAGCATGTGGTGCACAAACTGCAGATGCATCACCTCAGACACCACATGAGAAAGACAAGTCACGAAGAAGGATGAGGCAATGTAGCACTGATTTTTAATTTGGACTCAGCTTTTAGCCCAACTTGAATTGCCATCTCTGAATAACAAATAAATCCAGAGGTCACATGGCAACAAGATACAATCTTCTCTAGCAGACATCAGTTCCTAGTACATTTTGCAGGTATAAAATGCACTGTCCAAAGCAACAATGAGATCTGGTATCACAGCCTCATCCTCTACATGCTCTGGTTACAGGAGGTCTCTGGATAAATGTTAAACCAATCACCTGAAGGATTTAAGATGAGCAGAGGAAGAGGAGATGATCTTTCAAAATAACTGTAAGAATCAAACTCACATTTTCTTGCTATCTCTGCTTAGAGGGAGGAGGCAAGATTGTCCAGTGGGGGTGAACTAGAACAGCACCAAAATTTTGGCTGCAAAGGCATGGGTAGCAATAGGGCAGGCCAAGCTGACATCCAGTAACAAGGCAGACATAGACCTGAAGTATCCCTTCCATTTGACTCTGATGCATCTGTTACCTCTGTCCCCTGGGAAGGCTAAGGCAACCAATGCTTTACTAGCCAGGTCAGCCATGTCCCTGGGACCATGACACAGGTCTGAGGCCTTCCAGCTGAAACCAGCAGTTGGCTGTATGACCTGCTTGAGGGTGGGAATGTATTAGTGCAGCAGGAAACAGTACAAACCAGGTCCTTTCTTTTGCTACACAGACCAAGTTTCAGCTGTCTGCCTGCTCTAACAGAGATCCAAAACTCTACCTGCCACCCAGAACCCACTGCCTTCTAGTCCCTTCTGGTACACCACAAACCTGTTTTGGCCATTGGTCCCTCTGCTCAATGGCACAAATTTGATTATTTCTTTAAACACAGTAACTTTACATTAAGTTTCATGCTTTGAAATTAAACTCAATAAAGCAGCAGGACAAACAATTGCCCTGTTCCACATTCTGCTGTTCTTCTCAAATTAATCCAAACTGGCAGTGTTTGTAGTTAATGACAGGCTGAATGCATAGTACTTCTTTATAGAAAATCAAGTGGTAGAACAACAGGTAGAAAGTATTTACCTCTGCTGATACAAGTTCATCCAGGAGGTCAAGTTTACGCTGAGACAGCAGCTTTGAAACAACAGAAAAGGCCTAGCAAAAGCCAAGAGAGAAATACATGAGCAAGTAACACTGAGTTGGCTCATTTTTCAGATAAATCCCTCACTATGTGACAAGCTACCCAAATATTCCATGACTGAAGACTTTAGTGTTTGCAAAATGTACCTCCATTGATATGGAATCTCTCCAGCATTAAAAGTCATCCCAAGAACTGATAAAAGCATCAGATTTCTTTTCAGTCTCTCATCTAAAACCTTGCCTTTTGATAACAGGCAAGGGTATGCATAGCTTACTAAACCAGGAAGCAAGTTCATCAGCAAGGCCACTGATATCAAACTGGGAGGGGTGGCTGACACCGCATCAGGCTGTGCTGCCATCCAACAGCAACTGGACAGGCTGGAGAGCTGGGCAAAGGGGAACCTCATGAAGTTCAACAAGGACAAGTGCAGAGTCCTGCATTTGGAGAGGAACACCACCAGGCACCAGTACAGACTAGAAGTTGTCCTTCTGGAAAGCAGCCTAGTCGAGAAAGACCCTAGAGTCCTAGTGGACAGCAAGTTCTCCATGGGACAGCAATGTGCTTTTTTTTGCCAAGAGAGCAAATGGTATCCTGGGGTGCATCTAGGAAAGTGTATCCAGAAAGTCTAGGGAGGCTCTCCCTGCCCTCTTCTCCACCCTGGTGAGACCACACCTGGAATATTGTGTCCAATTTTGGGCTCTTCAACTCAAGAGAGATTGGGATTTGCTGGAGAGAATCCAATGGAGAACTATGAGGATGATTAACGGATTTGAACATATCTCCTGTGAAGAAACAGAGAGACTTGGGGCTGTTTAGTCTGGAAAAGGCTGAGAAGGGATCTTATTAATGGAGGTCTGCTCTTTTTGGTGGTGACCAGTATTAGGACAAGGAACGATGTGTACAAGCTGGAACACAGGAAGTTCCACCTCAACATGACACTTCTTTATTGCGAGGGTGGTGGAACCCTGGTGCAGGCTGCCCAGAGAGGTTGTGGAGTCTCCTTCTCTGGAGACTTTCAAAACCCCCCTGGATGCATTCCTGTGTGACCTGCCCTAGGTGACCCTGTAAATACTTTGTTCTGCTATCCCTTTTCCCAGCTCATCTTTTAGCTTCAGTGAAAACAAAACTCCAGCTGTTGAAATTCTTTTAAAATCTGGTTTAGCCTCTGTACTTCAGAAAAACCCAACTCCCTCTTTCCCCTCAGTTTTGTGGATCTATTTACATTGAACAACACCTCAACATAGTCAACTAGCATATATGTGAGACGGGGATAGAGTGCTTGGGACTCTACAGCAAGTAAAGGCAAAAACAGGGCAAGGTACAACAGGTGGTTGCAGACATGGCAACTAATTTGATGCAGGGGTTTTTGTCTCTCTTGAATTGATCTTAAACCTTTTAACGGTCTGTCCCCTATCACCTGCTGTGTTGTTTTAAGGTGGTTTGTGTTTTATCATGGGGTTTTGTTTTGTCTTCAATTAAATACAGTAAGTGAAGTTTCACAGCAAGTAACTGCAGTTTTCACACGATTAGCTTTGAGATTGCTAC
The DNA here is from genome assembly GCF_026170545.1 of Melanerpes formicivorus. Lineage (NCBI taxonomy): Eukaryota > Metazoa > Chordata > Aves > Piciformes > Picidae > Melanerpes > Melanerpes formicivorus. The sequence continues at coordinate 5,128,376 of NW_027142357.1, forward strand.
CTCTTTAACATGGTCTGCTAGCAAAGCTTATTGGGTACATAAATTTGGAGAAATAAATACATTCAGCAACTCTGTGCCTGCCCAAGCTTTATCATTTCAGGGAAACCTGCTAAGAGCAGATATATTTGCCCTTAAAGTCTCTAAAACATCTAGAAGCACCTTTCTTCACACTGCTTGGGCTGATGGCTAGACCAGCTCATTTTAACTCTGGAACCTGGGGGGAAAAGCCCAAGATAAGTCTGGAGAAAAGCACACCTCTGATTATTCCCACTTTCTCCAGTACTTGGAGCCAAAGTGGGGAACTCTTTCTGTTTTACACAGGAGCGGACACGGGCGCTACGATGTCCATATGTGAAGTTAAACGCAGACACCAGCAGCTGACCAGGGAGGCTCAGCGAGATCGCCGCTGGGCCGGCTGGCCTCGGGCACCTTTCCCCTCGGGCGGGGGAGAGCTGACAGACCCTTCGCCTCTCCCCGATGGGCCAGGTCGGGTGACCGAGCCCAGCTGCCCGCTCACCTGCTTGGCCCCCCGCGTGAACTCCTCGATGCTGAACTCCTGGTCAAAGTAGAGGCGAATGAGAAGGTAATAGAAGCGGGTGCGGAGCCAGAGGAAGGGGCTGGTGATCCTCACCACCACCACCCGCCGCTGCGGGCCCTCGGCCTCCGGCCCCTGCCCGGCGGTGCTGGCAAACCGCACGACGGGCCGCAACGGGAGGAACCCGGCCGGTAGCGGGGCCGAGGCAGCGACAGGCCGGAGTGGGAGGAAGCCGGCCGGTGGCGGGCCAGAGCGGAAGGAACCGGCTCGGAGCGGGAGGAACCGGGCCAGTGGTAGGGCCGAGGCGGCGGCGGCCAGCGCCGGAGAGGGGACCCGGGCCAGCCCCGGCGCCGCCATCGCGCGCGCGAGCCAGCAGCCCCGGGCCGGAGCCCCGCGCAGCGCCATGACGGCCGCGGTGCGCCCCCGCCCCGCCCCGCCCCGTTCCGTCCGTCGCAACTCCGGCTCCGCAGGAAACAGAGCCTCCCGCCGCCACCCTTCCCTCGCCGCGGGGCGGCCTCTGGAGGCGGTGCTGCTCCGGGTGCCTGGAGATTCCGATCGCCCTTGCTCGGAGAAGCGCGCAGGCTGAGCCTCCCGGAGAAGGGCGGAATCCGCTGTGTCCCTGACCCTCACCTAATTGGCGGAGGCACGGAACGTTTCTGCGCGGGCTCGTCTTTCCGGGGAGAAGCGGGGGGGTACGGAGGCGGCCTTGGAGGTGGCCATGGAGCGGCGGGAGCAGGCGGTGGTGCCGGTGGTGTCGCTGGACGGGGTGACGCGGGAGCAGTTCCTGAGGGACATCTATCCCCGGGTAGGGCTCTGCTTCCTCGGAGAGGTTCAGCGGCCGCGGCGGGCCCGGGGCAGCTGCCCGACCTGACTTGGCGCTGGAGCAGGCCGCGGGTGTGCGGGGAGAGGAGGGAGGGAAGGCAGGCAGGGGACCTCTGCATCCAGCGCAGGCAGGCCCTAGGCCTGATTGTTTCGTGTTTCCGAAAAGGTATCGAGATCCATCCCTTTGGTTGAATATGAGATTAGGAACAAGGAGCTTCTACAAGCAAATCCTTGCTGAAAAGCTCTGACAGCTGATCTCTGTTAAAGAAAAGAGTGATTGGGGGGTTTTGGCGCTTTATCATTGCTGCCTCCTTTTGCTCCACGATCCTGATTCAAAGCAAAATGCCTTTCTACTTTTTTGTGCTTGTGCTGGATCAAGCCTGTTTGTGGCTGTCAGCATCACGAAACCTTAATGTCAGTGGAGCGAGCTTCTTTTAGGACAGCATAGAGCACTACCACAGCTCACAGGCTGCACCTTAACTGCATGGTCTTTTGTCTGCTTGCTGTCAAGCTGTGCCTAGAGCAGCTCAAGCTATTCTGTAGTCTGGCCAGATTCCTCAATGGCCCCAGAACAAAATGAACATTAAAGTTGTCTTTGCCTCTCCACGTTCGTCCTTACCCCACTAGGAGAGAGCATAAAGTAAACAGAGAAGCAGCCCTACCATTTACTGCATTCTGTTTCAACATTCAGCATTTTGATTGCCACTGTCAACAGATCAGTTGTCACTGTGTAGTGTGTCCCAGTACTCAACTGACTTGTTTGCACTTAGTTTGAAATTATTTTTTTTGTCTGCTGGATGCTGTGACCATTTCATCATATAACTGTTTTTGTTCCTTAGAGAAAGCCAGTAGTGCTGAAAGGAATGGAACTGGGCACTTGCACAACCAAGTGGACAGTTGATTACTTGAGCCAAGCTGAAGGATCTAAAGAAGTAAAGATTCACGTCTCAGTGGTGCCACAGATGGATTTCCTCAGTAAGAACTTTGTGTATAGGTACTTCATCCCAAGGCCTTTTGTGTTTTAAGGGCATGTACTTGTAACTGTCAAACACACAGTGCGTCTCTTTGAATCAGAGGGTAAGAATATAAAGCCTACCAAGGTGGGCTCCTTGGTTTCTCCTTTCATTCCACAAGTATCTCAACATGCTGACTAAATACTACAAGGGTGAAAGGAGGGGCCAAACAGGGCCTTGAAAGTTCTGGCAGGAAGACATGTTAAGACAGATCTCTTGTAGGAAACTTGAGCCTGGTGTTTACTGGTGTTAATTAAAAAAAAACAAACTAACCCCCCCTTGATACCAGGGGATATGCTCTTTTGTTCTGATTACATGGAGCATTTTCAGTGTTACTGAATGGTGCTAGTTTCTGACTTGCCTTTGAATGCTGGCATGTGGCAGGCATGCTGTTCCACTCTAGAGGGGTGTTACTAATTAGAAACAAGCTCCTTTCAAAGTCAATGTGAAGTTCTCAGAATGTTCAAACTACTGGATATCACATTTCACCTCATGTTTCAGCTCTTTAATCTTGATGTAGGTCACATACACTCTTGATCTCCCCTGAAGTTCCTCTCATGTTGTTGCCAGAACATGTCTTTGGAGATCATTCAATCTCAGTCATCGTGTTGTTCTTTGGGGGTAAATGCCTTTATTTTAGTTGTTGTTTGTTGTCCTGAAGTGGGAACAAGATGTATTCAGTCTGTAAAAGTTTTAAGAAGGCTGAAGCATATGCTGTTAAATGTAAACAAGCTATAAGTCTCTGTAAGTAGAGCCTGTTGTTCAGGATTTAAAAACATCTTATTCTATACTCTGGCCTCTGCATAATCAACTTCTGAATCTTTCAAATAAGGTTGTACTTGAATGGCTGTTTCCTTTTCCCTGCTCTATTTTGTTTCTTGCTAGAATATCTCTTAGTGAGAGCTCACATGCAGTTGGTCTGGCATGCTAGTTTGAGCAGGTTTGTGGACAGACATATGGGTGTGCTCTGATGATGCTTCATTATAGTGGATGTTTGGACTTTCACCTGCTTCACTTGAAAGATAGGAAGCTTTGGCTCTTTCCACAGCAAGCTCTCCATTCTCATATGGAGGGAGAATAAGTAGAACTAAAAGGACAGAAACACTGAGGATGTAATGTGCAGTTCCATGGGCTTAAACTGATGCATGTGCACAGTGCCCCAGTTCTGTTGCAAGCTGCATGCTCCTAGCCCTATCTCTGCACTAGTTCTAGAACTCATTCGGCCAGGTTGTGATGTACTGCAGAAATCTGAATCCAAGAGGTCAGATGAGTGCCAGTGCTAGTGTAAGGGAGAACAGACAGCAGGGGCAGAGCTGTGGCAGCACCAGCACACTCCAGTTTAAGCTGTCATGGAGCTGTGATCTCAACTTCTTCAGTAATAAATGGACATGATAGCACAGTTCAGCTGAAGATAGAGGGTCAGGTTTTGTTTGCTTTGCCATTGACTGAGGCAGTTGTTGTATTTTGACTATTACAAAAAAACCTGAAACATTTAGAGAAGTGGTCTAGGCAGCAGGTCGTGTTTCAGTACAGTGGATAATAGGCTCATGAAAAACTTCCTTTGAGGATAGTTTCTTCTTAACCCTGAGTACTTGGTGGTTGCTCTGAAGTTTCAGGTTTACATGTAGTATATTCATTGCCCAGGGACACTTAATGGGAGATGGTGAGTTGAGTGAATACAACATTGAATTCATAACAATGAATACAGGTCCTGTTACTACTTGTGCTTGGTTCACCACTCAGCTGTCACTGATGCCAAAGGCTTTATCCCATTACTTAAATATTTAACACCGACTTCAGAGGGACAGGCTCTAATGCCAAGTGATTCTTTTTTGAATCTTCTGAAGTTTTGTTTAATAAATTCAAGGAAAACTGTAAAGAAACACTTGGCAATGCCAGGATCCTGTGCTGTGTGCAGCTGAGGCAGCACACCTTTCAAAAAGTTAATGAAATAACTGAAATAAATGGTAGAGATCTACAGATGAAGATCTGTAGCTGGGCTTAAGCACAAATTCATGGCACAGTGTGTAAGGGGGCTGGACTGGAAGATGTCCAGAGGTGCCTTCCAGTCTCAGCAGTTACCTGATTCAATTTGGACATACATTGGGAAAATTTGCTAAAGCAGAGAGTTGTAACTGTGGAATTTCTGTCTTTGATGAACTCTTCAAATGTCCACTGCAAACACTTGAGTAGTCACCATGGTAAATAATAATAGTAAGAAAAAAAAGAGCAACAGATTGCATCTTGGGTTACAGTAGACATGGAAAGGGAGCCTGTGATGTTAAACCTGGCATTTGGACCATGTGTTGTTACAAGGATTCACTGTGTAAATATTGACATTTCAGAACTCTGCCTTTTGATGTATTTGTACGAAGAGCAGCCGAAGACAAACACAAGGAGTACTTTCTCTCTGAGGTAATTTCTTTGCTGTCACAGTTTATTCTGTCAGTTATTTTGCCAGAATATGGAGGGAAAAATGATGAACTAAAATTCAGAGTCTTACTCCAGTGAAGCACTTCACTTTAGATTTAATTGGTTTGTGTGGCTTGGAGCCAAGGGGGGGAAAAATGGGAAGAAGTAATTTCTCTTGGAAGTTGTTTTCATAGAATCATAGACTGGCTTAGGTTGGAAAGGACCTCAGAGATCATCTACTTCAGCCTCCTGCCATGGGCAGAGACACTGCTCAACTAGATTTGGCTGCTCAAGGCCGGATAAGGCCTTCAAGGCCTAGCCTTGAACACTCTCAGGGAAGAGGCATCAACAACCTCCCTGGGCAACCTATTCCAGAGTCTCACCACCCTTGTACTGAAGAACTTCCTAAGATGCAGTCTGAACCTACTCTCCCTCAGCTTAGAAACATTCCCCCTTGTCCTGTTGCTAAACACCCTTATGAAAAGTCCCTCCACAGCCATCCTGTAGGTTCTCTTCAGGTACTGGAAGGCAGCTGTAAGGTTTCTTTGGAGTCTTCTCTTCTCCAAGCTGAACAATGCCAGCTCACTCAGCCTATCCTTACAGCAGAGGTGTTCTAGCCCTTGGGTCATCTTTGCGGCCTTCCTTTGGACTTGCTCTAAGAGTTTTGTATGTGTACAATGTAGTTAACTAACTTCAGTCGTCCTGTTGACAAAAGCTCTTACATGAGCAAAACTTGCAGCATAAAAATTAGAAATCAAACCTTGCTTTAAAGTAAGAACTGTGTCATTTATGCATTTTGTAAGAAAATGTCATGGAAGTATTTCAGTTTGATTATATCTGCTATCAAACAACAAGTATTTATTGTAACACAGTTTGTGGTAACAATTGTGTGGCTATTAGCTTTACATAGCAGTGTTCAAACTGGGCATTTTTCAGATAGCTGTGATGAGGAAGCAAACATCTTTAAATGCAGACATGCTTTCCACTTTTTATGTTGATGTAGAATGCTGTTAAGTTTGGAAGCCAATCGAAAGGGCTTCCTGCACCAGGCTTCTGAAGAATTTCAATTATAATGTGCATTTGCTTTGACTCTAACTAACAGCAGTGCTGAAGCAGTTGTCAAGTCTCCTCCCACTTCACTCTTCTGCTCTGAGCCTATTTCCCCGGGTTTTTGAATTGAACAGCAGGGAGCAGCAGAGTCAAAGCGGCGTAAGGCAGCTGCTGAATTTCACAAAATCACAGAACGTTAGGGGTTGGAAGGGTCCTCGAAAGATCATCCAGTCCAACCCTCCTGCCAGAGCAGGATCACCTATACCTGATCACACAGAGATTAATCCAGGCAGGTTTTGAATATCTCCAGAAAGGGAGACTCCACAACTCCCCTGGGCAGCCTGTTCCAGTGTTCTGTCACCCTCACAGTGAAAACCTTTTCCTCACAGTGAAAACTTTTTCCTCGTATTTACATGGAATTTCCTATGCTGCAACTTCCACCCATTGCCCTTTGTGCTGTCATTGGGCATCACCAGGAACCCAACTCCACCCTCTTGGCACTCACCTTTTACACATTTATAACTACGAATGAGGTCACCCCCTCAGTCTCCTCTTCTTCAAGGTAAAGAGCCCCAGCACCCTCCGTCTCTCCTCATAAGGAAGATGTTCCACTCCCTTAATCATTTCCATGGCTCTGTGCTGGACTCTTTCAAGCAGTTCCCTGTGCTTCTTGAATTGAGGGGACCAGAACTGGATACAGTATTTGACATGCAGCCTCAACAGGGCAGAGTCGAGGGGGAGGAGAACCTCTCTGGACCTACTAACCACAACCCTTCTAATCCATGCCAGGATGGCATTGGCCTTCTTGGCCACAGGAGCACGTTGTAAATGACATTTGTATTTGTATATTGTGATGAAGCTCTGCAGCAGATGAATGGGAAAATACAGGCTCTTTGTTTAAGTGTGTTTGTAATTCTTGTTTAAAAAGCAAAACAATTCTCTTTTTGTGTTCTCTGCAGGATGAAAAGTACTATTTGCGATCAGTGGGAGAAGATGCTAGGAAGGTGAGCTACTTGGGATTTCAGTTCTAACACAGGAAAGTCACAGTGTGGGAATATTTCTAAAAGCCTCTTGTCAGACAGACATACAGCTCGTTTATGGTCACTTGGTCTGTGAATCCGACTGGATTTAGGTCAAAATACTTAAACACAAGTGTCTCAAATAGTGGCTGTTGTATGAGGGCTTAGCTAATCACTGAAGAGTACCTTCCTCACCTCTCATTCTCTAGCTTTTGTTGGAAACTAATGTAAAAGGATTTCTGACCTCATTCTCCTTCAGTGTGATTTCTAGCAGCCATGGTACAAAGCAACTGTCTGTCCTTAGTAATATCATCGACCAAGTCAGTGCTACGAGAGCACTGCTGCTTCCAGCTGCTTGCCAGTGCTGCTGTGTTTCACATGATGGGAAGTGATAGTGAAGTGCTCCCTTATCTTAGCATGCATACATGGTTCTCTAAGAGTTGTGTCCTTTTTCCTTCAGGATATTGCTGATATCAGAAAGGACTTTCCTGTTTTGGCAGAAGATGTTCAAATTCCAGACTATTTTGAGAAGGAGCAGTTTTTCTCTAGTGTTTTCCGCATCAGCTCAGCTGGATTACAGTTGTGGACACATTATGATGTAGGTACTAGGTGTTTAGCATAAAATGCTGGAGATGGCATGATGGAGATGTCATGTTAGGGTGTAAATCTCTGACTCAAGTCAGTTAATGACATCACATATTTTGTAATAGGGAAGCAATTCATGTACAGTGGTACAGTGAATTTGAAACATACACGCTGTGTGGGCATAATGTTTTACTGGGTTTATGTCTTAATTCCATACTTACAGGATGAAATGTTTGATTTTGTCCCTTTATTGTTTTGAGTTTTAGTTAAAAATGTGAAACATAATTTTCATCTCCAAGACTACCTTCTTTTTTTTTTTTTTTATTCTAATAGCCAGATTGTGGTAATTGTACATTGATTGTAGTGATCTGGTGCTGCAGTGTGGTAGACTCCAACTCAGATTGTCTTCTAACTTTGTGCAGTGTAATTCTGAACACTGATTTATAAGGAAAAAATAGAGGGTTTGCACTTCAATTAGGAAAAAGAATCCTTTATCAATAGAAACTTGGCAAAAGGTGTTAGGGGTAACACTGCAAAAGAAAAGGAATTTGAAATATACTTTGTTACCATATTTTTATAGCATCACAGAATTGTAGAGGTTGGAAGGGACCTCCAGAGATCATCTCCCCTGCTAAAGCAGGGTAACCCACAGCACCTTGCCACAGCGTCCAGGCAGAGGTTTGGAATGTCTTCAGAGGAGACTCCACAACTTCTCTGGGCAGCCTGTTCCAGAGCTCTGGCACCCTCACAGCAAAGAAGTTTTGACCTCATGTTGAAGTGGAACTTCCTGGGTTGGTTCACGTCTAAAGTGTGGTGTGTCTTTGTGTTTCAAGATGGAAGAACTTGATTCCCTTTTAAGGGAAAACACAAAGCTCTAGGAAAGCAATACTGTGTTTCCAGACACACAGTCAAGATTGTGCAGCTCTGGGGATAGAGTAGCTCCCATTCGTGAGATTTTTAGATTAACTGCATGTGGAAGGAAGCTCTTTCAGCTAAGTTTCAACCTGTGAAGTTGTTAATAATTCCCTAGTTTAAGCTGATGCTATTTTGGTGTAATTGCAGGCTGTATGCTCGTTTTTAACTCTTGGCTGACATCTCTCTTACTGTGCTTATTCCAGGTAATGGATAACTTATTAATCCAGATAACAGGGAAGAAACGTGTTGTTCTCTACAGTCCTCAGGATGCATCCTATTTATATTTATCAGGTATGCAAGCCATACATGCCTAGTTCAGAGTCTGGGGATTGCAGTTGCCTTTCCAGCTCACAAGTGTTGCACTGTAGAAAAAAAAAAGATCACAAAGAGTCATGTTCGAGAAGTCTTTTTTTTTTTGGTCTTTTAACTCTGATCCTGTTTGCTTTAGTGGAAAATAATCATGTTAGTGCAGCAGGTTAGGAAATCTGTAGGGGAGCACACCAGCTTTTCCCAGTTCTGTTCAGCACCTAACTGTGGAGGAGTACAGTGTTCTGTCTAGATTTCAAATGTGTTTTAAACATAGAACCATGGAATGGTTTGGGTTGGAAGGGACCTCCAAAGGTCTTCTAGTCCAACCCCATTACAGTCAGCAGGGACATCCTCCACTAGATCAGGTTGCTCAGAGCCTTGTCAAGCCTCACCTTGAATATCTCTAAGGATGGGGCCTCAACTACCTCCCCAGGCAACCTGTTGCAGTGTTCCACCACCCTTATGCTAAAGAACTTGTTCCTAATATCCAATCTAAATCTGCTCTTCCCTAATTTCAAATCATTGTCCCTTTTAATAACAGTCTCTCTCCATCCTTGTAGGCCTCATTCAGGTACTGAAAGGCTGCTGTTAGGTCTCCCCATTCACTTCTCCCAGCTGAAAAAGTGTTAGTAAGGTTGCAATTACAGGAAAAATCCAACAGGAGAACATGTCCCTTCAGTACATGAGGAGTGCTATCAGGTCTTTCTAGTTCATAAAAGAGCTCCAGAACAACAAATCAGTATGAAATTGGATTCAGGAGCTGCCATTTCCAGCAGTGTGGTAATGCTTTGCTGCCATTGCAACGTTTATTCATTACTTCTGAACGCTCTCCTAGGTAGTAAGTCAGAGGTGCTAGATGTGGATAACCCAGACCTAGAGAAATACCCGCTCTTTGTGAGAGCCAAGCGCTATCAGTGTCAGCTGGAAGCAGGAGATGTGTTGTTCATTCCAGGTAAGTAACAAATAGTTTTAAACAGTTCTGTTTGTAGTTTCTCATTTCCAGGTTACCAATCAGAAAGACACTGGCAAAACTCATCTACTTCTTCCAACTGTACTAATTAGCCTAATAAAAAGTATTATTATAGCTACCCACAAATCCTGTCTTCCCTCAAGAGTACAATGTAAGCTTCTGAATTTGTCTTAATAGGTTAGCACTGTAAAAGCAACTTCTGAAATTACTTCAGTAGCCTGAGTTTTCTAATGGCACAATATGAAGTGCCCTTTTTGTTCTTCTATGGCTCTGGCACATGCTCTGATGAAGATTGTGGGTGGTAGTTACTGGGCTTTTAAAGGAATGGAAAGGCAAGTCCTAGTATTTTTTCTGCACAAGCAGATAAGTTGATAATAAAAATATACAGTAGCCAAGGCTTTTCCTCACCTAGATTTAGTTTGGGCAATTCTGACTCTGGTCATGAGGCACATAGAAGTTTCAAATGGTAGTTTTCACTTCAGCATTCTTCTCACAGCTCTCTGGTTCCACAACGTAGTTTCTGAGGAATTTGGAGTGGCAGTGAATGTCTTCTGGAAGCACCTTCGGGCTGAATCCTATGATAAGAGCGACACATATGGAAACAAAGACCCCACAGCAGCCTCTCGAGCTATCCAGATCTTGGACAGAGCCTTGAAAACACTTGAGGAACTACCTGAGGAATACAGGGACTTCTACGCTCGCAGAATGGTGTTACGCATCCAAGAGAAAGCCTACAGGAATGATCATGGATGGAATAAGCCCTTGTGATTCAGCAGGCTCCTGGAAGAGTGGAAAACTGTGTGTTCATATGCAAACTGTCCTTTTGTACATACATATGCTTTCTGTCAGACCCATGAAACTGATGTTGATAAACATCCATGTGGTACAAAGCTTGGCTTGTAGATTCGTCCTTTTTTGGCACTGCTCAGTGAGTGCACAGTCTGCCTGAGCTGGAGGTGCTCCCTCTTCTACAACCAGGTGTACACTTGCAGTGCTTGCATTTACAATTCTGCCTTTTTTTGAGCGTTGTTAAACTTTTCTGAACATGTTTTGGTATCTGCCAGCATGTAACTGCACCTGTTCCTGAATACCACCTCATGTGCTGAAGTTTAGTAGAACCATAGTGGTTTCTGAGAAGGCCCAGAAAAGCCATTGGTGTTGGTTGCAAGGGTAACAGTTTCTTTTAGACTAACAGCCTGGAGGCTCTGCAGAGAGGCTTAGACAGATTGGATCAGTGGGCTGAGGTCAATGGGATGTGCTGCAATAAGGCCAAGGTCCAGGTGCTGCACTTGGGCCACAACAATCCCATGCAATGCTACAGGCTTGGGAAAGTGGCTGGGATATTGTCCATCAGAAAAGGATCTGGGGGTTCTAATGGATAAGTGGCTATATATGAGCCAGCAGTGTGCCCAGGTGGCAAAGAGAGCAAATGGCATCCTGGCTTGGATCAGCAATAGTGTGACCAGCAGGAGTAGGGCAGGGAGTATCTTCCAGTACTCAGCATTACTAAGGCCCTACCTAAAGTGCTGTGTTCAGTTTTGAGCACCAGTAGAAGGCGGCACTGGAGCAGATGCAAAGAAGAGCAACCAACCGAGTTGGTTGCTCTTCTTCTAGCCTAGGGAATGAGTTTGAAGAGCAGCTGAAGGAACAAGGACTGTTTTGTTTGAGGAAGAGGAGGCTTAGGGGAGACCTTATCACCCTCTACAGCTATCTGAAAGGACAAAATAAAGAGGTAGGTGCTGATCTCTTCTTACAGGTAATTAGTGATAGAACAAAGGGAATGGCCTCAAGCTAGGTCAGGTTTAGGCTAGACATTAAGAAAAATATTTTCTCTGAGAGCGTGGTCAAGCTTTGGAACAGGCTGCCCAGGGAGGTGGTAGAGTCACCATCCCTGAATGTATCTAAAGGTCATTTACATGTGGTGCTTAGCAATATGGTTTAGTGGTGAATTTGGTAGAGTAGGGTTAATGGTTGGTTGGACCTGATGATCTCAAGGGTCTCTTCCAACCTGAATGCCTCTGTGCTTCTATGGCAAGTGTGGGGAGTTTCCCCCCTTCTTGTGGTGAAACTGACAGTGGGCAAGAGGAAAAAGCAGAAGCTAATCATGCAAGGTAGAAGCTTAGAACTCTGTGGCAGCTTAACCACAAGGTAAATTATTTACCCCTGTTGTAACTGAACCATGCAGGAAGCCTTGTTTGTCTGCCACTGCCCCAGTGCATTACCTTACCCCAGGATAAGGGACTGCATCTCCACAGGTGTTGTAGATGGTTACTTTACAGCAGGTTGCAGCACCTGCAAAAGCCTGGTTAAAAAAAAAAAAAATAATTAAAAAATTAGTATCTCTCAGAAAAGAGAGATTTTCATTGTCCCTCTGATGATGTTATTGCCCTGTTTGGGGAGTGCATTTATCTGGCTTAGGTCAGTCTGCTCCTCCTAGCAGGCTCTTAGACCAAGATGTGTGGTGCTAATAAAGTGCTGGAAAGAGCATTCTCCAAAAGAGCAGGAGACAGCAACACTGTGCAGATTATTCTTCCAAACCTGCTCTCCTTGGCAGTCTGACTTAGTGGAACAGTCAGCCACCATGTGAGTGGGCACCCGGCCATCCTGATGAATAGGCATGAATGGAAGCAGCCAAGCGATCCTCATGGGCATCATTGTACATTCTGAGGGCAGAATTTAAATTTGGGATCACAAATAGGTCTCCCAATTTATTTATTTTTTTTTTGGTTGTTGTTCAAAAAGGAACAAGAATTAGTTGTGCTTACTGGTGAGACAGGCTTTCTGCATCTGTTGGGCTGGGGAAGCCTCTTGGCTTTGTTGAACTGGCAACGCTGAGGGCGCTTTCTGAACTGCAGAGGTGTACCTTTGTGTGTCAGGACTAAATGGTGAGGCATGGGGAGCCTGCAGGGCTAGGCAAAGCTGTTCCAGCAGTGCCTGCACAGCAATGACTGTTAATTCTAACCACTGTCAGTTTCTCTGTATGCTAGTACAGAGAAGTGCTGTGCTAATGCCTCACTGTCATTCCTTGATTCCCCATTCCCAAAAGAGAGCAACCTGCTTGGTGTTCTTGGGCCCCCTCTGTACTCCAGCACAAATAAGGAAAGCCCCATGGAACAACAGTTAGTGTATGAACAATCTGATCGTGTCTCAGCTGGTAAGAAGCACCTGCTGTGCTCCAAAGGGAGGGTGAGAGCCATTTAGGGCTCCTGGGGAGAAGAGAAAGTACAAGGAGGAAATTTCATTGGGACAAATGTATTCACATGTAATTAGAACAGCTCCCCAAGTGCTATCAATGGGAGGATAGAAGAGATTGCTCCTCTCAGCAACATGTTAAGACTCAGACCCTTAATTACTTTTCAAAATTAGGGGCAAATGCTTATTTAATTGCATCTCTGTAAAGACTGCTGCATAAATTAGTTCTAGGTAGGAAGAAGGTTTCTCATATTTAAGCTGTACACAAAACAAAAATCATTTAAGTCATCAAGAATCTAAACAATTTAATAGAATCAGAAGATGTTAGGAGTTGGAATGGACCTCCACACATCTAGTGCCTGCCAAAGCAGGATCACCTAGAGCAGGTGACACAGGAATGCATTCAGGTGGGTTTTGAAAGTCTCCAGAGAAGACAACTTCACCACCTGTCTGGGCAGCCTGCCCCAGGGCTCCAGCACCCTCACTGTAAAATTCTTATGTTGAGGTGGAACCTCTTAGTGTTCCAGCTCATATGCATTGCTTCTTGTCCTATCACAGGGCACCACCAAAAAGAGCCTGGCACCTTCATCCTGACACCCACCCCTCAGATACTTATAGACACTAATAAGATCCCCTCTCAGCTTGGACAAAACATTCTCAGGCCCCTTAGTCTTTCAAGATGTGTTTTGAAGGAATTTAACAGGCACAGCTTACAACATTTTAGCATTTCTCCAAATTTGAATGTCTGCACAAGAAACAAACATGAAATACAAAGAATAGCAGCTATTACCTACCAGGCTGCATCAGGCTGCTCACTCCCATCAAATCCAGAAGTGTCTTGAATGAAACCACTCTAAGCATGAGAATCCTCATTTCAGGCATGTGCATCTCAGGTTATTAACAACTGCCCCTCCAGTCCATGTCAACACACAGGCACAAACAAACTAAGACCTATGCCATCCTAACACTGAAATATTCACACCCTTGGGTGCTCCATGCCGCTCTCCCATCTGCTGTTTCAGAATCACAGGTGCTGATGCACAAATAAAAAGAGCCTCCTCCTTGAAGAAAAGCTATCAAAGCTGGTATTTCTTTTAAACTAGTTTTTCACCTGATAGAACTCAATCCACAAACCCTAACTGCACATTCCTCATCTGCTTTACAGTCACAAAGTGGTTTCACCCATCAGCAATAGTTTATTTTCTACATTGTGTGCAGAATTTATTTTTAGCATGCATTGTGGTGAGTGACAGAGGCACATTCCAACAGCATACTCAACTGTTCAGAGAATGAAAAGCAACCCATCAGGTCCCCCGCCACAACGTGAGGTCTCACAGCAAGATTAGTTCTACAACAAAGTGCTTATTCACCTTAATACAGCCACGCTCATGTCATTTTAACAGTTATTGTAAGCAGCCTACATCAAACAGGTTAATGCTATTTTCATAGCACAGCCATCCAGAAACTTCTGAAGACAAAGTCAATATTTTAATAGCCTTTTCCAAAAGCTTGCAACAAGCTGCTCCTCCTGCTCTGCCTGGCACAGAAGCATTCAGAAATTGGTCTGGGATCTGCACTGTTACTGGCCAGGGCAAGCTTTTGCATACCCAAGTTAGTGCTATCAGGACAAAACCGAGGGAGCAAGGCCAGTGGCATGTTTGGGGGTTTAGTTGCCTTAATTTTACAGGTGGGTAATTAAAGATTTTAATCAATTTGTAGGCTATTAAAACCACAGTGTTAGGAGACCCACATTTCCTTTACAGAAGTCCTTGCACATGCTGCAAAGGCTATCAGAAGCACCAGAACGGGATACAGCCTTCCTCTGACCACATCAACAAATTGCTATAGGCCCACTGAGAAGATAATCAACAAAGGTTGAACGACATCTCCAGGAAAGAGCTATTTAAAAACCCCAACAGATTGAGCTAGATTTCAGATTCTTCTGTAAAATGTTAGTTGGGTGGCACACTGTGCTTTTTTCTCTCCATCAACTAAAATAGATTATTCTCTTTTTGATTAACTAGGTACATTTGTTATTAGCAACAGAGTTCACTTCCACATTGTAAAGTGCATGCTGTATGCCTAACCCCTTCTACCACCCTTCATATTTTGAATACTAAGAACATTTCCTTAAGAGTTCACCACACTTTTCTTGCTCTTCAGCAATCACTAACATGTGCACATCTCCTAGAGAAGCTGTGAAAATACTGCCTGCAGCAAACCTCCTAAGTTTCAATGATGCAAACAGAAAAATGATGACCCAGAACTTTCCTTCCGTAGTATGGGAGTCACAGGAAGCAAGAAGCAGGGAGATTTTGCTAAGCCATCAAACACAGGAACAAAGTTGAGTCTTCTATCAGAATGGAACCACATTTATGTCATCTTCACAGCATTTTGTTAACTTGCTTTTGTAATCCTGTACTTCCAGGGAATCCAGGACTGGTTTCAGCTACTGGTTCACTGTTAATAGCTGCAGCTGGCGTTAGGAGTGATCCTAAGATGTTGTTTTGGAAGTTACTTACGACAATAAAGTTCCTTTCATATCCTCATTTGCCCATCTTTCTGTAATTCTTTCTGAAGAACATTCAGGTTTTTGAACTAGCTTACATCTTGATCTGATTTGTCCAGTTCTGGGTTTAATTACAGGGGTTGGGCTTTTTCTGCATGAAAAATTAGGCTCAGAAAATAGATTTTTGGGTGGCTCTAGAAGGAACTACTGCAGTACATGTAAAGGAGATGATAGCTTTAAAAAGCAAAGCATTTTGAAACACCTACAGTCAACATTGTCTAAAGTGTTTTGTGCAACTTATATTTTAGATACTTATGGCTCAATTCAGATCAAAACTAATGCAGCCATTAGCCAGAAAAGCCTCACCAGTCCAAGGCAGGGCTGAAGAGATGCCTCTTGACTTGAAAATACTGATAGTACTGCTGGTCCTCAGAGAAGTTACTTGTTGAAAGAGCAATAAGCTCCACTGATCAACACTCTTGGTCACTTGGCAAACATTCAAGCTCCAGGTGAGACAGCTGCTCAGTAGCAGGTACTACACAATTAATGAACTTTATAGTGACAAAAAAGACAAGGTGCACAGAAGGAACAAACCCAGATTGGCACTGCGATTCCCAAGGTAACTTTGTTTCAGTTAGGAGAAACATTACAAAACTGAAGGATTTAACCAATTAAAACAGCTTTCAACAAAATACATAGCTAAGGTTGTTCTAACAATCACCATTTTCCTTAAGTCAGAAAACTAAGCTTATGTCTGCTACTAAACAAGCCCAAAGCACTTGGCCCTGGCAGCTGCTAAACTGAAGTATCCAGACCTGTGAAAGGCTTTTGAGTACTTTAAACTCCCATTAAAGGCAGCACAAAATAGACATCCAGGACTAAAAGTGCTGCCAACACTTTGAGAATAAGCATTCACATTTAACAGAAAAAAAACCCCAAACTATGTATAGGATAGTTCTTTGAAACAGTTCTTTCCAGGACTAAAATGACAACATGTGTTGTAGCTACTGGCTCCCAATCCTCCTTCTTCAGCTACTGACTGAAAAATCTAGTCTCTATTAGCAACACAGGACTGAGATATCCTCTCTTCAGATAGCATCTGCTCAAAGTTGTCAATCTAGATGACAACATTTCCAGTGCTAAAAGTGCCTTTATAGGGACTATTCAGATACAGTCTCAAAATACTTCATGAACTCTGAAGTGGTTTTCTAAGGAGGGGGCGTCATCAGCAAAGTGTAATTGATCATTTATTTCCACACCAAGTCCTTCAAGTATCTGTACAAATTTCTCATGCTCTCTTCCAATCCATGACCTCATTGTGTCAAATACTTGGTATGGTGTAACATGAGCATGAACTTCAATCCCAGTCTCTGCAAGTTCTTTCAGTACCTCAGGGTAAGTAACCCAAGTATTGCTTCCTCCCGAGTGGCCACCATCCAGCCAATAAATGGCTTTTATGATTTTTAAGAAGGCATCTGTATTCTTGTCTCTTTTAGCTTCCTTCAGCTCATAAAGCAGCTGGTTCAAGACCACACACCCTTTGCTGAAGCCGATCAAAGTGAACGATGCTGCCCCTAGGGCAGCCGGCACAGGGAAGCTCCCAGCAGAATTACTGGAGCACTCACAATCTCTCTCTGTGGAGGTGCAGCCGTTTGTTGCAGGAACGGACTGTGGCTGTGACTTGCAAGCAGCTATTTTTGCCTCTTTGCTGACACCATGCATGCTTTTCTGGGACAGCAGAATGTTCTGAGCGAGCCTGAAAGCATTAACTAGCAATGCATGGAGATGCCTGAATGCCCCAAAATCAGCACTGTGCTCTGGAGCTCCAAACATGTTGCTGGCCACAAAGTTGTCGTAACAGCTGAATTTGTGCAGGTGCATTCGGGAGCACTTCACAACCCAAATAAAGCTGCCAGGGAACCGGCGAGCAAGTATGGTCGCGATGTTTTCAAAGCTCCAGCGCTCCCACTGAAAGTTTTCTGGGTGGCATGACATGACATCATGATAGTTCTGAAAAATTAAAACCAAGAGAAAAGGTGCATTACTGCACTGTGAGAAGACTCCAGCTCAGCCTGGTGCATTTACATTGGTAGGAAATGGCTGCAACCCACAGAGAAACAGGCATCCCTCTGCAGAAACACTGATTATCACATTGCAAGCCAACAACAGACATCAAACATTGCAGGAAGCTTTCTGTCTTTTATACAGAAAAGAGACCCAACACAACAACCCTCTTGTTCAACTGCAAGGAATCTTCTATTGCCACTGTTCACATCCATACAGGGCACAGGTGGAAAATAACTCCCATGTCATCAATGATTCTCACCTCTGAATTCATATTGGCAGAGAATATTAATTAATCTTGCTAAAGAATAACAAAGCCATACCCAGAGAGGGTAATCAGAAAGATTTTCTTAGGCCACCTCAATACTTCAAAAGTTCTGCACCTCCACCTGACAAAAAAGGAAGCCCCTCTCTTGGACAAAAGGCTCTACCTGAACTCTGGTAGTTTCACCAGCCCTGACTGTTGAAACTGGCTGGGCACTTCAAGCACCAGAGCTGGTCATGCCACAGAGGTTGGCCACATAGAATCACAGAATTGTCCCAGTTGGAGAAGACCTCTAAGCTAATCGAGTCCAACTGTCAACCTAACACCACCACAGCCATTAAACCGCGTCTGGAGACAGCACTCCAGAATCCGCTCTGAGACAGCTCTTGCTTCCTTCCTTCAGGCCACGGTAGGAAAGCCTCGGTGCCTGCGAACGTCCGCAGGAGGGTGCCTAGGCTGCCCCCACACCCCACCAGACGCCGGGGTGCTCCACCGCCGCTCTCACGCCAGGCCTCAGCACTACGGCGGACACCGGTCCCCAGGCAGTAGTAGAAGCTCTGTATCGACGGCTGCTTTGCAGCCCGGCCTATTCCCGCCACGTTTACTGGCGGTAGGGGGTAGAAGACGTTCAGAAAGCTCTGCCCAGGGAGCAACTCTGACCCGTCGCGGCGGATCCCCGCAGCTCGGCGGCCCTACCGCTCCCTCCGCACCTCTCAGCGGCTGCTTCCAACGTCCCCCAGCCCCTCGGCCGCCTGGGCCACTCCCACTCCCCACTTCAGTTCTTCCTGCCGTACCTGCACATCCCCCGGGAAATAGACAACGTGATGCTGCGGCAAGGCCAGGCCGCGCGGGACCGGCGGCGGTAGTAACAGTAGCAGCTCATTAGCTCGGTGCGGCTCCGCACCCGGTACCTCCGGCAGCCGTAGCCACGGCGGACTCAGCCGCGCTGAGAAGCCCGCGCCGCCGTCGCCGCTGCTATTGCCGTCCGCAGGCCCCGCGGCGCAGGCAGCCGGTGCTCCACACAGACTCATGCTCCTACCCAGGCAGAGAATAGCGGGGCCGACAAGCCCCCGCAAGAGCGAGGCAGCGGCGGGCGAGCAGCGCCTGCTCATGAGCGCACCCAGCCCCACGTCTCGGCAGCCTCCTCCCACTCTCCGCTCCAGCCCCAACTAGGCCTGCGAACAGCTTGCCCCTCAGCTTCCGCCTATCAGCAGGGCCCGCCAGCGCGTCGGGGGCGGGGCTATACACGCCCGCCCGACGCGGCCATGACGTCACGGCGGCCTTTAAAAGGCTCGTGGCGGGAAGTGGGCTGCGGTCTGCCCCGGGTCTTCACCGGTGGTGTGGTTTGTCTCTTGCTAGCTTTAGGCTGTGTGGTGTTCCTGGCGGGCACTTCTCTGGGGAAGACCCAGGTGGCAGTGTCTAGCTCTTCTTTGTTATGCATTTCGTTTGCTTGCAAATGATGCTGGGCAGGTGGATCCTGCAGATAAGCCAGGTCGGCTGGTGCCTCCAAGCCCAGCAGTGAGCACAAAAGGCCTCACAGAGCAGTGAGTCCCAGGGCATTGCTGTAACACAGCTACAGCGCTGTGGGGTATCTTGCAGTACACATATGCAGTTAATCTCAAAAGACAGAGGTATGAGGATTTGTTTGTTTCCTAAATAGGTGGCATGTATTTTTTCCATAAAGCAGCTGAGTTGCCCATATTTAAGTCACACTGGTGCTATGATATTGGAAAGGAAGTTTTCCTGTGTACTTATGTGAGGAACTTTGCCTCTTATGTGGTAAACAGAGCAAGGAAACAGCTTTTTCCTGTACTCTTAATTAGCATTCCTGGTTGACTTGTCCAGTGTTTTCCTATTTGATGTATTCATTCATAGAATGGTAGGGATTGGAAGGCACCTCCGGTGAGGAGTGTGACCCTCACCTAGGGCAGGCCACACAGGACCTCAATATCCAGGTGGCTTTGAACTCTGCAGAGAAGAAAACGCCACAACCTCTCTGGGCAGCCTGTTCTAGTGCTCTGGCAACTTCACTGCAAGAAGCTTTTTCTCATGTCGAGGTAGAATTTCCTGTGTTCTGGTTTGTGCCTCTTGCCCCTCGCTCTCTCAGAAGGCACCATTGAAGAGAGCCTGGCCCCTTCTTGACAGCCACCTTTTGGATATTTGTAAGCATTAGGCCCCTTCTTGACAGCCACCTTTTGGATATTTGTAAGCATTAGGCCCCCTCTTGACAGCCACCTTTTGGATATTTGTAAGCATTAATAAGATCCCTTTTCAGTCTGCTCCTCTTCAGGCTAAACAGCTCCAGGTCCTTCAGCCTTTCTTTGTAAGGCAGATATTCCAGTCCCTTAATCATCCTTGTAGCTCTCTCCAGGAATTCTCTGTCCCTCTTGAACTGGAGAGCCCAGCATTGGATGCAGACCTCCAGATGTGCCCTCACTAGGGCAGAGTAGATGGGGAGGAGAACTTTCCTTGACCTGCTGGTCACACTGTTTGTAATGCATCCTCGGATACCATTGGCCTTCTTGGCCCCAAGGCCCCATTGTGTTATTCTGTTTTCATAGTCTGGTTAAAAATGCTTGATGCAAACCTGGTAAACTAACAGATACTGTGTCTGTTACCAGTTGAGTCAGCTGTAGAAGAAAACAGAGTTGGTTAAACAGTGATTGCACAATCAAGTAACTTGCATCAAAGTATTTACTGGATTCTTCTTGTTGGAAAATCCAGCTTGTGAAATATGATCAGGTTGTCTAGCAAGCTACGCACAAGCAAAGTACTTCAGTGTGACTTACTTGCCAAGTATAAATTCTAGCCTGTGTGTTTTTGTGCAGCCTGCTCATGGAGATTGAAGCTGAGCAACGATATGTTTGTGGGCTGCTTGGCACACCTGTATTTCTCATGGGTATGTCTTTGGGCTCATGCCAGAGCAAGCTCAACAGTTCATAGTTCCCGTACCCTTAAGGTCATCCAAAAGCTCTTCCAGGAAGCAGACCTGCACCTCCTTATTTAGGGTCCACATAAAAGCCCAGAAGAACATTGTGCTGTGATACATGAGTTGAGATTTCCTTGTTTGTTGTGTGTTATTTTTCATTGCTGGCAGAAATCAGAACAAAGTTGGTGCCTGGCCCTCTTTACGAAAGCAGTAAGGCATTTTAGAGGGTATTTTTTCCACTCTGTTTCTAGGGATAATAGGCCTTAATAAAAAAAACTTGCTGTATTTTATAGGTGTTTATTTTAAATAGCTTAATTTTAAACTTTCCATAATTATTTCTTGTATGAAAATTATTTTTGCTATGGTCAGGGTTTTTTCCCCTCAAAGCCTGATTTAAAAAATAATCCACCTTTTTGTCACCAGAAGATGGTGCTCTGCAGTGTGGCTCCAAAAGTCTGTATCAGAACAGCCATCTGATAGTAATTGCTTTTGTGCCTTGGGAACCTGATGCTAGAGGTCTATTTCAGCAATACTTTCATTTGTTTAGAAGCCGACTAGCACAGGCAGCATTTCTAACACTTTCATAGTAGAGCTAGGGGTCAGTTCTAAGACCTATTTTGAGGACAGTCTGGGAATTTCTGCATATGCTCCCAGGAGTTAAAAACTCAGAGCAGCTTAGAACCATGGAATGGCTGAGGCTGGAAGATGCCCCTGGAGATGGTCTAAACCAACCCACCTGCTCTCAAAACAGGGTTGCCTAGAGCAGGTTGCTAAGGACTATGACTTGCTGGGCTTTGGAACATACTGTTCCAGTGTTTGATCACCCGCACAGGAAGAAAGGTGCTTTGTTGATGCTTAAACATTTCCCTGTATTTCACCTTGTACCAATTAGTTCATGTTCTGCCACTTGTACACCACTGACAAGAATCTGTTGCCTTTACTCACCTCATCAGG
The DNA here is from genome assembly GCF_026170545.1 of Melanerpes formicivorus. NCBI lineage: Eukaryota > Metazoa > Chordata > Aves > Piciformes > Picidae > Melanerpes > Melanerpes formicivorus. Next base: position 5,149,919 of record NW_027142357.1, read on the forward strand.
TGTTTATACACACTGATAAGGCTCTTGTCTAGGCTTCACAGTCCCAACTTCCAACCTGTCCTTGTATGCAGATGTTTCTGTCTCAATCATATTGCTAGCTTTGCATTGGACTTGCTGCAGTATGTCCATGTCCCTTGTAGATGAAAATGCAGAGCTGGACACTTCCCTTAACCTCAACTGGTGAAGCTTTTTCTGATAAAATTTCAAGTTGTTTGATGAAAAAAAAAAAAAAAAAGGTAAAAATGGATACCTGAATTAACTCCTGAAGTTAGCAGATAATTCAGAAGTTGGATTTTCTGAAAAACTCAGTGTTTTAACATGCTACCTGGAAATCAAAGAGTGAAGGTCCAAATCTGTCTGTCACATATTCAAAAAGATGCTTACAGCTTGACCATCTGCGGGGGCAGTAGGAAAAGTAGAAGATAAAGATACCAAATAAACATTTCATCCTTGCTTCTGCACTGTCTGTGGTGCAGTGTTGCCTGCAGGAAGCTGAGGCTGCACTGGAGTTAGTGGGGCTCTGTATGGAAAGAATATTCATTTCACAAAAAGGTTGGGGTCAAGGTTCCCAAAATTCTTATGAGGCACCTGCATTTGTTGGGAGTGCAGCTTACTGCGCCTGGGGCCAGCTAGAAATGTTCAGGTGTTCACTTTGGAATCTCCCCAAGCAAATCCTCATTCTTCTTCTGGTTTGAGGTTTTGGGGTATAGTTATAGAATGTTTTCTAGATGATTTTTTTTTCCCTGTAAGCATGTCCTGAGGCTATAATTTTAATGGAAACATTCACAATTAAGGAAAAAGTCTCTAGCTCTCTCATACAACTGCTTCCTTCAGCTCATGGAGGCAGATTTTCTTAATCTGATTTTGAAGAGTTCTGGTCCACACTGAAACTTAAACTTTTAATTAGAAGGGCTAATGAAAGCTTGTCACTTCTGTTCCCTATTAAGCACTGTACTAAAGAAATAGTAGGTAAGACCTGCTAAATGTATAAGCATAAGAAAAAAACACAAGTGGTCTGGTTTTCTCCTATGTGGTGGAAAAGATTGCCCACAAAAATATAGAACAATATCATGCTTGTGCTCTGAAAATCTAGTTACTGTGACCTTGACTGCTAAGATTTGCTGACACAGGCAGAGCTCTGTTGTGATTCTTCCAAAAGAAGTGGTTAGGAGAATTTCAGTTTCTATTTTAAGAATACTTTTTGAGAAATGTGAATAATTATTACCAGAAGCTTGGGGAGGGAAAAAAAGTGCTCTTACTCTCTTTTTGCCTATATTCTCTCCTGGTCTCTCCAGGTTATCTTATCCAGGAGCATTTACAGACATTATTAATGTTGTTGTGACAGTTATTTATGGTAACCAAAGGTAGTGCTGATGTTTCTGCCCAGAAATCCTTATTCTGTGTGTTGATTGTGCAACTGTTACCAGGTAATTAAAGCTAATGTATCAGGTGGTATGCAGGCTTTCTTCTTCATCCCAAATGCTGCATGAGCTTTATGGGAAGGAGTGAAGATTAGTCCGTCTCTTAGCCACAGCTACTAAAATAATGAAATGGGCTCTCTTTTGGTTAAAGAAAGTAAGAAAGTGAAGGTATGCAGAATGTGTTTTCCCCACTTAAAACAGCACCAACCTATCCCTAGTTTCAAGAAGATAGAAGTCCTCCATGGTACACTGTGAATGTTAATGGCACGGTGACTGCTCTGACTTTTCTTCTGATCCTTGCCATGTGGCTACTGCAATAGGTAGGCTGCTTTGATAAACCTGAGTGAATCAGTCCTTACAAACATCACCCAATGTATTTTCAGGGGCCTTTGTCAGCCTTCTGGTTTGTCCCATTTACTGTGATGCCTCATTCTTCCATTAGGCTGTCCTTGTATTCTTTACAAGTGTTTCCTTGCTATGCTCTCTGCAGCTGTCCTATATGCCTGTGCTCTGCAGGTCACTGCTCACTTCTGCTGACTACCGTGTGCTGGTCAGGAAGGCAAAGTGCAGAGTGGGATTTTTCATGACTACAGAAGTCTACTCATGCATCTCAGGGAACCTGGCAGGAGGAAGGTGCTTCATGTTTGGTAGCAGTGATGAGAGACATGCACATCAAGATTAATTCCTCTGAAATGAGCTGATGGTTTATTACACAATCACAGAATGGTAAGGGTTGGAAGGGGTCTCTGGAGAGCCATTGAATCTTCCTTTTGGCAAGTGACAGGTCTAGAAGAAATGGATACACACTGCACCAGGGGAGGTTTAGGTTGGGTATTAGGGAATATTTATTCACTGAAAGGATTATCAAGCATTGGAATGGTCTACTCAGAGCAGTGGTAGAGATACCATCCCTGGAGGTGTTTAAGCAGTGTGTGGACCTGGCACCGAGGGACATGGTTTAGTGTTGACTCTGCTGTGCTGGGTTGAAGGTTGGACTGGATGATCTTGAGGGTCTCTTCCAACCAGGCAGGATCACCTGGAGAAGGTCACACAGGAACACATCCAGACAGGTTTTGAATGTCTCCAGAGATGGAGATTCCACAACCTCTCTGGGAAGCCTGTTCTGGTTCTCTGTCATCCTCATCCTCACATTTAGGATGGAATCTCATCCTCATATTTAGATGGAACTTCCTATGTTTAAGTTTGTGCCTGTTACCCCTCATCCTGTCACTGAGCACCACTGGGGAAAGGCTGGTCCCATCCTCCTGACACTTGCCTTTTATTTATAAGCATTTATGGAATTAACTCCTTGGTCTTCTCTTTTCCAAATGAGAAAGACCCAATTCTCTCAGTCTTTCCTCATAAGAGAGGTGTTCTAGTCCCCTAATTATTACTTTAGTCTCCCTGAGGTCCCTTATGGACTTTCATGTCTGTTTGCAGTGGTTAATTAGCTTCATCTGTCAGAAACAAATATGTCTGCAGTCTCTGAGTAGAAAGGGTACCACTACAAAAGTAATATTTATGACAATCAAGTGCTTTTTCTGCAATCTGCTGTGTTTCATTGCCTTTGTAGCTTATATACTTGCCCTGTGCTTTCATTCAGAGCACTCCCAAACAACACAGAATATAATTCTGGTGGTAAGGATTTGAGAGTAGAAGGCTGAGACAGGACCTCATCAATGTCTGCAAATACCTGATGGCAGGAGAATGGAGTCAAATCTCTTTTCAGTGATACCCAGTGATAGGAAGAGGGGCAATGGATGTAAACTCTAATCACAGGAATTTCAATTTCAACATGAGGAAACAGTTTTTTACTGTGAGGGTGCTGGAGCCCTGGAACAGGCTGTCCAGAGAGGTTGTGGAGTCTCTTTCTCTAGAGGCCTTCAAAACCCACCTGAACACATTCCTAGGTGGTCCTGCTTTGTAGGGGGTTTGGACTCAGTCTCTGGAGGTCCCTTCCAACCAGATTTTCTCAGTCTGTTTTAGAATAGAATAAACCAGGTTGGAAGAGACCTTCAAGATCATCGCGTCCAACCTATCATCCAGCACCACCTAATCAACTAACCCATGGCACCAAGCACACTGTCAAGTCTCCTCCTGAACACCTCCAGTGATGGCGATTCCACTACATCCCCGGGCAGCCCATTCCAATGGGCAATCACTCTCTCTGTGTAAAACTTCCTCCTGACCTCCAGCCTGAACCTCCCCTGGTGCAGCCTGAGACTGTGTCCTCTTGTTCTGGTACTGGCTGCCTGGGAGAAGAGACCAACCTCTGCCTGTCTACAACCCCCCTTCAGGTAATCATAGTTTTAATCATGCCATTTAAATTAAAGCATTTTGATAGATGCTTCATTGGAATTCTAGGTGAAGAACAACTGTCTGATGATGTGACAATAGTATCTTCAGCCAAGTGTCATATGGATTTCTCTCTATTCATAGAGAGTAGCTATAATATTTCCTGGTACCTCAGTGATCTCCAGAAACGCCTCCTGCCCAGCTGATGTGCTGTGTGTATATGCATACCTGTGTGCTGTGTTTTATATCTCAATTTCTTTCCCTGGAATTGCTGGTTTGCATTCTGGCAGAGGGTTGGAATAACTGTGAACACACCTGTTGAATACTGCCAGGAAAGTCCTTCACAGTTGGTATGCAGCTGAGAGTCTCTCACTGCTGAGAGCAAATGCCAGAACTGCCTGGCTCATCCTTCTCTCTGCTGCAGTAACACTCGAAGGACTTCTCTGCACAGAGACATTCCCTAAGGCTGTACAGTGATGGATGGCTAGGTCTCGACATGTACTTTTATTGGCTTATTAGTGGCAACAGTTCAAATGAAATTACACCTATTATGCTCCATTATAAGTGCTAAACAATTTACTTCTGCTGAAATTCCTACTGACAGCTCCGCCTGCCAGCATCCATCTTTTGTGTGCATGTGGACATTCAGGAGAGCTCAGGGGAGAATAAATTACTCTCTCGGCAGTTTACTGAGTTGTATGAAAGTGAGAATGAAAGCTTTTCAGCATGAAAAATAAATGCATGCTCTTTTTCTATCAGCTGTGTGGAGAAGCTACTGAAATAACAGGATATGTGATACCATTTTTTTTTTTCCATGCTGAAAAAATAAGGGTGAATAAAGAATTTGTAACTACTGCTGCTGTTTAAAACACCTTTTCCTCTTGTGCTGTTTTTCTGTGGAAATTGGCTGTTTAATCATGCAGCCTGTCTACCTGTCACTCCTTGCCAATATCCCTATTGGCTGCCTTAAATGAAGAGTAGGAGTTGCAGAGCAAATAGTCTGGGAGTACTGGGAAAACTGCTGAATGGGTTCAAATGACTCAAACTAGTGCTTCTGCTGAAGGGAGGCTGGGGACAATTCAGCATTGGAAAGTGTGTTTGAAAGGAGTAGGCTGAAAATGTACTGCGTGATAGCTCTGCGTGATGGAGCCAACATGTGCTGTCGGTCTTGGTCCAGTTCACAGAGCATGTGCTGGGTTAACTGGTGGACTGGAATTGCTTTAACAGGAAAGTTAAGAACAAAGGACATAAAGCTTTAGTAGCAGTGCTGTTCATGGAACACATGGTTAACTTTGAAAGATCCTGATGACTATTGCTCCAATGTGGCTGTCTCCCTAAAGAGATCAATTATTAGGACTCGTTATACCTGGCATTAGCAAACAATGCAGAATGTCCCTGCAAGGAAACGGATTGATATTGCCCTACTTTAGCCACTTGTAACAGGCAGCTACGTTTCATGAGTAGCCAGTGAAAGGATGCACCTCCAGATGTTGATTTGGAGCCAGAGATCAGCTTAAAAGAGCCTGTCTAGCAAATGGATGCCTCATGTCAGTTTGGTGTGAACTGCTTCTCTGAACTGCTGGCACTTTTCACTGCACCCCTTCCTGAAACTGAAAAGCCTCAGCTGCATGATCTGTTTCTAAAGATGTACATTCTTAAACCCAAGTTAATAAATGGAGCCGTTTAGGCAGCTAGACTCCTCAGCCCCTTTAGTACCAGTGTCCTCATTCTCTCTGAACATTTTTCAGCTTAAACAAAAATAGTACTGAGCTGTCTTTCTCCCCTTGAATAAAACAAGGATTTGATATCCTTAAAAAAAAATGTATCCTCTCAGGAACTTAGGTTTTATTGAGAATGGCAGGGTTTGGGTCCATTTTAAGCAAAGCTGTATGTGAATAACTTTTAGAGGAGAATGGATGGGTTTCTTCTGTAATCACTGCTTTTAATTTTCTTAATGCACTTCTCGCCGTTGTTTTGTCTGAATACGTTTTTATTTCTGTTCCTCCAGACAGGATCCTGCCACAAGCATTTTTAAATCAGACATTAATAGACTAGTTCACAGTTGTTACTGCCAGTGCTCAAACATAAATACTGCATTTGTGTTTGGAGGAAAAAAAGCAAACATCAGAACTTAATTATGTGCATTTGTGCTTTCTGCTGTGCTTAAACAATCTGGCATAAGGAGTTTGCATCACTATCAGTTAACTGTGGGTCTTTAACTCTCAGGATCACCAGTGTATGGTTTGTATTGGTGGGATAATGTCCCATTGTTTTGTTTGTTGGTTTTTGTTTGGTTGGGGGTTTTTGGGTCTTTGTTAAATGACAGAATAGCCAGGGGAACTTGAAACTTCTTATGAGCCCTTTGTCCATACGAAAAATACTAGGAGGGACTTTTGTATTGAACGTTTAACTAAATTTAGTTGGTTTATTTGCTGACTGCAAACAGTTTTGAGAGCTTCTTTATGGGGTTCAGAAGGACTGAGCAGGCTGAGCGTTAGGGCAGGGATCAGAATCATGGAGCCCTGTCTTCATTCCTGAGACCTGCAGTGGAACGTTCTTGAGCCGTTTCTGAACAGACAAATGGTGAGTGGTTTGTCAGCTCTTTGGAGCATGGATTGAGTTTCAGTCTGTCTGTCCCAACAGGACTGTCCTCTTGGCATTTTTAGGCACATTTCTAGTGCTAAGCTTTAACACTTGAAAAGCGTAACTGGGTCATTCAGGCCTGGTTTGCTGATCAGTTTTTGAAGCTGTTACTGTGATTCATCACTCTCTGATGGATCACTAGAATCACATCATAGTTATTCCTTCTTCCATATGGTAAGGTGTAGGAGGTGCTGAACTTCAGCATGAGTAAACTCATATACAGACATTTATTCTTTGCAAAGAACTATAAACAAAAAAATCTTTATTTGTTAAAGAAGGTAAGAAAGGTCACAAAGAAAGTTCTGTTACTTCTTTTGGAGCTTGATCAGACCTCATTTTTAAGGAACAAGAATAGACTTGGGCCTGTTATAAGTGCCAGGGAGTGCTCAGAGAGCATCTACAAGGACTCTGACCAAATCGTTGCTCAGAATAAAAGAAATATCAGCTAAGCCTACAATGACTCTGTGCTGTGCAGAAACCCAGCCCTTTGTCAACATAACTGTGGTGAGTAAACCAGCAATGTTGCAAATGGCACCACTGAACAAAGTAAAGCTTCAGCCTGGTATTTTTGGATCTATGTAAATCCACTTAAGAAGTCACTTGGAGCCAATGAACTTTGAGAAACAAAGATAAATTGAACTAAATACTGCTTATCAGTCCAGGAACACTTACCTGAGTACAAAGGGATGCCAGCAGGATAGGTTTGTAAAAGCTAGAATCTGAGTTTAAATCTGTTTAGAAGTATGTAAGAACATCTAGAAGTAGTGAGGACTTTGATTCTGACAAATCTGTTTTTTCCAATTGACTTAGAGAATGACACACAAGAGACTCAGTAAGTTTCTTGTATTATGCTTCTATTCTGGCGCGCCTGACACAGGTAGAATCATTTCAAAAGACCTGTGTGTCTTCAGAGAGTTTTGGGCAAGCTTTTATACAAAAAGTTATCTGTCTATAATGACAGGGGTCCAGATGCTTCCTATCTATACAAAGCTTATCTATCCAGATGCTTCCTATCTATACAAAGCTTATCTATCTAAAAGAGCAGAAGTATACATATCATGTAGGTGTCCTTTATCTTATACAAAAGATCATCTTGTCCAAGACTAACAGAAGTAAATCACTGAAAAATCCTGCTATTCCTTATCTATCCAAAGGCTGTCTGCCAACCCCTCTCCCCCTCCCTGCATTCCAGCATTTCAGCTAACAAGCAGAAAATTCTTATCAACTCTGTTGTTCTGTTAATGAGACTTTTCTGTTCAGAGGACTGTATGCATTGTGTATGATGTGTCCTAATGAAAGGCACTGGGTGACTTCAGAAGGAGGGAGGCAATTTCCATATTTTATAAGACATATAGATATATATATATGTGTGCACTCATAGGGATTTTAATTCCCAGCATTGAAAAACTTGGCTGTATTAAATTGGTGAAGTGTATGAACCTAGGTAATCCTAACTTGCTGTGGTTGGGGAAGCACAAATGAACAGTGTGAGGCTGGAATCATTCCATGGTCATGACTGCTTTGTTCCAATGGTCTAATTAGGGAATGGTGTCACACACTGATGTACAATATTGGGATTTGTCTGCCCCTGTCTGAGGATCTTCTGGCTTAGTAACAAATGAGAGCATCGTCCTCTTTGGAATGGCTTTGAAGGCATTAGATAAAATATTATTCTTTTGAAAAAGACACTGTGCTCTACAATTACAGGAAATCCTTTGTTGGGCTTAAAACTGGTGCACCTCCCTCTCCATTGCTGTGGCCTTCATGTCAAATTCCACATTTAGAATTGGAGAAGCTCAGCAAAGGCTTGCTGATACATTTTGTGTTCTTTACCTTCAATTTGGCTTCTGTTTTGTCACCTGTTTCCATGTACTTTGTGTTTCACTCACATAACTGAATTTACTTCAATGCCTCCTTTTTCTCAGTGCAAATGAATGCTGGCTCTGACTCTGGGTTACTTTTAGGGTATTTATTAGACTGTATATTTAGGTTCTTTATTGTCTTAGACTTCACTAAGATCATGAAAATCAGGATCTACTCCTTCTCATTTTGCTCATTTGTTCTGTATTTTCTAGAATCAAGTAGCACTGAGTACTTCTGGGCTGTGTCAGGGGATGGAGCAGCATGTAACTTAACTGCAGCACAACCCTTGCATGCTCTGTCAGTCATTCTGTAAATTGGTTTGCAGAGCTGTGTGGAATGCTAATTCATTTCAGCTTCTCAGCATTTTGCAAGTCTAGAAAATGCAGTGTGCCACTGGGGCCTCAGCATTTAAGGGGCTGTGGCTTTTTGTTTTCACGGCTTTGGGAGAGGGCAGCATCTGGCTACTAATGGGAGTCGCACGACTTAGCACTATCCCTTGGCTGTCATCTTGCCACCTGCTGGCAAAACCTGGAAGCCTGCAGCGTGTGAAAAGCAAAGACCCTGCTTTTAGAGAAAGCCTCTCTTGTCTTACACTGAGCAAAGCTGACCAAGCCCTACTTCTTTCCCAACAAATCTAGGCTCTCCCTCTCCAAGTGAATCATAGAATCGCACGGGTTGGAAGGGACCTCTAGAGGTCATCTAGCCCCCCCTCCTGCTGTGCGCAGGGACATCTTCAACTAGACCATTTGAAGTGCCACCAAAGGCAGAGGTCTCCAAAGGTGTTAAATCTTCCTCTTGAAAGGAAATGTACAAAAGAGCTTTCCTAGCTCCTTTTTGCAGTCTCAGCTTAATAAGGTTTTGTGCTTTGTGTTTGAGAAGGCAAGTCCAACTCTGCTTTCACCAAAGTAAACAGTGTATTGACTTGTAGTTTTGTGCATGTTATCAGAAATAAATAGAAATTTTTTTCTAACAATGTCAGTGTTGTGTTATGAACAGATGACATTAAATATTTTCTGTTAATTTCTTTAAACAGCTACCGCAGAATAGCAGCTGAAACACTCAGTTTCTTCAAACTGAAAGAGACAACAGCGCTGGTGAGTTCACTAAGTTATGTTTCAATGACAGCTACTGGCACTTTAGAATTCTCCTGTCTCTAAATTACTCTTAAAGTGCAGCCCTCAGTTCAGCTCAGCTCTTTAGACTAGTACATCAGTGCCCCCAAAGCTAATGAACAAAAGCTACTATTCAGCTGAGACAGGAGTTCTCAATGTCTAGGATGACTGTTCCAGGGTCTCTCACGACATATCTTTAAAACTTAGTTTGCAATATTTTGTTCTTTTACCTTTTTCTGAGTTTCTATTTTAGTGTCATTTCCAGCTGTTTTCTAAACAGGGAAATAGATACAGTCTCAGTTTTTAACATACTATTCCTTGAATAATGCACATCTTACCCGTTCCCTAAGAATGCCATTACTGTGGCAGTTATAGCACAGGTTTTAATGACTGCCAGCAGTAAATATGTGCCTATCTGATGCAATTTAAAACTACAAGCCTGATACAGCTATCCTGGATTTTCATAAGGTTGTATCCTTTGAATTTTGCAAGATAATGAAATCCATGGTGTAATAAAAAGTCAACTTTTGTGTTTATGCACGTGTATCAATATGAAGCACATGGGTATGCACACAAACATTCAAACAAACCTCCTTCGTTGAAAACTGTTACTTCCTCAGCTGCTCAGAAGGGCTGCCTTCAGTTAATGCTGGTTTGCTGTTGGTTCTGTTATGGTGCTTAATTTTTAATGAAATTAAAATGTAGCCCTTTCTTTTTTTCTTGGACTATTTCATATTGAATTCCTCAAGGAGCTGTGCAAGGGCAGCATTAGGATTGCATTAGTGTTATTTTGCAGTCACTGAGGGTTCAAAGCCCATGGCAGTTTAAGCTGGCCATTTGAATTGTAGCCCTAAGAGCTTTTCAATCTTTAATGTTTGATTTCTGAATAAGATGATGCTGGTATAGATTAAGATGAATTTTTGAATTAAACAGTGAACTGCTCCATGCAGGCATCGCTGAGGTGGCCTTGGCAGTGGTGTTGATGGGATTCATGCCAGTTAATCAGTCTGAGCATATGAATTGGAATCCTCAGTTGTGCACTGAAACCTGGATGTTGGCTTTGCATAATTGTGGTGTCAGAGACAGCGGATAACTGGATAACAGTTATCAGATGGACAGGTTTTCTGGTTACCAGCAGGGACTGCCAGAACGACATTCATTAGCAGTGTGTGGACCTGGCACTTAGGGACATGGTTTAGTGTTGACCCTTCAGGGCTGGGTCGAAGGTGGGACTGGATTATCTTTGAGGTTTCTTTCAACCAGATATATTCTGTGATTCGTTCTTCCAAAGCATATAGTCAGGCTGTTAAGCTGTTATACTTAGGCAAAGCTACAGTGGCTTCTTGAAGTACTTACATATCTTCAGCTTGCAAACTAATTTTGTAATTCTCAAGCTATTTAAGTTCACAGAAAGCAAGGCTGCTGCTCAAAGGGGTAATTGTAGTCTCAGTCCAACCAAGCTGGTCATTGCAGCCCCTTCACTCTCTCTTCCACTGTTCCACCTCAGCTGTCTAGGCACATGGTAAATGAAGTCAGAGTGAGCTAGCTGTACACTCATCTGGCTGATCCTAGTATAAAAGCAGCTGAAGAAATTAGAGCTTGTAATATGAATGATGAGTTGATTTCATCATCATGTGAAGTCAGTAATACAGCCAATATTTGAATAATTTTTGTGATCAACAACTTCCTAAAATGTGGTAAGATGATAAAATTGCACTAATGCTGCTCTTAAGGAGAGCCTTATTAGATAAATCACCTCAAAAGGAGTTTTCAGTAAGTGTGCAGAGAGGAAAACTAAATGGAGGAACAGGAGATGGGATAAATATCAAAGCCAGAAAAATTATTTAACTAAAAGAAAAGGCTGTGAAGTTATGTCAGGAATTTAATAGAAGGCTCCAAACCATCATTAGAATGAGGCTTTAGAATGACATTATTGTTAGAGTATTGGGAGTAAGAAAACCCTGTTTGTTGAATTCAGGCATTGGTAAATGTGAGTGGGGTGAGGCTAAACTAGCCATAGATTGGACCTGTAACCTAGGAGGTCATCTCTCTGGCTTCATGTGGATCTATGATCCTGGGTAACCGCACCCTTGTTTATGGATACATGAAGTTCTGTGCTGAGGTGGAGAAAATCATTGTGTTGTGAATGAGGCACAGGCTATACCAACTGAGCATGGCCCAAAGAGACTGAAGGGAGAGTTAGTGGGAATTCAAACCTTTTGTTCTATGGAAAAATCTGCAAGAACTTTAGGAAGCTTCAGAAAGTTATTCTGGTTGGGAGCAAAACAGAAATTCTGGGGCTTGCCACAGGAAGAGACCTCTAGAAAATCAACATTCTTGAAAGCCCTGTGTTTCTCTGTTGTTGCTGAAATGGAGCATCCAGCTGTGTTCAATTCCTGAGAGACATCCTGTGAAATCTTATTGCATGAACAGGTCCCCAGAGCAAAGCTATGTATCTGAAGATCCCATTCCTGCTGGGTGAGCTGGCAGGAGAGTGTTCAGTGTTACAGCAGAACTTTGAACCTACAATAATGTTTCAAGGAAACTGCTTTTATGAGTCAGTATTTTCCAATGAAATTCCATTCAATGAGAGCATTTCCAGCTATAATTAATTCCCAGTTGTAATTAGAACGTTTCCTCAAAGCTGTTCAAGAAGTCTGTGTCAAGGTTGAGAACTGAAACAAAACCTTTGGGGCCTTGCTTTATTGACAAGACTAGTTCCAAACTGCTAGAGAGATGTGACTGGAGGCTTCCTTCCATATTAGTAAGGTGAGTCACGATGACTTTCCCTAGAAGATGTGTTTAATAGAAAGTCTTCCCAGTCTTATGTGGTAGGAGAACAATGTTAGGTTTTACCAGTAATTTACTTTGTCTTAAGATCCATTTAACAGTCCTCTATGAAGAGTCCTCAAAACCCAAATGAGTTTTCAGTTTCTTTTTCCATAGATTCTCTGTTGAGAGATGATATCATTTTAGATAATTAAGCTCTAATCTTGTTTTCTAATAAGCACCAGATGCCTTCCCTGTGCCTGAGAGAACAAATAGGGAAAGACACATGGTTATGGCTTTTGGAAGACCTTTTCATGCAAGGCCTTCAGCTCAGATTTGGATTCTTGTAGACTAAGCTACAGAAGCAAAAGTCTGAGGCCTGGTTGACCTTTGTGATCATGAATGCAAACCTTGGAGATCTCCTTAGAGAATCTTAAAGGGGGCCAAAACTCTTTCCTGTGGCCAGGGAAGTCATCATGCCCCTGTACTCAGCACTGGTGAGGCCACACCTCAGATACTTGGTTCAGTTTTGGGCCCCTTACTGCAAGAAAGACATTGAGATGCTGGAGCAGATCCAGAGGTCAACAAAGCTAGTGAAGCTGTCTGAAGAACAGGTCCAGTGAGGAGCAGCTGAGGGAGATGGGATTATTTAGTCTGGAGAAGAGAAAGCTGAGGGGTGACTTCATTGCTCTCTACAGCTCCCTGAAAGGAGGTTGGCGTGAGCTGGGGTTTGGTCTCATCTTCCTAGAGTATCAAGTGATTGGAGGAGAGGAAATGGCCTGAGATTATGCCAGGGGAGGTTTGGGTTGGATATTTGGAAAAATTCCCTACTGGAAGAGTGGTCAGGCATTGGAAGGGAGGTAGAATCACCATCCATGGAGGTGTTCAAAAACTGTAGATATGGCATCTGGGGAGGTGGTTTAATGGCCATGGAGGTGTTAGGATTATGGTCGGACTTGAGCATCTTAGAAGTCTTTTCTGAACAAAACAATGCTATGAGAGATTTTCTCACTGGCATGGCTCTTTGATGTGCAGTTCTGTATAATCCCTATGTAGAGCAGCAGGCAGCCAGATGATGCTAAATCACTGGAAAACGTCCTCACTTGTACACGTTTGCTCTAATTGATCAGAAGGACTTTGGTGCCAGACTCAGATTAAGTTTTAAGCATTTGTAAGAAAATGGAGGTGGCACCAGCATAGGAGCTGACTTGAATCCAGCAACACTTTGGCATTGCATGTTGCTGGATGGAGGCAGTAATCTCGCTGAACTGGATACTCCGGTCATGTAATAGTGGTGTCCATTTTTCTGCTCCATGGCAAGTTTGATTCTGTTCTTCATAGCTGTTTTCTCTCATTACATGGGATATAAGTTGATAGAACAAGGATCTGATGAATGGACAACTCAGTGGATAAGGCATTGGCTAGATGGCCACTCTCAAAAAGTCATGATCAATGGCTCCATGTCCAAATGGAGACTAGTGATGAGTGGTGTCCCTCAGGGGTCAGTACTGGGGCCAGTTCTGTTTTAACATCTTTGACAGTGGCATGGGCAGTGGGAATGAAGCACCCTCAGCAAGTTTGTGATTACACCAAGCTGTGTGGCCTAGTTGACATACTGGAGAGAAGGGATGCCATTCAAAGGGACTTGGGCAGGCCTGAGTGGTGGGCCCAAACCAACCTCAAGAAGTTCAACAAAGCGAAGTGCAAGGTCCTGCACCTCGGTCAGGGCAATCCCAAGCACAAATACAGGCTGAGTGAGGAGTGGATTGAGAGCAGCCCTGCAGGGAAGGACTTGAGCATGTTGGTTGATGAGGTGCTTGACATGAGCTGGCAGCCCAAAAAGCCAACAGTGTGCAGGGCTGCATCAAAAGAAGTGTGGCTAGCAGGTCAAGGGAGGTGATTCTGTCCCTCTGCTCTGCTCTTGTGAGACGCTACTGGGACTACTGCATCTAGCTCTGGAGGCCCCAATGCCAGGATATGGATCTGTTGGAGAGAGTCCAGAGGAGGGCCACAAAGATGATCAAAGAAATGGAGCACCTCTCCTGTGAGGACAGGTAAGGCTGTTGCAGCTGTTCAGCCTGGAGAAGAGAAGGATCCACGAAGACCTTGTAGTGGCCGTACAGTACCTGAAGGGAGCTACAGGAGAGCTGGGGAGGGACTTTTTATAGGGGCCTATGGTGATAGGACAAGAGGCAATGGTTTGAAACTAGAGCAGGGTAGATTTAGATTGGACATTAGGAAAAATTCTTAACTATGAGGGTGGTGAGTCACTGCAACAGGTTGCCCAGAGGAGCTGGAGAGGCCTCATCCCTGGAACTGTTTAAGACCAGGCTGGATGAGGCTTTCAGCAGCCTGGTCTAGTCAGATGTGTCCCTGCCCATGCCATGGGGTTGGAACTAGATGATCCTTGAGCTTTCTTCCAACTCAAGCCATTCTATGCTATCTAAATAGGGAAATGCACTCTTGGTAGCTGCGTTCCTCCTGGTTGCTGATTTGCTCCTTTCAAGCCACCCCTACATGCTGTGGTGCTTTGTGGGGTGTTTTCCTGCAGCTGCTCCCAGCATGGAGCAAGCTGTAGAATCAGTGGCCTTACAGTACAGACAGCACTGCTTTCAGCCTCTGCAGTACCTGCTTGTTAAACCGGACCTGTCATCTCCATCAAATAGCTACTTAACTGTGATTAACAGCCTCCACTTGTTCAGCTCTATCCTACTGGCCTGGTGACAGGCACTCAATTTGTACTGGATTGGCAAATCGATAGCAGAGCTGCCATGGTTGAGTTAATCACCTTTCTCACAGTGAGGCTCCTGCTGCTCTCTGCCGGTACCATCAGGTCTTAATGATGTGGAATCCAGGAATGAGTAATCTGTGACAGGTGACCTCAGATTGCTGAAACATCACAGGCCATCGAATTACAAGAGGATTTTGTGGTGGTGTCCTCCACATGATTGGTTTGTGGGCCTCAAGGTTTCATTAAACTGAATCTTCTGGGCAGAGTGAGAAGAGCACTAGACCGAGATGTCCTCACGGCTTGCATCGGGAAGGGGCTGGAGCAGTATCCATTGTCTCACCTGACAATTGCTTCAGAAAGTGATGGAGGTAGTGGTTGTTCTGCTGCTTGGGCCTAAAGAAGTCTCCATTTCTGTCATTCTATAGGAAAAAAACTGAATCTTCCAGTGGCCTCTGTTTTCTTCTCCGAATTTTTGAAGCCTGTATTAGCAAAATAGATCATAGGCTGACAGAGCTGAAGGCTAATAATTGAAGCTAGAGATGAAGATGGCCTTCTTTGTGAAGGCTCTGATTTTCAAAGCGAAAGACACCATTTCTCAGTTCAGGTTATTAAAAAAAATAAAAGACACACCTGATAGTTCTCAATTATGAGCTGGGGTTTTTTGGACCAGTTTTGCAAAACTAAAGGGCTTATAGTATAAAGAATTGCTGTTCTCTATGAATTCTGGAGAGTGATGGACATTGCAAGGTTTACTGTCTGTGACACAGGGGAGTTTATAAAGCTGACTGGGAAGTGGGAAGAACACTGTGGGAAACCTATTTGCATTGCCTAGTATGATACAGCCCTTGTGTGATGTGATACAGTCCATCAGGCACAGGCCTCTGCTCATGGTTTACCTCCCTGGTGTCTGCTTCACCAACTTCAGCTTGTGACCCACCTCTCTTCCATCCTTCCTTCCAGTCTCAGCAGACCAGATCCTTGCACAATCTACACTGTTGAACACAAGAGTAAAGGGGAACACAAGATGGTAAAGGGGTTTATGAAGTTTAAGGTAACAGTCTGTGGAAAGGACTGGACTTGCCAGTTCTCCTTCCATATTGTTGTATGTAAGGGTTAACAGTGATCAAGAGCTGTGGAACTTTTTCCTATGGGCAAGTAAAGCAGTCAGCATCTAAGCACTGCTTGGGTGAAAGTGGTTTCAGAACTGTCAGAAACAAGTCCCTAAATGAATGTCACTTGATACAGGTTTATTCACTTTTGATGTATTATAAATAATGCAAATTTAATGTCCATCTGGACAATAGGTTTATGCCAACTGCTACCAGACCAGCTGCAAAATTCACTGACTACAAGCCATGCAGCTGCCACTTGCAATCAGTGCCAAGAAGGAGCATACTGCTAATGCTCCTTCAAGTGCCTGGGCTGGTATGCTGTAATGGAAACCACATAACAAGGAGTGAGGCATCAGGCAGGGAAAGCAAGAGCTCATGTCCATATGTACCTTTGTTGTAAGAGGATCAATTGAAGAGAGAAGCCAGCTGAGATCTAATCACCTTTGCTTGCAGTGGTCCTCATGAGTCTTGTTCATTTTACTTCTTTCCTACTGCAATGTGTGTGGCTCACCTATTGTCTGCACTTTTGGCATGTAGTAGTAATAAGAGCTACACAAATGCTAGAATATCTACATGCCTATGAGTTTGTCCCCTTCTGGATGCATTGGATGCATTTTTTTTAGCCTTCCCTGGCTTATAGGATGCTTATCACAGAATGATAGAGGTTGGAAGGGACCTCCAAAGATCAAGTCCAATCCCCCTGCCAGAGCAGGATCATCTAGGGCAGGCTGCACAGGAATGCATTCAGATCAGTTGTGAAAGTTTCCAGAGAAGGAGACTCCACGACTTCTCTGGGCAGCCTGTTCCAGGGCTCTGTCACCTTCACTGTAAAGAAATTTCTCTTCATGTTGAGGTGAAATCTTCTATGTTCAAGTTTGTATCCATTGTTCCTTGTCTTATTACTGTGCAAAAGAGATTGGCCCCATCCACTTCACACCCATCCCTCAGGTATTTATAGACTTTGATCAGATCCCCTTTCAAGTCTTCTCAAGACTAAACAGCCCCAGATCTCTCAGTCTCTATACAAGACAGCAGACATCCCTCCTTAGGGAGAGTTCCCTGTCACATCTTCAGACTGTTTTGGCCTGCATCATTTTGGATCCACTGGACACTCTTGAATATTGGGGTTATCTCCCATTTCCCTGAGCAACAGGTCTGCTTTGCTTGTTACACAGGACTTTGAGCTCTTCCAACTGCTCGGTGTTTTGGAATGTATGTCCCAGTAGACCTGAAGATGCTGATGAGGAGCCTATAGCTAATGCTCTGTGAATTGAAATCCAGAGCTCATAGCAAAGGCAGTTGAAACTCTGATGGCAGGGGAATATACATGTCTAAATTGGAAATGGATCCAAGATTATTACAAGGCTTTTTTCATCAAGAGGGTGTTTACCTGCAGGGAGAGATCCATGCTTCTTGGCCACTGACACTTATTAAACTGGCTAATATATTTAGACCTCTGCAAAAAGAAGAAAAGCCTTTGGGCACCCACTGTATACCTTAGCTGTAGAAAGCAGTGCTCTGTTCAAGAGCAATACAGCTTTCTTATAAAGAGTTCAGCTGGGCAAATATAGTTATGCTCAATTGAAGGCATCTGATACTCAGCCAGTTCCTCAGCTGCTTTAAAGGTCAGGGCAGATTTTCAGCTGGCAAAAATCAGTGTCAGCTTTTTATCTGCACTGGACCTATGCAGGTAAGCAGGAGCTGAGAAGCCAGGCATTGTCTTCACATGTGTGCCTGGGTGATTATGTGCTGCTCTGTTCAGGTCATTTAGCAGCCCTGTCAGTGCACTTGGGAGTCTTCAAGAGCAGGAAAAGCAGGCATCCTGATTATTCTGTCTTCTAGAGCCCAGTGCATGGGCTGGTGGGAATTAGTCTTCTCTGCTACAGACAGCAGCATCCCACTGCTTAGTGGGGACTCATGCATAGCTGTGTGTGCTTAGCTGTGACATGTGTAGCTTGCCTCATCAGCAAGAAACTTTTCCAAGTCCTGATTCTGGGAGGTTGGTGTGTCATTGCTGAGTAACTCAGAATTCTTCTCAGTGTCAGTCACGCTGGGGATTTCTGTGAAGAAGACTCAGCCTATCAGCTCTGGGGTTTGTGGTCAGGTCTCAGCTGCACTGGGCACAGGCTACCCTCAGTCCTAGACTTTAGGGAATTACAGGTAGTTACCTCATGTTCATGGTGTGCCTCATTTCCATATATTCACTTTGGGAAGTGCTGTTAATACTTCATCATTAAGATTTTGCTTACTTTTAATCCAGTTGTTGAGCTTTATACAGGACATTTGTCATAGAAGGAATCTGGATTTATTAATTTCAATAGAACTTTTAGTAGGAGTCAAATGTTGCACGTGTTTAATTGAATTAGATAAATATTTCATTTCACTTTGATAGCAGCCTTCACCCAGAGCTAAGGTGTTACATGTTGTCAGCTGAGATGTGCAGCTCAATATACCTTGACACAAAACTATGGGAACAGTTCTGCTGTACTGATATCATTTACCTGGACCTGAGCAAAGCCTTCGACACTGTCCCGCCCCACATCCTGGTCTCCAAACCGGTGACACATGGGTTTGATGGGTGGACCACTAGATGGATAAGGAACTGGCTTGATGGCCGCACCCAAGGAGTGGCTGTCAATGGCTCCATGTCCCAGTGGAGGCCAGTGACAAGCGGAGTCCCTCAGGGATCAGTCCTGGGACCTGTCTTATTCAACATCTTTGTCAGTGACATGGACAGTGGCATTGAGTGCACCCTCAGCAAGTTTGCTGATGACACCAAGCTGTGTGGTGCAGCAGACACGCTGGAGGGAAGGGAGGCCATCCAGAGGGACCTTAACAGGCTGGAGAGGTGGGCACAAGCCAACCTCATGAAGTTCAGTAAGAGCAAGTGCAGGGTCCTGCATCTGGGTCGAGGCAATCCCAGGCACAAATACAGGCTGGGCAGTGACTGGCTGGAAAGTAGCCCTGAGGAGAGAGACTTGGGGGTGCTGGTGGACAAAAAGCTCAACATGAGCTCTCAGTGTGCACTTGCAGCCCGCAAAGCCAATCAGATCCTGGGCTGCATCAGGAGAAGTGTGGCCAGCAGGTCGAGGGAGGTGATCCTCCCCCTCTACTCAGCCCTGGTGAGGCCCCACCTGGAGTACTGTGTCCAGTTCTGGAGCCCCTATTACAAGAGGGATGTGGAGGTGCTGGAAGGTGTCCAGAGAAGGGCCACAAGGATGATCAGAGGGCTGGAGCACCTCTCCTATGAGGACAGACTGAAGGAGTTGGGGCTGTTCAGCCTGCAGAAGAGAAGGCTCCGAGGTGACCTAATTGTGGCCTTCCAGTATCTGAAGGGGGCCTACAGGAAGGCTGGGGAAGGACTTCTCAGGATCTCAGGTAGTGATAGGACTAGGGGGAATGGAATGAAGCTGGAGGTGGGGAGATTCAGGCTGGAGGTGAGGAGGAGGTTCTTCACCATGAGAGTGGTGAAGCCCTGGAATGTGTTGTCCAGGGAGGTGGTCGAGGCCCCGTCCCTGGAGGTGTTTAAGAGCAGGCTGGATGAGGCTCTGGCCAGCCTGATCTAGTGTGGGGAGTCCCTGTCCATGGCAGGGGGGTTGGAACTAGCTGATCCTTGTGGTCCCTTCCAACCCTGAATGAAACTATGAAACTCCAAGTATCAGTGTGACTGCCCTCGAATTTGAGGTTTAGGATGTGCTTGCCTGCTGCACTGCATGAGAGCCCAGCTCTGTCCTGCAGCTCTGACTGTGGTGTGCTGGCTCTTCATTTGTGTGAACTCAGTGAGGAGAAGATACGAGGTGTTGTCTGAGGGTAACACAAACCACACAGACTAAGGAAGGAGAGGTGATCTCTAGATACATAAACCAGTGCAGTGTAGAGGTATTTAGTCACAGGATAATCTAGGCCGAAAAGGACTTCTGATGGTCTCCTGGCTGAAACCCTGCTCAAAGCTGGGCTGACTTCAAAGACAAATGGAGCTCAAAATTGTGTCACATTGCTCAGGGTTACAATAACAGTTCTGAGGAACTCAAGGCTGGAGGTGCCACAATCTGGCATGACACACCTTCAATTCTTGCCTGTTACAGGAGTCTGAAATGAAATGGTTTCTTTTTAACTGTAAGTGTATTGAACAGAACATGCTGGGAAATGCAGTCCTGTTATCTCTCTAGTCCTGGTCACCACTGTCCCTTCAGAGAATCCTATCCTGGATTAGAGTAATAAATACTTGCAGGTAATGAGCAGAAATGGGTCCGTGTTGAAAGCAGTGGCTGCATCACAGCAGAGAGTGGAAAACTCTTTGAAATGTACAGAATCTTCTGCGTAAGGGTCTGAGCTGTGAGAATCACTACTACTTTGAACTTGATGTTATGCCTGCGCTTTAGATTCATCTTAAACCAGAAAAAATAAATCCTAATGTTCCAAAATTGTGACCTCTCTTAATGACAAGCAGGATGAAAAAAGAGGGTTTGAAGTTCCCTAAGGCATCTAGGCAAGCCCAGCCAGCACAGCAATGGAACTTGCCTTTCCCAGCCCCTAAATCAGTTTTTCTGCAGTTACTCATTTGTGCTCAGGATGTCCTGTTCTGAGCAGAGAATCACAGGATCATGGAATCAATAAGGTTGGAAAAGACCTCAAAGATCATGAAGTCCAACCTGTCACCCTAGACCTCATGACTACTAAACCATGGCTTCAAGTGCCACATCCAATCCCCTCTTGAACACCTCCAGGGACGGTGACTCCACCACCTCCCTGGGCAGCACATTCCAAGGGCTAACAACTCTCTCTGTGAAGAACCTTGAGCCTAAAGATATCCTGGGAGGATTAGGAATAGAAGATCTCTGAGACAGCCAGAACTGGAAGGCAGTGCAGGGGCTTATCAGACTGTGAAACATCTGCATGTCCAACACTTCCTTGCCAGTCCTGTCTGGGTGAGGAGGATCTGTTCCCTCACTGGTGTGCAACTCACTTTGAAAGTGCTGTGATGGCAGGTTGCACTTTCCCAGAGCTCTGAAACATTGCCTTGGCTTTAAAGATCATCAGCCTCTGCTTCTTCCCTTCATCTGCATGTTCCCACTGGGAGCTTTTTCTCTGGTCTTTGGAGCTGCACTGTCATTCCTTCGGGAAAAGGGCCTAGACAATCTGTAAAACTCTGAGTTCAATGCCATTCATCTTTTTCTCAGGAAGAATTCTGAGGAGTGGTTTCAAGATGCTTTTTTTCACAAATGTTCCTGGAGGCAAGAGAATTCTCCCAGTTAATGAATCAGCTCCAGCTACTACAGTTCTTAGTGATGTCCCAAGCATTTAAATCATTTCTGTGAGAACAAATCTTAACCATTAACTCACTGTGAGCCTCAGTGCAGTGCTTCTTGTGTGAGTAGAAAAAAAGAAGGTGGAACAGTTTTCTTTATACAGAGGAAACTGCACAGTTTCAGAGGAGCATAAATCTCCTGTACAATTCTATTCTCTATTTACCCACCACTGTAACACAAGTGACTCTGGGAAGGATGGTACTTTTCTGATTAAGGCATCTTACATTTTTAATTCTTCTATTATAATTATTCTGAATCAAGTAAAACACCATGTAGAAAATTGGCAGAGTTCTTTCAAAACTGAACTCAAGCTGGAAGCAGTTATCACAAGTCCTAAGACACTGGGCTTCAGTAAACAAGCTCTTAAACCCCAGGATCTGTGCACACTGAGATTTTATAACCCTCCCATGTGTTTAGGATGGACTTGGCCAGCCCTCAGGACTGAACCTCCCCAGAGGCATTCAGCTTGGCCTGGTTTCTATTACAATCCATTTTGTGAGAGCAGGTGCTAACATCAGCTTGTTACTAGGTGAGGCTAATGAATTGGAGACAGCCATCATCATGATGGGGCGGGCGTTGAAGTCCACCATTGGAGTTTGATGGCCAAAATGTGCCGCTTCAGCTTGTGTCCCGGAGGACTTTATCCCAGCTGTAAAATAGGACTTTTAAAGTCTGAAGCCTATTTCCAAGAGTTTACAATTAATCAAAGATTGCTTTTGAGGAAAATACTGCAATATAAAGTAGCTAATTGAGCAATATAAGCCATAAACACCTCAGGGAAACTCATAAAGGACACTTTAAAAACTCACTGTAGAAATCTACTGGGCTTTTAAAAATGTATTCCTGCCTCTAGCAACACTTCTTCTTTCAAAAGCTGACAGGCAATGAGGAGATGGAGACAGAACTTTTCTTCCATGAAAAGAAGTGGTAAATTCCCATTGACTCCCACTGCTGGGCCTCTTTCATAAAACAAGGTGGTAGAGAGAAGAGCTGACAGACACTAGTGGAGTGGGGGATAGTTTTGGTGCTTCAGGAGGTTTCCTGTTGGAACAAGTCCAGAGGAGGGCCACAAAGATGATCCAAGGGCTGGAGCACCTCTGCTATGAGGATAGGCTGAGGGAGCTGGGGTTGTTCAGCCTGGAGAAGAGAAGACTCTGTGGGGACCTTATAGCTGCCTTCCAATACCTGAAGGCAACCTGCAGGAAGGCTGGAGAGGGACTTTTCATAAGGGTGTCTAGAATAGAATAGAAGTAATCAGGTTGGAAGAGACCTTTGACATCATCAAGTCCAACCTATCATCCAACACTATCTACTCAACTAAACCATGGCACCAAGCACTGCCTTGTCCTGTCTAGTGACAGGAGAAGGCAGAATAGTTTTAAGCTGAGGAAGAGCAGGTTTAGACTGGATCTTAGGAAGAAGTTCCTCAGTACAAGGATGGTGAAACTGGAAGAGGTTGCCCAGAGTGGTTGTGAATGCCCCCTCCATGTGAATGCCCCCCCCAGTCAGATTGGATGAGGCCTTGAGCAACCAAGTCTAGTTGAGAGTATGACAAGCATTGAGTAGAGTGGGACAGTGACTTTATTTCTGCTGGTGGTGCCCTCTTTGATGCAATCCAGCATCCTGTTGGCCTTCTTTGCCACTGCAGCACACTGTTCACTCATGCAGAGCCCATTGCCCATCAAGACCCCCAGGTCCCTCTCCACAGGGCTGCACACCAGCCAGATGGATCCCAGTCTGAGCTGCACTCCTCAAGAGTGGCTCAAGACCCTACACTTGACCTTCATAAAGTTCTTGCTAGCCCACTTCTGCAGCCTGTCCAGGTGTTCCTGGAGGGTGTCTCTCCCTTCTGGAGTGTCAAACCTGCTACTCATTTAAGTGTCATCTGCAAACTCCATCAGGGCACTCTTTCTCCCAATATCCAGATCACTTATGGATCTTCATCTTTGTAGGGTCAAGGCTTCACTTCTGGTTTATGCACTGTTTGTACCAACATTGTGGTTCTCATGGAGAATCCTGTTTATTGTAGTGTGCCAAAGGGATTACTTGGACCTGACTTCAGGTGGTCCATGTATCTCCTCACAGGCACTCTTAAGATCATGGCTCTCCCTGGTGAAGCAATTGTTCTAATGATGATTGTGATCACTCTTAAGGCTAAGATCTATAAATTACCCAGTTTGTTTGAATTCTTCCAGTCTTGGCTTAGCAGAGGAAGGCAGGGCAGGTCTCTGTGGAAATCTTTATTCACACTCCAGCAGCTGCTATGGACATAGTCAGGACATAAATAGAATTTGTCAACGCCCCTCTGATCTGCTGGCTCTGGGGCAGTGCTTAAATAATTCTTCATCAGACTAAAGAACTGATTTGCCAGGCTGGAGCAGCTCTAGGGAATGGCTGAGATATTGGCAGTGTAATTGTACCCGGACAATTAGCCCAATCAGGCTCCCTTTGCAGACAATGCAAGTTTCAAATGAAGCTAAAGATCTGGGCTGAGATTTCCAGTGCTACTTAATGTATTTGGGAATTCAAATCCCACTGAGATGGATAGAAAGTGGGCACCAAACACTGTAGGTGGCTTGCAAATCACAGTCTTGAATTTTACCAGTGATCTGTCAGCACTGCTGATGCTTGTAATAGGAGGTATAAAAGAAATAAAGAGGAGCTCTGACCTGAGTCTGGCATCTTTGTGAAGCCAGGCTATGCCAGAATATGTGTGAAGGTGCAGGCACTTCCCCATGCTCTACTTAATGGGTCAGCCTGTTTGACTTACAGTGATGTGCTCTCTTTATTACAAAATAACTTAAGAGGCTTCAGTATATTAATAATCAGTACCTCAGGCCAGCTATCAGGTGGCTTTTATTATGGCAGTCTGTGTGGTCCCACATTGAACTCCATGGATACAGAAGTGGAGAAACCGCTGTCACCTTCATTTATTTTTCATATCAGAAAGCTGCACAAACATCTTTCCGATCTCTGGCCTATCTCTTTTGCTAAACAGTTCCCTTCTGCATGATTTCAGCAAGATTTCTGGCCAGAGGTGGTTAACTGTTTGCATATGGACAATCCTGTTGTGAGCATCAAAGTCATTGTCGTAATTCTATCTTTATTTTTTAACCAGTGTGATAGCACCCTGCCCCTGCAAGCAGCTCAGCACTGCTTGATTTTGGTGCTTCTTAGCCCTGGAATGGACTTCCAAGTATTACCTCAATTATCACTGTGTATAGCATGATGAATTTCTGTCCTGAAGGAAGCAGATAATGTCTCATCTTAATATTAGGAAAGCCAGGAAACAATGAGAAGTAATGTTTCATTTTTAACAGAGTGCAGAACAGCAGAAAGTACTGGGCCTCTTTGGCTGCACTGACACAAGTTGTGTGACATGGGGCTGACAGGGCACACTAAAACATTTAGCATGCTGAACCAGAAGGATCTTACCAGGGTTGAGAAGTGGGCCAGTGCAAACTGCATGAGGTTCAATGAGTCAAAGTGCAAGGTCCTGCATTTGGGTCAGGCCAATCCCAGGCACAAATACAGGCTGGGTGCAGAGTAGGTTGAGAGCAGCCCTGAAGAAAAAGATTTGGGGCTGTTAATTGATGTGAAGTTCAGCATGAGCTGGCAGTGCACTCATACAGCCCAGAAGGCAAATGTTGTGCTGGGCTGCATCAAGAGGAGTGTGCTCTTGTGAGACACCACCTGGAATACTGCATCCGGTTCCGGCGTCCCCATTGTAAGATGGACACAGAGCTGATGGAGTGAGTTCAGAGAAGGGCCACACAGATGATCCGAGGGCTGGAGCACCTCTGCTGTGAGGATAGGCTAAGGGAGATGGGGTTGTTCAGCCTGGTGAAGACGCCAGAGGGGCCTTAGAGCTGCCTTCCAATAGCTGCAGGAAGGCTGGAGAGGGACTTTTTCTAAGGGTGTCTAGAGACAGGACAAGGGAGAATGGTTTTAAGATGAAGGAGAGCAAGTTTAGACTGGATTTTGAGAAGCAGTTCTTCAATATGAGGGTGGTGAGCTTTTGGAATAGGTTGCCCAGAGAGCTTGTGGATGCTTCCTCCATTGGGATGTTCAAGACCAGACTGGATGAGGCCTTGCGCAGCCAAGTCTAGTTGAGAGGCATCCCTTCCCGTGGCAGGGGGATTTGTGTAGATGATCTCTGAAGTCTCTTCCAACTTGAGCCATTCTATAATAGTTTAGTACTAGTAAAATAATATTTCAACAAGACAGCTTTCCCTTTTGGTCTTTACCCATAGACTCCTATGAGGACAGACTGAAGGAGTTGGGGCTGTTCAGCCTGCAGAAGAGAAGGCTCCGAGGTGACCTAATTGTGGCCTTCCAGTATCTGAAGGGGGACTACAGGAAGGCTGGGGAAGGACTTCTCAGGATCTCAGGTAGTGATAGGACTAGGGGGAATGGAATGAAGCTGGAGGTGGGGAGATTCAGGCTGGAGGTGAGGAGGAGGTTCTTCACCATGAGAGTGGTGAAGCCCTGGAATGGGTTGTCCAGGGAGGTGGTTGAGGCCCCGTCCCTGGAGGTGTTTAAGATCAGGCTGGATGAGGCTCTGGCCAGCCTGATGTAGTGTGGGGTGTCCCTGCCCGTGGCAGGGGGGTTGGAACTAGATGATCCTTGTGGTCCCTTCCAACTCTGACTGATACTATGATACTATGACTTGAACAAGAATCTAATTTTTTTCTTCATAGAAGACTCTGATTCTCCAAGTAAAATAAATTGATCTTGAAAACACACATAGAAGGTGCATAAGAGGAGGAGTAATAAAAGGAAACCCTGATTTATTCTTTTTATGAACCTGAGTGGCCTGGTCCATGATCTTTCAAAACTTGGTGTAGGGAGTGCAGTATTCCCTGGTGCTTTCTGTCTTTCTTGTGCTATATGTACACTGCTAATTCACACCAGACCCTGAAAAAAATATTAGCTCCTTCAGAGGTGAGAAATTGAGAGAAACTAAATGACTTGCTGAAGTGTTGGTGCCTAGAGGAGCAGTAGTTGGTGCCCTGCTCAGAATTTCAGCTCTCCCAGGGCTGGGGTTCTTATTTCTTAGCAGAAGGTCAACTTTTCCCTTCTGTCTCTCATCTCATATTCATGTAGCATTGCTTCTCTTCTCCCAGGGCTCATTTTTCCCCTTCTTTATGACATGAGGAGGCCCTTCTAAAACATCTCTTCACCTAAAAAGAATACCAAGATTTACTTTTTTTAAACACAAGGAAGTATTATAGCTCTCAGAACATATTTTTAAAGGCTAATAAGTTAATATTTTATAGTCTTTAGAACCATGTTGCCAGAAGTGCTGAGAATTCTGATGACTTCACATGGCTTTAATGTGAGCTGGCATGACAGTGGCTCTCAAAACCCAGCCTTATTTCTTTAAATACTTTAAGAGGTGTCTCGTTACCAAATTTCCACCTTGAAAATATTGGCTTTAGTCACCCAGACTGGGGGGAGAAAAACACACCCAACACAACAAATTAACATCCTGAGGAATGTTTCATGTTCCCTGGAGTGTTAAGGGCTAGTCACTGTAACAACTTCCTTTTCAACAAGCGGGATAAGCTCTGGGTGATTTTAAGTTTCTTCTCTAATTGTCTGTTTCTTCAGCTGACTCCTTGCATCCACTCCAATATTGCATGGCACTACCAGAAGGTGCTGGGGAATTCAGCACCAGATATGCCTCTGAACTGCTCTGCTGTTACATTCCTTTGCAGAGAAACCACATTTGGAGTATTTGCTTGCCCCAGCTCTTGAAGCTTCACTTCAGATGCACACAGAGAAATGCCCTTTGGGGGACTGTGGTAAGGTTTGCGCCTCCTTCCTGGTCTAAATGCTCCTTGTTACAGAAGACCTTAAAGTTCAGTACTGCAGCTGATACACAACTTTAAAACTCATCTGGGCCGTGCACTAGAAGGTATTAGTTAGTCAGCGCAGTAACTGACCTCAAGATGATCATAATTTCCTTTAAACAACAGTTTTCATAGCTTTATATTATCATTGTTCTGTTGCCAGGATTGAACTTTGAAATAATTGATGCTGCCACAGGTTTGGACTGGTCTGGGCAGGAACTGGGCCACGTGAACTACACTTGCCTGTATTCTTACTGCCCTAATAATACGGTCTCCTAGTGCTAACAGTCTAGAAGTCTGCTCCTTCATGTGCTTGCTGAGATGAAACTGTTTGCTCTGAAGACCTTAGTAACTGAAGATTAGGGCAGGAAGGAAGCCTCCACTGCTCCATGAGACACACTCAAATGATGATTCAGATTCATACCAGACAGTGGATGAGAAACTCAAGTTCTGGATATTTCAAAGGTTGGAGAAGCTGTGGTGCATAAGCAGGAAAATGCAGTAAAGGCAGAACTGAGTGCGAGTGTTTTGTAGGTGTTATAGCAGGGCACGTGGAGTGATGTTGAAGAGAACAGTGAAATAGTTCTACTGTTACCTCTGGTAACATGGAAGACTGTAGGAGGAGGCTTTTCTGGAAGCATAACAAGTAGGAAATGAATGCTTGCATTGTGGAGCAGGGGGCAGAAAGCTGTTGTCATGACATGAGGTGATAAAAGTAGAGTAAGATTTTTTCCTCAAAGACCTTGAAATAGAGATTGTGTCTTACCCAAGTCCTTTGTAGTCAAAACTGAAGAGCTGTGTGAGATTAAAAAGCAAGTAATCTTTTCTTTTCATTAGGTGATTGTCGTATAACTAATTGCCTGCTTTCTGAGTGTCCTGAAATTCCTGGGAAGTGACTGTCATAATCCAGTATTTTCAGAAGAGGGCAGCATCAACCTGAACAACAAGAGGGGAACCCACTTGGGGATTTCGGTCTAAACGCGAATGCAATCCTGAAGTTTTGTTAAAACCAGAATCTAGTTTGTATCCTGACACGAAGACAAAGCAAGTCCCTGATTCAGAATTACAGGGGCATTATATTGTCTTCTGCAATGACATAATGCTGGTTTTGTTATTTTCTAGTGGTAACACACTCCTCAGAGCAGTGGTTAGCACACCTTAGTGATGGTTGTGACTCCTACAGGTCTCTAATTACAGGTGTTTTGAGGCAAAAATGGAAACAAAATTATAAAAGGACCAAACCTCTGCAGGTTCTCTGACTGCTGAAGTCATAGCCACAGCTAAAGCAAACAGGTGGTGAGAGGCTGGTCCTCAGGATCTCAGTTGATAGGAAAGCTCCCAAGGACATCAGTTTGGCTTTGGATCAGGGATTGAGTAAGATGCAAGATCTGGACTAAAGCAGGCAAATACTGGTGTAATTACATGATGGTGTAAGTGAATTTGCTTGAAGTTTTGACTGAACAGGGTTTGGAGTGAGTCCACTGTTAGTGGGTTAGCTGTTCTGGCTGTCTGTGACTTCCTAACACTGCATGTGATGTGTTGGGTTTTGTTCCCATCAAGCTGGCCCATATGAGATTTCACTCTACCACAGGATTTTACTTCAACAAAGCAGCTGCAAATGGGCACAAGCCTCACTAATGTCAATGATGCTTACATGCATGCTGAAGTGTTTTGCTAAGAGGAGGACTGCAAAAGGAAAGCCAAATCCTTGGCTCATCAGTACAGCAAGATTGTCAGCCTGCACAGTGGCAATAGAGGATATAGGAAAAACAAATGTAGAAGCTTTTCTTGTAGAAGTTCTGAACCAGAACATGAGCAGATAAGGATGTACATTGCAAATACTATTCTTCTCCAGCTGACTGCATGTCTTAAGGGTCTGGGATATTACAGCTTTTTTTTTCATCCCAGGCTTGTTCACAGTTTTTTTTGGCTGAGGAGCATGCATCATATTGCACTTGATTCCTTTCTGGAAGGCCAGAAGTACTGGAACATGTAAGCAGTTCTGTTTTGTGACTCTCAAGGTGGGTCATTTAACCTTGAATTGTCAAACTCCTGTTTCAGCATAAAGACTGCATATGTGTAGGCTTAATGCATAAGCCCTTAAAGGTCTGTAAAGAACCCAAGTTTATATGCTCCATTAAATGTGATCTTCACGGGCTAATTAGTTAGAAATTTCACCCTTGCTTATAGTATATGCCATTTTATGGTCAATAACAGTAAAAGCTATGTAAACTCTGCTCTTTATTAATAAACATTATGTGCTTCTGACTTTCAAATAAGGAAAAGGGTTACTTGGTTTTCTCTTGTCACTGAACTGCTGGCATAGTCAAATCCAAGCAATTGACATTATGCTTAGCTCACTTTGTGTGAGAGATAGAAGCTGTGCAGATCATAGAATCACAGCATGTTAGGGGTTGGAAGGGACCTCCAGAGATCATCAAGTCCAGCACCCCTGCAAAGCAGGACCTGGTCTAGTTGGGGATGCCCCTGCTGACTGCAGGGAGGTCAGACTAGATGACCTTTGGAGGTCCCTTCCAGCCTGAACCATTGTATAATTCTATGATTTAGGGCAGGCTGCACAGGAACACATCTAGGCAGGTTTTGAAGATCTCTAGAGAAGGAGACTCCACAGCCCCTCTGGGCAGACTGCTCCAGTAATAATTTTGTTTTCTACAAAGTAAGGATGCTAGCATTATGAGGAAAACATGGATTGGCAATATCCAAACTCAGTCTGAGGTCTCTGAGGATCAATATTGAACAGTATTGCTTTCGCCTCTGTATCACAGCAGCCAAGGGCAGTACTAACTGGAACTGGTTGTTAGCTACTTGTTGGGTAGCTTCTGGTTTTGGTGGGTGATGCATATACCTCTAAAAGCTCCTCTACAAATAGCACTGTTGGCCTTGGTATCCCAGACAGGGAAATGGAGTGATCCTGGACGTGCACCACCCTCCCCATCCCTGCAGGGGCCTCTCTGGGTTAGCATTTGAAGCAAAATGGTGGCGTGAACGATCTCTGTGGAGCTGTAAACTTTTGTGATAAGCTGCTGTTCTGCTGGCACACTCAGGCGTGATCATCCTTTCTGTTCCAGCCCAGGAGCTCCCCAGGTGCTGTGTGCTTTGGGGCTATATAAATGATCGACTCATTTTAACTTTTCAGCTAATAGGATTTTCAGTTTAAGACAGCAAAAAATATTGGTGACCAAATGTTTGTAGCCCTTACTTCTCTACAGAGTGACATTAATGCAACAAAATGGCCATTCAGCCTAGAATGACAGGTTTACTAGGTACAGTAGCAGACAGAGATGTTGTATACTAAGACCTAAAACCGTGTGGCAGAGAGCAAATTTACTCAGAGCCTCTTCCTTAGCCACACTCGATAAACAGATGCTGGGAATATTTTAATCATTTACAAAAATCAACCTAGTAGTTCCTGTGGCTGTGAATAAGAGTTTAGATTGCCTTGGTACTTTACAAATGTAGTTCTTCAGCATCAGAAGAAGATGAAGAACAATTTCTGGTTTGCAAAGCAAATCTGAAGAAAGCAAAACTTTCCAGTGGCTATGGATATAGTTTTGTTTGAAATAGTAAGGCTAGCACGTGGTGCATCTCCCTTCTCCCTCCAAAGATGTTTCCTGAGCACCAAACACAGTTCTTAGATATATGGAAACGTATGTGAGCCAACATCCAACTGAGAACCATTTGGGAATGGAGCTGTTAGGTGTGGGAGACTTCTCTCTGTCCAGTACATTTCATTCTTCAATTTTCTTTTTTGTAAGAGTGTGTTGAGAAGGACATCAGGAAGCTTTCCCTGCCTTTTTCTGTTCTATAGCAGTTGCTCCAAAAGACCTATGCTGGATTAACTTTATGGGTCACACTTATTGCTGAGTTGGGAGCCCTGAGACATGTGAAGGATGAGTTAACCTTTTCCACGAGTGCTTTTCCCCCAGCAACTTTGAAATCCCTGGACCATCTGTGGATACTTTTTTGCATTACTTCTTCATGAGACTGTACTGTGGCCAGCCCAAGGCAGAGCTCACTCATGTGAACTATTTATTTCTACTCCTCTGGGCTGGGGCAGTGCCTAGCCACGAAGCCAGGTGTATTTTTTTTCCCCCAGAGTTTAGATCAGATTCAGTTCTCAAATAGCTGTATCCAGCTATTTGAGTATGACTGAAAGGGTCCTAGGTGATGGACTGATGGATGGATGACATTCTGCAGATGAAAGGCAAATACTGTGCCGTTCATGTTCTCTCTTTTCTCTATCAATTTTTGTTCCTTTAAACCAATGTCCTCATCATCATTTACATTTTTAGATGCACTTAGAGAAATGTATTTGTTTTCTCAAACTCTGTCTGTTCCTAACCTCAGGTATCTTGCCTTCAAGGTCTTTCCTAGGTCGTGGGGCATAACTACTCAGTCATACTGTATTCCATGTGCTGCTGGAGCCACCTAGTTTACAGGCTGTAGGAATATAGTGCAGGTATAGGCAGAATGTGGCTTCTTTTCAAAACACAGGCTTGGGATGGGTCATCACCTAAGCTGATGTTTTGATCTTCAGTTTTAAAGGTAGTGTGTTTCCAAAAGTATCACAGAATGCTAGGGGCCAGAAGGGACCTCGAAAGATTGAGTCTAACCCCGCTGCCAGAGCAGGATCACCTATACCAAATCACACAGAAACACATCCAAGCAGGTTTTGAGTATCTCCAGGGAGGGAAACTCCACAACCAGCCTGGGTAGCCTGTTCCAGTGTTCCATCACCCTCACAGTGAAAATACATCAACTTCCACCCAGTGCCCCTTGTCCTGTCATTGGGCATTACCAAGCAGAGCCTGACTCCATCCTCTTGGCACTCACCCTTTACACACTTATAAACATGAATGAGGTCACCCCTCAGTCTCCTCTTATCCAAACTAAAGAGTCCCAGCTCCCTCAGTCTCTCCTCACAAGGAAGGTGTTCCACTCCTTTAATCGTTTTTGTGGCTCTGTGCTGGACTCTTTCAAGCAGTTCCCTGTCCTTCCTGAACTGAGGGACCCAGAACTGGAGGCAATACTCCAGCTGTGGCCTCACCAGGGCAGAG
The DNA here is from genome assembly GCF_026170545.1 of Melanerpes formicivorus. Lineage (NCBI taxonomy): Eukaryota > Metazoa > Chordata > Aves > Piciformes > Picidae > Melanerpes > Melanerpes formicivorus. The sequence continues at coordinate 5,182,107 of NW_027142357.1, forward strand.
TAGAGGGGGAGGAGAATCTCTCTTGAAAAGTAAATTGCTTATTCTGTAGAAGCAGAGGGAAGAGTTGAGATCACAGAGCTGAACTTCCTTCTACAACAGACATTGTCTCAGTGTGTAAACCATGAGGCCCGTGAGCTTGAGTGGGTGAACAGGAAAGCAAAATGCTGCTGCTGAGATGGTGGATTTCCCTGAGCCACCATCTTGATTACCAGGAAATCTCAACCATCAGTGTGTGTGCAAACTGCTTATGGTTGGCTGGGTGGCTTTTAGCAGAGATGACACAGGGAAGAAATGAGACATGTTGGACTGAGGTAAGCAGTCTCTATTACCACAACGCTATTACTAACTCATGTCTAATTGCTCAGCATTTATGAGGTTCATAGTTTATTGTCTTTCTTGCCACACAATAGCTGGGCAAGTTTAAAAAGCTCCAAGTTTCAAAGGCTGGAGTTTTGGGTGCCTGCCAGCGCTGATCTGTTTAACAAACAGGCAGCAGGGTGCTTATTAGTAGGTTGTGGTTTGCAAACCATGGAGCCTGTGGGGCTAGATACACTGATCAAATAGTGAATCTATAGATCAGCTAGATGAAAAAGGGGAGCACCACTGAGTATAAATATATTTTTCACAGGCATCAATTAGGCCACCATAAATGACTCTTGTAACTCTTTCTGTTGACCCAGCAGTCTAAATATTAAACATTAGTATAAGCAACATTTGTTCCAAATTGCTTCTCTTAGAATTTCCCAATGGCTTATAATTATGTAGCACTTGGTAGTAAAAGCACAAGTGCCAAATTGCCCTGATTATTTCTATTTATTTCAGAGTAACAAACAGTGCCTACTTGCAGCTCAAGGTGCTTATATATTATTCATAGAAGCACAACAAAAATTGGCAGGGAATCAACCACTGCCCAAGCCCAGGTGATTAGCTGGTCTGAATCTGCACAGTTCTGTGGAAACCAAGGAGTCTAGGAGTTCCCTGAAGTCACAGGAGCTAGGAACAGTTTTCACAGATTGTATTGGGTTGGAAGGGACCCACAGAGGTCATCTTGTCCAATCCCCCTGTACTCAGCAGCAATATCTCCAACTAGATGAGGCTGCTCAGGGCCACATGCAGTCTGATCTCTAATGTCTCCAGGGATAGAGCCTCAACCACATCCCTGGGCAGCCTGTTCCTGTATTTCACCATTCTCATTATAAACAACTTCTTCCTATGTCTAGCCTAAATCTGCCCTGCTCCAGTTTCAAAGCATTGCTCCCTGTCCTATCACCACAAGCCCTTCTAAACAGTCTTTGCCCTTTGCCTTTCCTGTAGGTCCCCTTCACATACAGAAATGTGGCTGTGAAGTTTATTTCTAGTTGTTAAGGATCCAGACAAAGGTCTCTACAGATGACATTTCAGCCCTTTCATTTTCTAGCTTCAGTTGGAACAAACAAGGAAGCAGTCAGTGAAACTTCAGCCATGGAGTTTCCAAGAGCAGATTTCACTATTTTAATTGCTTGAACTTCTCTGGGTTTTGGTTGTTGGTGGTGGTATTTTTGTTTGTTTGTTTGTTTCCAATTGTTTCAGGCTATGAATTACTTATTAATTCTTTATGATGGTTACTGGTAAAAGTAGTTGATCTAGCTGGTCTAGTGGGAGGTGTCCCTGCCCATGGCAGGGGCTTGGATCTAGATGATCTTTAAGGTCTCTTCCAATTCAAGCCATTCTATGAATTTATGATTTTCATGCTGTACTTAATCACTTCAGTCATGTAGCAAGGTTCCCTTCTCCTGACTGTGTACCTGCTGAACCCATGGCATTTCCATGACTTGAGCATTCCCAGTCCTGCCCCATCAATGTTCTTGAGAGCATAGTTTCGCTCTTAGAAAGGCTTGCAAGAGGAAAGATGTTGTGATGCCACTGAACTGTCACTTTTTTTGAGCAGAAATCTGTACATTGTTTTTGCAGTGAGTACCCAATTCCAGTTTCAGTTGCCTCCTCCAGGAAACATGAGAAGAAAAGAAAAATCTGAAAGAGTATTTTGGAGTTTGATCTGAGATTATTTTGGAGTTTGATCTGAGATTATTTATGTAATAAAGGGGAAAAAGAAATCAATTTCTGCAGCCGAGAATCTTCTGCTGAAAATGCTCAGAGGCACAGAACAAAACCAAAGTATTCTCCCCTCAGCCTCTTTCCACTCTGTTGTCAGCATCTTGTCTTTGTTTCCCTACTGTTGAGTAACTCAGGACTGCCCTAAATATTGAGAAAACCAAAAAATAAAGAAAAAAGAGGGGGGGGAGGGGAGGAAATGACCACAAAAGAAAACATGATGGCAGTATTCTTTCAGCAATTGTTTCAAGCTTTGCATGGTTGACATAAAGGGATTTAGTTAGAAGGCACCGGTCACTGGCAAAGAAGTCTTCCTAATCTATGCTTTCTGTGTTTATAGAAGTGGTGTCCTGCATCAGTGCTGAGCCAGGTTCTTCTCAGTGATGCCCAATGACGGCACAAGGGCTAATGGGTGGAAGTCAAAGCATAGGAAGTTTCATGTAAACATGAGGAAAACTTTGTTCGCTGTGAGGGTGACAGAACACTGGAGCGGGCTGCCCAGGCTGGTTGTGGAGTCTCTCTCTCTTGAGTTATTCAAAACCTACCCAGATGTGTTCCTGTATGATCTGGTACAGGTGATCCTGCTTTGGCAGGAGGGTTGGACTGGATGATCTTTTGAGGTCCCTTCCAACTCCTAATATTCTGTGATTTTGTGACCAGTTTCTAAAGGAACCATTGCAAGTGGTACTGTCAGAAAGACATTTCTTTCAGGTCTTTGCACACTGCCAGAGAAGCTCACATTCACATGATGCAAAGTGTCATCAGAATCCAGGGCCTAGCTTTGCAGCTGGTCAGCCTGAATCTGTTTAAAAGTTTACCATGACCTCACTGCATGCAGCTTTATCCTGGCTCTCACACTGGTGATATAACTGCAGTGCAGAGCAGGTGTTATGTATCTTAGTAGAGCCCTGCTGAGGAAAGTGGGGTGTTGTAATGGGCTGACCTGAAAAGTCATATATGTATCCTACACCACTCTGAGGTGTTCAAAATGCAATGAGTCCTTACATTGCCTAGGCTACTGGCAGTGGGAGTATGTTCAGTGTTCAGCCCCAATGTCACCAGCTCAGCACAATAACAAAATGTCAGGTTGGCATTTTCAGACTCTGTGATTTACTTGGATGTTTCTCATCCTTCAGTTGCAAGTCTACTTTAAGTCATGTCATCTAAGGGCTGCATTAGCTCTTTTTAGGTAAGAAATCTGAGTTTGTTGTTCTGAGACTAAATTAGGACCAGAGGCCAGATTAATAAATAATATGATTCACTTTCTAGAATTCTTAAATGTCACTAGGAAAGTATACATCTGTGAGGTTTATTAGCCTCATTATTCCTGTGCAGAACTAACATCTAAGAGTGCAAACAGGAACAAAGACTAACTCAAAAAGAGCCTAATGCTAATGCAGAAAACCTGCATACCATTGAATATAGGGCAGTCTAAAACTCAGCAATCCATATTGCAAGCATCGTTATATTTCCACCTCTAGCACTCTAGTGCAATGTGCCCTAGTGGCCAAGAAGTCCAATGGTGTCCTGGGGTGTATTAGAAGTGGCGTGGTTAGTTCTCCTCCCCCTCTCCTCTGCCCTGGTGAGGCCACATCTGGAATATTGTGTCCAGTTCTGGCCCCTCAGTTCAAGAAGGACCTCAGGGAATTGCTTGAAAGAGTCCAGTGCAGAGCCACAAAAATGCTGAAGGCAATGGACATCTCCCTTGTAAGGAAAGGCTGAGAGAGCTGGGACTCTTTAGCTTGGAGAAGGGGAGACTGAGGGGTGACCTCATTCATGTTTATAAAGATGGGAAGGGAGAGTCAGGAGGACAGACCCAGGCTCTGCTCAGTGATGTCCAATGATAGAACAAAGGGCAATGGGTGCAAGCTGGAGCACTGAAGATTACACGTGAACGTAAGGAAAACTTTTTCACTGTGGGGGTGACAGAGCCCTGGAGCAGGCTGCCCAGAAAGGTTGTGGATCTCCTTCTCTGGAGACATTCAAAACCCACCTGGATGCATTCCTGTGTGATCCTGCCCTGGCAAAGAGGGTGGACTATATGATCTTTTGAGGTCCCTCCCAGCCCCTAAAATTCTGTGATTCTGTGATACTCTGTGTCCTGTGTATTAAGCTGTTCCTTAAATTAAGGTACTTTGGTTCCTAGTTTCTCTTTCAGAGGAACAAGGACTGTAACCCAGCCAAAGCAGCCACTCTTCTGTGTATGTGTGAGCACTGATAATCCTCTTCCTCAGTCCAATTTACAAAAAATCTGTTCTCAAACCAATGATGTTTCTGTTGCATTGAGTAGGAGAAGGGTAAGAGCCAAAGGACCTGCAGTGTTAGTATCCTTTTCCACAATATTCCCAGGAAGAATTGGAGGAAACAACTTTCTCTTTTCTTTTAATGTCAGATGATGTCTGTAGTCTGAGAAGCTCTTCCTGCTTGTACTGCTGGAGTAATAGGAAATTGTTACAAAATGACATTGCAGGAGTTGATGCTTTCCAGAGACCCTGGCCCACCGAAAGCTGTCATAAATAGAAAGCAGTATCAGTTTTTCTTTGATAGAATGGCTCTTCTAAACAAGTAAGAGAATGATAATCCTACATCTCTTCATGCCAGCCTTAGTACCTCTGGCTTGGCCAGCAGTTAGTCCTGTATGTGAAAACCTCAGATATGGTAAGGAAGAAAGTGATGCAGAAATTAGTCAAGCCCCACAGTCTATCTCCCATCCCAGGTCTTATTTTCATGGCCATGTACCAGAAAAGGCCAGTAGGACTCTCTGGGTTGCTCAGACACAAAATCTTGCAGTCTGGTACAGTGTGTGTTAATTCAGATTGACTAAACCAAGTTACCTACTTTCTTTTAACATGCCAGAGAAAAATAGACATCTTGGGCTGTAATGTGGGGTAGTTCTTGCTATGAACTCCAAGTTCCTCAATTACCTGTTATTTTAACTGAGAACCTCAGTTAAAATCTTAGTTGTTGTGGTTTTGCTGCTGCTATCGTCTTAGGTAGGAAGTTCCAGCAACCCAAGATAAGAACCTTTTCTTTTTTCCCTCTGGTTGTACAGGTAATTTCAACCTGATTTGCTAAGGGGTGTTTGCAGCTCCCAAGGGTTTTTGATGAGTTGGAAATACTTAGGACTTCTCATCTTTCAATACCTGAAGAGACTTACAGTAAGGCTGGAGGGGGACTTTTCATAAGAGCGTCTAGCAGTAGGACAAGGGGGAATGGTTTTAAGGTGAGGGAGAGCAGGTTTAGACTGGACCTTAGGAAGAGGTTCTTCAGTACGAGGCTGGTGAAATTCTGGAATAGGGTACCCAGAGAGGTTGTGGGTGCCCCCTCCCTGGGGATGTTCAAGGCCAGGCTAGATGAGGCCTTGAGCAGCCAAGTCTGGTTGAGAGGCGTCCCTGCCCACGGCAGGGCGGTTGGAGTAGATGATCTTTGAGATCCCTTCCAATCGAAGCCATTCTATGAGTCTATAAACTTTAAAACTTTAATGATGCATGGGAAAACCCAAGCAAATACTGACACTCCAAGAGTGCCACATGCTGCATGTCTGCAGAGAAAGCAAGATGAAAACTCTTTTCTTCTGCTAAACCAGTGGATTATAGATAATGCCATGAAACTGGACCAATGTTTTCATGAAAACAAGTCATCTTTTTTGAATCCACGCCATCTTGCTTTGCCTCAAATGCTCTGCTTGGCTGAAGTTCAGCAGGGGTATTAGGAACTGCTGCTAGCTGAATGCAGAACAAACTCTCACAGCCAAAATTAAGAACAGCGCTGTCTTCTGCAGGGTTTTGAAAACCTAATTAAAGTAAATACTTTGGAATGATTAAAAGGCACACACCATTTTAAGATAAAAGTTTATTATAGTTAAAAAAGGAAGCTCTGTAATTTAAAATGGAAAGTTTATGAAGCTTCAGAATAAACCTCAGCTAGGAAAAATAACAGGTTTCAGATGTTTCAACTATCATACATTAACCCCAAATGATCGTTCTGTAACACCAGCTTCCTTAGTCTGTGGTGGTCAGAACTGGAACACCCACTCTACTTAAAGGCACAGTGCTCCCTACAATCAGCCACTAGTCACCCTGTTCCTGTCCCCTACCAAGGCTCCAAGCTTCACCTTTGCGTATCTATCCCAAGTAGATCTGGCTTCACATATCTGGGCCTGCTTTATGCAGGAGGTTGGACTACACACCTCTTGAGATCATAGGATCATCAATGTTGGAAAAGACCTCTAATATCATCAAGTCCAACTTTGTACCTAACAGCTCCATGACCATGTCCCAAAGTGTCACATCTACTCATTTTTTGAACACAGTCCTTTCAACCTAAGGTTCTAATAAAGCACAT